>NC_092472.1:231348-833848 GCF_047495875.1 Pithys albifrons albifrons | reverse complement strand
CCAGCCAGCCAGCCAGCCAGCCAGCCAGCCAGCCAGCCAGCCAGCCAGCCAGCCTGAAATCCACATACTAACCTACTGTTATGGTTTACAATTAATTAAACCAAATCAGCTCTCTGCTGTTCCTTAAACTTTCAAATCATCACAAGTGACTGACTGAAGAGTTGACTACAGATGTTTCACAGGAAACAAATTCTGTGGACCCAAATACTTGTGTGTGTTTTCTCCATACTATCTAATTTAAGTAAGAGACAGAGCTCTCCTCCACAGCTTTCTGGGCCCATTACCTACTGCAATACTCATTCTTTACTGCAGTATTGAGCTAATGAGATAAATTGGTTCTGTGACTTACACCAAAGAAAGGCTATTCAGTTTAGTTCTCCAGTAGAGCTCTGCACAGAAATGGAGGATTTTCAACTCTTAACATGAGACAAATATTAATCAAGAGTCAATTACACATTTTATTTGAGTAATTTCTGGAGCAATGAGAAAAATTCAAAACCAGTGCCAAATAAATAATGGGATTAATTTTTTTTATTTCTATAGAATTCTACAGTCTAAAACTCTCTCAATTTTTGGGTTGATGTCAAAACATTTGTAAAGCTGCTGCAAAATACATACTGTTACCATGAGAAAGGGTAACTAAAGGGACTAAGTGATTTTGACTAGAATCATATGTGAAAAAAATTGCACAAATTAGACTCCCCAGTTTCCTACTGTAGTAACTGAACAACAGATTTTGTAGAACAGCAATTGGAAGAACATTTTTCTAGTTATATACAGACAAGGTTAAGCTCATCTGTGAAGCAGTAAGCATTATTTTTGCCAAATCCTAAAAAACAAGGATGCAAAAAGCCTAATGTTTAAAGTACCAAATGTCCTGATAATAGAGATAGATGTTCTTGCTAGTGCCTACTGTACATGTCTCCCACATGCAGCAAAAGAAGTTGAATACCTCAATTAACTGCAGAAAAGGTATGCACAGCCTGTGCCCTCTGAGAACATAAACAGGAACTTTATAAAGATCAATCAAAATAACATGGAATGAAAAGGATTTTCTGATAATAAAAGTGCTGCTATGATGAATCATGTAAATGATTTATGTAATCTATGATCAGCTCTTAAAAGTGGTTGGGGGAAAATAATATATCACATGAAGGTGCAAATATTGCAGCAAAATGGAAAATAATATTCCCCACAGCAGAAGCTTCTCCCATGACCAAGGTATTTAGAACAGATTTATGCTTTTGGAGAGCAGGATTTGTCTCCTCACTTTGTTAAAACAAATGCAGCATGACATGTTCTCAATACATACACCTTCAAGAAAACTCCAGTAGTATTTTGTGATTAGCCTGGTTTAAAACTCTAAATATTAAATTTTTGTCATTTTGATTGACTACTCCTTTGCTTTTATACTTTGAAAAAGTAAATAGGAACATCTGATTGATTCTCCTTGTACAGTTCATTATTTCAAATATCTCTAGAACAGTTCTGTTTATTGTTCTTCTGACACTCAGCAATCCTGAACAATCTTCTCACACACCTGTTGTCCATAAGTCTATTTCCACTGCAGATCTCTGAAGCCTTTCCACTCCTGTAGTGTTTTAGACGTGGCATAATGAGATCACTCACAGCATTACAGAAGGCTACAGCATCAAGAGTATCAAGGTACTATTCTATGCGTATTTATCCAATATGATTTCTTTGTGTATGCATAAAGTTAGTGGGTTTTAGTGCTGCTTTGATTTAAAGTATTCAAACCAGTAGGCCTTTCTTATGAGTAATTTTAACTTACCTAGTCCCAACATGATATTTACTGCTTAAATTGCAAGTTTTTAATAAGTTTGCCTTGGTCACGTCTCTGTCCTGTTCACCACAGGTGATTAAGCCCCTTCTGTGTTTCTCAGATTTCTCTGGACCTGACAAGTCCCAAAAAATTTGTGCCATGTGCAAACTGCATGGAGAAAAAAATCCACTTATTGATAACTGCTGACTACAATTTAAAAAAAATGCTGTGAGTAAATTGGGAAGTCTGGTATTTATGTAATTGATGATTTAGAGCCCCCTCTAAAGTACAACCTCCAGCTAAACAGCTATTTGGTGCCAATGAGCTCAGGTCCATACCCACTTGCATCACTGCACTTCCACCCTGACCTTTCTGCTTGCAAATTACCTGGATCTCATATCAGGCTGGTGTTTCCCAGCAGTTACTCACCAGCTAGGATTATGTCCTGGCTAATTACCACCAATACAAGGATAGGTGAACTTCAAATATCTCATTAGTTAGTTTGGATAATAGAGAATTCTGGATGCTTTTCTATTAGTGCTGCCCAGGGAGCTGGGAATAAAGAGCTCAGTTCATCAGTTTGCCATTTGCACGCTGTGTGAGTGCAGGGGAGGGATTGGCAGATAAATCCTTGTCCTGACATGGTATCAATTGTTCTGCAGTAACAAAATCAGCTGTAATTCCTTTGAATTCCCCCCTTAGTTCAGTTCTTCTGATTCACATGAAAGTGATGCTATCTTTGCTCTACCAGTATCTCCCTGCTTGCTGGCAATGGTAGGGCACAGTTGGATCGAAGGACCCCTGGACAATTTATGAAGAGAAGCAGAAGGACCTCACATATTTTTCTCCCTTTGAGAACCAGTGATTCCCAGTCTTTTGTGACCCTGTTGGCACAGATCACATCATTAACTTCCCCAAACACAGGAATAGCTTTGAAAGATTCCAGAAATCCAATACATCATTAATGCCTTTTCCCAGAACCACTGGCAGTACAGACAAGCACATTGAAGTTATCACAGACTGCACAGTGGAGGATTTGGCTTCATAATGGTGAAAGCTGGTGAGTGTCAGTGATGCACAAAGTCAGAGCAAGTCTCCAGTGGAGCTACAAAGGATGAGAAGACCAACAACTACCAAAGAAACCATGGAACCTTGAAGGACTAACCTGAACCACATTCACAGTGTCTGAAACTGAGAAGTATACAACTGAGGCACTATGTGATCAATGAAAGAGCAACAAAACCTCTCCCAACTATTAGATATCACTGACAGGCTCTGTCACACTCTTCCATTTAACTAGTTTTGCCCTATTTATCTAGATTTTTCACTGTAAATCATCCCAGTTACACAAACTACAGAGCCTCCTCTAAGATCACAGGTCACTCTCAGACTTGCAGAAGTGTAGTGGTTGCTCTCAGGATGGAGTCAAGGAAGTTCTCCAACACTGAACTTTTTGTCTTTTCAGTGCTGTTGCTAAGGCTGAATGGACTGCTAATAACAACTTAATAACCTCAGCTGCTCGAGGATGGGAGACAGGGAAAGGCTGCAGGATGTTTCTCACTGTCCTACGTTTCAACAATGAAAAGCTGAGTAGGACACATGCTGTGAGGAAAAGAGGAGTAGAGGAGAGAAAGGGAAAAGTCAAAAGAAGGTAACAGAAAAAGACAGTATTTCAAGTCTGAAATAAGAAACAATAAAGGCATGTAAAGGGAAGACTAGATCTGTGAGAGACTGAGGTGGGGCTACATACAACATAAAACTGCTCAAAAAATAGAAAACCTGATGTTTCAATTATTCCATGGCTTCATTACCAAAATGGGGGAAATGCAAATGGTAAGTCCCTGCAGGCAACCTGTGCTGAGTCCCACATGCAGCTGAGCATTTTCCCTGCAGCCTGTACTCAGAGGTGAGCACACCTCATCAGCAAAAACACCCCCATGGAGCAACAAGCAGCCAAAAGAAACTGTTTAAAACCACAGAAGAGAGGTATACTTTGCAGTGGCAGTTCCTTGTTTACTGTATTTCTGCCACAAGCAAGAGGAGATGTGACCCCTCCCTTGTGGCTCTGGTGATTAGTTGGGTTCTGGAAGCAGTTAAGAGGCATAAAGCTTAAGACTCTGCTGTCAACTTGGGCTGCAGTGATTTTTCTCATCACAGGTAAATTTTCACCCATGTTATTTATTTCCCATGAACATCAGATTGTCACAGATTCATTCCCACTTTTAATAAAAGTGATAATTAACAGTAGACAAATGTTCTGCACTTGGACTTTTTTCTTATATCTTTGCTGTTCCAGATTCATATTGAATTAGGTATATGAGGATGAGGATGAACAGGTAGGTTTAAGCCCCACAAAGATTCACAGTTCTCATCACAGAAAATTAAAACAGGACAGATCACAGGTTAAAAACAAAATTAAACTTGCTCTACTGATGTCATACGTAGTTACTTGACATAAAGGCATTTATTATTTACAATTTCTACAGTGACAAATATCTTGCCTTTCCAATGCATCTTGACTTGCTGGTAACTGCTAAGATGCTCCTTCTGACCGTGCCTTTTGCTCATTCCTTTCATTCCTATTTTGCAAAACCTTTGAGGGATAAAACCAGTGAAACCATCCAGCACTAGATATACTTTACTACTCTGGCACTCCCTCCTTCCTGATGGATCTTCTGACATCAGACAAAGCAAGACAATAGAGGGGGTGATTGGGGGTTTCACCAGAATTATGTGAATCTACTGGAGTCTCCAGGCACTTCCTAATTTTACAGATAGTTAGTTGGAAGGAACAACAGATGTCACCTACTACAACCTGCTGCCCAGACGAAAAGCTGCCTCACTGCCACTACAGCACATGCCACACTAGTCAAGACCTGTCAAGATTTGTCCTGAGGGCAACAGAGTCCAAGTAATTATGAAAAAAACAGTTAAAAAACTGTGTTTTGGAAGTCCAAAAGATTTGTAGGGACAGTTGTGACTTCGGAGAAGAAAGAGGAATACCAGGAAGCCTGGCCTGCACAAGCAGTTTGCATCCCTATTGAATAGCCATGAAAAGACTGAGTGCCATAAGATGCATATCTGCAGGAGACATCTGTGCCAAGCAGATGATTAGCAACTCATTTATGTGCCTCATCGAAGGTCTAGGTAGGAACTGAAGCCATGCACTAAGGAACATGATTGTATTTCCCATCACTCCACTACAGTAACAAGAGTAATTTATTTAACCATATGTAGTAGTTTTGGCTTTAGTCAGCATAGGTCCCCATTTAGGCCTCAGTTTTTAGCAGGCCTCAAAGGGTGTGACACAGATTAGAGGGGACAGGTATCATCTGACTTAAGCAGCCATAGAGGTATTTCATATCATCTGACATCATCAGGAAGTGTCGGGGACTGTAACAAGCAAGGTGGGAGGAGTCTCTGCTCTCTTCGGTCCATGCTTCTGACCAGAACGGTTCCCGCTCCCTGACTGCTGATATCAGGCCCTGCACGTCTGTTTAGCCGGGGACATGAGCACATTCCTGTTAATTCCTGTTTCCCTCTTGCTGGGAGGTTTCCTTTGGGGAGGGGGTTTGGTTGGTTTGGAGTTTCACCTGTTAGCTGGGGCGACCTCGGTGAGCCTGTTGTTGTTTCCTGTCACTATGTGCTATTTCATATTCTGTGTTAAGCTCTCCTCTTCTCTGTATAAATATAAAAACCTCACTGTGTTTAAAGCCTCGTTTCTGCTGTTTTCCCTCACTCTCCTGCTCTGGGAGTGGACTTTTTGACTGGGTACCAGGCAGTTGGCATTTTGCCAGCCCAAACTATAACACCATAGAGTCATCACAGCCCCAGTGTCTCCAGTCAAGACATCCTATTTACCCAGTTCCCTTTATTTTGAAGTGGTGAACTGAAGAATCAGTCTGCTTAGTGCATTTTTAACTTTCACTGTAGTGGCATATTAAACTGTGCTCTGACTTTTGCATGAGAATTATACAAAATATTGCCCAGCAAAGATAATCTCATCCATTTTTCTTAGTTATAACAGGACTAAACACTGAAAAACACTCTCCACTTGAAGAATACTGTTCTTCACTTGTTACATTAAACCATGTTTTCTTACCACTTTTCATGCTGTTCTGTATTTCTTACTTTTAAGTGACCTCAAACAATGAACGCCCGAACAAAATATTCTAAACAAACCTGTATTTCTTTCACTTACCAAATGGTTCTCATTCCTGCATTTAAATATTCTTGTTGACTCTTTTCTGGCATTTCATCTTCTTTGTACCATCTATGCATTAGTTGCACTTAGGATTTTAATTTTATAATCTGTAATTTGTATTCCTGTACACACAACTTGAAAGATTTCATTTAATTAGTTATTTGCATAATTATACTGCAAAAGATAGTGCCACAAAAATAAGCTTGCTACAAGGAGATCAGAGTAATAAATTCATGAAAGAATTATGAAGCTGCATGAAACTGTGTTTCAGATATATCACAGTGAATTATGAAATAGTACCCCAGTGTTTTAGATATATCATAGTCTCAAATCCCATCATCCCAAAAATTTTTGAAAACCTGTACCAAAGAGCAAAACTCTTAGCAAACAAGGAGGCCAATTTATAAAGCCAATGTCTGAAGTTAAGCTTTCTAAAGTAGTTTGTAAAGTATGACACAGTCCATACACCCTGAAAAAGCAGTTTATGCTGTACTTCTAAATACGTGTAAAGTAGGAGAACCCTTTGAGGGCTGTTTGAAAAGGGAGATGGTTTTTCATCAAAAAAGGACCAAAAGCAAACAGTCAAAATCTGAGAAAAACCCTTCATGAAAACAGAAGGTCTGGAAAAAAAGTAAAAGACTTAAACTATATCAAAAGATGGTTTAGATGCATGGAAAAAATCAGTAAGGAAAATAAAGGTGCCAGACGTTTTCTGCAAGAATATTTACATTCTGAATTTAAGCTTAAATTCAAGGGCAAAACCAAACTGAAGTAGATTTATGACTATAATGTCAGATCTGGGAAAGGGCAGCACAGGTAGAAGGATGATTTGTATACAGCACATCCCAGGTCTGTAAATATTCATATTTGGAGTACCCTATGTATCATGCACACTTCAGCAGGCAGAACACTCCCCCCAACAAGCCACAGTCTTCTTGAATAATTATATGTATCACAGGTCCATTTCCACGGTTAGGATGATATCAGAAGTCTGGGATGGGTGAGGGGAGGAGGTGAATTTCTTCAAAGGCCTTCAACACGCAAAGCCTTTTTTTCCAAGAAAGCATAAGACACCAGAGAACCAATTCTTTAAGTACAGAAACACATTCCAGAAGATTTATTGCAAGATGAGGGGGTTTGTCACTTAGGAAAGCTTTCCTGCCTGGAAAGAGGCATCTTTCCCGGAGACAGTTTTGGATATTTTCTCCTCATAAATTGCAGAGGAGCAATCCCTGCTAAGTGCAGTGCTGGGGCTGGGAATGATACAAGCCCTGAGGAGAACAGGGGTCATGTCTCTCTCAGCCCCAGTGCAGTGTTATGCCAAAATAATAAGTGTTCTCAGCTTTTGGAAATAAATACCTGTAAATTCTTCCACTGCCTGGTATTTTGGGGGTACCTGCACATAATCTTCCCTTGCAAGCTCCTCGCTGAGAGAAATATTCATTTGCATGAAAGTTTTTGGATCTTACTTCAAAGGCACTTACCCCTGAAGGAAAGGAATTACACACCTACTAGGCTAATCCCAGCTCCAAATGGGACAAATGAGGTGGCAGAAACAGGGCCAGAGTTCAGTGCATTTTAGAAGGGCTGGGCCAGGGGACTGGAGAGTTTCTGCCAAAGTCTGTAGAATAACAGCAAGCCCATAGACTCCAACTGCAGAGATCTCCAGGAACAGCTACTGCACTGCAGCACAAACCTGACATTGGTGCCATAAGCCAAGAAGTTTATCCCATCTCTATATATGTATATACGTAAATGACCATATGATAAGCTTTTATAATTTTTACTGTGATATTTCTTAATAAAAATCAAATACACAGTATGGAAAGTATGAAGATGAAAGGCCAAAACTCATTAGGAATTGTGTTGGTCCTATTCCACTGTCAATCTAAATGTTGATCAATTTAATACAGGAAGATCACTGCTCTCTAGAACATTGCAACTGACTACCCAAAGAGCTTTTTAAAGAAAATTTGATTAAATATATCCATATAAATTAACTAGATGTTTTCTTGATCGTCTGTAGTATTCATTGAAGACTGGAATAAACTTTTCTCTTTACTTAAATTTGCTGATTAGAACCCACTTAACTAAAGAGTGTGACAGAGGACACTACTTCCTCTCCCTCCCTGCAATTTAATTAAACTGAAGCTTATTATTAGCAAGGTACGTTCTCATGAAAAAAAGTGCAAAGCTTAATTGCCACTATTAAACTAAATATCAATTTGGATACACAGGCTCACCAGGCACTCACATGCAGCCAAGCACACTTGTCTTCCAGGAAGTCATTTGGGATAAGACTAGATCTCTTCCCCAGGTCTCATTGGCATAATTTTGAAATGCGTTACTTGAAAAAAGTTCTGCTCTGCTCTACCAAAAGGTAGGAAATAAATATCCTTCCAGCTCACTGCATTTCAGACACTGCCCAGTCCAGGGTCCTCTTTCTGTAAGACATCTGCTGCTGGGCATGCTGTCATGTGGCTTTGCTGTGACTTTAGGCAAGGCACATACCAACAATTCCACTTCCACTTTAATAAAGAAAGCAGTTACCAAAGAGGCCATCAGGGGAAGACAGTTCCAGTAATAAGTTCCTGTAATTAGCCAATTATCTTAGATATAATTCATTAAGAAGTTGCATGTTCAAATTTCATTAACTCCTCCTCCCAGCCTCCACTTTCCAACTAATTCTAGTTGCAGAAAAAGGTGGGAGAAGTAAGACCCAGCAAGAGACAGCTATTGTAACTGCTGCCGGATCAAGGGCACTCTGAGTGCATGACCCACACTGCAGGGTCACTCTGCTCCAAGGAGAGCAGGTGTGCCCAGAGCCAGAGGCACTACACAAAAGATGGGCAATTATAAGGAGTATTGTGAAAATGTGTGCTGGTTTAAAGGTAAACCAGCAGGAGAAATGAACCCAACACAAAAGAGATTAGAAGTCTAAAGTAAAAAATGTCGATTTTTTGAGCTCCCAAGGGTTTGGCACGAGAGTCAAAGACGTGACCTTCACAGAAGTATCATCAGTGCTCTGATTTATTGTTTATATTACACACACTACATCTCATACTTCTAAAAGCACGTGAATAATACAAGCACATTATTGGCTAATACTTAGTGTTTATGCTTTACAACACAATTCGATTGGTCCTTGCTTGCTGCTGCTATTGCAAGTCTGTTCTCTTTTATCTTAAGGACACAGGCTTTGCTACTTTCTGCATAGACTGGGTTGTGCATACAAGCCTCTAAGTTCAAATTTCTTCCTACAGAAGTCAGAGTTACAATTTAATAAAAATATTACAATAAATACAATGGCAAAAAAAAAATTGGTTTTAACTCACAAACCCCAGTAGTATAACCCAGCACCCTGGGCACAAACACAATGGGATTTGTTGGCCCCTGTGCTGAGCCCCACGTGGTTTCCCTGAGTCCAAGGTAAGAGGAGGTGAAAAACCTGTTGGTGCAGATGATGTCACAGTCTGGTCGAGAGTGGTGGTCTCCTCCTGTTGAGGTTCTGCTTCTCCTCTGGATCTGATGAATGGCCCCAGAAGTCCCAAAAAGACCCCAAACCCCCCAAGATTATATACCCTGATATCCAGATGGGACCACCCTGTACCTCTTCCAGGGCAGGGAGTTCCACACTGGGTGATCTGTCTCTCTGAGTTAGGGGGTATTTTTGGAATTGTTGATGGCCCATTAGCAGATATGATCCCTCAGGTGGGTGTGGAGGTACCAATGACTTCCTGGAGGGGAGTTATCCCAGCTCCACTCTCCCAGGCTTCTTTCCCAGCCAGCTTATATCCTGAGGGGTCAGGTGTGCCCTGGGCAGCTGCTGCAAATGGTCCATTGTTAACAGTTCATGGGAAATGAATAGAGAGTTAAGAATACACAGCTTTGGTCACACCCACACACAGTGATAAACTGGTCTCACCTGTTGAAGTAGGACAACATGACACTGAACTAGTGATGAATTGGCTCAGCTCAAGGCAACACCTGGCAGCACAAACCACCATGCGCAGGGCAAGTCTTGTGTATCAAAACATTCAGGATGCACTATCCAGAGTCACCTTAGAAAGTTCCTCTAAGACCCTTCTCCGACAACACAGCATGTGCTCAATACGTGTCAAAAATCAGCAAAGACAAAGGGGCAGGAAGTCTTAAGCCACACATTTTTATTTCTTATTGCTCAAATATTAAAGCCTGATATATTCAAAGACTGTAAGAGTAGCAGCTCTTCAATTCTGCCTGAAAACCACTGATGGAGAAGGAATTTTGAATTCCCTTTCACAACAACTTTTTCTGAGTTATCAGCTCAACTCTCTGCCTCCTTTCTTTTTGAAGATTAAAGGGAAAAAGTACATAAGCTGGTTTGGCATCCATTTCTTCTTATAAATCAAGCCATGAAATCTGCTTTAACCTCTATCTGATCACCAGGGAAACAATCACTACTGTTTTGGGGACTGGCACTGCAACTGAAGCTTCTTTGGTATAGGATTATTTCTTGGGAAGCAAAGGTCTCCATTTCCCGGCTCTAACAAAATGGAACTGAGCCCTGAGAACCTCCCTTTTGTAGTCTGTCTGTGGGCATTTTTCCCAATTCTGGTTTCTACACAACATTGCTTAAATGAGCTTTAAGTTGCAGAGTACATTAAAATTTGGCAAATTACTAAGAAATGGGAAAAAATTGCCCACACAACCTGAATAATAATCAAGTAGCTGCAAAAGAAAGTAAATGGGCAAATTCTTTTGGTAGAAGTTAATCTTATGTAAATATCAAGCAAGAGATAGTTACCACTACTACTACAGAGCTTTCACCTATAGTTTTGGAATATTTTACAAAGCAAACTCCAGTAAAGGAATCAAAAGAAAGCAAGAGAATGTTTTCCAGAGCCCTGAATGGACACCAGGGGCAGACATCAGGTTTCCTTGAGTTTTTGAAGCAGTTTAGTTTGGTATTCTGCCTTCTTACCTGAACCCCTTAATTCAACTTATTCAAGCTCAGGCTCATATCCTTTATTTTTTCCTGATTTTAATACCATTTAATACTGTTTTAAATTACTTATTCACTAAAATCTACTTTTCTTTTGTTCTAAATCACTAATTTGATAACTTCAGTGTTCCTTGGCCACTGTTCAATAGCCTTATCCTTTAGAAAACTTCAAAACAGAAGAGAGAATATGCAGAGGGAGAAGAAAACAAGAAAACAAGACAAAAGGAAGAAGAAAACAGGAAAAACTGGATGATAAATCAAGACTAAAAAGAAGAAATATTGGATAAAAGCTGTTTTAACCTTGCCACACATGCCAGCCAAACTTACACAATTATTCCTCTAATCCTACATAGAGATGCCTGCTGGTGTTACAATTTAGGGAATCAACCTTGAGGAAAAATGCCTTTCAAAGTCAGAGAAAAGTTAAAAGTAGCCTTAATAAGCAGCTCAACACCCAGGATGGATCTAAATCATTTATCTCCATGCAAACACTTCAGAAGTAGGAGAAGTAGAGCCTGACATCATGTGCCCCTTACTTAAACCTGTAGTTACCCACCACAAGCAGTTCTGTTGCCCTTGCAGGTGGCACCAGGCACAGCAGAAGAGGGCAGAGGGCAGCAACAAGTTCTCCCAGCAGGATTTCATTTCAAGGAGTAATTTTCACAAACCCATTTGAAATTCTACTGAACAGTGAACACACTTGGACTCAACCCTGAGCAATCACAGCAAACTGCAGTTCATTAAACCTTTCAGGGCAGCTCCTGAGGCCCTTTGCTTTTACTCAAACACCCATGAAGCCATTCTGAGTTTGCAGAGAGAAAAAAACAACAATCATGATGGCAAAAACAAACCACCAACAAAAAGCCCCACAGCTGCACAAGGGCTGTAAAACTATTGAAAGGGAAACACTGAAGGGGAATGCAGTATGATATTTGTAGCTCATGGCTGAGCATTTTAGTGTTTTGAAAAAATGCAAACTCCACCAATTTTTCCCTGAACAGGTTTAATTTCCTTGGGAAGCTGCTTGTTTGAGTGAAAAAAGTAAACACAACTTGCAAATTCTATTTTCGCAAGACATTTTCAGAGTGAACTGTGGTGTAATACAGGAAAACCACTCAGTAAGTGGATCAGCAATAACACTTCCTTCAGTAGCAATGGCAAGAAAATTCTGCAATTGTGCCAAAAACTGACCCAACCACATCACCCAGAGAGCAGGGAGCAGGCTCACTGCAGTGCAGAGGAAGGCTGAGAGACATCATCATCATCATCATGGCCAGGCTTCGCGAAAGAAGATTTGGGAAGGGCACTACCCACGCTTGCTGCAAGCTGCTGGTGGCTAAAAAGGCTGATACAGGATAGGCAGGTCCAGACACAAAAGGCACAGTGGAACATCTCTTTAGGTGATATTGGTGAGGAACGGTTCTTTCTGCATTGTCTTTTCTCCTCGAGACTGACTCTCCGTGTGTTCTCAAAGGAAGCAGCAGCGTTGTGAATGGTGTGTCTCCATGAATCCTGATTGGAGGCCAGAGTGGACCATTGATGGCAGTCAATATGGCCAAGGCTGAGGTGTTGTTTCAGGGAGTCCTTGTATCTCTTCTTTGGGGCTCCTCTCTTGCAGCAGCCGGTGGCGAGTTCACCATAGAGCACAATCTTCGGGAGGTGGTGGGTGATCCTCCATCCTGGAGACATGCCCTGCCCAGCACAGCTGCGTTCTCAGCAGCATGGCCTCGATACTGCTGACCCCTGCCTGTTCAGAACAGACACATTGGTCACTTCATCAAGTGGTAAATGAGCCTCCCAGGGGTAAGGCCCCGCTAGACCTACTGTTTACCAACAGAGAGGGGCTGGTAGATGATTTAGTGGTTGGAGGCCGCCTGGGGCACAGTGACCATGAAATAATAGAATTTTCAGTCCTCAGGGATGCAAGGAGAGCCACCATTAAAACCTCTACTTTGGACTTCCAGAGAGCAGATTGTGGCCTATTCAAAAAACTGATTCAGAGCATACCCTGGGAAACAACCCTTAAAGGCAAGGGGGTCCAGGAGGGATGGACGTGTTTTAAGAAGGAAATTTTGAGTGCACAGCAAGAGGCTGTCCCAGTGTGCCGAAAGGCCAGTCGGAGGGGAAGACAGCCAGCTTGGTTAAATAGGGAGATTCTGAAAGAAATCAGGGATAAAAAGAAAGTTTACAGACTATGGAAAAAAGGGCTGGCTACTTATGAAGAATTTACAGATAGAGCTGGGTCATGCAGGAAAAAAATTAGGGAAAGAAAAGTGAAATTTGAAGTAAATTTGGCTATTTCAGTTAGGGATAACAAAAAGTCCTTTTATAAATACATTAATAACAAAAGGAGGGGCAAGGAAAACCTCCATTCTCTGTTGGACTTGGAGGGAAATAATAGTTAAGGAAGATGAGGAGAAGGCTGAGGTACTTAACACCTACTGTGCCTCAGTTTTCACCAGTAAGACAGGTGGCCCTCAAGACAAGTGGCCTCTGGAGCTGGTAGACAGGGAGAGGGAGCTGAATACCCCTCCTGTATTCCAGGAAATAGTTACCAACTTACTGAGCCAGCTGGATCCTAACAAGTGTATGGGACCAGAAGGGATCCATCCCAGAGTGATGAGGGAGCTGGCAGAAGAGCTTGCCAAGCCACTCTCCATCATCTTCCAACAGTCCTGGCTCTCTGGGGAGGTCCCAGATGATTGGAGGTTGGCCAATGTCACCCCAATCCACAAAAAGAGCTGCAAGGCTGACCCTGGCAACTCCAGGCCTGTCAGCCTGACCTCGGTGCCTGGCAGGGTTATGGAGCAGTTCATCCTGAGTGCAATCACACAGCACCTTCAGGATGGACAAGGGATTAGACCCAGCCAGCAGGGGTTTAGGAGGGGCAGGTCCTGTCTGACCAACCTGATCTCTTTTTACGATCAGGTGACCCACCTGGTGGATGAGGGGAAGGCTGTGGATGTGTCTGCCTGGCCTTCAGCAAGGCCTTTGACACTGTCTCCCATAATATACTCCTGAAAAAGCTGGTAGCCCATGGCTTGGACAAGTGTACCCTCTGCTGGGTTAGGAGCTGGCTGGAGGGTCGGACCCAGAGAGTGCTGGTGAATGGAGCTGCATCCAGCTGGCAGCCGGTCACCAGTGGTGTTCCCCAGGGGTCTGTGTTGGGTCCAGTCCTGTTTAACATCTTTATTGATGATTTAGATGTGGGGATTGAGTCCATCATCAGCAAATTTGCTGATGACACCAAGCTGGGAGGGAGTGTCGACCTGCTGGAGGGCAGGAGGGCTCTGCAGAGGGATCTGGAGAGACTTGAGAGATGGGCTGATTCCAATGGGATGAAGTTCAACAAGGCCAAGTGCAGGTCCTGCCCTTTGGCCACAACAACCCCCTGCAGCGCTCCAGGCTGGTGGGCACAGAGTGGCTGGAGAGCAGCCAGGTGGAAAGGGACCTTGGAGTAATAATTGACAGGAAGCTCAACATGAGCCAACAGTGTGCCCAGGTGGCCAAGAAGGCCAATGGGATCCTGTCCTGTATCAAAAATAGCATGGCCAGCAGGACCAGGGCAGTGACCCTTCCCCTGTACTCTGCATTGGTGAGGCCACACCTTGAGTGTTGTGTTCAGTTCTGGGCCCCTCAGTTCAGGAAAGATATTGAGGGGCTGGAGCGAGTCCAAAGAAGAGCAACAAGGTTGGTGAAGGGACTGGAGCACAAGCCCTATGGGGAGAGGCTGAGGGAGCTGGGGTTGTTTAGCCTGGAGTAGAGGAGGCTCAGAGGTGACCTCATCACTGTCTATAACTACCTGAAGGGAAGTTCTGGCCAGGTGGGGGTTGGTCTCTTCTCCCAGGCACTCAGCAATAGGACAAGGGGGCACGATGGGCTCAAGCTCTGCCAGGGGAAATTTAAGTTGGATATCAGAAAAAAATTCTGTACAGAGAGAGTAATCAGGCATTGGAATGGGCTGCCCAGAGAGGGGGTGGATTCACCATCCCTAGAGATTTTTAAACTGAGATTGGCCGTGGCACTGAGTGCCATGATCTGGTAAAGGGACTGGAGTTGGACCAAGGGTTGGACTCGATGATCTCGAGGTCTTTTCCAACCCAATCGATTCTATGATTCTATGATTCTATGATCAGACCAGTGGATGTTTAGGATTGAACGGAGGCAGCGCTGATGGAAGCGTTTGAGAAGCCGCAGGTGGTGGCGATAGATGACCCAGGATTCAGACCAATATAGAAGAGTAGACAGTACAATGGCTCTGTAGACACTGATCTTTGTACTTTTCTTCAGGTGTTTATTGGACCAGACTCTTTTATGGAGTTTTCCGAAGGCTCTGTATGCCTTTGCCAGCCTGTTGTCTATCTCTTTGTTGATCTTACCGTCTGAGGAAATGATTCTTCCCAGATAGGTGAATTGCTGGACCGACTTACGCTCTGAATTGCCTATGGTGATGTGGGGATGATGGAAGACTTCCTGAAGTGCAGGTTGGAAGAGAACTTCTGTCTTCTTCAGGCTGACTTCCAGCCCCAAAAGCTCAGCAGCCTCTGCAAAGCAGGATGTGAAGCACTGCAGAGCTGCTTCTGTGTGAGCAACGAGGGCAGCATTGTCAGCAAAAAGCAGCTCATGGACAAGGTGATTCAGGGTCTTGGTGTGGGCCTTCAGTCGCCTCAGGTTGAATGGGCTTCCATCGGTACGATATCGGATGTAGATGCCGTTTTCTTCATCGAGCTCTGCTGTGGCTCTTTGGAGCATCATGCTGAAGAAGATTGTGAATAGAGCTGGTGCAAGAATGCAACCTTGTTTCACACCATTGGTTATTGGAAAGGGCTCAGAGAGTGCATCGCCATATCTGACTTGTCCACGCTGATCCTCATGTAGCAGGATGATCATTTTGAGCAATTTGGGGGGACATCCTAAACGTTCCAAGATCTGCCACAGGCCTTTTCTGCTTACAGTGTCGAGAGCTTTGGTGAGGTCAACGAAGGTTACATAGAGACCTTTGTTCTGTTCCCTACACTTCTCTTGCAGTTGTCTGAGAACAAACACCATGTCTGTGGTGCTCCTATTGGCTCTGAAACCACACTGGCTTTCAGGTAGAAGATCTTCTGCAATAGTGGGTACTAATCTGTTCAGAAGTATTCTTGCAAGGATTTTACCAGCAATGGAGAGCAAAGTAATACCTTGGTAATTTGAGCAGTCTGATTTTTCTCCTTTCTTCTTGTACAGGGTGATGGTGACTGCGTCACGGAGATCTGGTGGTAGTTCCCCTTGTTCCCAGCAACGCACAACAAGCTCGTGGAATTTGGCATGGAGCGCTTGACCTCCATGCTTCCAGATTTCAGGTGGAATTCCATCAACCCCAGCTGCCTTGCCAGTTTTCGCCTGTTTTATGGCCTTAAGTGTCTCTCCAATAGTAGGGGCTGCATCCAATTCATGTTTCACCGGTTGTTGTGTAATGTGCTGAATTGCTGAGCCTTGGACTACACGGTTGGCACTGAAGAGAGTCTGAAAGTGCTCAGACCATTGGTTCAGGATGGAGGTTTTATCTGTTAGAAGCAGTTGACCATCTGCACTGAGTAGGGGGCTTTGAACCTGGTGTGTGGGTCCGTACACTGCTTTCAGGGCCTCATAGAATCCTCTTTGGTCACCCAAATCTGCACATAGTTGTGCCTTTTCTGCTGGGTCGAGCCACCATTTGCTGTGGATGTCTCGAAGTTTCTGTTGGAGCTCACTGCATGCAAGATGAAAGGTGGCTGTTTTTATATGGTAAGATGGCTGAGCAAGGTGTGCTTGGTGAGCAGTTCTCTTCTTCTTCTACACTTCCTGGATCTCTTGATTGTTTTCATCAAACCAGTCTTTGTTTTTCTTGGAAGAGAACCCTAGGGACTCTTCAGAGGACTGCAGGATGCAAGTTTTAGTATGTTGCCAAAGTGTTTCAAGAGAGGGATCTATGGGATTATCTTTAAGTCTAGTTTGAAGGTTTCCCTGGAAGCTGTCTCTCACTGTGGCTGTTTGAAGATTGCTGACTTGGAGCCTCCTCCTTGGAATGCCACCTCTCTTAGGTTTGGGCTTGAAGTGGAGGTTAAGTTTGCAGCGCACAAGGCGGTGTCTGTTTGACATTCTGCACTCGGCACCCCTCGAGTATGACGGACATCACTGACATTTCTCTGTTGCACTAAGATACAGTCAAGGAGGTGCCAATGCTTGGATCAAGGATGCATCCAAGTTGTCTTCAGGCTGTCTTTCTGTTGAAAGATAGTGTTGGTGATGGTGAGCTGCTGTTCTGCACAAAGCTCTAGCAGGAGGCGGCTGTTGTCCTTGCAGTTTCCAACGCCATGCTTGCCCAGGACTCCTTTCCAGGCTTCAGAGTTCTTACCTACTCTGGTGTTGAAGTCACCAACGATTATGATCTTATCATCTGCAGGAACCTTTTGGGTGAGGTGGCGCAGGTCGGTGTAGAATTTGTCTTTTTCTGCTGGGTCAGCTTGGAGAGTTGGGGCATAAATGCTAAAAAGAACGACATGTTGCTTGTTGTGTAGAGGGAGGCGTAAGGACATAACGCGATTGGAATGACCTGTCGGCAGATTTTCAAGTTTGGAGGCAATGGAGTTTTTAATCATGAAGCCAACTCCTGAAAGGTGTCTTTTGGTTTTGGGTTTGCCTGACCAGTAGAGTGTGTAGCCAGCACCATGTTCTTTAAGGCTGCCCCTTCCTTGTGAAGACGAACTTCACTGAGAGCAGCAATGTCGATGTTGAGCCGTGACAGTTCGTGGGCAATTAGAGCACAACGACGCTCAGGACGTCCACTATCCCCAGTATCAAGCATGGTTCTGATGTTCCAACATGCGAGTGTTAGTTTGAACACACCTTTGGAGGCAGGTGTATCCTTTGAAATCTCTTTGTTTTTGTTTGACCGCATGGAAGATGCCGGTTGGCCGCGGTTATCCAACCGGGTGTGGAGATGAGCTTTGGTTAGGCCACCTTTTCTAGGCCCCTCTCCGTGTGGAGCAAGCAGTGCTGTCCCTAGAAAAGGCTGCTTGGTCGTTCAGGATGCAACCCCACGAGACTGTCATCTCTGGGGTCAAGTCTCTAATGACCCATATCCTGCCCCGCCTGCATGCAGGGTTGGGTCTGCGGCTTCCAGCTGCTTCCTATCACCTGCCGTTTTCAACCCTCACCTGTCGCTACAGGGCTTTGCAATTGGGTGAACCCTTCAAGCCTGTGCAATGGATTGTTTAGGTGAGGCACAGCGTGCGCAGAACTTGCCCCACCCTTTACTCCTGAGGTTCATCTGCCACGGCCCAGTGAGCTTGGACGGTGACAGTGAGTACCTCAGGACGTAGGTTTGGTCAGAGTATCCTTCTCTTAGATGGATGGCCTTACAGGGCTAAGCGAGCTCCATCTGCCCGGGTTTGGGGTTGGAGTTGTCCTCCTAGGATGGTTGCCAGGGGGCTAGCGAGCCCATCCTGCCCGTGGACACACTTTGTCTGATCCTTCTGCGAGACCTGTCTGGCATGGGGGACCCTACCGGTGGCACAAACCACCTCCAGCACAGCTCTCAACCTCATGAGGGCATGCAAACTTCTCCCCCGCGACAAGGGGGTGTCCCCGGAGAAGCATCAGCAGAATAAAGGGGTATAAAAGACTTTGTTTTGTACAAACTGCTGGATATTTTTTCTCCAATGGCTGTTTTCTGTCCCTGGAAGTAGCAGCAGGGGCAGTCACAGGAACTGCAGGGTGGGCAGCACGCCCGAGGCTTAGAGGGATTTTGCCTCCCATCTCCAATATCCTCAGCCACTTTTCTAACCATTAAGGTATTGTTTAGGAGAGCTGTCACACTTTGCACCAAACATACGGGACCAGGTGTGCCTTTTGGGTTTAAAATTGCAGATTAAAATTTTGACAAAATTTGGCAAAAGACCCACTACTGCTTGTAGATGTGCCTAATAAGGGTTCTAGTGTCTGCTTTTTATTAAATAAGAACGCTTGAGAGAGGTAAAGAACACATATCAGGAGATAGTTACAGTTATAAAGGTAATCCAACTGGGTATTTCAGCACTGTTACAAAAAGATCTAAATACTGGTCCCTTTGTTTATATTGATTCAGAATTTCGCGTCTCCCAAACTGTCCAGACACCTTGAGATGGAACAGTTATTTCTGCTCTGACATTGATTACATTCCTTTGATGCAGAGGTTTAATAACATATTTGAAAAAGAACAAATCACCTTTGGGACAAAAGAGAATTTTCTTCCTTTCATTCCTGAACGTGCATGTATTTTCGGGTACCCTCAATAAAAAAGTACATTTAAACAGATTGACTTATTTCCATAACATCAATCAGACCTACTGTCCAAAGCCAGGCTCCTTCCGGAAGTCTGGATTGTAAGTGGAATCTATTCCACAGTCCACTGGTTTTCAGCACTGGATTTACACTAGAGCTCCAAAAGCATGCTGTAAAGTTATATACATAACTATAAGCTGGTTATTTCAAACCACACTAAGTACTGCTTAAGCCATAGGAATTTTAAGCCCACTTTACATTAAGCTGGACCCTTGCCTAACACCAGGCAAACACACTCTTTGTAGACAGACAAAGGTATTTTAAGTTCCTTTTCCAACAATACTTTTTGCTGGTACCATAATAGAGACCTTGGAAAGTCATGCATAAAAGACCTGTGCAAAATGCCATCAGGGTTTACTCAGTAATGCATAAGACAAAAAGTGTTTGTGCATCTTGGTTCCCAGAATTATGCCAGGTCACTTTTCTAAGGACATTTGTAATCATCACCTGCAATGTCAGCAAAGCCTGCAGTGTTTCTCCTTCCAGGTTTTGATACAAGCCATTTCTCTCATGTTTTCCTATTTTGTCCTAGAACAAAAAAGAAATTTGTTCTATTCCGAGAAGAGAATTTTTCACCTGCACATCCTATGCTAAATTCTCAGGCAATGATATTTTACTTCAGCAACTCATAAACCCACGAAATTCATGGTGGACTCTGAGTTATAGTGGAGAACATAAAAGGCAGGTTACAAATAGCCAAGGGTGATTAATGTTTCTGAAGTGATAAGCTCTGCAGAAGCAGTTTGACATACATCATTTCTCACTGCTCAGGTGAAGGCAACAATTTTAAAGTGACAGAGAGAAGGGCAATCTATGACAATAATAAGGCATTTACATTTGGTGGCCCACACAGAAAACCATTTACAAACAGGCACTCTGTGAGAGTTTTTCATTAATTATGTCCAGCATCAATACAAATGAACAACTAATTGGTGTGTATTCGGAAAGCAACATTTCTCTTTTCACACAAAGAGTTTTTTTAAAGTTCATTGTAGACAAAGAATAAAATAGCTGTAGCTGGGAAACTCAGTATCTGCCATTCAGGTAATTATTGGAGATATGCCATGTATTTTACTATCTCCAGGCCAAGACATGAGGAGAAGGAGAGGGTAAAACAAACAAACCAACCACCAAAAAACAGGAGGAGAAGTTAATGGATCCATCCAAGAAACTCTTCTCATGACTTACACCTGACTGGAAAATTGTCTGCTTCAGAGCACAGAAACCTGAAGCTTTATTAGCAACGAGAGGTCTCAAGTTTCTAATTCCCTGAAAACAAAAGTACCACACATTTCACATTGTATCTTCTTGTCACACACAAATTACTCTCTGAAGGAGAGTTTTCAAATTACTCTCTGAAGGACTAATTTGTACATGACATTACAGAGAGGAGGATGGAGAACCTAAAAAATAAAATGAAATACTTTCAGTAGTTCAGGAAATACAGTTTGGCTTGTCTAGAAATCAGGTGGTTTAATCCTGCTCAAATTCCAGTGCAGATGTGCAGACTTTTTATGCATATCTTTGTGTGAGAGGAAACAAACCCAGGCTCACTGCGAGGCAAACCAGGAAAACTATTTGAACTTATGTTTTGGTTTTTTTCCATGAGGAATCAGCTGGAGCTGCTCAAAGCTGGGGAGGAAGGCAGAGGGCTGACTCCTGTGCGGGATATTTTCAACAGCACATTAACACCCTTTCCTCTCATAACTCTGGAAGAGCATAAACATCACTTTCTTTAAGAACAGAATTGCTGCTTAGAGTTTTACACTCTGTGCACTGGAAATAAGTGGTGGGAGTTTCCAGTTGAAGCCAGAAGGCCCAGAAGTGAGAGACCTACTGCAGAACCATCACATAACAGCCTCTGGCCACAGAAGCCCAATCTAGCACCAAAAGGTATCCCCATCCTTAATTTCTGTGTGCCAAGACATCCTTCCCTTCCACTGGTGCTGGTAAGGCAGAGTTAACGATGGGGCCTGGAGGCTCCCACATGCCCAAGGTACTTCGAGGACACCCGAACTCCCTGAACCATGGACATTACACATCCCTCAAACAGACTATTTCCTGTAGCTGGCTGTGAAATTCTGTCCGTGGTAGTCTCTATGCACTTGTCAGACTCTGGATCACCTTAACTGAAAAAAACACTTTAAAACACCAACAGTCCACGTACCAGTTCACATGATGTCTTAACTTCATCTGGCTCCAGTTTTCAATTTCTATCTCACTTTTGCAGGTTATTAGGACTTTCTGCCAGCACAAAACACAGTACTTACCTTTTCCTGGTAGGTAAGATTTCATGCAGACAACAGTCTCACTAACAAGGAATTGAGAGGAAATAACAGTAAATTCTTCCTGCTGAGCTGCTCCCTGCATCCCACGGGACAGGTTTAGCCCACCAGCAGGCACAGGAGAAATGCCCTGTATTGCTTACAATTAGTGGCCTGTGCTAAAGAGTCAGGCATGTATTTCACAATCAAAAGGTTCATCCTGTTGAAGGTGAAAATAACATCTTCCCATGGCATCTCCCTGTTGGCTTTGCAGTGCGCATGCTTTCCCTGCTAGTGACACTGGCACTGTTTGCACACCTGTAACTGGCTCGCAGAGCTCTGTAGGGCACCAGCCACACATGCCCCAGAATGCCTGTTAGTTCCCAGGAAGCTTCCAAAGATGCTCCACCTCCTTGCGGCTGATACTGATCACAAACTGCTTGGAAATCAATGCCACAGTCACTGCAGCCTCTGGAGACGGAGACAATACAAAGCTGCCACCACCTCTGAAGCAACACCCTACAGCTCTGTGGTGCAGAACAAGAAGGAGAACGTGGCGTATTCGAGGTGGCACCAATGCCATCCAAAGCTGGATACTAATTACAAAGGGATAAACAAAGCTGTTTCAAAGCCCAGACAAGAAGATGAAAGATGTACTCGGGTCCTTTCAGAGCAGCGGAAAAAAACAACAAAATTCACAATGGGAAAACTGAACCCAAGACAGGACATAAATGGACCTATCATGGATGAAAACAAGATGTGTGTTTCTGAAAACCCAAGCAAGAGAATGGGGTATTTGGAAGACTAATTGACCATGATCAGATATAAATTAGAAAATTCCATATGCGTTTGGAATTCTGGATTACATTCACAACTGAAATTGTAATTACCAAGCTGGCTAGGGAATGAAGTCATGAGGAACCACATTTTCTAGGGCTTTTGGATGTACCTACTGTGTACATAGGCTCTTGCAACATGACACTGAGAAGGAAACCACGGAAAACTCCAGGGCTTGAAGTGACCACTGAAGGGCACTGTCCCAAAAGAAAAAAGTCTCATAACTCACTATTGCAAGACTTATTGTCTGTCCTTTCTGAGATGGTTATCAACCTACCACTGGATCACTAGTAATTCTTGCATTTTGGAAGGGACCTGTAACATCCATTTTCCCCTTCAAGGGAGGCAGATATTGTTATTTAGATACAATATATTTTCTGCTTTTCAGATCTTGTGCAGTAACTCTTGAGAGAATCATAAACCTTACCTACACTTCAGCTTATGTCTGACTTCACAAGGTTTACAGCACATAAAATCTGCCATGTTGAAGACTGTAAGTCTTTGCAAAGGACTACCCGGCAAAGCCTGGGCCAGGAGGTTTCCATGCTTGATCTCTTCACTGATACTGTCATCCAGCTGTAAAAGCAGATAGAAAAGAGCTCCCCCAGCCAGTGACAACCAGACTGTGACTGTCTTATTTCACAGATGGTAAATCCAACAGGTATTATCTGGTAATGACCGAGCCAATGTTAATTTATTACAAACAAAGACAGTCAAACCCAGGATGCCTATCTCTGTGTGTCCAGTGGAAACTAATGACATGCAGAGAGGGCAAATCTCATTCCCCATTATATGCAGCAGACAGTAAAACAGAAGTTGGTACATTTCATTTACCTCCTGCTAGAACAGTTCAGAAGTCATCTCTACACTTCTTATTTCATCAGAACATACCAGAAAAGACTGATTTATTCTAAGATAAATACAACACTTACTTTAGGTTCTCTTTCATCTGTAAATACTTGATTTTTGCAATTGCACCTCTTCATTCTTGTACTGTAAGATTGAGACACTAATGTCTTCTCACACGGTATCACAGCACAGTTGATACGAGGAAGATGATGGAAGGTACTTCTTAGAGAAGGGGTAACTACAGCACAGTAATTTAGAGTCAGGTTTACAATATTTTCAAAAACAGAGACTCCCCAACCCCTCAGATCAACCTCATCCAGTGTTTGACCTAAAACATGCTGGAGCCAACAAGAAACCTTCTTCTGACTTCAACACCTAAGGACTTACCTTGCACAATCACACTCATAATTTAGGCTGCTAAAAAGCTCTAGAAAGATGATGGAGGTTGTTGTAGTTTGGGATTATTATGTAAATTCTCTCCCCTGCCACTAACTGCCCATGCCAGCAGTTAACAGAAAGAAGTAGTTAACTGCTACCTTCTTCTTCTTGATCGCTTAGGTGGGGGCAGGTATGTCTCTTTTGGTTTTGGGGACATGTTTCTATTCTTAGCTGGGCGGAACTCGGGAGCGGTGTGTGTGCTGCCCAGGAGGGAAGCTGCTCTGCTGGCACTGCTGGGGCTTCTGGCTGAGCCGCTGCTTTTCTCCTCACCGTGGCTGTTTCTCCTGGTTCCTGCACCTGGGCTCTGGCCCCTGCTCCGCTCTCACCGTCACCTGCGCCGTCACGGCCTGCCCGCCCCGGCGGGGGCAGCGACCCGGGAGGGAGAGGTTTGCAGCTGCTTTCCAGGACACGCAGCGGTTCCCCACTTTCAGCTTTCTTTTTCTTCCTTTGGGACAAAGACACAGAGTTCATCTGGGAGCTCACCCTGCTGCCAGTCGGGCTGTGACACTGACACTGCCATAAGTGGAACTCTGCTCCCGAAGGAAACTTGTTCTTGTGGGGGTTGTTGTTTGTGGGGGTTGTTGTTTTGGTTTTTTTCCTCTGTGGTGTTGGGGAAGTGGTTTTCTTTGGTCTGTTTATAGTTATACCTATACCTAATATATATATTTATAGCAGTTAGGGACAGTTATCCTTCTTGTATTAAAATTCCTTTTCTTAAATTTGATAAAGAGTGGTGTGATTATTGTGGAGAAGGGCCCCTCCCCTGCTTGTGGGTAAACATTTTGGTTTTTCCCCTCAAACCAAGACAGAGAATTTCTGAAATCAAGTGCTTCTCCACTCAACTCCATAAGACAGTTTGATGCAGTGGTATGGAGGGGTACATAAATCATTCTGAACAAGCTGGAGTCAAATAGCTTGATGTTTGTATATTTATCAATTTTCCATGTCTTATTTGAAGACAAAAAAAATGTAAATCAAATACTGTCTCATCATTCACAATTATGAGAAAAACTATGTAGTTTGTATAATGACAACAATTTTCTGAAAATCAGCATGTTGCTGCTTCAGCTAATTAAAAAGAATAAAACCTCTCCACCAACTTTTCCTTATCTACAACCAAAGCCCACAGCAGTGTTTTGTGGCTGGGAAGAGATCTCTTCACTGCAAAGTACAGCAGAAAGAATGAATAAAGTCAAAGAAAACTAATACTTCAAAGTAACAAATTCTGACAAAGCACCAAGATTTTCTCACCCCCGCTAAATTTAGATTCTTAAGCACAGTATAAATGCTCTTTTTGCTATACCCTCCCTCCCCCAGTTTTTATTGAGTTGTCCTAAGTCACACTGGTCAATGCACCTATAGCGTCAAAAAAAGCTAGAACTTGTGGCTAAATCCAGGCAGTTTGGATGGGGAAGGTGAATTGTAAGTGCAAAAGTGGCTTTGTGTCCTTTTTCCTCTGTTGAGAGACTCAGGAGACAAGCACAGGTTATGGTAGCCCTGATTCTGGCTGATGAGCCCATCAGTCTAAGGCAACCTGTTTCAAGTTGCTGTTGATTAAATATGTTAATTCTATTCTCTACCACTTAAGAAGGGAATAAATCCCACTGTATCACAAAAACAAACTATTGTGGGACAAAATATGTATTTCAAGTGTTCAAAATTGAAAAGCTGTCATCATGGGAAGGGCTGCAGGCCTGGTCCTCTCCTGCCAGGCTTGGCAGAGTAGGCAGGGCACTCAGTGCCACACTGCTGCAGAAGCAGAATTGTGGGGGCTGCCCTTGTAGCCCTCAGTCTTCCTTGTGTTCTGCAAGGTCATTTGATCCACTGTACAAGAAAGGACTTTCCGCCTACCCCACCACCCTCAAATCCGTTATATTCCTCCCAACTCCTATTTTACAGTGGGATTTTACATGAAACTTGTTGTTATCTGTTTTTATTATAGCAGTGTTAATAGACCTCAGAACAACTACAGCAAGGGCAGAACTCAAGCACAGGAATGAGATTTGGGGAGGGTTAATGAAAGGCACACCAACAAGATTTGACAGTCTGTTTGGGCAGTTCTTTATTATTCACTTGGTATCCTCTGAGTGCTCAGCAATGCATAGCATTAGTTCTTTCTCTAATTAAAAACCAAATAGAAGTGGTGTTTACTAGGGGAATGATGGTTTAATTAAATAGAAAACATTCCATAACTAAGACACAGCCATAAGAAGCAATTACACAAACCTTCAGAGGTCCCTGAAAGCTGTGGATGGCCCTTGTAGCAAGGTGGCTCAATTTTGGAGTCCTTCAGCTAGTTTTATTAGTCAACATGCACTTTCTTACACAAGACAATCTGTTCCACTCATGGAGGACAGCTGCAAAGAAGCCAACATTAAGCTCCCCTGTTCAGTCTGAATAGCTGGTTTATCCTTTTGTCTTACCATATCACATAAGCAGCTAATAAATACACAGCATTTTAAAGAGTTTTCCTTTTTCAAGGAAAGTGTTCTGCCTCAGCATATTCAGCTTAATTATTCTGTAACACTCAGGAAAAAACATAAGGTAGCACAATTAAAAGTCAACATGATAATAGTGCCCTGCAAGTTGTAGTGCTAATTTGGTTTCTTAATAGGATGGGATTGAAAAGGTTCAGTTGGGTTTTGCTGAAGGAAAAACAAATGAAACACAAAACAAGAAAAGAAAGACTGATCCAAATATCTAGATATTAGCTACAGGTCATGCTCCCAGTTTGGCTACTCACCTCACAAGAACACTGGACAAGTCACCTCTGTCTCCAGGCAGTTCAAACAAACACCAATTCTCACAACAACTTATTGATCCACTATACAGAAATTTTGCTAAAACCTTCACTAAATGAAAACGGACTTCAGTTTGTCACAAGAAAGGCACAAAACCCCAAATGAGACAAGATGCTCCCATGGCCAGTGGGTGTGAAGATTTGAGTATAATTAAAAGCATGATACTGCTCTAATCTAGTGTTAGCTACTGTGGCCACAGCCACTATAATGAAACCCTGAAGACACAGTTTGAATACCTCTTTTCTGACCCTTTACCTCATCGAGCTGATCTACACTTGAGTTTTTACAGCTTAAGTTCCCTATCTCCAGCCTCAAAGTGACGAAACAGGAACTCGCTGTTTCTCTCAGCAGATCTCAGCTATCAGTTGTGCATCTTGGACCTGCAGACCTGAATTCTGACACTTCTTATGCAGTTCTGTATTAGTTGTGTGATCCTTCTGCAATTCTGTGTTACCTACATGATACAGGAAAAAGTCTATAGCCAGGATATCAGTCCATCTCTGAGGACACAGGTACTACACCTTTGCCATCAGTGCATTGCTGTGAGCAACCCTCCTGGGCAGGTTGATTGCATATTAAAGGTTGAAGTTTTGCTGAACCAGAATATATTACAAATGAGCAGGCTTGTTTGAGCAGAAGCCATGCTTCATTTCATGTGGAATTGTATTACTGATTTTCCTGAGGTCTATGATTAATTTGAAAACTGAATTATTTGATGGCCCTGAAATGAGAGATTAGGTTGTTTGGTGTTTCTGACAACAGATAAATTGAGATTTCAGAATGTTTCCCCATCCATTGCTCCGGGAGAATAAGTTTTGATTTGTTTTCTGATCAAGTGTGCACAAAATGTACATTAAAGAAAGGAACTTGCTTCTTCTGAGGGAACTGCTAAGAAAAAACAGAAGTAAAATCTCTAGAGATTACAGGTCTTTCATTTATTCTCAAAGTAGGCACAAGAGCACATCTGTGCTGCATCTCCAGCCAGAGCTGCTACCTGAGCCATTCCTGCCCTGCAGTGTCTTCCACCAGATTTATATACCTGCTCTCACTGAACAGTCTGGTACATTGCACGGGGAAGTGGGTTTGCTACTTGAATTTAGATTAAACAATTTCATAAAAAAAAAAAAAAAGAAAAAAAAAGAAAAAAATCATGTTCACTACATTCAGTAAAGCAAATACAGGACAGATGCTACATTGCTCAGAACACAGATGGGATTTGGTCACTTCCTTCCCTTCTTCCTTCTTTGAAAACTGTGTTTGCCTTCATAGCCTTTCTGATACCACATTGCTGCATTGGGGGGTATTTTTGGTTAATTGCCACATGAACAGAAAACAGCAGTTCCCGTGGACCAGCCATGGCATGACCATCAACTAACGTTCAGAAACAGCAAGCCAGGCTCTGTGAATGCACATTCATCCCAGCCCTTAGGAATGGCAGACAGTGATCAATGAAACTGGTATTCCAGAGGGAAGTCTTCCACCAGGTGAAGACCACAAGTATGATTTCCTGCTCTCATCCTGGGCAATATGTAATGAGCTTTGATTTATGCAATGCATTCCCCAGCTCTACTACAACCCATACTATAAATTACAGGTGTGCCTTTCCCTGTGTCCTGGGTATGCTCTGAGGGGTGCTCCACATTGCCAAAGCAGAAATGTTAAGTTTGGAGCTGATCAAGCTGGCAGTTGCCTATTGTCATGGCTTAAACTCCAGCCACAGCTCACACCCCTCAGTGGGGCAGGGGACAGAATTGGAAGAGTAACTGTGAGTAAACTCATGAGCTGAGGTAAAAAGTTTAATAATTGAAATAAAATAATACAAAATATAAATTGCAATGAAAACAAAGTTAGCAAAAAGAGAGAAATAAATTCTAAGACAAGTGATGCAAATGGAAACAAATACTGTGCCCAATGCCCAGTCAGCTGCTGAGCAGCAGCCCCCCACCAGCCTCCTCCCCAGGTCTATTGCTGAGCTTGATGTCATATGATCTGCAATTCCCTATGATCAGTCTGGGTCAGCTGTCCTGGTTGTGCCCCCTCCCAACTCCTTGTGCCACTCCAACCTGTGAGGTGAAAAGGCCTTAGCTCTGTGTAATTGCTGCTCAGCTGTAATGAAAAAAAATCCCTGTTTTACCAACAGTACTTCCAGCATAAACCCAAAACAGGTCGTACTGAGGAAACCCAACTCTAGTCCAGCCAAACCCAGCACACCCACAGAGATGGACAACTAAGGACTGGTGCCTCCTCCACCACAGGGCTCAAGAGAGCAGATGAAGGTACCACCCCACTGGATAAGGACTGACCCTGCTGCCCCCATACCATCCCCCTGAGTGGGAGCAGCAGTAGGCACAGCTTCCCCTTCTCCTCCCCCTCTCCTCCCACCTGGCCTTTGTGCCAGGGCAGCAGAAATTAAAAGCACAGCTTAGGCAGACTGCTTGTTCCTTCCCAGATAAGAAAAGCAAACCCACATACAAAATAACAATGTGCTTCCTCTTCTTCCCCCACCCTCCCTACTCCTCCCCACCCCAGTGAGAAATAATGCAAAGTCTCTCTTCAATCACATCTATCTGTTCAGCAGAATTCTGAGAGCAGCTCAACACTTCACTTGCTGACATACACCCTCAACCCTTCCAACTCTGTCAGGCCTGAGAAATCAACATCTTGCAAACATTCCCTGCATACCTAACACAGGAATCCTTATTTCCAGCAGCACTGGCAGCAGCAGACTGTGCTGTGCAGCCTGATCCTGTGGGCAGCAGAGCTGTACCAGCACTGTGCCAGCTGACTCGGCAAACACGGTGGGGGCTGTGTGGCTCTCTGGGCACAGGGGAGAGCAGGGCAGTGGGTTACTCACACCTCTCTGCTTTGAACCTGCAGCAGTTGTCAGCAGGGACAGCAGGACTGTGGGAGGCAGCAGCTGCCCAGGCAGAGGGTCCCCATGGAGGGAGCCTGGGGGAAGCCTGCACCCTCCCAGCTTGCACAGGCTGTGCTGTTCCTCAAGGGTGAGATGAGGTATGGAGGAGATTCTAAGGTTACGAAGTTTATCCCAGTTTTTTCACAGCTATTGCAAAGCTAACAAAGGTAACTGTTTCTTTTAGACTTTGTTCCACTCTTAGGGTAACTCTGGACTCTGAATCCCAAGGACCTGAGTGCGAGTCTCAGTGGGGACCGTCCACTGGCAGTTCAATGCCTCCCTGCCATCCGATCCCATCAGATCTCGGATGTTGAGCAGGGTCAGCCCCAGTTAATACCGGGTGCTGTGACAGTCCCGAGGACTTCACTGTCACTGTCCAAGCTTGCTCAGCCGTGGCAGAAGGACCTCAGGACTTCAATGGTGGGACCAGTTCTGCGCACACTGAGCCTCTCCTAAACAATCCACTGTGCAGGCTGGAAGGGCACACCCATCTGGGGAGAGCCCTTCCCAAATCTTCGTTCACAAAGTCTGGCCATAAATGCATATGTTCCCCTCTTGAACACCAGCACACATAGTGCTGTTTACCTTCAGCTGTTTGTCCCAAGGGTTTGATATCAATTACAGAATGATAGTTTTCAAAAAAATTAATCAAAGCATGAGGGGATGTGGATGTAAGATTCTCTTCACATGCAGAGCAAGATGGCGAGTGTGATGGGCACAGCTCTGTACAAGATTTTCCTCCCATGGGTTACAATAGTGCTTCCTCCCAATGTACCTCTATTTTCCTGGCTACTCTAGAGCTGGAATAAATCTGTAACCTGCTAGACAGATCTGCAGTGCAGGGACATAAGGACATCATTTCAAGAAGTTGTGAGGAAGTGCTGGCTTCTACCATTTGAGGACTTGCAAGAAGTATCATGAGGAGGGTCCAGCACAAATTCTTTTCTACACACACACAGATGTAACATGTAATCCACAAAATGGTTATTTTTCAAAGGGTTCCTGGCAATGCATATGTACCACAGCACAGTCAGAAGAGTTCTATCATATTTTTGTGGAAGTTGAATCTCAGTTTCTATTATAGTTAAGTGACACTAGTGCTTACGGAAGGTATTAGATCTGATAACTTACATTTTGTGCCCTTGGTGCCAGCTGAACTTTATCAGTCTCCCTCTGTGCTTCAAGAAAACTGGTTTTGGTTATGTTTGCATATAACTTATGAGAATTTCACTTCATTTCCTTATCTAACAAGTACTTTTCAGGAACTCATGCAAACACATGTAGGCAGCAGTGAGCTGTCCATCTACCTACAGTGTCTGTGTGAAATGCACCTTGGCTGGAAAAGCACTTCTATTGTTATTCTGACACTAAGGAGAATTTACCACCCTCTGAGGAGCTAAGTCTGCTTGGGGATGGCTCTGGTGCAGTACTTGCAATACCATCTGCAGAAAAGCTTTGCTTAGCTCAGACCAGCCTTCTAGGAGCCAAAACCTTGTGTAAGTCTGGAAGGGCATTTGGCCTAAAATATTCAAGGGTTATTATATCTGAGCAAGGAAACCTCAAGAACAGAGGATTTTCCCCAACACAGTTTTAGGGGAAGGTTCAGATCTCAATTGTCATTAAAATATCTTTTAAAAATTTATTCAGTGCAATGCTCTGAAATTCAAAAGATGAGACTTTTACTTCTCTGCAGGAATAAACATGATATCTCTTAAAGTGGAAAACTGAGTGGATTTTTAATGCAACTTCTCATCAAAATCTTCATTCTCAAACACATTTCACAGTTCATTCATGCTGAGAAGCACTTCTTGTCTTTTAAACCTCCAGTCTGTTGGGCTGAACAAAATGTGCACAATTTGCTTTTAACTGTTTCAGCACATTGCACAGGGAGCAAATTAGAGTGCCAGAGAGTTTTCCCTGATTCCCAAGCACAGCCATGTAAGCCAGAAAACCCAGTAAAAATCCAAGTTGTTCCATCTTCAGTGATATTTTAATCTAAATGAGTCAGTTCAGTTTGGCCATCACTAATGAGGGTTCTTTTCTCTTTTTTTTCAGCTGTATTACCATTGCAACTGTGGTTTAACCTGATGCAGTAACAACGTTTGGGTAGTCTAGAGAAGGAGCAATGAAGGATTTTGAGCAGAAATGAAAACAGAGCAAGGACTTGCTGTTATTCTACTCCAATTCCTCAGTCTTACAAAATAACCAGCTAATTTTACAAAAGCAAGGGATTCTGAGGATTAAGAAAATACTGAAGAAAGTAAATACATTTTTACCACACAATTTTTCCCCTAAACACATTAGCTTTTACTTTTACAAGAGATAGACATGTAACTAAGTTTATAACTCATTCTGCTTTGCTCCCTTGCCTTTAGCTCCTGATATATTCTTTGGGAGCAGAACAAACTGACCTCCTGTGCTATGCTCAGAGGAGCTGCTGGTTTAAAGAGCAGTTTCTTCAACTCTGCTTCCTACTCCTGGTGCAGCCCAGTTTTTTGCAAAGGTAATGCATTGAGAGTTTTTTCAATCAGCTGTTCTCTGCAACATTTAATTACTTTAATTAAACAGGTAATTAAGAAATAATTGATTTCCTTACAAGTGAAATCATATATTCCTTTCAAATTTCTTGATCTTGTAAGTATAATTTAAAACAAACAACTCAAAGATCCATCTAGATTGTAAAGCACTTCAAAGACAGGAACTGGCAAATACTCTCATGTAGCCATTCATTTTGTTTAAATGTGCCAGGGGCTCTAGTAAGTGAAACACCTTGTTGAGTGAATAAAATTGCAAATTTCTCTATTAAAACACATAAACTGTGACTCTAGAACAAAACCTTAATGAAACAAATAACCGAAAAGAAATGAAAAAAAAGTCAGCCCAATGCTGAGGTTGTGTCCATCTGAACAGCATTTTGGACACAAGCCAAGCCCAGGCTTGACCTACCCGAGGCCCAGAAACATAAGCTGACCCATGGGCAGCATCAAGGAGGAAAACACAAATCCATTCTGCTCTGCTTCGAGACAAGGGTTCATGAAACTGAGCTACAACACAGCTTAGTTCTCCAGTGCAAGTTAAAACCTCCCTCATCCTCCCAAATAACACCACTGCCCTTAGGGCATTGAAGTTCTCTAAGAAGGCAAATGAACATTTTATGTCATGACCTGAGATTAGCTTAGTTGGTTAGAGCCTGGTGATAATAACACCAAGACTGTGGGTTTGGTCTCTGCATAGGCCATTCTGTTAAGAGTTGGACTCCATGACCTTTGTGAGTCGCTTCCAACTCAGAATATTCTGTGACCTGGACCAGAAAAAAAAAAAAAAAGAAAGTTCTACCAGAGATTATGAACTCTACTACACCACAGTTTTAAGTGCTCAATTAAAAAAATTAAAAAAAAAAAGTATGCATTTATACACACATCCTGTTTAGCACGTAGCATGGACATGGAAATCACACCCCTCTTCTGTTCTCATCCGCCCGTCAACTCTCCACATCAGAATGATCACCTGCCTTACATGGTATTTCTGCCAGTTATCTACATACCACCTGTTTTACACAGTCTGTAAACACAGACACATGTTTAGGTGTTTATGAAGCTCTTTTGCCTCTCAAGAGTATTTATTCCCCCTTCTCCACAAGACACAAGGAAATATTCCTAACAAAGAAAATGTGAGTCTTCCAGAAAAAATAAGTTGGAAAGAACAATTTCAATGTCTATTTGCTGATTTTTCAGTCTTCATCTACTCTCTCTCGAAAGACTAATCCTCTCCTCCCACCTCAATGAAGAGATTTTAACAAACATATTCCTGCAGACTGTATTTTATTGTGACAGCCCATTTCCCTTATCTCTCTTTGCACTTCCCTGCTTGCAGTTTTACAGCCTGAAGCCTGTCTGTATGCTAAGGTTGCTCCAGAACTTCTTTTAATCTGTGGAATGGAGTCCTACTTGAAAGCAAATTCTGAAGATTGAAACCTCATTCTACATTCCCTGTAAGCAGTGACTACAGCAATGCAGTGTTTAAATGCTTTGAAAGCACAGAGTGGTCTCTCCCCCCAAGAGCTGCTCTGCCCTGGGCTCTGCCTCAGCTCCAGGGCTGGCCTGGCTCTGCTGCAGACCAGCATCAGCAGTACTCACTGCTGCCAGAGCTCATCCACATGGTTCCTACAGCCCAAACCCACCCTTGCACTAAGGTTCTTCCAAGACATCCTCCAAAGTCATCTCAGCTTTGGCCAAGACAGGGGCAGCTCCTTTCCCAAGGCCCTCCATAACTGTCTGCTCTTTCCAGTGTGCTTCCCCCCATCAGGGATATGTTCCGTCCTCTTCAATGGCAAGCAGGGAAAGTGGGGATGGGCCACCTCCAGCTTTTCTAAGGGACTTCTGCAGCTCAGTCCTTCAGGTCCCTCCTGGAGCAGAGTGCCTTCATTTCCCATCAGCTCCTGTCAGCACCACTCACTGGATTTTCACAAGAGACATTGCAACCAAGGTCCACTTCTAGGCTGAAAATATGATCACTGTAGCACACAATGCAAGCAACTGAACAATTTTATAAGTGACAGATTCATGGGAACTGGCATACTAACATTTGATTCAGCAAAGGCAAGGTAGCTAAAACTAACTTTGATTAGCAACTTTCTGAATATTGTTATCTCTTTTTCTGATAAAAGTTCAAATGCCCAGGAGTTTATAGAATAATTAAGTTTTTAGACCAGACTTGTAATCTCACAATGATGTTTGAAACAACATTCCAAGACATGCTGTTTATTCAAAACACACCTGTTCCTCAGCACTGTGTTTCTTCCACTACAGGCAAAGTACAGTGTATTTTAACACATCTTCAACACCATGGAAATTCGTGAATGTGCACCTCTGAGTTAGGCTCAGGTTTTCTAGTAACACAAAGCAAAACTCACTGTTCCCTGACCAGGCAAACACTGCAGGAGGATCTGTAAGCAGCTCTGAGGAATCTCTTCCTCTCAAGCCACATAATGAGGCACAAGGCTTATTTTAGAACAGAGGTTGTACATAGATGATCTAAGAGCTTAGGGTGGAGAGCTATCTCATACCTGCATTTTAGAAATTTGTCCAAAACTCCTGTTAGATTAGGATATGCAAATCATGGTAAAGTTAGGCCACACCTTTTCCATTTACAAACTTGCTCTCTTTGCTGTTTTTTTTTCTAATCGCAATTAAAATAAATCAAGATATCCAAAAAATCTAAGAGAGAGATTTACATGAGTATGAATGGCAATAGCTGGCACTTATATTAGCCAGTAATTCTTAGAGATACAGGTAATGGAAAGTGCAAAATTGACTCAGAATTTGTCTGGATGCAAATGCTGATGTAATTATTTGTAAACAACACTCTTTTAGAAAAAAGCTTAAAGCAAGAGAAGCAAAATAGAAAAAGGGAAGGTAAACTTGGAAGGACCTTGGGGGTGCTGGTCTGTGGCCACTTGGCCACAAGTCAGCAGTGCCCTGGGGTCAGGAGGGACATCCCTGTCCTGGGGGGCATCAGGCCCAGCATGGCCGGGAGAGGGAGGGGATTGTCCTGCTCTGCTCTGCACTGGGGCAGCCTCACCTGCAATGGGGGGACAGTTTGGGGAGACACAACGGAAAGAAGATATTGAGCCATTAGAGAGTGTCCAAAGGAGGGCAATGAAAATAGGGAAGGGCCTTGAGGGGCTGCGTGTGAGGACACTGAGGGCACTTGGTGTGTTCAGCTGGAGAAGAGGAGACTAAAGGGAGACCTCACTGTAGGTACAACTTCCTTGGGAGGGGCAGAGGAGGGGCAGGCACTGAGCTCTGCTCTGTGAGGACCAGGAACAGCACCCAGGGAATGGCCTGGAGTTGTGTCAGGGCAGGGTTAGGTTGGATCTCAGGAAAAGGTTCTTCCCCCAGAGGTTGGTGGGCACTGACCAGGCTCCCCAGGGCAGTGGGCACAGCCCCAAGGCTGCCAGAGCTCCAGGAGTGTTTGGATGATGCTCTGGGGCACAGGGTGTGACTCCTGGGGCTGGTCCTGTGCAGAGCCAGGAGTTGGACTGGATGATCCTTGTGGGTCCCTTCCAGCTCAGCATATTCTGTGGTTTAGATATGCTCCATTTTAACAGTTGGGGCAGGTGAAATAGAAAAAAATTTTTGGTATTTTTTAAAATTTCAGTAACATTTCAATTGTCATGATCCAGCAGTGTTTTAACAAGTGTTGATTTGAAAACTTACACACAGTTTTTTCTTAAATGACTGCCTTCTCTATCCAAATGGTAAAGCCATGGGAGCTGGTGGTAATAGACAACTACAAACTCTTCCTTCTGGGCTCCAGGGAAGAGGAGAAGTTTCCTATGAAGTCACTTGGTGACAATTCTCCCATTCACCTGGCTCAGCATGATCATCCTGCTGCACAGTGTGCTGCATCAGGGGTATTCAAGGATCTGTTTTCTTGGTGTTGGAAAGTCTCTCCAGATCCTGTCCATGGCTAAAGAAGTCTCTAAGAGCTGATCAAGACAACGAGATGTGCAGAACCTAGAGGACTCTATTGTACATCTGTGATCTCTGGTCAGTGGGACCGTGTTGTACTGGTTTACTCGGTGGGAGGGTGGGGGTGTTCTTTTGTACCCATTGCTTTTTGTCTCTTTGTCACCCCTGTTTTCCCCTTCCCTTTTTTCCCTTCCCTTTCCCCTATTATGGGTGCAAATTGTATACATATAATTGCAGACATTTAGAGAATATACATATATGTATATACTGACTTGGCTCAGCTTCTTTGAAGTTTTTTTCTCCTTTTCCTTGCTTTGAGGGGGAGGGGAGAGCTGCTCGAGTGACGGGGCCAGGAGAAAACCAAGACAGCATCCCAGAGGAGTTTTATCACCATTGTGCCATGAGGCCTGTGCCATCTGGCAGATGTGCCAACACATCTGTAGGTGCCCCAGCATGAGGCTCCCACAGCTCTCCTCTCACACAGCCCCTGTGTGGGCCAAGAGCTGCCATGGCAAGGCCTTTCCTCAGTGCTCCAAGGGAGACAAAGAGCTGGCACTTACACAAGAAGCAACTATCACTTCTACAAAAAAGAAACCTCTGCTACATTTCTCTCCATGGTCATTGTACATTCATTCTGGGCACACTGCATTGCATTACGAAAGCTGTTCAGTTATCCCTGAGGGCTGGGAACATCAGATGAGCTCCTTGCATGCTGCCTGAGAGGGGTGCAAGTGTTGAGGCTCCTTTGTGATGGGAGATTGGGCTTTGTCCCCCAGGAGGAGAAAAGCAAACGGTCCTGTGTGCAATGACATGTTCTCTACTTGTACATGGAGCCATAGAAAATGGTGCCTTAGGGAATGGGACACAGCTTGGAAATCCTCATAGACCTGCACCTCATTTCATCTTCCCCAAAGGAAGTTTGAACAGGACAAGGTGGCCTCTGACACAACACATGCTGCCTGTGGGCACCAGTCATCTCTTGTCACCTCATCACTGTGTGCCATCACACCAGAGGTCTCCCTGATCTTCCCCCACAAATACTGGAATAGGACATTACCCCAACTAATGTAACAAAACAAACTGCTGTGGTTTCCTCCAGCATTGGCATCAAGGCCTCATGCCCTTCACCAGAGAGCAACCTCTCCCACTTGCAACCTTTTACTCTTGACTGGAAGTCTTTGGCCCTTCAAGCTGAAAATCAGGGGTGATTTCCACCACCCTACCATGGTCATTACAGTGAGAACAACCAAGTCCTTGAGCAGCCCACCACCTGCAAGCCACAGCCGTGTGTCCATGCAAAGGCTCTCTACATTACCCCTGAAGTCACCAAACCCAGTGTTATATGGCAATGACGTCAACTCCCCAAATATGAATCATCAGGGCTCATGTCAAAAGTTAGTGGAGAAGGATCCCCTTTCTGCATTCATTCCCAATAACAAACCTGTGCTTTTGTATTATACACCTCAATTCTCCAGTGACACCCAAAGAGGACTAACATATATTTAAGGTCTATAGTCTATAAAACAAGAAAAAGAATTACGAGCACAACATCATAATTTTCCATGCTCTCTACCCTCACTTCTGCTTTGCTCATTTGATTTAATTTTCAAAGGAAAAAACCCTTGCTTGGTATAGAAAAGAAAACTGCAGGAGAGTTTATATTCTGCTCCTGCTAAAACTCCAAAGCAGGAAACAACTATTACACCTTCAGGAGCAAACAAGTGCCACCAAAGCCTGATTCAGTGATCTGACCAAATATCTGCTTCCCGAACGCTGCATCCTGAGTGACTGTACTTTAATAACATGAGAATACGTTTCAGAAAGTGGAAGATCAAGCTCAGGTCTTTTTGATGCATCTTGCTCTTGGTTATGATATTGCTTCCCCAACAGCAATTAACTAAGGTCAGCAATATAATTTACCCCTTCTTAAATTACAGTGCAGAAACATTTCAGAGAGCACAAAGTGTGTGAGATTCAGTAGGAACCTGGGAGCAAGATCATTAAGCACACGAGGGGGCACACTCCCTGCATTCTGAGTGTATTTCCCATTACTGCTAATAGCATGTTGAGAAGAAAATATGCTCCATAAACTTTCATTACTCACTTTTTCCCTTGCTCTTTGACAAATGAGTTGCTGATGTAGACTCGGAGGTAGGTCCACTTCTCTCTATGCCTGTGCTATAGGAAACCAAAAAGGCTTTTCATTGTAAGCACAGACACTCCTATCTACATTTTGCACTGTGAATTTGATTAAATTCTGCTTTTAAGCCGGTCAGTTCCAGTGTAGGACTCAGAGATGCACTAACAAACGTTGCCATAATCACTGCCTTTTTCCTCCCTCCTCACCTACCGTCCTGTCACTCCTGGTCCCTGCATGGCATCAGGTCCCTTGAAGAAGCAATTCACTCCATTAATCAAGCAGAAGAATAAGAATTTATCTTCTACCATAGCAGAAAACTGTCTTGGTTTGAGGGGAAAAAAAAACCAAAATGTTTACCCACAAGCGGGGGAGGGGGCCTCCTCCACAATAATCACGACACTCTTTATCAAATTTAAGAAAAAAGGAATTTTAATATAAGAAGGATAACTGTTCTTAACTGATATATATATCTATATGTATATATCTATATTTGTATACATATATATATCTATATATCTATGTATCTCTCTCTCTCTCTATCTATCTATATATATATGTAAACAGAGTAGTGCAAACCGCTTCCCCAACACCACAAGAGAGAGAAAAAAAAACAAACAACAGCAAAACCCAGCAGGTTTTCCTCCGTGAGGAAAGTTATACTTAAGCAGTGTCAATGTCACAGTCCGGCTGGCTGCGGAGTGAGTTCCCAGTAGTTCCCAGTCCGTCTCCAGCGAGACAGACGAGTGGTGAGCTCCCAGATGAACTCTGTGTCTCTTGTCCCAGATGAAGGAGAAAGAAAGCTGAAAGTGGGGAACCACCACGTGTCCTGCAAAAGCAGCTGCAAACCTCTCTCTCTCCCGGGTCACTGCCCCAGCCGGGGCGGGCAGGTCGTGACGGTGCAGGCGGTGGTGAGGCTGGAACAGAGGCCGGGATCCCAGATGCAGGAACCGGGAGAAACAGCCACGGTGAGGAGAAAAAAAAAACCAGCGTCTCAGCCAGAAGCCCCAGCAGTGCCAGCAGAGCAGCTTCCCTCCTCCGCAGCCACCGCTCCCCGTTCCGCCGAGCTAAGAAGGGAAAAAATGTCCCCCAAAACAAAAGAGACAAACCTGCCCCCACCCAAGTGATCAGCAGTAACTACTTCTTTTGTTAACTGCTGGCATGGGCAGTTAGTGGCAGGGGAGAGAATTTACATAATAATCCCAAACTACAACAAAAACTAAGGTATCTCCAACTGTCTCATTCCAAAAACGCCGTATTTTAATATAATCATGTGGAAAATCTGATATAACTGGCATCCTTGTGTTGTTCCAAGTGTTTAATTACTTTTTGCCTATTCAAATTACTGTAACACTTCTCTGTAAGATACAGATTTTTATTTTGTGTCCTAAACTATCTTTGAAGGAGTTGCCATATGTCATTTTAGCAGTGGCCAAATATTGCTGATGAATAAAGCAGCTCTGAATAAGGAAAAAGTATTTTTCAAAGAAGAGGAAAAATTGCAGATGTTGAAATGTCTGCTTTGGGAATCATTCCACAAGTCACACACAAATGGGATATTTGGTGACTTTTCACAGGCACAAGGGACACAAAATGGTGGAGTTGTGACAACTTCTCAAGGAGAAGCATTCAGAGTAAAGGCAACCATGGAACAAGAAGCAGCCCCTTCTAGCAGGGGAGGAAAGAGGAGTTTGGGGAGGGTTACCCAGGGTGAACGTGTGCTGCCTCCTGCAGCTTCCTGCCACACCAACAGCCACCATCAGAGCTCGGAGCTGAAGCTGCCAGCCCTGCTCTGTCCTTGTGGTCTGGGGCTGGGCAGGGCTCTCAGGAGTCTAACCCAGCTGCACAAGCCACTCCTGCCCCCTGCCTGTGCCTCCTCTGCAGAGGAATGGGTGGTAGAGGGAGATATGATATGCTCTATGGTGCTTCTGCCAGTTCTGTTCCTCACCTCCCCACATCTGTTCTCGGCCTCAGTCTCATTTCTTCTTCCCTCCTCAGCCACCACCAGGCCTTCTTTGGAGGCACAAAGGGTGGAAAGAGGACATCTGGAGTAGATACTTACTGGCATTTGCTATATAGAAGTGTTTGCTTTTGTTAAGATGCAAGTACCATCTTTATTAATTTGACTGCTGGGGAAGAATAATTAGGGGGAGAAAAAAGCCTGGATGTGCCTTACCAACAGTGCCTTTCTGTCATCCAGAACCCACAAGGCTTCTTCCAGCATGTGCACAATGGCCCCAGAGAATTCAGTTTACTAAACACAGTACTCTCACACTGACAAAATTTGGTTTTATCCACAGCAACTAAGATGCCTTAAACCAGGTCTGATTTCTTGAAACTGATTGTCCCCTTCTAATCTGCATTTCAGTATATTGGGGAAAAAAACAACCCGCAAGATAGTGAAATACAGCAGGAAATCTCAGCCTCTCCCAAAATTTGTTACTTCCAGAGCCTCTGCCAAGCTCCTTGTGCAGCCACGCTACACTCCTGTCCCCTGTAGCTCCAAGGCCAGCAACTCATTAACTACATCCAAATCCTTGTCACAGCACATCTGCCTCCACTGAAACAAAGCAACAGACACAGATTTCTTATTACTGATACATTTACAAGCTGGTTATTTAAAGCCCTCTTAGTTCCCTTGAAAACTGAGAATTGTTTGAATCAAAAACTCAGAATTTAAACCATGCAAGTCTAAAATCCATAGACTTAGACAAGCAATCTTTATTGTAAAGTAATGTCCACAGTCCACCAGGATTTTGTGCCAGATCAAAGTCTAGCAGGGAATAAAAACTAAGCACTGGATTTAATTCAGCTCCAGAGAACTCCTGCTGTGTGCAAACCTCATCCACCTGTGCAGCTACACAAGCTGCAACCCAAAATTTTGCTAGACTAAAACCATTAGCAACTCTATTTACAATTAGTCAATTAAAAAAAAAGTAATAAAAAGAGAAGGTTTTAGAAGCACTCAGTATTCTACAAAAAATGAAAAGGTTTTGAAACTCACACATTAAAATTTTTAAGTTGAAGACGTGGGGAAAAATAGGCTACTAAGTAAATGGTCTTGAGAAAACACCAGACAAACATACCTGAAACAGCTCTACTCCATGTGAGCATTCCTCTGAGCCATTCAGGGCACCAGGGACTCTCACTGCTGTCCAGCCCTGCCTGCACCAGCACTCAGCTCAGGTGATTACCTGGCAGCAAGTGCCTCTCCTCACAAGGGCCCAATTTCATTCAATTGTGTGTTTTTTCGAAGCAAAAAGTGTTTCATAATAAATGATCTCAAAAGTAAGACTAATGGTATATTAACAAATACTAGGTAGCATTTAGCAAAGGAATACATACACCCCAGAACACACATTAAGACAGCTCAGGTATTTATTAATCTGGAATATATCCCTCAGGTTTAATGGAAACAGCTGCAAATAAACTACCAGCAGGTGGGCTGAGTTATGGGAGTTATTGCTCACTGAGTTATTGCTCTGCTCACCAGGCTCCTGGGAATCCAAGGCTTCCCCAGCACTCAATGGAGAACAGGGAAGGAATGCTTTCTGCAGGCAATACCTGCAGTCCCTCACCCCAAACACTGATTCCTCTTTAAAATCACCTGCTAAGCATGAACATGCTGATAGGCTGGAAACCGACACCTACATGAGCAGTTTTCAGGTTAAGCAGGTCCTCAGAAACCACCAATAAACTAGAAGGAGCTGGCTTTGTGTGGTGTTGAGAATTGGGTTTTCTTAATTTATTTTGTTTGTTTACTTGGAGGAATTTTTTTCCTCTAATTTTAAGTCAAAACTAGTTTTATTAATGGAACAACCTGACTTTGAGAGGCACTGAAATTCATACAATTCATTCAGGACTTCAGAAAACCAGGTTATTCCTTTTCAGGTCTAGCTAATAATATGGGTAATTTTAAAAAATAATTTTGTTTGAATCTCTTCAGCATCTATTTTAGGAGACCTTTCATAGTCTCTCTCCTGACATTTGATCAATCCAAATCAGTGTTAGACCTACCACTTTCACGAACAGTACATTCACTCCAAACAGGAAAGGGAGCATCTTTTTCATTTATTCACTGAGCATAGTTCTTTTAAAGTGATTCCTTGCCTTGTGATACAGCACATGGGCTAGAGATTAACTGGAAACTCCTTTTAAATATTCAGTATTCTGTGTGATAGTATCAATGATCAAAGATACAAGAAATTCTACTTATTAATTAATAAACTAGGCTTTAAATCACAGATATGGAGCAGCCAAAAATAGGGAGCTGTCATTCATGAAACATAAATCAGCATTTTCCTTTTTTTTCCCTCCCCCATCTAGCTAATCCTCAACAGTAATGAGCCGTAGACAAAAACTCAATGGCTTTTGGGGGAAAAATTCAATGCCAAAAAAGCCTATTTAACCAACTGATAGTAATTGCATAAAGAACATTATCTAAACTTCAGTTTTCTGAAGTAATTATTGTAACAGGGAAGGTGTGAAACTCAGGAAGAAGAGAGAAGGTACTCATGTTTTTATTGCAAAACTTGCAAGGGAAATTTAAAATCCTAGTCTTACCTGTATTGATGTTGATATTTCCAGCATATTCACCAATCTGAATGAAATTTTAATGCATATCACTCACATACAATATTTACTCTTAATGGGCATTTTTCCTTGAAGGAATGCTAAAATGTGTACTGAAGCAGAAGGTTACAAAGTGATTGTTATTGTCATTTCTACTCAATTACTGCCTACACAAGAACCCTCATGCAGTAAAGGCAAGAGACAGAGAAACACCTCCAGTGATAGTGAATTTCCTGGCTTTTGTCATTGTGTCAAAACATTTTCATTCTGCAATCACAGGCTTTCATTTTCTCTTGGTTTAAAAAAAAGACAAATATCTGCCAAGGAAGGTGGGAACCTTCCTGTAATGGAAAGGAGATCTCTCCATCCAAATTATTATGACTTAAAAATAAGGAGGTTTTCAGGCAAAAATTTAGAAAAGGGAATAACAGTTCTTTACTAAAAATATATAGAACAAGACAGAAACATCCGACCCCAAAAGCAGAGACCCCCCTTGGTCATGGCTGAAAGGGGAATGGGGTTCCCTCGAGGGGTTCAGTGCATGCAGAGGCTTTTGGTGGGAGAGCAGTGAAGATCTGAGCTAGAAACACAACTGAATCTTGATGTTTCTCTCTCCCTGACAGAAAAGCTCCACCCCCTTGAATGTGTGTCAGTGTGGAAAATTCACCAAAAAGTCCAAAACTATAACACAGTAAAACAGCTCAAATGGACGCAAAATCCCTCTGCAAAGCATTTTTAAACATCAGTTTAGTGGCAGCAAGGCACAGGATTAAGCACTGCTTACATTTAGTAAACTGGTACTTAGAGGAAGTCCCAACCTAAGCATGGGCCAAGCTTTCCATAGCACAGGGAGACAGTCCCTCTGAGGGCCTTTGGAACTGTGTGGGCAGCAGGAGGGTGGTGGGAAAGGCAACATGGACTGATCCTGTAACACAGGACGTGCCTCCAATAGGTATTCATTGCTAAGAAGCCTTTCCTGGAATTCATCTTCAAAGTCTGGGCATCAGGAGTCCTGGTGTTCACCAAGAATACACAAACCCAAGTTTAAACTGCTTTCCTGTGCCTCAGGTTTCTAAATCCAAGTTCTCCTTGGAGTCCTCTTGCCAGAATATACCATTTGCTTTCTGGCTTTGACTATTAAACCATTTCTGTTACATGGTGAACCCAACCAACGATGCTGAAAGAGATCTGGACCAGAGTACCTCTTGGGGGGAGGTACATTCTCCGGGAAAAGGGGAACACACACTCAAATCTCACTTCACCAAGAAGGAATTTTACCCCTAAACCAGACCAGTTGAGAGAGGAGTTGCCTCTTTGGGCTCCTCAAATCTAGCTCATAGTTTCCTTAGAACCTGCTGATACTCAGCTTTTCTGTTCTGTGAATTACCGTAACTTCTAAAATAAGCTCAAATGAAATGTTTTATTGGCTAAAGCTAGTTATTTAAAAGTGTCAGATTTATAAATGAGTTTGACCACTCTGATGTATAAATATTTCAATCAAAAAAATCCAACACCAATTCCACACTTTAAACCCCAGTGCAATGCTTCCCTCTTGATCATAGTTCAGCCCTGAAACACCTCAAACAGGGACAAGACATCCTATTATGACAGCAGATAATGACATATCAGTGTATTGTATTAATAGATCCACAGCTACCCCAAGCTGCAATTGTTACACAGCAGCTGAATCTACCTATCCAACTGTGTGTGGATCACATGCCCTCAGATACAGGAATTCCTGTATGGAGTTTGCAAAACCCTCATATGGAAAGTCAGATTTGCATTAGTTACTTTTAGTCATATTAGGGGAGGACACAGACCCTTCCCATCTCCCTGCTCACATGTAACCTTCACTCCACACAGGAGGCTCTGCTGCTGCCTGCACAACTTTGTATGTCCTGTTCAGATTTGTTTTCTGCAGAAACCACCAGTGCTCACAGCAGACCTGCCCCGAGACACAGGGCTGCTTCTAAGCAGCAGTGTTGTAGCAGAGGTGTTTATAAACCTTAGCAGCTCCTTTCCCTCAAGTCACTCAGACATGATTCTTTCTTTGGAAATGAAGTAGGAAAGTGTGGGAAACTATTCACAGCTTGATTACTGCATTTCCTGCAAACCAAAATACTAGGACTATGTGAATATACAGAAATCTTACTTACAAATTAGGCTGTTAGAAAACTTGGATCCAAAAATACGCATCTGTGTGTTTTCTGTGCTACAAATAGCCACATCAAGTTGCCTAAAACAGCTTGTTTGTTTGGCTAGTGGGTGATAATGATTTATGAAGATGATCTGTTAGATACTTGTGTCTAAAAATAAAGCACAGCATCCTACAAATTATAATTCCTTCTGCTTGAGAAAGTCTGAGGAATCTCTGGATCAAACCATGAAACTGTTCCAGACTCCCAGGGTACGAAAAGCAGAGCAGGAGGGGAGAGTTCAGTACTCCAGGTGAGGTGCTGGAGCATCACCATTCCGCCTTCACATTTCAGGATGAGCCTTCCCATCCCCAGCTAAAAGGCAGCAATGACAGAGGTGTGTGACTGATACATTCCCCACTGGTTTTACAAGCAGCATTGCAACTCCAAAGCATTTGCTCTAACACCAAAGAAAACCAAACCACACAAACCTAAAAAAAGAATTAAATCAAATGGCTCAAGTTTTCCATTAAACACAGCAAAGGAGCAACCTTCCAACCAGTATTAATGTATGGTGCTTATAGAGGGCACACTACCACATCCTTGGAGTTCTCTACACACAAATATTAAACCCTGCCAAACCAGTCTGAGTTAGGGTGTAGTTACCAGCTCATTAAAACACAAGGAACCAACAGATGAATTCTCTTGTCTGCTCTCATAATCACAGCTTTTATGTTTATGCTACACAGATTTTACACATGACTAAACAAACATCAAGTCTAAATTCCAAGGTTTTAGACGTTTTTTCCCCTGACTTAAAACCAGATATTGTCACAATACAGCATATATTACAGATCTTGGCAAGATGAGTGGCTGTAATAAATTTTATTGTAAGAACCACTTCTTTGTTTAAATTAATTATTAGAGTAATAAGTGTACAATTAGAATGTATGACAGGCACTAGAACTTGCAGAAAATCATCATCAAAAGCAACAGATGCTTTCATGACACCATCAAAGGACATTTAAGCCACTGAGAAAACTGTAAAATCTATGTTTTAAGTGAGTGGGTCCCTTGGATTTTACAGGTCTATGCTGTACTTCCCCAAACTAGGACTTTTCTCAGGGATAGAGAATAACTGAATAGAATTATATAGTCTATGCTATCTTTTTTAGAAGCCAAAATCTTGAATGGCACAATTTTCTGTAATTTAACATTGTTAGAAGAGCAAATGTTTTCAAGTGAAACTTGATAATCAGAGAAAGCCTTGTAGCTTGCTATGGAATCTCAACCTGACCTCACCTGTATTCAGTTTATGAGTTGGTCTTTGGTTTTTCACACAAACCAGTCCCCCCATTCAATGGATGTACCATGATGCACTTTTCAAGCACAACTCCATTGGTTAAAAGCTAAGACATGTTTGGAAAAGTACCTTGCTTTTAAGGAAACCAGTGGCAAGTTTTTCATCAGGAAATTTGGGAATTAATTTGGAATAACTGAAACTGAGTTTTCCTTCCAGCATTGTTTCATGAGTTGAACATTATTTTGTGTGATGTTTATGATGAACATCAACATACAAACTCCTTTATATTATCTTTGCAGGAAGGAAAGCTGGGTGTATTTAAGACCAGCAAAGCAAGGAAGAGGGGCAACAGTCTCCTGATACACATATTGAGAATTACGACTTCCAGTAACAGAGAGTGGCTCATGCTCTGATGCTGATGGAAAGCAAACCAATGCTTTCCTGTATGGTTGACTTCTATTTGGATACTGCACACTGCTATTCCCTCTGGCTCCTGCCACGGGACTCTCAAAAAAACACAAACAATCCCTGAAGACAAGCATTTGCCTTTCCAGATTCTTCCTGTCAGGAAACATCAGGAATGTCTTCTGCTCTCCGTCAAGTCTTTGTCATGGCTCAACAAGTGGAAGTGCCCAGGCTTGTACCTCAACCATTTAATAATTCTGCTTTTCATGAGTTGGCTCAACTTTCCTACACAAACATTGCCAGGACTATGAACTGGGGAGAGTGAGAAATGCCAGTCACATCCCAGAGCACTGGAAAGGCCAAAGGAGTCTCTGCTGCTGCCCTCGACAGGCTCTAGGAACCATTTGAAAGGCAGGTGTGATGGCAAAGCCTGTGGCAAAGGTGGAGAGTGGTCCTTTGAAGTAGTTTTGTGACATACAGTGTTACAGAAACATTCTTATCTGGAAATGTGCCATGTGGTCTTCTGGCATGAGAGCTCTTTGCTGTGCTTGCTCACACGAGTGGCAGCAGCAGTGTCTGTGGCAGCAGCTGGGCATCCTCACTCACAGAGCAAAGGAGGTCACTGGTAAATGCCCATTCCTCAGCAGCCAGGCCTTGGCTCACAGGAAAAAATAGGAGATCCAGTTCCATGTGTAAGAGAGTGCTCAGACAGAAGGTAGCTCTGTGGTAGACTGTGTCCTCCACCAGCCCTGCTCCACCTCTTCTATATGTGCAGGTGTGGTCTATAGACATGCTCTTAGAGAACCTTGAGAACACAAGTCCCTTTGCCTCTGAGATAGCAAACTGTCAGAGGCTCAGGTAATCCGAACAGGTAGAGACTGTCAGGACGAAGCAGGGAACTGATTTTGCATTTTAACAGTTTGTGCTGCTTTGGCTGGGGTAGAATTAATTTTCTTCACAGTGTCTGTCACGGGGCTGTGCTTTGGATTTATGCTGAAACCGGAGTTGATAATATAGAGACCTTTTGGTTATTGCTGGGCAGGGCTTATGCAGAGCCTTTTCTGGGTTTCATACTGCCACATTGGCAAGGAGCTTGGGAGTCTATGGGAGGCTGGGAGGAAACACAGCTGGGACAGGTGACCCAAACTGACCAAAGGGACATGCCAGGTCATATGACATCATACTCAGTATATAAAGTGAGGGGAAGCAGAAGAAAGGTGGGGAATGTTTGAAGTGATGGCATTTGGAGTCCCAAGTTCCATGGGATGGAACCCTGCTCTCCTGGAGGTTCTGAACACCTGCCTACCTATGGGAAGCAGGGAATTAATTCCTTGTTTTGTTTTGCTTGTGTGTGCAGTTTTTGCTTTCCCTATTAAACTGTCTTTACCTCAACCCATGAGTTTTCCCTTCCACCCTTCTGACTCCCTCCCCAGTTCCACTGATGGACAGTGAGTGAGTGAGAGACAACGAGGGGCTGGGCTTAACCCATGACACAGCTGACTGACAGCAGAACCTCTGAGTTTGCCAGGGGGTTGTTTCTTTGCATCTTTTTTTGGTATTTTTTTTTCAAAACCAGTGCTTTAAGTGTTTAAGAGAAACGTATTTTCCAAATTCTTCATCATGAATTGCATTAGTATTTTCAAAAACTACCCATTCAATTTCCTAGTCAAAAACAATTTGCCCAGTTCTATCTAGATTTGTAAACTATCAGGACTCTCCAGGTAATATTCAGGTTTCCCTTCATGTTTGGGACAGTGGCCCCCCCCCAGCGGAGTCAGCAGCAGGGCAAGGACAGGGAGGGACTGAGGTGGGGAACCAGCTCCAGCAGATGTCCAGTAACACAAGATTAACGAAGATAATTTATTTTCTTCACTGTTCTCTAAGGACTGAGCTGTCCTGGAATTGATTTCCTCACTGAAGTTTCAGTGCTTTCCTGCCTTGCAGGCTCTGAAAGGAGAGAAGCTCCTGAAGCATATTTTCACAGTCAGTCTGTTTAGTGTTTAGGCTTTGCTGATATTTTTAAAACCATATATTATTTCTATTAATTACAGGTCACACCTTGTAATATTTTTAGAATTGTCCCAGACTATCCTAAGAAATAGAAGCATTTAGATACAAAAGAAATTCTCTTAGTTTCAGTTCTAAGAAATGTCTTAGAGCTTCTCTATGTGTTTAACTTCTATACATATCCCAGGAAAATAACTATCTTTTGATAAGATATAAAAATCAATTTTTTCCAACTTTTATGTGTGTTAATATATATAAATATATATATTTATATATGTAAAATGCAAGTGGATTTTAACTGTCCCAGGCACATGTATAATTTTGGCTTCACACCACCAAGACAGTTGTGAAAGTTTTTTTATGGCAAAGCATCAACATGCTTTGCTTGACTTTGTAGAGAGAAGGGTAGAACTGGTCTGGCTTTTTTATTTTTTCCTTTCTTCTAAACAAGAGTTGAGATCAAGAGAAATATTTGACTGTGAAATTTCATAAAAGGTCAAAAACTGACAGAAAATTATCTTCAAAGTAATTTAAACCCAGCCTCCAGAACAAATCCTACCCCCTGGCACATGACACTCATCTACAATTCTTGCAATATGCACAGGAAAAAGTTGTTTAGAAAATTTCAAAGGTGAAATTAGATAATGAATTAGTTGGAAAAAGCATTAAATCAAATAGTACCTTTAGGAAGGTCATCCAGAAGGTCTAATCTAGAAGAACTGAAAAGATCAGTGAAAATGAAAGGTTCTTGTCCCAACTTACATGTCTAACCAACCCTAGTTAAGTCACAGCAGACATTGGGAACCAACTTGAGTGTTGGTTGTCCATTTGATGACATTTTAGTCAGTTTAAAAATCAGCTAAATCTTAACTGAAAGCCTAAAATACTTATATAAAAGCTGACAAATTACTTCAGCAGTTTCTGTGCAGGACCAATTACATCAGTGGAATCATTGTAAACGATATGCAAGTTCAAAAAACATGCACAATTTTTGTTAATAATTTGTTTAAAATAATATTAAAAAAATCAAGACTTTCATGGGAGCAATTAACTGTTATGAACAACAGCTTCCTAAAGACACAAAATTCATTAACTGATTTTCATATTTCCATAGAACTTAACATTTAAGGGAATATTTTAATTTAATTAAGCTCTTTTCCACTGAAAGATGTGAATATAATCTTAATGATCTTGCAGTGAAATAGGAAAGAAGTGAAAACTCTGCTGTAGAATCACAATCATAGAATTGTAGAGTGCTTTGGGTTGGAAGGGGACCTTGAAGATCATTTAGTTCAACCCCTGCACTGGTCCAGGTTGCTCCAAACCCCATCCAGCCTGGCCTTGGACACTTCCAGGGATGGGGCAGCCACAGCTTCTCTTGGCATCTGTGCCAGGGCCTCCCCACCCTCACGTGGAAGACATTTTTCCCAGTATCTGATCTAAACCTATTCTCTTTCAATTTGAACCCACTCCCACTTGTCCTGTCACTCCAGGCCCTTGTATATTGTGTCTCTACATCTTTCCTGTAAGTTCCCTTCAGGCACTGGAAGGCTGCAGTTGGGTCATTCTGAAACTTCTCCAGGCTGAACAATCCCAACTCTCTCAGCCTTTCCTCCCAGCAGAGCTGCTCCATCCTCTGATCATCTTGGTGTCTCCTCTGGACTTGCTCCAACAGCTCCATGTTCTTCCTGGGCTGGGGCCCAGGGCTGGAGGCAGCTCTGCAGGTGGGGTCTCACCTGAGGGGGCAAAGGGGCAGAACTAACTCCCTGATGGTTCAAAAGCTGGTTATGCTGCTTTTGATGCAGCCCAGGATACAACTGGCTTTCTGGGCTGGCAATGCAAGTGGCTGGGCTATGTCCCGCCTCTCACCACCCAGCACCCCCCAAGTCCTTCTGCCCAGGGCTGCTCCTTCTCCTCATCCCTCAGTCTGGACTGATCCTAGGGGTGGACTCAACACAGGTGCAGCTCCAGCACTTGGTTTCCTTAAATCTTGTGAGATTCTCCTACACCCACTTCTCAAGACTGTCCAGGTCCCTCTGGATGGTCCCATCCTTCAGTGTGTCACCTGAACCCCCAGCTTGGTGTCATCTGTAAACCTCCTGAGAGGGCACTCAATCCCTTCATCTGTGTCATTAATGAAGACACTAAATCACACTGATCCCAGTATGGACCCCTGAGGGACAACCACTGGTCACTGATGTCCACTGGGACTCTGACCTGTTGACCATGACCCATTGGATATGACCATCCAACCAATTCCTAATCCTCCTAACAGTTCACTCATTGAATCCATCACTCTTCAGTTTGGAGAGAAGGGTGTTATGGAGGACTCTGTCAAAGACTTTACAGAGGTTCAGATAAATGACATCTGTGGCTCTTCCCTTATCCACTGATGTAGTTACTCCATCATAGAAAGCCACTGGATTGGTCAGGCAGGACTCACCCTTGGTGAAACCATGCTGGCTGTCCTGAATCACCTCCCTGTCCTCCATGTGCCTTACCATAGACTCTAGGAGGGTCCTTTCCATGATCTTCCCAGGCACAGAGTGGAGGCTGAAAGGTCATACAGGGTCATCCTTTCTTCCTCTTTGAAAGATGGGTCATCCTTTCTTTCTCTTTGAAAGATGGGTACTATCTTTGCCTTTTCCAAGTCACCCTGACTGCTATGACTTTTAGAATATCCTGGAGAGTGGCTTGGCCACTACATCAGCCAATTCCTTCAGGGCTCTGGGATGCATCTCATCAGGTCCTATAGGGCTTCTGAACATTCAGGTGCTCAAGAACCTGATCTTCACTTACAGAGGGATGGACTTTGCTCTCCCAGTCCTGGCCATGCCCCTCCTGGTTACTGCAAAAATTAACCCTGTCCTGGCCAGAACCAGGACACAGATCTTCCTGCCTAAGGGTTACTCCTTCTAGATTCTTATTTTAATACTGTCTCCAGTTTAGCTACTGGCTAGGTCTCAGTCCACCTCCTCCACCCCCCCTTGTCCTTGTAGCTCTAGGAACACCTAATGCCAGGAAAGCCTTGTGAGTTATGCAGGGTTTTTTTCTCCCCAGTCCCAGCTGTGCATATACATTTTGCAGCAGAAGCCAGAAGCTGCAAGCACAATCTTTTATTGCAGTGCATCTTTCACAGCAACAAGCAGTCAGACAGTCCAAAAATAACCCACCTTGAGAGGTGGCTCCTTTGTCTGAAAACATACTCTTCATTTTTGCAAGGCAAATGTGGCATAAGGGTTTTCAAAATGGACATGGCACCCAACTTTATTTCTAATATACCAAGCCTAGCAATTATTAGTGAGTGAAACAAGTGACAGGATTTACAAAGAATGTTAACTCTAAAATACTACACTGTCTTGGGGGTCCAAGAAGCAATTAAATTATATAGTTGAGAGAACAAATATTCTGAAGGGAAAGCACACTTTCAGTTTTCAACCTAAACAAGCAAAAAACAATGCTAGAAGAATGATGTGGTTACACACAGATCTAAATCACACACACAGTTTGTGCTCTTGTATAATTTTCTGCATTGCTTAATAGGAAACATTTGAAGTGAAGAGCTACCACCAATCACCACTCAACACACAGCTCATCCTTCCTCATAAATTAGCAGAACTGTAAAGCTGAACTCATTACAAGCTTCTTAAACACTTAAAATAGGCCATTTATTATTTTCTCCCTTTGGCCAGCAAGTTAGTTCCACAAATACCACAAATTGGTTCCAGCAGAGCAGAGAGGTTGGTACTTCTTGGGCATGACTTTCTCTATTTAGAAGGGTTTTCTTTGTAGCAGAAATATGTCTCTATAGGACTAGTTCCAGCTATTGTGCTAGGATATCCCATTTCCAGCCAAACATCACATCTGTACCTTTGAATTAACCTTCTCAGCTTAACTCAAGGTCACTTGATTTTCTTCGTCATTTAACCACTTTCCCTCATAATCCCCAGAATCTCATGGTACTTCAGGTTCCTGCCACGTTTCATTTCCCTTCATACCTCCTCAAATGCCCTTTCAGTCTTTTATGCATTTCTAGTTAACTTTCTCCTAACTGATCTGGTTCCTGCAGGTCTTGACTGCGTTTTTCCTTCTGCTCATGTCCTTCCTGCTGCAGACAGATGTGCAAGCTCTTCTCCATGGCTGCAGAGCTACTCCTGAGACAGGCCCATGTGCAGAAGCTGCACCTCAGACCTACACTCAGACATCATTTCTGAGTCGAACACACAAACCTGCTGTGCCTGGCATGTTCCCTGAGGGCAGGCTTCATGTCAGCCTCCTGACAGAGCCCTCAGCCTCCTGCAGTGGCCCCTTTTCATTTTAATTCCCTGAGAAACATCCAGAGCCAATGAAGACATCACAGACCAAGACCTTAACTGCTCTGCTGCTACAGGCAGTCTCTTGGACCAGAACACAGGAAATAAACCCAGCAAATGCTGGGGGTTTTTTATAATTTGCCTATCATGAAGAAAACCAGCTACTGATACACCCTGTCTTTTCCAATTTGGTGTCATCTTTCAGAAAAGAAAGTTTTGCAGAAGCTTCTCTTCAACTAAAAGCACCTCTTGACATCTTATATTTCCTGGCACAGAACGGCAGTTCTGGTATAAGCTTTGAATGGTGACTAATTGACTAGTTCAAAGTAAAGGAAAGATTTGCTAAAGATATCCCCAAAGCAATTTTGGATTCATTTACTTTCTTTTACTTCAATAAAGGCACACTATTACAGTACTGTGTCCCAGGGGTCCCAGGGAATGCCAGTGAATGCTACAACAAAGCCTGCTGTATTTGCATATGCAATTAATGCTGCATATGGTGGCATTCAGTCTGTTAGTTATCTCTTTAAACACTGTCAGTAATCTGCACTTCAAGAAGTAACATCCCATGGAAAGCTTTTAAAATGCTGAACAAACATACTTCATTAATCTTCAGGAACTTGTTAAAGTTGCACATTATCATCTTTACAATAGGATAAAACTTTACACAAAGAATTAATGTAAAATTTTTTGAAGATACTTTGTGTTTAACCCTTAATAAGGCTTAAAATCCTCGTGATGCATCAAGGTCCCAGAAAGGAACAGAAAAGGTCCAAACACTAGCAATGGAAACAGCTAAGACATGGGAGTGTTTCCACATGAGGAGAGATCAGGTGGAGTTAGTTAAAAGGGAATGAACATATGACAGAGAAGGCAGGAGCAACCAGAGCACAACTTGCCAGTGCCTCTTCCTCATGGTTTAACAGAGAGCTTCAGGGAGATGCACTGCAATGCAAAGGCAGCTAAGTTAAAAGGGAACTCCACTACACACACCCACTGCAAGCCCACCCCTGTAAGATCTCTGTAGGGCAGGAGAGGGCTGGGGGCTGGGCAAGGCCTGGGGACACAGAGCCAGCCAGGACAGTGCCCAGCAGCAGCATCTCCCCTCCATGAGGCTGGAGCTCGGGCTGTGGGCTGTGGGAGAAGTCTGGGTGAGCCCAGCTCATTACCCTGAATATATCTGTTCCCTTGAAAATCACTTGTACTCCAAATAAAAGCATCATGCCTTCCTTCTCCATCACTCTGCATAACTATACAAGGTGAAGACAACCATTATGTTTGCTAAAATACATTACTGCAATCAAACCTGGTTTAGGTTATGAATAAACAATTTATGGTGGAGGGTTTGTAAAGTACCTCCCAGAAGAGAACATCAATTCACAATCTTTGGGGAGGAGTTTTTTTTTTACCCCTACCATTTCTCTTCCACTGAGGTTTCCTGCTCCTTCCTCTTCAGCTGTCACTGTAAGAGTTATCAGGCATCAAGGAGAAAAGCATGAGATGCCTGACTGCATCTGTGCCTCAGAAAAATAGTGGGAACACAACAGGTTTGCAGCCAGGGCAGAGTGGTCTGCAGAGTGCTCTGAAGGTCATCTGGCCTATTGTTATGAGAGCTGTAAAGAGGGGAATTTAGTTGACTGCTGAAAGTATTTGGTTTCTAAAGTCAACAGACTACCTCAAAGATGAGCATCTGAAATCCACACTTTAGGAGAAGGCGCCAGCTGGGAAAAAAGCCGGCTCCTATTGTAGTAGAGAGTTAATAATCCAGTCTGCCAAAGCAGGAAGATACAGGGAACACAGTTTTGTGAGTGTGAATGGAGATTAGCTCAGCTGGTTAAAACTTGGTTGGAATAATGCCAAGGTCATGGGTTCAATCCCATGTATGGGCCATTGACCTAAGAGTTGAACTCGATGATCCTTGTGGGTCCCTTCCAACTCAGAATAGTCTGTGTGAACATGGGAACAACTGAGCTTGAGCAACAAAGACAGCGGCCTCTAGAAGTGGTAGTATACAGACATGCCTGGAAAAAACCCATGATATTGCAACCAAAGTTGTTGAATTCAGTAATTTTTTTCTCATAGGATGTAGAAAAAAAAACTAGAACAGAGATCATCCAAACTGGATTGTAACTGAAAGTATGGAAACTCATAAAATCAATGACATGGGACTGGATTATTTATAGGAAAGGAAGAGGTTAGAGGATACTTAGATAAGTTAGATGGTTTGAAATTGGTTGGGCTTGATATCCATCCTCAGCTGCTGAAATCTCAGGGCTATCAGCAGTTATTGACAACCCACTGTTCTTCAGAATGGGAATGATTGAAACAAGATTAATACACTTCCTATCTTTATAAGAGGCAGAAGATGAGGAGGTATCTACCATCTTAGCTGCAGTTCTTAGAAACAAATAAACCCAAGCAATGGGTAAGCAGAGAGAAAATCACAAGAAAATGAGTGGTTGCCTGACTGGATCTGTTCAGAATAATTGGTGCCAAACCAATCTCATTTCCTTCAATAGTAAGATATAGATTTTGTGTCACATCTTGACTTCTCTAATGCTTCTCACAGTATTTCATCTCACTTTCTTGTATATAAGCTAAGAAAACACAGTCTGGATGAAAATAGTAGGGAGAATACAGAACTACTTGAAAAACTACTCAAAAAACTACTCAGAGTACTGTAAAATATTCATTCTCAAAACAGGAGGCTGCCTTAGATCTGCCATAAGTCATTATGAATGGCAAACGACTTAGAATACTTAGTGGATCTGCAAATAATTTCAAGATGGGACAGGAGGAAAATGTAAATGAAAAAAAATCTTAAAATTTGGAGTCTGAAAACCAGGTTTCTATTCAATAGGAATAAACACAGACATCTACACCCATATTGGGATAATCACCTGCAAAAATTTATTACTGGGAAGAATTTTACTGGACTTAGAGCTCCATTAAAAAATCAAGAGCCATAAAGAGTCAAAACCCGTATGTTACAAAAAATGGGAAAATGCTCTTCTACAGATACAGAAGACATCACTTACAAGCCAAATGAAATAGCCCTTCTACTCTTCTCCACACTATCAAGGCTTCAGCTGAGTACAAGCTTCAATTTTGGGTCCTGTACAGCCAGAACGGTACAAGATAATTAAAGGATGTCCAGAGCTGTGAGAATGATCAATAGTCTAATAAACAGAGCCTAAACAAATTAAAGGTGCTCAGGCAAGTGGAGACCAAAAAGATATTGTAAGTACACTAAAAAACATGGTAGAAGAGGTGAATCTGTTCTACATGTCCCTGGAGGATCAGAGGAATATCTGGCTTCAAAATGAGCAAGAAAGAATAAATCTGGCATAAGGAAGAGGCTTTCCACTGGAGAAGGTAAAAAAGCACAGGAATAAATTGCCTAGAGAGATTGTGGAGCCTCTATGTTGACAGAGGAACACTGTCAGGAGCCAATGAGGGACAGAGGTGATGGCATTGGGTCCAGAGGGTTCTGTGCTGTGGCACTGCCTCTGCTGCCTTGTGCCCACACTGCAGCCTGAAGATCCCTGCTGCAAAAACCCTGGGGAATCACTGAAAGCAAACAGAGATTCTGTGTTTGGTGTGGAAACTGCCTAAAAAGGGCATCTTCCCCTTTCCTCCTGAAGTCCCTCCACACCTTAACACCTTGCATGTGTGGAACATCCCAAGCACATAAGCTCAGTACACACCTGGAGATGTTGAGGCACAGCAGGAAAATTCTTAGTGAGAACACACAAGGTCACCCAGAAAGGCAGTGACAGAGCAAATACTACTGGTTCCCCTGTCTCAGGCACCCTTGCTGTCACCAGCTGCTCACTATTCCCTCAACTATTTTAATATGGATCTGCAACATCCATTAACCTTTCTCACCAGACCAGAAAACAAAAATCCAACTCCACTTTCCTGAGCTACCCAGGGTGTTATTGCCATCTTGTTCTCATGCATAAATTTAGAACCAATTCAGTTTTCTGGACAGTGAAAATTATTAATTATCAGAGTTCAGACACTAGAGGTAGGTGTTACAGAAGTAAGCACTCTGTACCAGTCAGATGACATGGTCTGGGACATTGCCATCCTGGCTGCACTCTGCCAGAATTAGCATTCAGTTTTTCACCACGGGAAGTAATAATAATAAAAAGGTACCTCTTTCAACCCGTCTGGGTCTAGTTCCACAAACAATATCTTAACACAAACCAATGAACCAATGAACTGGATTATCTCTGTTCCTGCTGGTGCATCCTGGGACACTCCTGGGGCACATCTGGAGGTAACTTACTCCTCCTGCAGCATGGGCTGCACCTGCTCCTGAGAGCAGGATTTATTGACAACAGGCCTAGAAATCAATGCAGGTGTAGATTTTTCCTATTTCCTGGCTTTTGGTACTTTACTAAGTTTGCTACAGTGATTCTTGTACATATTCTGTCCAATAAATACCTTATAAGGTACCTGGTGGCTTATGACTAGAAAGGGATGGACTTGCCATCAGCATCGTCCCTTGAGCTGTGTCTGGAGTGAGCCAGCAGAGCCCCTGGGTGCTGGCTCTGTCTGTGCTCGTGTTCCTTCCCCTCCCTTCCCTACTCTCATCCCTCACGTCCTGGTTTACAGTGGGGGGGGCTGTCACGCTGTTTCACTTGTACTGAGACATCCCTTTATGATTTGCATTCACTGTATTTGCGTAGTGGCAGCTGTCGAGTTCAAAGCTGTTTGCTCACTTTCAAAGTAGTCCTTTGTGAGTAAGTTGTCCCAAGTCTGATGCACACCAGGTTTGTATTTTTGTTCTTGATTGAGTACTGCTGTGCTATATTCTTTTTAAAACTCTAGCTATTCTGGGAGAGGTGCATAATTTAATATGTTCAATAGTTTTCTTGTCAGGCATTCATGCACAACTTCCTTCATCTTGCACTCAGATGTTTGATATTCTGCAGTAATTGGACTTGCTGCATTTGTGTTTACTTTCATGAGCTACGATAAATGCTGATTTTTAGCCAAGGACTGCTAAAGATTTTGCCAAAGCCTACAGCAGCCTGCCATGGAAGTTTTCTGATGGCAATTCAGAATCCCTTTCACAAGGATACTAATGTACAAATAAATATAGCCAGAACACTGCATTAAGTAAAGGCTCTTCCTTACCACAGCAGGTGTGATCGTCTCAACCCACTCTGTGGCCAGATGCACAGCATTTCAGCTTATTTGCAGTGGGCCAAATACCCAAGCAGAGACCAGCAAGAAAAGTTTTTCTCATAGATATTGCTCTGAAACCCATTCATAGCCAGAACTGGCCTCGCCATTGAAAACAAAATGAGAAACCTGAAGACACAGTGCAAGGGAGATCTTCAAAACCTTCTGCGGGGACAGAGCCAATGTCCTCTGGAACTTGGAGCTATGAAGCTGATCTAGGGCTGCAGAAAACCAGTGCTGTGTAGAGTAGAGCTGTGGGACATCTGAAGCCCAGTCACACCATCTCTGCCTGTAAAACCAAAATCAAGGCAAACAATTTCCTTTGCAAGCACAATTAGACATCTAAGGATAAGTGGAAGGCTATTGCTATCAGGATTGGGAAGATTCCATTCCATGACTAAGCAAGCAGGCTTGTGCTTCTTCCAGCTCTTTTACTTCATTACCCAGGTCTGTATTTTGGAACCACTTTCCTTTCTTACTAAATATATATTGGAGAGACAAGCTGGAGGAATGCAGGCAGGTGAGGAGAGAGGCCAGGAGTAATCACAATTTAAAAGACAGTGCTTCAGGAAATTTTTCACAGAACACACTTTTTCATTTGTCACTGATGCTTGCACTGGTGGTACTTGAGTTTGTCCTACAAGTACCATCACATTGTTTTCTTTCTTCTCAGCAATAGGTGCTTGCTGGATCAGGGGCTGTCACTTCTGCTCAATGGTGGCTTCTTTCAACCTTTTCCTTTTGTATTTAAAAAGACTACCTGAGATTTCTAAGCAGCTGAGCTAAAAAAGTTGCTTTTAAAATGGAGAAGTGAAAGTGCAAACAGCTGCTGGGAGCACTGCTGAAACCTTTTAAAGAAAAGGAGCATAAATGCTCCAGAGCATCCTGCTGATCCAGTGTGTCCATGCAGGATGCAAAGCTCTGTGTGGCAGCCCTGGTCACCTTGTCTGGGCAGGACTGACCACAGGGTTTTCCTGCACACCTTTCAGGGACAAGCAGGTGGTAGGAACTTGAAAAACCTCACTGTTCTTCAAACCCCCTGGTCTGCAGGGAGTCTCAGCATAGGCTGCTCAGGTTTTATAAACAGGAAAACTCAAGGAAAGCAGGCATTGGACAGGAGGTTAGGGGTGAGCAGATGGGCAGTGACAGCCAACACTCCTTCTGACAAGAAGGAAAAAGCTAGCATGGAATCCTGCTGGGAAATAAAGTGGGTCAACAGGAAGAGACTGACATGTTCATATTCTTGCAAAAGAAAACCACAGGAAACAATTACTGGAGCTATTTTTATTTACAAAAGGGAAAACCATCATAAGTTGTGGTAAAGGAAGCAGCTAAGTGTTTGCATGGGCAACAGATTCAGGTCTCCCTTTTTCCAGTACTGTATAATGATTTGCTTTTATCAACCTAATAAGCTTTCAAGTAATACTAGACTCCTAGACCTGATGCAAGGCATCCCCCTCTGCCAAAAGCAAGCCCCAAAATATGTCCACCAGCTGCTGCTCATGCAGAGAGCAGCCTGCCTTGAGCCTGAGCACTGCTGCCCACAGGGACTCCCTTAAGGACTGGCCATGGACAAAACACATTCAGAAGGAGCTCTCTGATCCATAACTTCTCTTTGGACCACTGAACCCTGACCTGTCCATCCCCAAGTCTTTATTTAACCCTCTGAGATGCAGCGGAAGTGCTTTTTCTTCAGGCTATTTCACTCCTATGGGTTCCCTTTCTGCTTTTTTTTCTGATGTGGGAAGATACTTGCAGAAGTTGGGTCCTTGACACCTTTCTCGTGTCCTTTAATGGGCCACATCTTCATCCTGTGCATTTTGGTTCATACAAGGCAATGATCCTCCACCCCCCAAAAGCACCTCAGATTCTCCTGCAATGTATAACACTGTGAACTCTAATAGAACTACAATATATCACCACTGAGGTACTATGAAATACATTAATTCAGTGTATATTAACCAAGGCATTACAAATTAATGATTGTATGTGAGACAGTGTGAGCTCAGAGCATTGAAAAATGTGCTATAGAAAGCACAATATTTTGAATTATATGATAGATGAAAACTAAGATGCATTATATTTTTATGGAGTAGTTCTTCTTTTTCCCCTCCCAAAATATGCTTATTGGACAGTAGAATTTTCACAAGAATGAACTAGGGGGAAAAAAACACCTTTCTGAGGATGTCAGAATTAGGTCACTTCAATATTGTTGGAATGTTTATTGAATTCATATTTTTCTACCTCACCAAATGACACAATAGAAGTTCTTTAATAATAGTAACAATTCAGAGGTCAGGACAAAAGGCAAAAAAGGGGACAATTTCAACAACTGGTAAAATCCTTTGAATCCAGAAGAACTGAACTAGGAAGCAATTTTAAGCACAAAAGCATCCAGTTAGGACAAAAGTGGGTCAGGTGTTTAATGGAAAAGCACAGACTAAAGCAAAAAGGTTTTTTCCACTTCACAGTACAGCAAACTTGGATTAAATAACAAGCCCAAAGGTAGAGGATTTTGAGATAGAAAAATAAAATTGACATTATGTCAATATGAAGGATTAGTTAGAAAGCAGAATCCTGTGAGTGCCCCAGAGAGGTGATGTTTGCCACAGGGGGACTCTGTGGGAATCATGGGGCCACAGAAGCTCCCCTAACCTTGCAGAACAATCTCAGATGATGAAGCCGTAAATAAATGTTTTGCATCCAGTCCCCACCTGCCTTGTCCTGCAGTAGGATTCTTCTGTGATACATGTGTTACCTTGTGCATGATGGCACAACACTGACATGGAACCAGGCACCAGCACTGACATGTGAACAGCAGCTCCACCAACCCAGCAGCTTACAGTGGCACTCAGGGCTCAACCTTCATTGTGCTGGTACCAGTTCCCCATGGAGACACATGTACTGCCAGGTCCTGCTTGAGAAAAGAAGTCTCATCATTTTGTGGAGACCACTTGGAGCAACGTGGTCTAGTGGATGGGCAAGTGGGATGGAACTGGAGGGTCTTTAAGGTCCTTTCCAATCCCAACCATTCTGTGAGTCTATGAAACTGCAATAAAACCTATCCTGGTACAATTGTGAGCTTCTCTAACTGTTCCCAGCTGCTTTGGAACTTCAAAATGTCCCTGTAAAGCCTCTCAGGACACTGTTTCCAAACATGCCTGTTCTTACACTCCATGGCATCATGAGTCACCATATATCTGTCAACACAAATTTAGCTACCCAGTTAGCAAGTGAGTATGGGTCCCTGGTGAGCCTCAGGGTCCACACCTTGAGCCTGGCAGTGCTCACTATGGATTAGCTGCTTCTCAACACCAAGATCCACCCTTCACCTTCTAGCTCATGGACCTCCTTGGCCTCTGGGGCAGAAATAGTTTATTTGCTTTTGTCATTTTGAAACTCATATAAATATTTTTATAGTCTAAATTATAGTGAATGTAGAAAATTGTGTAATTATTATTGTGAATATATCAACATCTCAAAAGTCTTAATGAAAACACCAAAGAAATCAAGTGAAAAAGATTAATTAAATTCTTCTTTTCTGTACAAGAATTCCAATCAGAATCATGATAAAAGTGAATTTGTGGTTGCACAAGCAACCATAATACAAGGAATTTCTCTACCTCTCAGCAAAGTGACTTTTCATTCCCACCTAGTGACAAAGGGGAATAAATTCCTCAGCTTTCATAAAAATCAACCAAACATAGGCCTCTCTGAGTATTCTCTGGGTACAGCTACTCACACACAATGGCCTCTGCAGTCCACTTGCAACTAAACCTACTAAAAGCTAAGCTGAAATAAAGTATTTACACTGTTTCATTATGTCCTGAGATAATAGTATAGAGTGGTCATATCTGTATTAAGTAGGATTTTAAAGGCTATAGGAGATATATATATATATATAAATAAAATGTACATATTTTAAAGAGCAAGTTAGTTAATATATATTCTATATTAAATATTATATCTTATATATTTTATATATGTTTGTGTGTGTTTTATTAGCAAACAGTTTCATCTAATATTGTGCAAGAGCTGCTTCTGCCTTTGGGCAAATAGCTGTGCTTGTAAATTCCAGCTGAACAGCTGGACCTTAAATGCAGCCTCTGTTCATAAGCACACAGATCATTTTTCTGACAAAAATATTCATCAAACAACCCTTGAAAGAAGGGTTTCCTTAAAGCAAAGAGAAGAAAAGCTCTGTGTACACTATGTTTGGAAGCTCTGATAATGTGTTTAGAAAAATGTGAGAATTCTGCATTATTCTTACAACAATTTGAGTGGCTGCTATTCCCCTGCTTTGGCACAGTGTGCTGCATGGACTAACACCTGCCCTGATTAGCTGAGCTGAAAACAGAGGGAAACATGACCACCCAGGGCACTGCCATCATATCACAGAATCACAGACGTTGAGTTGGAAGGGACCTACAAGGATCATCGAGTCAGACTCTTAAGTCAATGGCCCACATAGGGGATTGAACCCATGACCTTGGCATTATTACAACCAAATTTTAACCAAGTGAGCTAATCTCAGGGTCAGGCTGTTCTGTACCTCTCCACTGACTGAAACCCTCAGCATGGAATAAGGAGGTTTGAAAAATGTAAGAAAGAGCCTTGGAATTCTGTTTAAAAAGGAGCCTGTGTCAGGGAGTCTTTAAGTTCCATCTCACAGCCCAAGGTGACAACTGCAGGGCCAGAGCTCAGTGCCAGGTGGTCACAGTGGCCCACGCTCATCAGCCTCAGCATTTAATTGCCATGCCCTGCAGGTACTGTGCTTCCCACTTAGCTACTTACAAACTTCTTCAGTAGATGCGAATCCTCAACAACTAACCACAACCCTTCCAACCAAAGGATCCAGAGGAGGAAATCCCAGTGATGATGCCTGGTGCTCTTGGACCTTCCCCAGGACACACAGTCCAGCTGCACTCTGTGCCTGCACTCAGTTTCAGCCTCACACTGCAATTTATGACAGCACAAGCAAGGAGCAGGATCCCAGCATGGGACTCACCATGCAAACACATTTCCAAGATAAAGTACAGTATGTTAGCTTTGGGAGGAAAAAAGGGAAAGGACACTGGTTAAAATGGCTGCTTGGAATTTGCACTGCCAAGATCCATGTGGGTTTGGCTTATTACAACCCTCAGCCCTTATCTACAAGTTCACCTTTGGTTTTCCCAGACAGGTGAAGAAAATTAACCCCACTTAGATGTCTTCTCCCTTCTCACTCTGAGCTGCCTGATGGGTTCCAGATGTGTGAGAAAAAGACCTTATCTCTTCCAAAAGTTCAATCGCACTCCTATCAGAATGATCAGATCCTCTCACCCTTCTTGCTGTTGTCCTCGATCTAGGATGTTTAATAAAATGAAACAGCAGCTGATAAAAACCATTACTTGCCTGCCCAGAATAAAAATAACCCTTTGCTTGATATAGAGGAAGACCAGGAATGTCAGCAGTGTGCCAATGAGAGAAATCAATTCCACTCAGCCACTCTAATACCAGACAACACTGAAAAATGCATTTAAAAGACAGAATTTTTACAATGTTCTTAAAGGTTCTCTTCTCTTATGTAGTAATAGGAGTCAGAGACTTAATTCTTGCCCATCCTGCTCTCTCTGCAGTGCATGCTCCTCCCCATCCAAGGTAACAGGTACATTCTTCTGCCCTAACCTGCTTTTCTGCTTTTTTTCATCTTGACAACCTATGAGGAATTGTACACTAAGACAGAATCTTGCTTTGTCACTTCCCACATGTGAAGTAAATGTGTGCCCAGGCACTGCACTGAATGCAAGGAAGGTGCAGTGGTACATGTACCATTTCAAGTGTGGGTGATAAGCAGAGATGTAAAATATCCAATTGATATTACATACTCAGGGTAATGAAAGATGAATATAAAGAAGTTGCGATCCTGATTCTACATCACACCCACCAAGTCTCCTGTGATGATCTCTCATCCAACTTCTAAGGCATGAATTAGATGATCATTATGTTGTGTTTGTCAGTGGTGGCAGAATAAAGAGAGAAGTTTATTACATGCACAGCAGTAAGTAATAGCACACACTGTTAGCAAATTCTTAGGGTTTACAGCCTGCTGATTTAGTACCTTTGCATTTAAATGTTTCAAGTATTTTATGGCCAAGGTTAAGCTTGAAGGAAAATGGATCTGGTAATTACTTTTAACTCTTTCCTACTTGGGAATAAATCGAGTATGTAGAGAAAAAGACATTCCATCTGTCTCAGCATCATCTTGAAGAAGTGAGAGGAAAACCTCTGGAACACTCCTGTCACTCTTAGGATGTAGAAAACCATGGCAGATGGTAGCAAACAAGTTTATTTCTGTTCAAGAGGTCCTTGTCCTTCAGTTATTTTGTGCTTACCAACAGTGGCACAGCCCTGTTGGCTCGTGTGAGTGTGCACAAGTGATTCACTGGCCAGAGCTCCTCTGCAGGTATAAATGCTTTCATTTGAGTCCAACAGCCACTCAAAAAGCCAAGAAAGTGTAACAGGTGAAAATCCCAAACTGAGTACTTGCTCCTCCTAAGTGCACAGCTGAAGCGTACACCCCAAAATGGGTTCATCAATGACATCAAGTAACACCTTGGAAACCACCCAGATTTAGACTAATTCTAGTAACTTAAAGCAGAGGTGCTGACCAAGAGCTGGAGGCTCTCTTGAAGGCACATTGTGTGATGTGTTGTGGGTGTGTCAGTGTGCACCAAATACCAACATGCACAGGCAGAGGGACAGCAAACAACCCCACTGTAACTGCTGTGGGAACACAGAAAAAATGTTACAGTTCTGATAATGATTTTCTTTCAGCCAGCAAGCATGTGAGAGCCAGCCAGTCAGCTCTGTCACCTTCTCAAGTACAGTAGGTATCTCTCAGCTTGCAAAGTTAAAGGCATACACAGAGCTTCTTCAGTGTTAGACTTGGCTCAGTCTGCCCACAGGCAGTCCTTTATACTCAAGGACAGCTTAATTCAGGGGCATTGGCATGGCAATGTTTTTAAAGATAAAGAACAGTCACAACTGGGCCTGAAAGGGGATTAGCAATGGAAGAAACCTGAGTTTGGGCACCAGAAAATATGAAATCAGGCCTTTGAGTCTATTCTTGGACCATACACTTGCAGCAGTGCTCTTGTCTTTTGGTGTGTAGAAGGGTCACTGAAGTCAGAGAAGTCCCTGGTGTTGTTGACACACTGTGCAGTTGGCCACACACAGAGCCACTGCAGAAGTGCCACCCACAACGTGCCTCAGGAGCACTGCCCCTGGCTCCAGTGAGGAGCTCCTGTCCAACACCCAAACGCTGCCAGGCCCGAGCAAAGCCATGTGTGGGCAGCGAGCCAGGGCCTGAACTTCAAAAGGCACTTACTGCAAGAAAACAGAGTAAAGTGAAACAGAGCTAAGAGATTTGAGGAAAAGACAGTTAAATTTCAAGATTACATGCTACTGGCTCTCAGAAAGATGGGAATTAATATACAGGAGTTCAAACCAAACTAAGGCTATGAGATCCACACGGAGATTTGAACTGTAGTTGTCAAGAATATCATCTCATCCTTCTCCTTTTCTCCAGTGAGAAACTTCACTGTTTCCCTTTACCCTGTGAAAGATTCTGGCACCTTGTAAACCACAGGCTGAAGCTGAATTACAGCCATTTTCCCTAGGAACATCTAGTGTTGAGCACTGTGTTCTCCACTCTGTTTAATAGAAATGGAGCAGATGGAAAATGGCATGGAAGTGCTTGGGGTTTTGTGAAATTTTGTATGTTGTTTCAAAAGCAGTTTTGAATAGAAACAAAAGCTCAGTTAGGAAAACTGTGAAGTCCTCCCCTCTGCTCAGTTACTGACAGTGGTTTGAGTTATAAGCAGTTTGAGTGCTCTATGTGATGTTTAGATGGAGGCAAAGGTTCAGCAGGCTCGCCTTTCCAGATGCTCACACATGTTAGAATAAGAGAAGAAGGCAGCCAGAGTCAAGTCAAACTCCAGCCCAAGCATCTCCTTTTAGTGACAGTGCCTTCAGTAGAGCACATTCATTCTGGCTGGTCATGACTGCCTGGAAGGTTGACAAATTTCAAGAATTTTTACCTGTTTCTGTCTGTAGTAATTTGGGTCCTCTTCCTTTCCTTAAAAACATAGGTTTTAGATTTTACATTTGTAAGTCACTTTGAAAGTCTCTATATAGAAAGTACTGATGAATTTAAATGATAATCACGCTGATTTCAACACACAGTTTGTGAGCAGTGTACTTTTGTAAGCTGCTCAGTATAAACCAGGTCCAAAACAGTCTGGGGAAGCTGAAACCTCAGCTATGAGTTACGTGGGCCAAAGGCACCTTCCAGCTATTTCAGCTGTTTGCTACCACTCTATATGCTGTGCTTGAGATCAGCATGCATCCTTCTACAGCTGTTTGCATTTGATACCTGTTTTCTCTTGGCTTAATGAAGTCTGATCACAGAAATTTGTTGCTTCCTGGGATAACAGACACTTGGGGAATTTACACTGTGCTGACAGTGTAGATTCCTATGGAGCGCCACACTCTGTGAGTCCCACAGCACCAAGCAGTGCTATTAAAAATAAGGGAAGTTAAAAACAGTTAAAGGTTTTTTCTTACTAGAATATTAAGTGTGATTTCTTTGTATTACAAACTTCATGTAAGTGTGAATAACTAACCTATTGTAACAGTCAATAGTCTCAGCTGGAAAATCAAGAGAGATCACATCATTCAAGTCATCTTACCATTACAGCAAAGCAAGGACAAGAGCTTCATTAAGAATGTGTATGCTGTATGTTCTTACACAAGGGTGGACAAGGCAGAAGCAACTGCAATGAAGTCATAATTCTGTACATGTTCAAACTACAGAATCTGAATGCTATCTGCACCTGAAGTTCTAACATCTTAATGTGAAGTTACCTCATCCCTTTTTCAGTATAATTCAAAGTATTTTCATGTAAATTTCATCAGATGAACAACTAGCCATCATTATGATTTACTCTGAATTATTCAAATATTCCCAAACCTTCCCTCTCCTTAGGAGTCAGCAGTACCACGCCACTGCCCTCTCACAACACCAGTACAGTTCACAAGTACACTGGACACTGGGCACCAGGAAAATGCAGCTACCCAAACCCAAGAACTGCTCTCTCCTTAAACTTCCTTCTTCGATGCTCTGTTTTGTTTTTTTTTTAACCAAATAGTTTAATAGCATCTGCACTTTGAATGTATTCAGGAAGACAACAAAGTGGTTCCAAAAATCCAGGTGCCAAGATGGATCTATTCATAATGGACTTTGCTAGAGCTGGAGACTGGAAATTAACTATACATGGGGTACCATCTGGCACCTCTCTATGGTAGAAACACACAGATCTCACAAAAGCCAGAGTAAATGGATTTTTCTGTTGTTATTCTGCAAACTTACATAGTTGATTACTTCAACAGCCCTGGAAAAGCTAGAGCTGGTATGTAGGTATATAAAGCTCTTGCTAAGCAATCTGCATTGCTGCCCTAGCTTCAAAATGCTTTGCACCAATCATCACCAGGAACCTCTTAATTCATCCAAACACAGAAGAACTTGGGAAAAATGCTCAAAGCAGCAGGAAGTTGGAGAAACAGATCCAAGCATGAGAACTAAAATAAAGCACACAGTCAATGAACTAAAAGTTTTTTTAACTTTTTTTCTCTATTTATAGTACTTGCTGTTACTCTCCAAGGTTCTTCACACCTTGTACCAAATGTTCTCATGTAATTAACATGAGGTCAGCAAGATTGCCTTTTCCAGGTTGTCATGAGCTCTGAAGAAAAAGAAGTAATTGTTCTGTATCTGTGGGCAGGTGAAGGTTATTCTTAATACCTGTGTACTTCTAGCTTACCATGAAAAATGACTCTCGAGTTTCTATTAAAAGCAGCTGTTCCATGTATATGATATTCAGGGGCATTTAGGAACACTGTAAACCTACTATTCCTATTAAACAAACAGGCTGTCTGCACAGACACACTTTGATTTAAATAGAGCTCACTCTCTAAAATTCATCCCCTCTGCTTCTATTTACTATTTACATATTTCCACATGAACTACATTGTTAATAAAAACAGAGAGGTAACAAGAATTAAAATGTCTACAGCAGTCAGCTCTCTCAAACCATCTTCCACAAAGCATATTTACATTTTGATCAGCGATGTTTTCCTAAAACATACACGAGACTGGAGAGCAAGATCAGGCAGATTTGTTAAAGATAAATACTCTGGAAGAGGCTAAACTCATCGTGACAGAAACATTCATCCAAATAAGCTTCCTAAGGTTTTTGGATTTTCTGTTAGCAATAGCCAATAGCTAAAAATAAGCCATGACGTTTCTAGAAATTTGAAAAAATTGAAAAGATATAATTATAAACTTACCAAAATGAAAAAATGTAAACCTCTCCTTCATTCAGAGCTCGGAGTGTGAGCTGCAGTTTACTAAAGCACACAAATCTTTACTGAAGTTCTTGAAACAATCTTAAAGATAAACAAAGAATGGTCTAAAATGATGTCACATTTATTTTCAGAGTTGCAACAAGAGCTACAATACTATACAGACATTTAAATACATTTCATTTATCTTAAGAAAGCCTTTAAAGTTATTTCAGCTACCTTTCAGCTCTTCTGATACTCAAACACTGCACATGCACAGACAGTGCCTCTGCAGTAAATGGCATTCAGGACAAAATATTTTCTATTTCTTAACATCCTACCTTCAAAGTTGTCTTCTAGGAGACCCAGGTGCTCAAGTGCCTTCACAAATCCAACAATTATCACCAATACAACAATCATTTCAAGCCCCTCCAAGTTCATCTTGAAAAATTATTTATGTCAAAGCATCTTTTCTTAGGGAGTGTCCTGAGTTCAGTTAGACTTTAATTAAAAAGCCCTCCTAGTCCAAGACATGCCACACAACCAGATAAATACAAAGCTAAAGAAGCCCAGAATATTTGCACCATAAAACATTTCCATTGACAGCCAGATGAACGCAGAATGTAAGGAAGTCAAAGCTTACCATGTCTGCATCACTTGCCTGCACGGATACAGATGTTTCAGTCTCTAAGGCAACAGAATATACAGTAACCACTTTGTTTAGCATTTCCTCTCTGTCACAGCTAAAATTCACCAACTCTGCTTGATATCTAGTGAAATTGGGTGCGTCTTTTTCACACTGAATTACAGTTTTAGGGAGATCTTACACTTTAACAGCACAAAAATCTAAACACATTCTTTCTCAACAGTGAAGTTCAGAAAACTCGAAGTGAAATAATTTCATTTAGAAGATTGCTGTATTTCCCCATGGACTGGAATATACTTAAACAAAGTGAGCCATCTGTTTGAACAGCTTGTTTTGCCACACTGCAAACACACTTTGTATCAAATAAAGGAATCTAGTAACATCTGAAATATGGTACGAAGGGGCTTTTTAGGGGCAAAACAGTTTAAGTCTGAGGGATCTGTGGGAAGCAAAAGCCTTTCCTTTCTGCTGCCAAGCCCCAGGGGCTTGTGCAGGTGGTGAACAACTGCCCTTGGTGCTGCTCCTATGCCTATTCCAGGGGAGGAAAGGCAAAAATGGCATCAAGGACACAGTATGCCCATGGTCAGCACTGCGTACAACTGACTGCTCTGCCTCAGAAAGCACTTCCCAGACCACTCAGAAACACTAAAATTACTTCCAAGTCCTTAGATGTGACAGCGAGGAATAGATTATCTGAAGGATCTTATTCTGAGGCCCCTAACAGCAGCCATCAGCAAGCACCTGTCTGTCCTTCCCACTTACCTCCGCTTAGCTCTCCAGATTTACAGCCACACATGCACAGAATTACAAAAAAGACCCCTGAGTCCGTTTGAAAGCAGGGTCACTTGTTCTGTTAATTTTGGTTATTTGGTCGGCAATGGCTGGAACTTATCTGCAAATGACTTAACACTCACATCATTCTTGTAACTCATTTTGGGACAATCTAGCTGTGAAAGATTCATATATAAATATAAAAGTTTAAACTTGCATTGCTTTTGTAATTATTAAGCCTGAAATCCAGCTCACTATTTCAGATACTGTTTTCTTAACCATTTGCGTACGTCTGTCTTTAGCTGACGCTTTGCGCTGATGTCTCTCAGGGCACTCCTGTCCAGTTGCATTAAGCACTGAGATGATGTTGTGAGGACTTGAGTCCAAGGCTGTCTGTGTGATGGCAATGAACCCTCCTGAGCTGCACAATGGATGCTGTGTTACTGTTCAGAAGCAGAATCAGTCCCACAGATTTCTCTGAAAGCTGGAAATGGTTTTCTTCTTGACTCCAACAAAGCTTTGCTGTGTAGCAGGGTGTCACTAAAGGCCTGAGTAAAGCTCTTTCCTGTACAAGTATTCCCACGTATTAGTATTTTAGAAGTACCGGTTCCTTATGAATATAATTAACATCATCGACATCACAGATTGTCTCAGGTACCTCCATTCAATAATAAATGTTGTTCTTTTCTCTTCAATAATGAACTTCATTTGAGAAACTCATGGCCCTTACCAAAATTCTCATTGAACCTTCTGAGAGGAGGTTAAGAATTTACTGAAGTATCAAATCCATTTACCATGGAAAAGCAACCTGTACTGTACCTCTATACTGACCCCTGGGTGGTGACCAATGCCCTGTGCAGGTGGCTACAGCAATGGGAGAAGAGCAATTGAGAACACAGAGGTAAACTCATCTGGGGAGGTACATCATGTAGATGCTCACATGGTCAAAAGCCTCCCCACTGAGGAACACCAGACCAATGAGCAGGTGGATAAGGCTGCCAAGATTGGAATAGCCCAGGTAGACTTAGATTGAGAATGGAGGGGTGACCTATTTATAGACCATGGGCCCATGGAACATCAAGACATCTGGGAAGAGATGCCACATGCAGATGACTCATGATCAAGGTGGGGACCTGATCATGGAGACCATCACACAGGACACTGATGAGTGGGAAATGTGCTGCAACCAAGCAGGGCCTCACAAGTAACCTCTCCCTGGAGCAGAGTGGGGCCTGAGTGTCCATGTGGTGGGGCCTGGCAAACTGACTCCTCTGGAGCACTGCCATGAACACACCACGGCAAGAGCTGCAGATTCACAATGGGGGAGGCAATGACTTGTTGGCTGGAAACATCCCCTGTAAACTAGGCCATTGCTCCAAACAACATCTCAGGCCTTGAAAGACACATTTTGTGGTGACACAATGCCCCAGAGAGAATTGAATCAGACAGTGGGATAAATTTTTGAACTAACCTTATAAACTCTTGGGCACAGCAACATAGCATTGAGTGGATATATCATATCGCTCACCACCTACAAGCCTCCAGAAAGACTGAGAGGTAGAATGGACTGCTGAAGACAATGCCAATAGCATTAGGTAATGGGACATGGAAGCATTGGGATGCCAGTTTAGCAGAAGCCCCTTGGCTGCTCAACACCAGAGGATCTGCCAACCACCCTGGTCTTGCCCAAACCAAACCCCTACACACTGTGGGAGGACAGAAGGTGCCTGTACTACACATGTGGAAGTGGCTGATGAAGTCAGTGTGGACTTCTCCCATGGGAAAAGGCAAACCCATCAGTGGGAACATCTTTGCTCAGGGACCAGAGTGTACTGTAAGTACAGACATAAGTTATTATAATTTACAGAAACAAAAACCAGTTTAGTACAGAGAGTAAAAGAAAGAAACACTGCCTGATGAAAATGGACCAAGTCAGAGAGCAAAAAGAAGTAACTTAAGACTACTTTTGGTCAGGTTTAAAGTCTCTGCTCCCACTAAAAGTTACATGAACTGGGTGATGCCAATAAGCATTAAAAATTAATTTTATTTCTATTTGGAAAGGAGATTTCTTACAGTCCAGTGCACTTTTACTTCTTTTCTGGTCTGCTGCTGCTCTCAGCTGAGCTACCAATATAACCAATTAACAAATACATACTTTCTTTTTCTTGTTAAAAAAATCTATTTTGTAGAAAATAAAAATTTTCCACAGAAATGGATTTTTGTTTTTGTTTTTGCTTTTTTTAACAAAAGCTGCATTTCCAGAACAGCACAGCTCTTTGACATGCCAAAGATGCCTCCCTCAGAGGGACAGAGCACCTTTCCTATGAGGAAATGCTGAGAGAATTGTTCAGTCTGGAAAAGAGAAGGCTTCAAAGCGACCTAACTGTGGTCTTCCAGTACCCACAGGGAACTTACAGAAAAGATGGGGTAGCATGCAGTGACAGAACAAGGGGGAATGGGTTCAAATTAAAAGAGAACAGATTTAGAGTAGATATTAGGAAAAAATTATTCTCTATGAGGGTGAGGAGGCCCTGGCACAGGTTGGCAGAGAAGCTGTGGCTGCCCCATCCCTGGGAGTGTCCATGGACAGGTTGGATGGGGCTTGGAGCAATCTGGGCTGGTGGGAGGTGTCCCTGCCCATGGCAGGATGGGTAGGAACTAAATGATCCTCAAGATCTCCTTCCTACCCAAATCATTCTATGGTTCTATTATTCAATGATTCTGTCTACTGGGATTCAAGAGGCAGAGTCAAAATTCTACTTTAGCCTATGAGAGATACCTTTACTCACTGCCACAGTTTCAAGCAGGGGAAGCCTCTCCCATCCTCACTCAGAAGCAGAGGAGGGACTTCCACAGACACTGCCTTGTCCTTGTAACACTTCTGTTTTTATTGATTGCTTTGTACCCTACTTACTGGAAGCTATGTGAGGTTTCCTCTTTTTTCAGACAGAAAAAAAGCAATTTTTTAACCCAGAGTACTTCCCAGCTGTTCTCTGACCAGCCCAAGCCTCCAGTAATAGTGTCTTTGGGGAAAAACAGAGAGAGAGAGAAAGGGAACTTACTCAAATAACCTCCAATCAAGATTTATTTAGCTTGGGCGAGCTGACAGAACGAAGCTGCAGGCTGTGTGTTCCCTGCTCGTTACCTTCTCACAGCAATAGATCATATTTGTAAGAAACTTTCAATATAATTTTCAGTTGTTCTTTTTTGAGCTTCAGTGATTCACTGCACAGAAAGACACTCCTGTCCACAAAGAGACACAGGAGTGTTCTGGGAGAAAAGTATTCATTTACCATTATCCAGAGTTCTCCATTCAGTCATTCACATACTGTGCAGTGGTGGGGACTGCTGCCCACATTCCTTCTCTCTGTCCAAAGAGGAATGGTGGGGCAATTGTTCAGCAGGACTTCCAGACCATCATAGCACATGGAGGGACACAAAACAACAGGAAATCAAACTCTGTTTATCACTGCAGTACACATACTGAATCCAGCATTCCTAGAGGTGTGGATGCTAGCCCTAAGAAACTGCTTTGTTAGCATAGTTTTACAATTAATTTTCACAGCATGAGACAAAAATTAAGATGAGTGATGGACAAAACAAAGGAGAGAGAGAAAGAGGAGAAAGGCATGGATAAAAAAAGCAAAGCTACAGACAGCTTTTCTCTTGGCAGACTCTCAGGGACACCTCCACATCCAGTGCTCTGATGCTGGGTAAAGTTTGAAATGGCACAGAACTGGGCATCCAGATGCATCTGGTAGGTAGTGTGTTGGGTGTAAGACTGGGGACCACAAGGATAATAAATGGCTCGTGCCAGTGTCATCACCACGCTTGTGAGAATCTTCACCCTTCTGTTCCCAGCAAACAAGCAGAGATCTCTAAGCAAACTCCCATGTGCATCAGACAATGGGAATCAGGATGGCAATCAGGGAAACACAGACAGTACCTGTTTGTTAGTTAACTTTTCCTGTACAGTTACCCTTCAAGGGCACATCTAAGATTTGGACCCACGGCGTCAGTTCACAGTACAGATAAACTGCTCCTCTCACTTCTACCTGTAATTTCTCCCCTACACAAACCTCCTGCTTTCTTATCTTTTCCTTTAAACCTTGGAAACCGGGCCAAGCTCAAAGAGGAGAAGATGGCCTGTTTAGCAGCAGCACTCTCACAAGTGGTTTAAGACCAGATGGAAGTTAAACTCCATGCAGTCCCTTCCCTTTCCCCACACCCTCTAGTGAGAGGGAGAGACAAATGCAAAGGTTATGGGTTGGGATAACAATTTCCTGGAAACAGCAATGAAATAAGAAATAATTAAATAAAAAACCTAAGAGTAGCAGCAACAATACTAATAAAATCAGTGGATAACAGTGGGTGACTACATGCAAAATGCTCCTGGAGTCCCATGACCTGACCTTCTGCCACATGGGTTCCCAAGACTAAAGAACACTCTGGCTCCTGGCCCCGCCATACTCACCATGCCCCCACTTCTGCCCCCATGGGTGACGTGAGTGGTGTAGAATAACAACCTGGACACACCCACATGGCTCCAGGCTCGGCCCCGTCACGGCCACAGCAAGAAAATCCACTCTGTCCTGGCCAAACCCAGGACACAAGGGCAGCAACCAACAGCAAAACCCCTGAGATTGCCCTGCTCTAATCAAGACCAACTACTCCTAATGGTCTCAGAATTAGATTCAATAACAATTGGAAACATGAAGGTCACTGCAGAACTACCCCTGCAATCATTCACAAAGACCCAGCAGGCATGGCAGCACCACAAGCAGGGCTGCAGATCTTCCCTCTGCTCCCCGACCCTACACCAGAAATAAAGAAGGTACAATGACAGCTGACACGTGAGAGTGTTTGAAAAGTCAGGGTATTACACAACTGCACAGCTAATTCAGGACAGGGATTCCCAAGCTAGTCCATATGTTCCTGCTCCTCTAGACAGTAACCAGGCTCTCAGCTGAGTTTTGTTACAGCAGACACTGGCTGATCTATCATTTTATTAATAGCATGATTACAGTATAAATATTTAATCCCATGGTGTGTGTAGGAGGCTTCATTATGCCTTGGTATCTTTGTATGTGCATCTTTTTTAAGTACAGCTTTGTTAAGGCAAATGTGTCAGTTCCAGCTCTTTCAATATTTCCATTAATACTCTCAGTATTTTCTCAAATGCAGATAATTATTAATTCCAGGCCAATTTATTCAATGAATAAAATTCACACAGACCAATATTATTCTTTTCTAATAGGGTCATACAAAAGCACACAGTGAGAATTTAATGCAAATGGGAACTAAGTCTTCAAAAAAAAGAGTTGTCATTTTCCTACTTTATACACTGTATAAGAAAACAATACAGCCAGGGTTTGTTAGGTGTCCAGGGCAGTGTTTTCACATTTCCCAGACAAAGCCATTCTGCTGTTCTGGATTTAGCAGAGGACAGATAACATGAGGCATGGAAAGCAGCTGAATCCCTCAAAATGTAAAAAATTAACCTGTAAAGGTAATATGAATTCCTTCTTGTATAAAACCCTGTCATTTCAGGAAAAGCATGAAATTAGAGTTAAAACATGCAGTCCTCACAGTCGTGTATAGCTGTCAGGGATTTATGGGCTGTTTGCAAAAGCACTGCTGGTGATGCTCAATCCCTTCCTGAAGCTTTAGTCAAACTGGCTGTATTACACTGACAGAGCTTTAGAAGCCTCAGATCCCCCAACTGAATGGCAAGGGACAGCATCCCAAACACCCAATGCAGCCAATCTCTGCGACAAAAAGGAGACAGAGGGTGCTAATGGTATGAGAAAAATACCCATGGTGCAGAGAACAGGGAAAATATAAAGAAAGTTTTCAGAATGTTGGTGAAATATTAGTTCAAAAAATTTTTTTTAATCAAACACAGAGGCACAGCTAGACTGACCCAACTGGCCTCTACATCACATATGGCCTCTACAAGCCATATGTGATATTCAAGGAGGGAAACACTTTGTCTTATTTTAGAAAGTGGTCAGGATTAAACCTGCCCTTGGCCTGCAGCTGGAACACAGGGCAGGCTGTGTGACCACTGGAGCAGGACACCCAACAAGAGCTGCAGGGACACTGCCCTACACCCCGTCCAAGTGCCACTTAGAGCTCAGCCATCACGTCTGACCTGCAGCTTTTGCCATCAATTTTCAAAGTACATGGCAGGGTTAGTAGAGCAGTTGACTTTACCTTCTGAATTAACTATTATGAGGAAAAAATCATCAAGACAAAGTCATGATTGAAAGGAAAAATGAGAATGGCACTTGAAGACAAAGCATCTTGCAAACGCTCCCACACAATGTATCAATGCCCAGCCACATGTGTCCATAAGTCCAAGGAGCTGCCATCTGTAGCATTAAGACAAAGTTCATTCCAGTCACTCGCCATGGCTGCCTCTGTCCCTGCCCTGGCTGCAGTGCTGGGTGTCAGCTCCACTGCTCTCCTGCCGTTCTCCTGCCCTCATCCACGGGGAGGTGACAGCTTCTGCTCCTTCCCAATGCTCAGGTCAGGTAACGGGCAGCTTTGCAAAGCACGTGGTGGTGAGGCAGGAGGGGACTCCTTCCCACATCCTGCTGTCCACATCCTGGGGGCACGAGGGACAGGACATTCACTCAGCTCTCCAGTTACTTGCCAAGGTCTCCTTCATTCCTGAGAGGGATATCTACACCAGGTACAGGCTTGTATTCAAACTTACCTCACTCAAAGGTTGGATGAGAACCCAGATTGTGTCTACAATATCACTACTAAGAGTAGCAGAACTGGGTTCTGAAACAAAGCTTTCAGATCTAATGCAACTCCCACTGATTCATTTTTTCAGAGAGTTCCAAATCCCTGTTGAAGGAACCAATTCTTATACTTGATCACTGCTCTCTGAAATAGCAACTTCAGCCAATATCATGCCAGATAATGTACATGAAGAGCTTTGGAAAGATTACATATTAATGGAAGAAACACCACATTTAAGCAGCATTTTTTGAAGCAGCATTTCAAAAGACATATCTTGTGTCTGAAGGCAGTCAGTTGTGTTAGCAGATATCTGTCACAGCCCCAGGCAAGGCATTTAAGAAATGAAGACACAATATACTGCTTGACATGTAGACTGTGCTGAAAGCTGCCTGGTTTGTGTGCTGTATGTTTGTGGTTTGTATCTTTATCTTACAACATTTTCTATTAGACTTGCTGAGTAAGAAAACTGTTTCAGACTTACTCAGTGGTGATTCTTTACTTTTTTCAGAAACTAGAGCTGTAAAATCAGCTATGCAGAAGATACTGAAGTATGCCTCTGCAGGCCAGCAGGTCACCAAAATTCATATCTTGAGCTCACCTGCCATGCAGTAATTGCAGCATCATGGCCCTGAGCAGTTTTCAGCCAGACTGAAGTCAAGCAACTGATCCTGTACCTCTGCAGGAATGACAACATTGCATTCATAAGGCTGCTAGAGTTAACTTGTAGAAGTAGATTTTAAAAAAAATATATTTATAACTTAACTCAGGAAAAGGTATTAACTGTCTATTTACATTTAAAGGGCATAAATATCAAGGAAGGAGAGGAATTGTTGTGGAGGTTTACAAAGCATAACTGAAAATAATGGGATGAAGTAGTGCCAGAGGCAAGTGCAGGTCTGATCATGACTTTCATATGCAGGCAAGGCTTACACTTTGACCCCCAGAATCTTGCTGTTCGAATATTCTGTATGTCAGTTAATGAAAATTTCCTGAAATACTGGCTGAAGTTGGCACTTGGTGATGAACAGCATCAACAACGAAGGTCACTGAGCTCATTTGCTCTCTGAGAGCAGTTTCAAAGGGCTGACACACTCCTTGTCTTATCCCACGCTGTGCTGGATGTGCTTTGAAATATGGAAGTGTCATTGGAAACACTTGCTGTCCTGTAGGTGCCTGACCAGGGAAATGAAAGGGCTAATTCCACACAATATGTATCAACACACATCTTTGCAGTGGTGGGGGGGGAATCTGAATGTGCTATTTGATCCTTGTCAATGCAGATTAGTGGATGACATGTGGGTCTGATAACAGTGATGCCTGATCTCTACGAATGTGCAATGAAAAGTATGCAAACATGGTAACTAACCTCATTTTACATGTATTTTGCAGAGAAACTGTAGCTGGGTGGACACCTGCCAGGAGGCTGCAGAAAGGCAAAGGGATGGTGAGCCCCAGGACCACTGAGGTGCCCAGTTTTCAGGCTCACTACTTGCCACAGGGGGAAACTGTGTAATGTTATCAAATTTCCTAGAATTCCTCCTTAACAAAGAAATGTTAACTCCAAAAAACAAACAAGAGCATTTATTGATTCACAACAGAAATAGAAAGGTTTATAAATACAAGGTGATAGCAAAGCGAAAATAACAAAATTTAATTTTCTCATCTCCAAAAGCACATTCAACAGGCTTTAGTGACCTGGCAAACTTCCAACTGTTGTGTAACTCAACAACAATCAATAGAAGAGAGAGAATTGCTTTTCCAGCTTTGTTTTTAGCCCACACAGTTTTTCCTGGTGATACATTTACCTTTAAACTCCCCCACTCCCTCATGCATTGACTAATTATTAACTAATTAAAAAGAAAATTCCACTTTCTCCTCCCAAAGCATTAGCTGTCCTCAGCCCTCTAGAGCTGCTAATAACTTTCTGGTAGGCCAAGTGTCATTCCATGGTCTTGACTAAATTATTAACAGGCTGTAAACTCAGAGTGGAAATATACTTCTGAATATTGTGAGCCAAAGATTGATACTTCCATGTATTGTGCTTATATTTAGGAGACTTATCTACAAATAAACTTTCCTAAGCTCAGAACAAATCCAACACAAAACAATTGCTTTGGGGAAACCAGCTCTGAGAGATACAGAGACAGACATACAGAAGACCTAGAAAAACTATACAGAACTAGGAAATCACATTTTGTTGTGATGTGCATCACAGTGACAATTTATTCGCCTGCTAGACTGTTTATGGCTCTAACAAACAAGGGGAGATGAAATATTACAGACCTACACAGAGAAAAAATACAAAGATCTGCACACTGTGATACTTTTGAGAAATTGCTACAGGGAGAAACAAGTTACTGATGAGAAACTGGAACACAAAAGAGGCAATACAGTGCCATGGGATGGAACAGATGCATCCTTTCTTAAGGCCCTTCTGCTTAAGTACTAAAAAATGTAAATGGATTGAATTCTGGGGTTGAAGTCAGCTGGGAGCCAGTTGAAAGCAGGCAAAAGAAGCTGGTGTTCTACATGCATAAGTCTATCTGGAATAGGCTACCTGAGACTTCACGGACAGGCTGCCTTACAGCCACACTTCCCAGCCACAAGACACAACACTTTGGTGTAAAGTATTTCTCTTTTCACTGTCAAACACTTTTGCAATAGCAAAATATTGTGTTTATTGACAGCAAAACATTGGTGATGCAGACACTCTAACAGCTTGAATGGCATCAGGGAATGTGTAGCTATGCTTGTTGTTTTTCAGGAAATAACAGGACTGAAGTAGAAGGCAGATGGGGAGTAATCTCAAAGTTTTCAAACATCACAAACATTATATCTATTGGGTACATGAGTGTTGCAGACAGCAGACAGCAGCACAGAAAAGAGTAATTACATAGTGCTATTTTCCAGCTGTTTCACAAGTGATCATTTCAGACAACAAAGATGAAAAGAAGAGATGCTTAAAGAGACCTGAAATAAGGGAATCCATTTGAAGACAATGCTGAGGCAGCAGGGTTAGCAAATCTGCAGCCTGACTTGGCATTACTGAGGAGAATGGACATTCTCCACCTGAAAGGAAGGCGCTACCAGAAAATGTGTAGCAGGGTTTGCATTCCTATCAAGTCCTGACATCACGAGAGAAAGTTGCACCAGGCACAAGGTGCCACTTTCATCCTCCTCAGAAGACGAGAAGTGATGATGTGAACTGCTTATGTTATTTTTTATTAAGTCATTTTGTCCTCAGAACTTCACTGTAACCCTTGTCCCTTTGTGACAGGACTAAAGTTCTGTAAATTCTGGACTATGCTTGAGAAGGCTACAAATATTTGCAATTTTACATGACTACAAACAGAAAAAAAATGCTTCAGAACTACACAAATTTGTGGTTTGGCAAGAACTGACCTGGGCCCATGTTCATGAAGGCACTTAATTCACATCTGTGTACTGCTAAGACATTATCTAAAAGCCTGTGTGCTCCTCAACACATACATAACTACTGAGCATTCAACTTTCACCTCAGGAAAGAAAATGTTTGAAGAATACATGGTGAAGTAGGGTTGCAATAAAAAGGTTCAATTTTTACATAAATTCATTAACATAAGTCTTAAGACATGCTGTGTCTTTCAGACACTTACTGCCAGAACATATTATGGGCTTCAGAAATGGGTGGGTTATTCAGAACACCTGATGCTGAACTGCTTTGCATCATTGGCAAAAGTATCAGCAGTATGAAGAAACAAGAAACTCAGGGAGAATTCTTTCACCAGGATTTTTTCTAACTCAAGGGAGATGTTTGTAAGGGAAAGTGAACACTAAGAAATATTGTTAAAATAATCTCCAGAAATATTTTAAAAGGCCTGGTTCTTCTCCATGGCCTGTTTCACAATGAAGTTAAGTCCACTAAACATAGGGGTAAGTCACTTGACTCCAGATGAAAGCTTTGTTTCAGGGGCAATAAGCTTCTTTCTCCACCACTGAAGCGCAGCAGAAAACCAGGAGCAGCCTGAAGTTTCCTCTGTGCTTTTGCTGTATTTGATCACTTTATATTTCAACTTAAGTTTACAGGCTAAAACATTTCTGCTGCTCATGTCATGTAGTATCAGTATGATTTTTCACCTAGAAAGTCCTCAGAGAGTTGACTGGCATTTCAAGGGGGAGAGTAACTGAGTCTGCTTAGAGGAGATTTAAGACACTCTGTCCTTCAGCATTTTCCATCATATCAGTGTTTTCAGGACCATGCCAGCCCAATACAAAAATCTACAGTAGGAAAAGCACAGCATTCTGCCTCTATGCTAAAGCTGAGCAGACAGTTCCAGCAATTAAACACAGAAGTCATATTTCAATTCCTTCAAAATCAATGAAATCTTTATACCTGAATCTGAGCACAATCATTCCCTGGCCCATGGATACCTGGAGAACCATGGCAAGAGAAAGGAGTGCAGTAAACACAACTATAGTTAAACTACCATTGCTGCTTTATCATGGGTGACGAGTGCCAGTTGGGTTCTAGAACTGTGAAGTTTAAAGAAACATAAGCATAGTTTGAATCTCACAACCTCTGCTTTCTTTCTCTACCAGCCATATTAGCAATTTCTGTTGCACAAGTGTCTGGCATGTTCAGTTACTCACTAAAAATACCTTTCAGGTCACATCACACTGCAGGGAATGTCTTGCATTGTGCTGTGCAGAATTCAAGGGCAAGATTGAAACTGAAGGTACACCTCACAGCTCCTCCACTAGTTCCAACAGCCCAAGCAAATATATTTAAGACTATGGTTAAAAATGCATTCTTACTTACATTACACTCTGCAGTCCATTCCCTCAAAAACAGTGCAAAGATCTGACACAATCAGAATTCTCTTTATGGATAAACACAGCCCAGCCCTTCACAGAATTACAGAATCATGGAATGGTTTGCATTGAAAGCGACTTTAAAGGTCATCTGGCTCCAACTCCTTCTCCCTTATAAATATTACAAATATTATAAATATTATAAGTATTATAAACATTATAAAATTATAGATATTGACTTGATATTTAACTTCTGAAATATACTAATTTCTCATAATAAAATTACAAATATCTCAAAAGTACAAATGCTTTCCACACCTTCTCTCTGCTGGATTTCATTTTTGTTTTTCTACTGGTGCTATCCCAATAAGCTGCCCAATCAAAAGTCTAAATACAATCACTTGCTTTCTACATTTTCCAACAGCCATAGGCACTGTCCTGTTTGTCTTCTGTTCTAAAACAATGGCAAGGAGGATTTGACATCAACATGAAGGTATAAATCCCAAACCAAAGGCTGTTGCAATGGATCCTCCAGCACAGCTCTCCAGGGGAGGTACAGAACACACCATAACAGTTCTCGTTCACAGGCAGGGCCCCCGCTTAGACACACATCCCAGTGCTCCTTGTTTCACAGCCTACTGTCCTAGTTCAGCAAGCTGGGACCGGTTTATTCCTGTGTGGGTGTGACCAAAGCTGTGTATTCTACAACCTCTATTCAATTGCCATGAACTGTTACCAATAGACCATTTGCAGCAGCTGCCCAGGGCACACCTGACCCCTCAGAATGTGAGCTGGGTGTGAAAGAACCCTGTGAGACAGGAGCTGGGATAACTCCCCTCCAGGAAGTCATTGGCACCTCCACACCCACCTGAGGGGTCATGTCTGCTCATGGGCCAGCAACAATTCCAAAAATACCCCATGGCTCACAGAGTCAGATCCCCCATTGTGGAACTCCCTGCCCTGGGGGAGGTACTGGGTGCTCCCACCTGGACCTGAGGGGATATAATCTCGGGGGGGTTTGGGACTGGGTTCCACTCATCAGATTCAGAGGAGGACCAGAACCTTGACAGGAGGAGACCACCACTCTCGACCAGACTGCACCAACCGGTTTTTCACCTTCTTTTACTTTGGACACAGGGGAGCCACGTGGGGCTCATCACAGGGGCCAACAAACCCCATTGTGTTTGTGCCCCAGGGGGCTGGGTTATACTGCTGGGTTTTGTGGGTTAAACCCAATTTCTCTTTGTATCATTGTATTTATTGTATCGTTATTAAATTGTAAGTCTGACTTGTAATCTCTTTTGTGGTGGGTTTGTTTCTCCTGTCGGTTTACCTTTAAACAAGCACACCTACCAAAGTCTGAATTGAGAGTGCAGATTTCTTTAGACACCACACAAACTAGTCATTGCTGAAGGGAACTGCAGTCCTAGTCTGCTGGGGACAAGGATTCATTTTGTTCTAAGGCAGAATATGTTTTTTGGTATATGATCATTAGTCCAAGGGCATCTAAGGCATACTGCTCATTTTGTGAGGGTTACAGAAGAGCTAGATTTTAAAAACAGAATCCTAAAACCTGATGAAATCTGCCGTAGTGCTGTGCTCTGAGATACACCAGGGCTATATATGGACAGCATTAACAAAAGCATTCCCTTTTAACTTCTCTCCTAAACCCTCAGCATCATTCCTGCAGCCAATGGAAGGATTGTATGAGCTGAATATTAATTTTGGCTGAAGTGGATCTACTTTAAGTTATTTTTTGTATGTCTTTTAAATTGGAGCTCCTTTTCAAAATGCTGCTTATAACTTAGGCTAAATTAGATGTTTATTTTTAAGGTCTTACTTTTTATTTGGCAGTATCCATATTCATATCTAAAAACACTTGAAAGAGGCATTTATACATTTAAACCAGAAATGCTTAAATACAAACCTGGTTTTCATGGCAATGAGACATGATGGATGATATTTTCACATTCAACCTTTCTCCCATTAACAGTTACAGAGTTCTTTAGAATACACTACACAGCTTTGTTTCACTACAGCATAATTATTCCATTGATAATGTGCAGTGTGACTGGTTAAAAATTATGCTTCTTGTCCTTAGAAGAAATGAATAAATTGCTTAAGGAGTGTGAAAATAGCTTCTTGCACAGAACTCCTTAAGCCAAGGTTGATCAGGGATCTAAAGAATGTGGAAGGGAAATACAACTGGGTACCTCAGGCATGAGCTCAGTACATCGAGTTTAAAAACACCAGGAGTATCACATGCCAGGACAGAGTCAATGGAACAAATATATATTAGAGGCTGGTAATTGCTGCAGAGGAAAAGAATCTGCCCAGATGGGTTTTGGAAACCAAACTAGAAACTTGGAATCAAAAGGCTTCAAAAGGATCAACCTTAAAGTGGCTCACCTTTTGTGGTGAATAAGTTCATCTACAGAAAGGGCAGGATGAAAGCTGAGATATAAAAGTGGCAGCAAGAAGGTGTTTGTAAGTGGATGTGAATGTGTACTGAGACATGGATGTCCAGGACATGTAAAGAGATGAGTAAGCATGACCAAAGTGATTGGGATCCTTCAGGAGAAAAAAATACATTCAGAGACAGAAATGTGTGAATCCAGTAACAAGTTTTGCCAAGCTCAAATCTCAGCTTCACTCCAGAAGGGAGGCACTTGCTAGCCTGGGAGATTACTCCTTTAATAGTTGATCCCCAAAAGGGTAGTGTCTGTAAAGAACATACGGCTTCTTTTCTCAATTGATTAAAACCATGCTAACATCAGTCAACAGATGGTGAAAGGGAAAGAGGAAAGGGAAAGAAGAAAGGGACTGACTGATCTGAATAGTAATTGAAATGAGACAACCAAATCCACAGAATTTAAAGCGTTTCAAAACTAATCAGTTAATTTGAGGACAGTCAGTAACTTTTAGAGTGTCTAGTTGAAATATGAAAAAAATTTGCATTTGGAGAGTGAATATTTTTAAAATTCACAAATGACTCCAAGGCAACATGTAACGTGTACCATTTTCTGTATATTGATCATCAATATCTGTCCTGCAAATTGCATTACAACAGGACTGATCTCAAAGGATACCACAGCATGAGTGTCCAGAAATACTGCCCAAAGGGTTTTGTTACTGGTACACGCACAGGAATCATAGATTAGGACAACAGCATCTTTCACAGTATGGACTTCATTAGAAGTCAAAGTTTGATTTACACAGAAAACCCTGGGATTCAGCAGGAGGAGAATATAATTGTTCCCGGAGATAACTGGAGAAGAAAAAGGAGGAGGAAAAGTTGAAAGAAAATAACACAACAAATATGACAGTGTCTCAATGGAGCCAGCTCATTCCAATGCTGGGAAGTTTGCAAAGGAAAGAGGTTTCTTATTTCTAGCAGGAATGTCACAGAGCATGGGTTAGGTGGGAAGCAAAGCATGCCAGTCCAACAGCAGCCATTGACTGACTTCTAGCAAGGCCCTTCTGCCAGGTGATTAATAAAATATAATCAGTTCTGAGTGATGCACAAAGTAAGCTTTTCTGAGTATGACCTATTAACTTGGCCCTACTCAAAAGCAGGCACTGAAACTTTTATATCTGGCAATTTTTCATAACTAGAGAACTCATTTAAATGCTCAATGAAAGTATAAAAGTTGTATTACCCTTTAAAATGGAAATAACATGAACATTTCATATTGTCCCCACCCAGTATTGCTTTAAGGTTGGACCAGAGAAACAGCAGTCTGCAGAATAGTTCCCAGTGCCTGTATTTGTTCTACCAACATTCACAGCTGACATAAAGATCCCATTGGGTCTGCACAGCCATAGCAGTCTGCAGTTACATTATCCACTCTATTTGGATTTTAATGGACAGTACTAGAACTCAAAAATAAAGGCAACACTCTGACCTTGTTAACAGGCTGAGACAGCTTAAAGAAGGCTTACTTTGGTCACTTACATTTCCAAACTGCACAGTTCAGACAGACCAATCCAGACTTACCTGCAAGAAAAGAACATATAAATTTGGGGTTACAATTCAAACTTAACAAAAATCTAGCTATTATTTATTTTACTGTACTTTTTTCCTACTCCTGAAATAATCAAGAGTGGGATTTTTTCATCCTGTTAATTTAATTACAAATAGTTGCACTGCCAAGGGGCAGAACATAGTATCTTTTGCCTTTCTTGTTACTACAAAGTACTGGTTTTTGCTCTTTGAGTCTTGCACCCTGTAGCATACAAAAAGAAGCCAAAAATATGTTTCTCCATAGTTTTCTGCCTCTTAATATGTCCTGCTAACATCGCTCTGTCAGCCTTCGTGGAAAGCTTTCTCAAGGAAATATTTCCTGCCAAAAGATCCTGTCTTTGTCATCAATTTCCAACATCTGGACCTAACTACAACTGACTATGTGCCAAAAATCATGTGCAGCAATTGGAAAGCATTATAAAAACCTGAAGATGAACTCGAAAGTCAGAGGAGCAAGAGAAAAGGAGAAACTAGGGAACCTTGCCTGGTTTCTTCTGATCTCTCCTCTCAGCTCGCCTCACCTTTCTTCCAACACCACCAGCCTTCATCTGCCGAAAGAGAGAGACAGCCTGCCAGCCTGGAGAAAGACTGAGACTGTGTGCATGAGGAATATCCTTGCACTGAATTTTTCTCTTGCAGGCCAATACGACCGCCTTTGGTGCAGCTAAAGCAGAAGCCGGTCAGCGTGAGGGGTGATAACACACATCCTGTATTTCAAAGACTTACCACCCTCTGCAGCTAACAGATCATGGCAGAAACAGAGAGAAACTGCACTTTTTCTCCCCTCCCCCATCGATATGGCACACAGTAGTTTTTTCATGGTGGTAACTTTCCTCTGCTTCTATAAATAATCTTAAGCATTTTCCTAACTTTTCTTATTTTTCCTCTTTTCCTTTTGCATCTCTCTAGCAATCAGTTAATAAAAATCAGGTTTTGGTATTTACAGATAACTTGTTTGAGTTTTCATTTTGCTCAAGAGAATCTTCAAACTTATAGTTCAATCTCCATCAAAATTAAGCAGATCTGAACATTACACTCCCCATGCTCAGCTTTCCCTTCACTTGCTATTTTACAATGCAGTGGAGTATTTCAGCATTGTTTAAAACAACATGACTGAGTTCAAGGCTGAGCAGATTGAGAAAAACAAGGTTTGTACACTTTTCATTGACCTTTTAAATAGAAGAAAGATCAAAAGCCAAGAGCCACACAGAGAACTTCTGTTACTACCATGAAAGCAAGTACTTGGACCTCAAACTATCGAGCAGAGTCAGGTGAGGTTTCATAACAATGTCCTCACATCAGTGTCCCAGCAGTTCTCTTTGCAGAATGAGATTTGGGTGAAAAACAATCAAATGAAACATTTTTTTCCATTTGTCAAAGTACAGTAAATTCCTCAATGGTTGTTTAATAGGAATCATGAGAAGAACCTCTCCCATGCTGGATGGCAGGCTGCCATTCCAACTCAAATATACCACTGTGGTGTTTCGAATATACACAGATTTCCAGCTCCTCCGGCTGTCCAGTGCCTTGAGGGGACAGACCACACAACACAGGATGCTTCTGCACGATCCCCAGGGCAGGAATGCCATGAATGGCTGTCCCACTCCACACTACAGGTGACAGTCCCACACAGGGTCTCCACTCCACACTACAGGTATTACTATGAAGGCAACAACTTAATGGGAAGGAGGGGCATGAACTGATAAGCAATTCACTAGAAAGGAGAAGTCTGCAGAAGCCCATGATACCTGATGTTACTTTGTCTGGTTTCCATTGAAAATATCATTCCACTTCATTCTCTTATGCACTTTCAGGGTACTTTTCTATCATTAAATTCAACAGAAAATATAAGATTCAGCATGCCACTGACATGCCAATATATATGTTGCATGAGGCTGACGACACTATAGAGGAGACAATGTATTTCTTATCTTAGAATATAAAAAAACAGATATTTTCTGCAATTTTCTGCAAAGGAGACTGTAAACATTAAATATCCAAGGATAATTTAATGGTCTTTCTGAAAAGGAAATATAAGTATTATAACCTCAAGAAGAATTTACTGGCATGTCCCTGGGCCATGAGCTTTTTCTCAAGTTCTTGCTGTGTGACTTCTCACCTGCTTCCATGCCACGTGTGTGGGGCCACATAAGAGCTGAAATCTTTATATGGGAGATATACACATATATATGCACATTAGAATGAAAAAAAAATAACTTCCTTCACTTCTCTACAGAACCTGGTTCTAGGAGGTTCCACCAATATTGTCTAGACAAATACTGAGCAATAACTATATCCTAGTAGGAGGATGGAAGATAGAATACTTTTTTGACTAGATGGACATTAAATTCTGAACATGCCTCCATCTCTGGGGTCCCCAGTACAGGAAGGACATCAACCTGTGGAGTGAATCTAGAGGAGGCACCAAGATGATCAGAGGGATGTAGCAGCTCTGCTGTGAGGAAAGGCTGGGAGAATTGGGATTGTTCAGCCTAGAAAAGGGAAGGCTTTGGGGTGACCTAATTGTGACCTTCCAGGATCTGAAGGGAGACAGGAAGATGGAGAGAGACTATTTATGAGAGCATGAAGTGACAGGACCAGAGGGATTGGCTTCACACTAACAGAAGGCAGGGTTAGATATTAGGAAAACATTCTTTACTGTCCAAGTAGTGAGTCACTGACACAGGTTATCCAGAGAAGCTGTGGATGCTCCATCACTGGAAGGGTTCAAGACAAGGTGGGATGGGACTTTTGTAGCAATCTAGGGTCGTGGAAGTTGTCCCTGCCCATGGCAGGGTGTTGGAACGAGATGATTCTTAAGGTACTTTCCAACCCAAGCCATTTTGTGATTCTATGATTATGAAAAGGACATCTGGATCAGCTGTTATGAAAAATCAAATATATAGAGCGATTATTCTGAATTCATAATTCAGAAAGAACAGGAAATGCTTCCATAATGTGATACAAAACTTTCTTACCATTTAGTTAACGAGATACAGAAGGAATTCAGATTAAAAGACATTACTTTCTACATTATCAGTCAATCACACTGGTGTTGGATCAAGGGTTGGACTTGATGATCTCGGAGGTCTCTTCCAACCCAGTTGATTCTATGATTCTATGATTTATATGCTATCAGAATTGTCTTAAATAATCAGTTTCTCAGAGCTGCCAAATCCAGCTGTAAATGCTACACACTACAACACAAGAACTCCATTCCTTGAGGTCTGAGCATCTGCACTAGCACAGGAGCAGCTGGAAGGGAAATGCCTCCTTTGCTGCCCAACACTGAGCTCCCCTGATGTGAGGAAGCACTGACCAGCCCTGACTGGCCACACACTTCTGATGTGGTTCAGGTCACTCTAACTTACCCAAACTACCCATGATGAGGACAGCACTACCCTGTCTTGAGAGCTGTACTGAGCCAGTCAGCTCAGGGATGGATGAAAAGTGGCAGAGAAATTTATTTTATTCTTTTGCCCTCCCCAACCATTGATTGAGTTTAATTTATCCATGTATTGGGTTCATGTGCCCAGATTTTGGTAGCAGGCAGGGATACAGGGGTGGCTTCTCTGAGAATCTACCAGAAGCTTCCCCCATGTCCAGCAGAGTCACTGCCAGCTGGCTCCAGGACACACCCACTACTGGCCAAGGCCAAGCCCATCAATTAGGAATTACAGTAACACCTCTGGGATAACATATTTAAGAAGCAAAAAAAGTTATTGTGCAGATGAAATTTTAGCCAGAGAAGAGCAGAATGAGAACATTTGAACAGCTCTGCAGACACCAAGGAGTGCAGAAGGAGGGGCAGGAAGTACTTCAGGCAGCAGGGCAGAGGTTCCCCTGCAGCCCGTGGGGCAGACCTTGGGGAGGCAGCTGTGCCCCTACAGCCCATGGAGGCCCATGGGGGTGCAGAGATCCACCTGCAGTCCGGGGAGGAAGAGGGGAACACCCAAAGGAGGCCCATGTTGGAGCTGAGTCCTGGCAGGGACCTGCTGACCCACGGGGAGAGAAGCCTACACTGGAGCAGGTTTTCCTGGTAGGACTTTTGGTCCTGTGGGGGACCACATTGGACAGTCTGTGTCTGAAGGACTGACCACATGGAAAAGTGACCCACTTTGCAGCAGTTTGTGAAAACTGTCTCCTGTGAGAGGGTCCCCACACCAGCACGGAAAGGATTCTGACTGCTCCCCCTGGGCACGGGCAGGAACAATGTGTGATGAACTGACTGTGACCCTCATAACCATCTCCTTGCACTGCTGGTGAGGAGGAGATAGAACGTGGGAAGGAGCAAGAGGTGGAGGAAAGGGGATTTTAAGATTTATTTATTTTACTTCTCATTATCCTGCTCTGATTTTTTAGTAATAAATTCAAATAATATCCCCAATTCAAGTCAGTCTTACCTATGACAGTAATCAATGAGTGATCCTTCCCCGTCCTTATCTGAACTCGGGAACCCTTAGTAGTATTTTCTCTCCTCTGTCCAGATGCAGAGGGCAGTACCAGAGCAGTTTTGGTGGGTATCTGGTGTGCAGCCACTGGCCCGCTGGAGGTGGTTTGTCTGAGAGGTTTGTGGGGCAGAGCTGTGACAGGGGCACCACTCCAACCCACATGGACTGCAGCAAACACTGCTGGAGGGCTACCGGAATAAGTTAAATTAGTGGGATGGAATACCTAATATAAAGCCTAAAAAGGCTCTTATCTCCACCTAGTGGCACTGACACCATTGCCAGGAGGCAAAAGCGACAGACACAACCAGCTTGCACTCAGAAATGCCGTTCTCTCTCTCCAAACTCCATTTCCATCCTGCTGGAAGGGCACCAGGCTGCTGAGCATCCGACGCTGCCGGTCAGTGCACGTTCAGTGGGAACACCTGGAGATTCCCGGTGACCAATTGCAACGATTCGCTCAGCGAGTTTTCAAGCAGAAACTCGCCGGTGTGGCTCCCACCTTTCCACCTGCCACTCTCCCAGCTGCTGAGGTTCCCAGCCTGTGCCTTGCCGATGTCATCCTGCCGGGAGCCAGCGGGATCCTGCTGCCACCTGCTGTCACTGTGTCACACAGAGCCACACGAGTCCTGCACGTTGTGCCCTGGCAGCACAGAAATGTGGGGAATGAGAATTGCGGTAGGAAAGAAAAAGGGTCACAACTGCATGACTTTAGGTTTAACTCCATGAGGAATTCTCCTTTCCTCTTGCATAAATGACCCCAATTTGTGCGTTACTGACTTTTCACATTAACACTCAAAATTTCAAAGGGACTATTTGGGCTACATTAACATTAAACTTGGATCTTTGTATGTACAGTCCTTGAAAAACTTTGGTTTTCTTCCTACAGAAGCTTGCACTTGTGGCCCAGTCCTCAATACACACACATCAGCAATTATGCCTCAGTGGAGGACAGCAGAGGGAAGTGTGAGATGGGCTTCCAGCACACACACGGAGCAGAGCAGCACCTCTGCACCTCCCAGGGCAGTGGCAGAGGCATCCCACTCACACAGGGACAGGGGCAGCCTGTTTGCCCAGCCCCGCCAAGGTCACACCAACCATCTGTGCCCCACAAAGCCTCACTGAGAGGGTAGTCCAGCCCTACTCAGAGCCAGGCAGCAGTGGACTTGACATAGTCACAACAGCTTTCAGCCAGAGAGAGTGATGTGGAAGTCAGAGCCAAGGAAGCTGCAGGTAGGAGCACTCAAGGGTTCTCTCTTTCTGTTGTTGCTTTGTTTTATTTATTTCCCCAGTCCGTAGCCAATGTAATCCAGACAACGGCAGGAAAGAGCTAAAAGGCAGACAGTTCAGCACCATTGTCCTAGTTCAGCAGGAGGGACCAGTTAGCACTGTATGGGGGTGATCAAAGCTGTGTATTCTACCCCCTCTATTCATTCCCCAAGGACAATGGACCATTAGCAGCAGCTGCCCAGGGAGTCATTGGCACCTTCACACCCAGCCTGGGGGGGCGTGGCTGCCAATGGGCCATCAACGGTTCAACAATACCCCATGACACTCCCAGAGTTAATCACCCATTGTGTGAGTCCCCGCTCTGGGGGAGGGACTGGGTGCTCCCTGAGGGTACATAAGTGGTGGGTAAGAAGACCTTGGGAACTTCTCATTGGATCTAGAGGAGCAGCAGGACCTCGACAGGAGGAGATCACTGCTCTCGACCAGACTACGACTACCACTCTTGACCAGACCGCAGCCCTCGCCTGCACCAACAGGTTTTTCACTTCCTTTTGCTTTAGACTTGGGGGAACCATGTGGGTCTCAGCACAAGGCCCAACAAACCCCTTTGGGTTTGTGCCTCAGGACACTGGGTTATACTGCTGGCGTTTGTGAGTTGAAAGCATTTCCCTTTGTGTCAGTGTATTTATTGTAATATTATTATTAAATTTTAGCTCTGACTTATAATCTCTCTCATGGTGAGTTCATTTTCCCTGCTGGTTTGCCTTTAAACCAGCACACCCATGGTAGCTCTGGGTGCCATCAAGCTGGAGCAGTCAAGGCTGATGACCTATGGCCCAGGGAGATGCCAACTCCAGTCAAGAGCATCCTTTAAGGCTTGTCTCATACCACAACATTGCCAGGCTTAAAGTCAAAGCATTTATAACTTTCATTTAAATGAAGTCAATGCATGTTAAAACATGCAAATATAGTCATAAGCCTTCCATCTTATTTGCATTATTGAGTTTCTACCCTTAAAAATAAAAGCAGGCAGTGGGTTGATGAGAGGTGGTAAGAACATCCCAGTGCCTGTCCCAGCCACAGGACACCTCCTGCACTGTCCTGATCCCTGGCAGTGGCAGTATTTAAGTTAGAGCCCCTTCCAGTGAGTACAGAAGTGAAGCAGTGATGGAGGAGAAAGGAATATGGTAAAAGAGGAGTATAATGGAGAGTGTAGTGATGTGTAACAAGTGTTGGTTGCTGTGGATGTATACTGGATCAGGTTGCCAAATGAGGAAGAAAATGAGGATGTAGGAAGAAAACAAATATTCCAAGAGGCCATTTGTGCCAGCAGCTGGCAGAACTCCTAAGGTCACTTTATGGCTTTCACTCTATGTCCTTTTTTGTCTAGCACACCATTGGAATGAGATTAAAGTCAGGACATTGAAAACATTCGTTGATCCCTTCCTAAGGAGTATCCTAAAGAATGTTTTTCTCTGCTTTTGAGAGAGAAGAAGATTGGTAAGGATATATAAGATTTTTAAGGATACTGTTACCTTAAATAAATACATGGAGTAATTTGATATTTTAGTACCCTGCATGTGTACATGCAAACTGTGCCTGCCACAAGCTGGCCTGGTGCCAGCTGCTCTGGCATATGAGAAGGAAGCAGATACCACCCAGACGGTCCATCTCAGGGAGCCTTGGGATACACTAGGGAAAGAGTGATTCACAGTTGACCTTATAGCTACCCCATGAAATCCTCTTTGATGGCAGTCACTGAACACAGTATTGATCCAGAGCCCCCAGACACTCTCTGTGTATTTGTTGTAAGCTCCAAGTGAGTTAGCAAGGATCACCCTCAGCAAATCTTAGCTGTTATGCAAGCACAGCAAAGCAGCTCCTTCCATGCCTGACTCCTTTGGAATTAGCTACTCACAGCTTACAGGAAATTTGGAAAATTTTGTCATTCATTGCTGACCAGTAACATGGCCAACAAACCGAACATCTTTAGTTTTGAGGGCACTCTGGGGAGCAATAATGAAGAAAAAACTACCCTGGAGTCCAGGCATTACCCAGTTTAACAGGCACAGAAGATGTCACTTGTCTCAGCATTACTGAGAGCCCACTACAATAAAGAGAAATGCTGCAAAAACAGGATGAGTTTTATTCCTTGTGATTAACCCCATTCAGAAAAGCATTCAAGCATATGGGTATTCCTTTCTTACACTTTAGCTTCCAGCTGATGAGATCTAAGCACATGCTCAATTACTGATTTGAGAGAGGTCTGGAGTTGCTGCAATGATGGATAAGAGAAAATGTAAAGAAAGTAAGATCTTCCTAAAAGAGTGGTTAAATTGCATGGGCTACACCCCCTGCAAATGTTAGGGCAAAACATTCTGCAGGCTACCCATCTGTAGCTCAGCCCTTTGCAAACAACACCATGCAGCTCCCAGATTCGTGGTTTTAAAGGCTGTCCTTAAATGTTGCTTTTACTCAACTAACCCAACACATGAACGAGTTCTTTTTGTTATCAGCCAATAATTTATAATCAGGAGAGACATAAATTACTTGAGATTGCAGACTCTGAGAACTTTATTTTTTCATGCTTTTCTTACCCCCTTGGACTAAGCTGGTGGATAAGGGCGAAGGAGGGGGGACTACAGCCAAGGCAATTCTCTACAGGCCCAGTGAAATCCATGTAACTAAACTGCACCTGCAACAATGTTTCTGTATCAACATCAACACTGCAGTACAAAACACTTCATTGAGTTGTGAAGGTGCATCTGGGGAGCTCTGGAGATGAGGTCCTTCAGGTATTTGGCTCCATCAAACAACAGCTGGGGCAAGGTCAGAGCTATGACCATACTCTAGTCCTTCTCCCACAGTACAGATAGCAACAATTGCTTTTACAGGAGACCCAAACAATATGACTTCCTATTACAGACTTTAAAGGTACATTTTGTCAATTGACTCTCAGATATTTTTGACAATATGCAACTGGAGACTCGAGTCACAGCGATAACGAAAAACCCCTAGTTATCTCATGCTCTTCATGTTATTTTTTAAAAATATTTTTATAATATTTATTTATTTTACACAATATTATGTATTATTATATATTTATATTAGATTTAAATTTATATTTATTTGTAGTATTTTTATATTATTTATTAAAAAAACAACACAGAAAAAACCCCCAAATACCCAGGCACCAAGCACAGCACAATCTACAGTGATGTTTGTGCTTTTGAAAGACTGGAAAATTCTCCTCTGAGTACATTGCTCCCTTGATTTTGTGTGACAGTTAAAAAAGGCTTAATAAGGAGCCTGAGATTTCTTACCACCAATTTATCATTTCCTGTGTTATCACAGGCTGTTGACACAGGAGCTGATAACCTTTTCAGACTGAGAGAAGTATTTTTATAGAGAGACTTACAGGAACTAACCTATCTCCAGTGAATTCATTTCCACTTTGGATTTGCTACAATTCCAAAGACCATCCCCATTCACACTCTTAGACAGCTCAGCTGCTGCAAAGTGTAAAGGTGTAAAGCATCAAAGTGAGAAAAATATTGAAACTGCTCTCAGGTACATAGATGTTCAAAGTTCAGGAGTTTGCAGTAAACAAAAAGTTTCTGCAGTTTTAGTTTCCTTTTTTTTCCCTTGAGTTTCTGTGCAGTGGCTGAATCATTCCGTGGTTTTGAGTGGTTCATGTCTTTACAAATTCAAGTGACCACAGTCCAAGGCCATCCTGGTGTAAGGCACATGGTGTCCCTCTCCCTGTGGCTCCTCAGCATCATCACTGGTGACACCAAGCTGGTGGCACACGGACACTGCCCAGACAAGCCATCCTTGGCCTCAGGTGAGCATCCCTGGCACAGACCACCTGACCTCAAAGGCAATTGCTGGGGATGGCTAGAGGTAATTAGTAAAAACAACTGGGTGTAAAGAAATGTGGAAAATAACTTTCAGCTTCTCAAAATGCAGTGACAGTCCTCAAGGACTGGTCCCAGCAATTGCTGAGCAAAAAGCTTGAGCCAGGCAGACAGACATGGCTGAGGCAGCAGAGCGGACAAACAGCTGGGCCCCAGCACCCTTAGTTCAACTTCTGTGTGCAAATTAGAGGACAAAAGATTCTCTTTCTCTCTGCTGTGTTGGCAAGTGCACCTCACAAGAATGAAACATGCTTCTCAGTGTGAGAGAGCACAAAACAAAGAGAAGTAACCTGGTTATCCTACCCACATATCACAGAAACTTACCCCCAAAGCTGGCTCTGGAGTGGAAGGAGTCACTACTCCCATGAGCTGGAAAACATGAAATTCAACCTGTTCCCTCCCTGCAGGGGTGGATGCCAACTTTTTCTTTTCTTTCCCCAGAAAGCCTTAAAATTACCAACATTTCAAAAGTCACAGGGGGGAAAAACCCCACAAATAATAAAAAAAATCTGTTTACTAGCTTAGGGATCAATCTGATCTCTTCCTGACTGGCACCAAATTCAATAGCTAATTCCAACTTAAAAACAAACCTAAAATGTTCCTGTGTTCTGGCTTCCATTTTGGAATGATGTTGCAGGACAAAATTGGCTACATTAAACTTTATATTTTTACTGTTTTCCCCAAAGTCCTGACTCCCTCACCCTAGACCTTCAGTGAAATTTTGGTGAGAACAAAATTTTGACATCCATGTTCTCTCAGTATTTGTCCAGAGGTCAGTGCTTGCAAACTCATGGGCCACTGTGTTCTGCCTTGCCATCGTGGAGAGCAAATCCTCCCAACTGGCATTTCAGAGATGGAACTCCAGCTTGGCATCCTACAGCCCTCATTCCTCTGACATCTTCACTCTGTAACACTGTGAGTTTATTTTTCATGAGGCAGGTATTGCTGCTGCCTTTTGGGTGTGTTTTGGCTCCTCAACACAGCTCACTGAACACAGCTCACAAGGTACTGTCATGAAAGCATGATGGTTTCACAGGAAGCTGAAAAACATCCACCAAGCCAGAGGATGGATGTTTTCCATGGTGGAACAAAATCACAATGTAGTGAAACGAGACCCCTCTCACTATCATCCAACCTTCCAGTAAAATTCATGTGAACATGAGCCCACTTTAACCTCGATATCTCCTGAGAGCTCCAGAGGAACTGGATACCCTCTTGCTCCCTGAGTAGAGGGCTTGATGAGGGATGTATCTGGTGCAGGCAGCTCAGTTTTCAAGCTACAGTGTGAGATGCAGGTTAATATGCAGACTGAGCTCTGGGTGGGAGCACAGAGATAAAGAGGCCTGAACTGCCAACCCTTTGGCACAAACAGTGGGAAGACCAAAGGGACAGTGGAAGGCACAGCAGGAGTAGAGGACTTGGGAGGAAAAGCAAGACTTGCAATCACTTGGACTGTGAGGGGATAAAAGTCTATGGCTTCCTTTGTTGAGGCCTCCTTGGAGACACCAGCTCAGGGCTGTCTCTGTGTTACTGCACTGGAAATAAATCGCTCTGTGGGACAAGACAACTGAGACTGCTGTGGGAAACCTGGGGTCAGATGGGTGAGGAAACCTGTCTGACTGCATGTGAGGAAGTGTGAGAGGGGAGGTCAGGTGAGGCACCCGTGGACCCACTGGAGATGCCACTGTGAAGGGGCTTCAGTCCCAGCAGTAAAAGTCTCTGGCACTGGGAGTGTGACTGTCAAAGAGTGTCATGAATGGTCAGACTGGGAAGTTCCCCTAACAGGCTGACCCCTCAGGGTACACAGACCATGGTACATAGTCCTCTCCTTGTCCCGCTCTGAAGGATCCTTAACAAAGAGGAGCAATTGGAAAAACCTACCACTAAAGTAAATGTTCTTCTATCAGAGCTGATGGGACACTGCCACTCTGGACCTTCAGGTCAGCATTGGAGTGTTTTATACTCCAACAAAGCAAACTTGGGCAACAGCCTGTCTTAAGACAGACACCTGTCTTATTCCAGCTGGTGAAGCTGGCAGTAAGTGCCCTGCTTGTCTCATTCCATGTCCAGCCACATCACAAAGTCTTGTGACAGAAAGACAGATTTCTTTGGGTGCTGATTTCCATAAACTATGGCTGTAAGTACTTCAAGTTTCCTTGGGCTTCACCCCCAGGTATATCCATTTCTTTCTCCTGAGAAAGGGGAGCGTTACAGTGATCAGTAACTTTCATGCAAAAATTCTGCCTCTCTGATTCTCTCTGCAGATTCTCTCTGCTCTAATGATGACATTAGGAAGCATCTCAGTGACTCCCTGCTTCCCAGTAATATTAGAAGTGCTTCTCCTCTCTCAGAGACAGAAATCAGCCCATGCTGCAAGGAAGACCATTGCATGTGATCAAAAATGGGTGAACCACTCTTTAGATAAACTGAGCTCTCTGTGGCTTATGCAGGAGCAAAAAGTGAAATAGTTTTATCTGAGCTCCATGACCCCAGGACTGGCTGGGCTTGGTAGACACTCTGGCATTATCATCTCTACAGAGCTGTTTTCCTTGGACAAGAGGACTGGCCTGTGCAGATAATTTACTCCCTCTCAGAAAGAAAAATGGGAGTACTAGATTAAAAGCATATTTTTTTAATGGATAGAATGCATTATTGTAATCTGCTGGACTGAATCACAGGCTAAGTGATCTTGGCATCCCTCACCGTGGGTACAGCTCTGTGCTTGAATTACAGTGTTCTGCACTGGCAGGGTGGGGGTGTGTGGAATGGGACATTAGTCACAGGGGAAAATCATCTCTCGCACATTTTGTGGAACATTCATTGAACCACTGGTCTCAGTGGGAGGCATTTCTACTTTTCATCCTCCAAAGCAAGCTGTCTCACAGTATGCAGAGCCTTTTGCATAAGTCCAACCAAATTTTAAATGCAAATACCTGAAATAGGATTTACATAAATTAGAAGCAAAGGGATTTGCAAGTTGAATATCTCTGACACAGGAAGAGCTAAATATAGAGATCTGGATACAGATTTTAAACTTAAAAATCCTCTTTCAGGTGCTAGGCATAGATTCATAGCCCTCCATAGGGGTAAGGCATTTTATGCAAAGCCAGTGATAACTTATAGTACTCATTAAGAAGAACTAACATTTCATATTAAGGATGAGGTAGTCAAAACAATGTTAATTTTAAGTGCACTTCTTCTTTCCCAACCTAAATGATTTTATGATTCTATCCAACCACACAGAATGAATGGTGTTTCCCAAGTACTCCATGTAGTGACAGTGAGTCTGGGATCCTCTTCTGTGAGCCACCCTGTGGAGAGCCAGGCTGGAATGGGAAGTGTTGTCAAAATAATTCTGTAGTGCTGTGGATGGTCCTACAAGCTACACACATTATTGAGGTGAATTAATTTCTGCCTGTACCTGACCTGAAGTTGAAGAATGTTGCTTTCTGGACCAGGAATAGTTTGTTTGTCGGATCTATAAAATACTGTTACTTAAACAGTCCAGCAAGCTCCTCTGACACAAATTCTCTTTCCCCTGAAGGGTTTTCTTTCCAACTGGAGTTATTGATCCCTTTGGCTTTATACAGGAAATAATCACTGTGTTAAAACCCACAAAAACTGACTTCAGGCCCTAGAGTCTGTTCTCTGACATGCCATCGATTTGAATTTTTTGAGCTGGGAATGTTGTTAAACTGTTGTCTGATAAAAAGTACAGCAATGTGCAACATATTTTATGTTTGACTTTTTGATCTGAAGTTTCAAAGTGCCTGTGTGTATTTTTACAAACAATTGCTATTATATTCTGCTACAAAGCAGAACTTCTCTACTTCTTATGGAATGAATTTGCCACTAGGGCAAAGTAACTGTCTTGAACAAGCTGTGTTTCCTTTCCTTAATCTTACAGCAATAGAGAGAGTCATAGCAGTTCCTATGCTGATGTTAAATTCCCATTGGTGTCTGCTCCTTTTTCATTCAACTTCAGCTGGAAGCTCTACCAAAAGATCCTAAGTACCTGCTAAAATCTGGAATTTCCCACACACAACACTGCAGCATTAAATTACTGTGTTTGTCACATAAATATAAAATAATCACTCTTGAAATTGTATCATGGTGCTCCTATATTCACTCGTTAGTCCAAACCTGACATCACTGCCCAGCTCTGCAGACACAGCAGCCTGCTCTGAAGGGGGCACATGATTTACTCTTATTCAAGCCAGACACAGAACAGGAGCTGTGTTTAATGGTGACACAACCAAGCACTACGAAACCTTGTGCTCTGTTTCCAAGCCTTGCAATGCAGTAGCTTTTTACCATCGTTATCTCTCAATACAGTGCCAGAACCAAGAGAAATGTGGGTTTTTTTGGTAAATGTATCTGTAACTCACATCTTGCCAAATACTGCAATGCCTTGGGTGAGGGCCATTGATGTCAGCACCACATAACACTACCCAAAAACTGTCTATGAATGCCCTGGTGTGCTGAGGGTTGCAGGACACAGCTGCTTGGATTCGATTCTGATGCTGGATGCAAAACCAGAACCAAAAAGAACAGTTGTGCCAATCTGCCTGCAGCATCAAACCAGCTCTGAGGGTTCTCTGATAAGTGCCTCAAACCTAAACCAAGAAAATATTCAATGGTTTAATTATTTTTTGTACAACATAGCATTTCAATATTTGTATCCTACCTTTACAACTGTGATGTTATCTGTGCAAAGTGAGTTTAACAGGCATCTGAGGCATAAGGGAAAATCAAATTGTTTCTTTTACTGGTGATCAAAATCATTTTGAGAACAAATTCCCTTCCCCAAATTCTCATTTGAGGGACTTTACCGGGATAATAGCAGGGGTACAGAACATGGCCATATTCCTGGCTAGGAGGTGTCTCACAAGTGTCTGGCTATAAAGGGGCAAAGGTACACAGACAGAACTCCCCTTCAGAAAATTAATGTCTTAATGAAGTAAATGTATAGAATGCCCTCATGCCTCTGAAAGTGGCACTGTTGGTGCACGGGGCACAATTTCTCTATGGGACCCACCTGCTTGAGTTGAAGTAGTGCCTGGGAACCTGACACGGTCCTGTCACAGTTTGTCAGTGTGACAGTATTGAAAGGACAAAGGAGGGAAACACTTCAACACATGGAAAGCACAGAGCTTGTTTTTAAGACTGCACATATTTTCACTGAAGAGTTTTGCTCTAACTTAACCAATACACAATTGTTTGAATCCATGACATTTGCAATGAAAACATCCCACTTGAAAAATGTGTGATTGAGGCTCTAATGAAGTCCCTTCTTGAGTTGCAGCCTAATTTATGGAGAACATGAATCCATGAAGAATGGCTTAACTTCCACAAAAATCTTCATGGCCTCCAGAGTAATTTCAAATTTATAGAGCAATTTAAGAAAATGTGACTTTCAGGATATGACAGCCTCAGCAAGACACCACAGCATCATCACTTAAACTACACAAGGGCTCAGAGGTTTGTGATGAATCAGGTTTAGCGTGTCTGGCTGGCACTGTCTCTTCTGGTATTGATGACCAATATTGGCCAGGTCTGTGTATTTCAAAGACCAGCAATAATTACAAATTTTTTAAAGATCTGTCCTAATAGGATTATTTACCAATTTACTGATGTTCTCAGAGTCAGCAAAGTGTCAGTAATTTTCTAATCTCTATATTGTATGTGGGAAGCCATGTGAACTCCTTGTGTATACAGAGGTCAAACTGAATTCCTGACAAGAGAGTAATGAACTGGCTATAGCACAAGTCTCCAGATCTTCAAATGGTGCTCTGTGAATAATCTTCTTGATTTATCGTAAACCAGGAGCTTTTACAACTTAAACATTGGCAGCATGTCCCCTGATATTTTATATCATTGTTATGCCTCTAGTGTGATGCTGCACAGATGTCTTGAGGCAAAATAAAACCAAGAGGGAAATGTTCATAAAAGCAATTTCACTTTATTTTGCAAAAAGGAAGGATTTTAATGAGACATTTTGTAATCGGCAATAATGTCATGAAAAGAAAAAAAAAATCTTGGTTTCATCTAAATTTCACCAAACCTGTTCCCACTAGCCAATTGCTTTGACCAAATCTGCCATAGCAATTTTTAATTACTATCTTCATTTTGTTTTAGCATCTCAGTAAACAAATGTAAGTCACCAATTAAAAAAGTGAAGTGTTGTCATAATATGCCACCTCCATTAACAGACAGCAAAGTGCTGTCAACATCCAGGCTAAACTTTAGCTTTCCTGCAAGATGAAAAAATATCCAGTGTAGCTTCAGACATGGAAAACACTACAGAGCACTTTTCCTACCTATCTTTTTCCATGCATGCATTATTTTAAGTCTAACAATTAGCAAACATCTCTTTTCCCTAAGTGCTGGAATTATAACTCTCAGCAGAGGCTGAACAAGCCACAGTCAAGAAGTCAAGACCCCTTTAACCCCCCATTTCATGTTCCTCAGTTTTACACAATAAACCTCAGTAGCCACAATTTATTTTCATCTCTTAATCAGCTGAGAAAAATTCAAGAGTAATTTCCACTTGTGCTGTACTGTGGAGTTATAAACACGTATGGAGATGTTAAGAATTGGCCATCAAGAATACTAATCTGCAGATTTTTGTCTCTTACACCATTTCCCCACTGCTGAGGCATCTCTGATGCTTCCCTAGCAGATTCAGCCAGGGGAGCAGAGAGGGCAGGTGGTTTGATTGGAGTAGAATGAAAAACAAGTTCAACACCAAAGCATATTTTTGACAAAGTAACAATTATGCTTTCTTATACTGAAAGGGCAGTAACTCCTGTGGACAGAGGGATGGATGTAAGAACATGCTTGTTCTAAGCAGAGCAGCCCTTTCCCAACCATTGGCCCTGCTGCAGACAGGGGTGGTGTGAAGGAGAGATGGTGATGGTCGTGCCCCTGCGCTGCCCCACAGCCCCATGGCAACTGTGGGGCCCCCTGAGCTCCTGTGGTTCCTGTCAGCCAACCTTCCTCAACCTCATGGCCAGAGGGGCTGCAGCTGGGGCAAAAAGCTATAGAGCCATTTATGAGGGAAATGCTGTGCAGGGCCAGGTACAGTCACCTGGCAAAGCAGTCAGGCCCTGCACCCAGAGCTGTCCCTGTGCCAGCCCTGATGGCAGTCCCTGGCAAGGCTCCTATCTCTAAATTCACGTATGGAACTTACCTAAGTGTAAGTGATGTGTCCCAGGGCTGTCACACTGCACAGCAATGGCAGGGAGGGCTGTGGGGACACCACCCTGAGGTGGCCACTCACCGGTCTCAGGGACCAGTGGTACCCCTGAGCTCCTGGATGTGCATGGTCAGAGCAGCCCAAGCTGTGGGAGCCCAGCAGACCCCACACCACATGGCCACCAGCTTTGGCAGGGAGCTGAGAAAGGGCTCTCCTGTCTCTGCCAGCAGCCAAACATGGGCAATGGCATTCAGGGCTACAAATAGAAGCCTTAGTGGATCCCTGCAGATCAAAGTCACCCAGAAGTATGAGTTTAAAAAATTATTTTAAGTAAAAATGTTTAAAATCTTGCTATTTGGTTAAGCATTGAACAACTTACAGTGAAGATCTTTGCAAAGAGTTAGGAGGATATAAATGTTTATTCCAAGTATAGAAGATTGAGCACTGTCAAAAATATTGCCTTTACATGCAATTAAATTACTCTCTTGTGTTACCTGACCAATTGCATGGCAACCATGTCACTGGAGAGGGGAAGGCTTAGGCAAAGTTATTAAAAAGCCTTGTCACTGAGTCATAAGGTGCAGAAAGGACTCTCTTACTTTCTAAACTCCTTCTCAGAGAAGGGTTTAGGTGTGGCTGAATCCAATCTTAGCCTTGGACTGTATCAATGTTTTGAATCTAAGGAATTATAGAGATATGATTAAATCACATTGTCCTGCAGGTTTTAATGATGGCAAAATGAATATATTTATATAAAATGAATTATTTATTATGACAAATCAACAAACAGGTGAACACAAAAATTATCTCAATCAGAATTAATTACACAGTGTAAAAGCTAAAAATCTACTAGTAGGGTATTATATAACAAAGTAATATAGTGCACTGTAGCAAAACAATTACATAAAACCAATTGTATCAAAGCTAGCAAAAGAAACAATCATTAAGTAGAGACTGATATAAAACACCACATAAGATAGAAGGCAGATCTCTGTCTTTCTCTTAACTCCTGGGGAGTGACCATGAAAAGTGCCTCTGCTTCACGGGAGAAACGCCAAAGTTCAAGGAAGTATGTGGAAGGATCTGCCATATGGAAATTGGACTGGGCTTTTATACTTACAAAGTGACTGGTAGTCACAGATTAACAAGCCCACAGAATAGCTGATCTATCAAATCTTGCTTCAAAAAGCAGGATGTGTATTCAGTCTGGTGAACCAGGATGATTGTAGCTTAATTTAACACCAAAGACAGCACCCTGGTGCCAGCGGTGGAACTTGCATGATGGATGCATAGTGTGCATTCTCTGATTGGACTTTAGAGCTTTTCAGGATAGTGCTGTTCTGCCACAAGCCACAAACCCCAAAGATGACACATGATTTGTATTAATATATACAATCTTCTCTAAATTATTGAAACGTCAAAATGAATCTGCACTGAACATTCTTAGCATTACACTCAGTCAAGTGGTTCTTATACACAGTAGTTTGATGTGGAGATCATACATCAAGAAAGCAAAGGCATAACCAGGCAGATGTGTTACCAAATGGTGTGTGTTTAAAATTAAAGAACCTGTCAGAGTTGCTTCCTCTCTGCAGGCTCTTTGGACTATCTGTGCAGTTAAACACATAGTTACACCCTGCTATGAAAAATACAGATTGGTATAAAAAATCCTGTGGAAAGGTTCCTGCCCTTGGTTAAATTCTACAGGGCTTTCAGAGGTTAAGACCCAACCTCAGGTCCTCTCAGCTTCAACAAGACATTTGCAGCAACACTAATCAGCATGAAATAATGAGGCTGTGAGAGGCAGCATGCAATTTCTTTATTTCATCTTAATTATAATTTAAAATTTTAATGTCATGAATTTGACAAGTGTTTGAGCAAGAAGAATTATTGCCTCAACAGCAGTTAAGGTCAGGCAGAGAAACGTACTCAATAATCCAAAAGCAAAGCAGCAAATGTGCCCTGTAACAGCAAAGCAATTCTAATTGCTCTGCCAGCAGCTGCTGACAGCAAACAGGCTGGTTCAGGTGCCCAGTAGTCCTTCCAAAACGTGTGTCCCTGGTCTCCAGCCAGAAGCAGGCCCTACTACAGCAGCACTTTAAGCAAATGCCCAGGTTTTGGGAAAGGAAAGATGCAGATATAATTTTGCTGGGGTTCATGGGCATGTTCCTGCAGAGGAAACCACAGTGATCTTGCTGGGAAGAAAGAGGCAGGGAAGGTGTTCCCAGACCCAGCACTAGATTTTTTTCTATGATTCCTGGTCTTGCATAGCTGGAGAGTGAGGCCAAACAGAGGCCTTACCCCTAAAGCAAAGTTAGGCTGGAGATGTCTCACCTCAATGGGAGGGAGAGCATGAGGTCCAGCCTGAGCAGTGAGGACACAGGCTCATGGTTTGGACTATTCCCAGAACTTGACTCTCATCCCTGTGACTGCATGAGATCATGAGCTCACATGTGTCAAGCTGTGCTCCCTAAAATCTGGGAAAGCCTGACAACATGGCCTGAGACCAGCACTGCTCCTTGGACACCTGGCTTGACTGAGAGCCAGTGGCACGCTGCCTCCTTCTCTTGCTTGCAGCTCCTCACACTTCCTAAGCAATGTATATGTCTTACAAAACCTCTAATTTTGACCTTATAGATTCTGGGCCACAGGGATAGCAAGCTTGCATCCACTCACTAGACAGCCTTCACTCAAATAAATAAATTCCTAAAGTACAGGAGTCAGATTAAATAGGACATCTCAGGCTACTGGGAGAAAGGACCAGCTAGTATTGATCCAAGAGATTTAAAAGAATTAGTAGAAATTAAAATGAAGAGTAGAATGAATCACTACCTATGTAAAGGGCATGACAGAGACTATTGACAAGAGAGAAGCTTCCAAAACCAGTCTGTAAAGTACTAAAAGAAAGAAAACAATCATGTGATGGCAAATCTCTCTGAAAAGAAGAGATTTATGTTCCTTTGGCAACAGACCTGTTTTCCATATAACACCATTTAAAATGAATTTTTATAGAAAAGGTGATTAATAATATAGGCTGGAGTAAAGCAGCCCTATTCCTTGGCAGTGCACAGTGAGTAGCTGTCACAGTAGATGGGTGTTACTGTGTGAACTTAAAACAGGGTAAATAAATGGGATTTTTAAAAACTAACATCTTCTCACAGTGAGTTTTTTTAAGAATGAATACAGAAACAGGAAAACACTCTGATAACTAAATTAGTTGTAAGTGGGTATAGAATTACAATGTATTCACACCACTAACACAGAAAAGCCTTTGCTTTGATGGAAAAGGGTTTATGTCACAACAGCTGGTATGATGCCATGCAGGGACTAAAGCTAGTGGATCCAGCAGGATATCTGTCTGGTAGGAACTAGGAGCAGAAATTGGAACTGTTTCTCTAAAACCAACAGAATCACAAATAAGCTCATTCTCCCTCTCAGCAAAAACCCAACCCATGGTTTTGGTACTGCCACCAACACTGCCATGAGGCTGCATTAGTAAGATTTCAAAACATTTGACATGTCATGTGTTTCCTTAGTTCTTGTTTACATGTATGGTGAGGAGCTAATCTATATTATTTGCATTGATGTATTAAGAAATGCAAATTTATAGTGAAAAATCACTGCCCCTCCTTTAAAACTGCCCAACACAGTCTGGCATTTCATAAGACAAACCAAAGTCCAGGGCTGCATGGATCTGGCACCCAGGAGAGAGGGCAAGCCCAGACCATTGTAGCAAAGCCCATTCCCCCAGATGGTGTCAGCTCTGCCTTCAGCATCACCAACAGGAGGAGGGTGAACTCTGTCAGGTGAGACTTTGAGCACAAGGGATGTGCTCCTGCTTCAAGCTGGAAGTGGACTTGTGAATTATGGACTTGAGTTTGAAACAACAGAATTAGACTGGAATGAATGCTATACTGAATAATTTGAGTGTCTCATTGAATCAATGAATAGTTGAGATTGGAAGGGAGCTCTGGAGCCAAAGAACTTAATGCAGGATGAACTGGCATAGGTGTATTTGTTTTCCAAGCAGCACCATCCCCCTCCGGTGTGTAGCAAACCAATGGGTTTGTTTTCCAAGGACAAATATTTCTTCCATGAATTTCCTGCTCAAATTCAGAATCGAAACTCAGCCCAGATACAAGCTCATGTCCTCACACTCCCATTCCATCTGCCCAGCTTTGACTGCAGCCTCCCTGCCCATGTCTTTAGCAGCCAGAAGCCTCCTGGCAGGAAGCCCTGAGCACAGGGAGGGACAAGAGAGAGCCTGATGACACCATCACCCTGCTACAGGTGCTGCAGGGGCCTCAGCCTGAGACACGGCTCTGCAGGAATGCACTTCATGCAGCTCTAGCTCAGGAACAGCCCCAGACCTGCTAGGGATGAACCACAGAGAAATGCCTGGGAAATGTCTGTCAAGGGACTAATGTCTGTAAATGTGACTGCACAGTTCTGGGCCTACAGAGAGCCATTTTTAAAGGCTTTTCTCAGTACCTTACTACTGAAAAACATTACCTTGTGATTTTGCCATTCTGACCCTTTGTACTTGAAATAATTACTCTTTAAGATGAGTCTTCCTGTACCCTTGAACTGAGACTTGAAACATAAATAGCCAGCATTGCACGGCTGGATATAGGGAATTTGACTAATAATAAAAGCTGTGGTGTGCAGGGTCTGCTGTTTAAAACCACAGCAGAGAAAGTGTTGTGCATGGGTACATCACCAGAGCCAACACCAGATTCAGGAACCCAACACATTATATTGAGACCTCACCATTTGCCAACAGCTTTTGAAACAGGACAGCACAACAGAATGAACATCTGCTGATTTGTGCCACCTTCTCATTGTTTGATGTTCAGTGAATAAACACAACCTCCTATTGCACGACTTGGGGAGGATTTTGAGAACTTGAGCAAATTTTTATTCAGGTTTCATAGAACTGACACAAAAACTAGTTCAGATGTTCTGCCAACACCACTGGAAAACCTTTAAGCACAGAGCATGTAATTTGGTCTGTTTTCCATGCCATAGTAACTGATGTTGCTGTGTTGACAGGACCAAACTCCCTTGGCTCTGTCACTTCCCCATGGCAGTGCAAAGTCCCTGCCCATTGGGATGGGGAGAGCTTTGCCTCAAGCCTGTGCCTCAGGTACCTCAGGGCTCCGTGTGGACCCCACACAGCCAGCACTGCAGGGACAGTCATGCTTTCAGATTAGGAGAGGTTTGGGAGGAGTACTGAAAGATTACTTCTTATTGACCAAGGATCTAAATCTAGTGTAAACAACCATTATTTTGCAATAGAAGTGTTTACATGAAACCCCAGAATTAATTCCAGCAGTATAAACACACACACAGACAGACATACACACACACACTGTTACCTCTCAAGGTGATCACTGAACCTCTTACATACAATTTTTATATGCCCTTGGCCCTCTGGATTTCAATCTTGCCCACCCTGAATTGTGCCAAGCACCATTCCAGCTCCCTAATAGCTCTAAACACAAGGGAGTGATTAAAAAAAAAGAAAAATCTCAAATACCCAAGTTAAAGATGTAGCTGGAAATCTCTCTAGAAATGCTTTCAGCAGAAGTGGTTTGTACAAACCAGCTGAAATCAGATGACGTTTTAATGTATTTCCAAGTCACTGAAGTGGAATTTCCATCATATTGAGTGTAGTAAGTATAGCAGATATCTTAAGGATTTTAATGCTTATTTTCCTAGCTAAGTCTCTTCTCTGTGTGCCCAGTAGCATATAATAAGCAAGGTTCTAATGTTGCAATCCCCAAAGAGATATATTTTATCTTTCTTTATTTAATTTTTTACTAAGACTGTACTTCAAAGTGAACCATATTCCCTTGTTACCTAAAACCTGACTGTAGTTCTTGGGAGCAGAAAGTGATTTGTATCTGAACAGTAAAGCACAGGAGCTCAACCACTGGGGCCAAGGATCCATGCTGGGGTGTGGGACAGCAGCCTGGAGGAGCCACAGCCAAAGTTGGGTCATCGGCCACATCTTGGACTTGGGACACGTTGGATGGAAGGAGGATGTTACACATGGCTTGAGAACCTCCTGCAGAAGCTGTAAGCAGGAGTTGTCACAGAGAGCGTGGTGCTTGGCATCACATGAAAATTTAGAACGCATCTCCAAAAGCATCAAGGTTTTAGCTACTCCCAATTACAACCCACAGTGCATTAGAATATTTCTTGTGCTTTATGCCCTCTGATCCTGCTATGGCTTTCCTGTTATTTTAAAGTCATTACCCATGAAAAACAGGTCATTTGTTTAAACATGAAATTACAGCTCCCTAATAGCTGAAACTTATGGAAAATGAGGCTTGCAGGGCTGACAGTTAAAAAATTACAGATTTATTGATGATGGGCTGGTGTGTGCTTCAATCAAACAAACAGAAATTCCAATGATACTTACTCATTAAAGATTTGAGTTAATGACCTTTGTATTTATTATTTTTTGAAATATATTTTTATATGGCTCTTGGCTTAAGGTCTGGCAGTGAGATGTCTAAAAGTGAACAAGCAGTTTTCTATGTGACAAATTACTTACATGGCCTGTAGTTTGAGTTTGAGGTAGAAGACTTTAAAGTATGCAAGAAATTAATCAGTGAATGCCCCTTTCTATATTCTCTGTTATGTAACTGCAGTGAAAATTATACTGTGTGGATATGTAACTTGATAGGAAACTTCTGTGCAGAATCATCTGCACACATTAGTAGCTGAAGAGTGTCAAAATAAAGCCAAGCGAGAGGGTCCCTTCCACAGTCAGGTGCTGAGACCATACTGCTGCAGAACTGTAGTTTTGTCCCAATCACCATTATTCTAACATTAGAGATGGGCAAAAGCTGCAGCCAAGCCAACAGCTTTAGGAAAAAGATAAAAGAACATGTTAAACAGGAAACTCTTTGTCTTTCTATAGAGATTTTTCTTTCATTGGATAGAAAATCTGTACTGCAGATTTTCTGACCCTAGGAGCTGTATAGATATGAATTTTAACACAATAGGTAATGTAAAGTCAACCTAAACTAGGTATGGACTAGAAGAACCACAGTTTGCTCATTTTCAAGACTAGAAGTTGAGTTATGGGGGAAGGAGGGCTCAAGGTGGTGCACAAGTGGCATGGTTCACATGAAAGAAAGGGGATGCATGTAATTATCATGTAAGTATCTCTCTCACATGGAAGGGAATTGGACAAAATAGAGAAGTATACAAATATTTTGGCACATGAAGCTGTTCTGATAAGTGACCCTTTCACTTTTCCACACTTTGCATACCTGAATGGTTGACACACAGTTTCTTCCCAGAAAAGGTTAAATAACTGATGGAAATAACTTGAGGAGAAATTGGAAATCCTGCCATTTCATTTAAAATTACTACAAAATCGAGAATAGCCTAATTTATGTCTGGAAAAGCTTTGCCCATTTTAAAACATCACCTTCCCCGGAGAAGGCAGCACTGGCAGCTCACAGTGCAGACAGCTCTGGGCTCCTCACAGGTTAAGTCCCCAGCGAGACAAACCCAGCGCCCCTACTGGAGCCAGACCTCCCCTCGGTGCCTGCTGTGTTTTGCCAGAGGAGGTCAGCAGCACCCAGCTATGCTGAAGTTTCAAACTGTGTTCAGTGGCACAAAGGCATCTACACAAACATAAACTGTTTTTTGCCAGTTCATCATAAATGTTTTACACCCTTGCAATATTATCTGGGCTTGTCAACACTGGGGCTGCAGGCAGCACAGCTCTGCAGTCCAGCTCATGGCATGGACCACATGGGAGGGCAATCATTTTCATGCACTTAAACAGCTTTTAAAATGCTAAATTTTATTCCAGATCTCTGTGATTTTGATCCTATCAGAGCACTGGTTTCCAACCTTGTCCAAGAATAGAGATGTTGGTGAGAAGTACAGGGGTGTTGAAGGTGCAGAGCAGATTAGAGCTGCTGTAATTATTTCAAATATGTGTTTACATTTCACCAGCTGAGTGCAGTTAAAGAGCTGTTTGTATTGGGCTGTACAAATCTGATTATTTTACACCATCAGGAATAGTCTTAAAAGCCTTTCCCATTTACCACCTACTGTTCCTCCTGCTAGCAAATCTTCTCATAGATTTTTGTCACTTGACCTGAAATGCACTCCTTCCATAGACTAATTGCCACATTTTTAAGATAGCTCTCCTCTTTTCAAAACATTTTCCCTAAACCAAAACATTTCAGGCCACTGCAACTAAGTTTATGCACTGTCATATGTCCCTGCACAGCACAGCTGGGGAAACCATCCAAACCTGACCTCTCCATCATGTTCCTCTAGAGGCTTTTCTGTCTTTTCACTGCCCTTTACACCAAAAGCACTGGATTTTTCCCAGAACAGGTAGAACAGTGTGACACAGCTCCAGAGCAGCCCTGCCTGCTAAACTGTTTGATTCCTCAACTTTGTCCCTTTTGGTGCATGCAGGCACACCAGGTCTGCTGAGCATCCACTGAGGTAACTGCAGCATTTCCGTCCATGCCAGTGCAACTCTATGGGCTGACTGTGCAAATGCTTCATATTTGGGCTGCCACCAGGGAAGAAAAATAGCAAAGATCTTGCAGCTTGATCTCAGCTTTGGCAGAGCTACAATGTCTCATTCAATCATGAGAGGAAAGTCACCTTTAAGCATCTGAAAGTGGCTGAAAGTGTCTGGAAGAGTGGGACACACCAAGAATGCTCCAGGAGGCCTGTGACCAGAAGCAGCTCTGCCTTCCCGGCTCTGACTCTCCAAGCAAGTGCCAGGCCACAGGAGTGTGCAGATTCCCCCTAAAACCAAATATTTCAGTAACTGATAGGTACAGCTGAGACTCACTCTGATGATTTACATGGAAAAAGGCAGATGATAGATTTCCATGCTGTGGCTGGAAGTAAACACTGCCTTGTCCTAGGCAACACAATTGCTTCAATAATTGTTGAGCTCAATTGCAGGTGTCTTCACTGCTCTTTGTATTCACTTATATATGTATACAAATATATACACATGTGCATACAAAACCACTTTGAATATCTTAAATTACCTACCAGAGACAGTGAATGTTTTATCTTTCTGCCTATACAGTGCACAAGAAGTAGATCAGGACAACAGGGATTGAGAATTATGTGTCATGAAAGAACACACTGTCTCAGATTTGAGATGGTTCCAGCCAATCCAATGTCTGTCTTCTCCAAAAGCAGATTTAATTACCCAGGGGCAAGCCAAACCTATCCAAACCAAATGCCAGTACATAGACTTCTGATCCCAACAGTGGCATTCTGAGGCTGGCTGGAGCTCTTGGAGTCCCTGCATGTGCCAGCACAGCCATCACCTTGGGCTGCCCTTGCAGTTCACACCATGCTGCACATATTTAAAAGATGTTTTTATAGCAGTTTTTATATGGGACTGCTGACATAAAAGAACACAAGAGTGACTGTGAAGACTAAGTAACATGTGCTGTGAGAATTGAGAGTCCTGACACCTTTGAATGGTTTTCAAAATGTTGACTAAAGTCTTGTCTGTAGAGCATCATCTCAGAGCTGAGATATACTCCAAGGACCAACAACCTCCTCCTTCCCCCATGCAGAAACCTTCCCATCCTGCCTGGCTGGCTTCACTGAACTCATCCTGTTCTGCTGTCACACAAACTCAAGAGGGACTCCACCGTCCCACATTGTTCACCACATTAATTCTCATCCTTCACTGACTCACATGCCATGACTTATGCTCAGGCTTTTATCTCGCTCTAAAATACAATTTTTTAGTAATTAGGCCAAAGTGTTTCTCTATTCCCTGAAGCTGCATTCTTGTTTATGTCTCTGCCAATAATAAAAACTATTTTTGCAGTACATCATTTATCTGCAGCACAAAGCCATAGATTTAACCTTGTTAGAGGCAAGCAGCTACTTTTAAAAAATACTCCTTTCTGCTGTTCAGACCAGTTGACATGGGGACAAATCAACAGGATTCTCACCAAGCACAGGATGCCAAAGTGCTGCACAGTCTTGAGAATTTTCTTTTGAATCATTAGCCAAAGAATTAAACACCAAAATGCAGAGTGGGTCCTTTAAACCCCTGTGGAAAACCAAAATATTTGGTGGGGAGGATGCGGATTACCACTGAAACAGTAAAATAGGAAATGGTTTGACAGTTCTGTGCTGAAAATATGTCTATGTCTGGCTCTGTAGGAGGGAGAAGAGGGTGCTCTGCCTCCCGGCATTTGCCAAATAAAGAGTGAAAAAAAACCCAATCAGAGAAGACACCCACATACTAGGGAATCTCAGAGATAGATGCAAATCCCTTTCCTTGTCAGTTGAAAAGGTAATAATACGATGTATGCAGACTATTATTTTTGAGCCTCAGAATAAATGGGTTTTCTGAAGATTTTCAGATTTGTCTAAAGAGTAAGAGAAAGTCTTCTGGCAAAAGGAGCTAATGCCTAGAAAGCAATACTTCAATATTTTCTACAGCACAGAATTGCTTTTATTTATTTTTTCTGTAAAGCCCTTGGCATTTCTGGTGTCTGCGTTTAATGGCAAAGGCTAGTCCTTCCCTGCACATGGATGACTGAAAGGTGCAGCAGGCACTCTCCACTGGCTGGATTCAGGCAGGTGAAGATGAGGGGGCACAGCACTGAGGCCACACAGTGCCATAGTGCAAACCTGGCAGAGGAAGGACAATTAAACACTCCAGTAGCCCATGCCAGGCTCTCAGGCTGCTGTAGATGCAGGCACAGCCCCAGGGCTGCCTGACCTGGGGACAAGAGAGGCAGAGCTTGCCTGGTGGCTGCACTGCACAACATCTTCCCAAACCAGAGTTAATAAAGCCCTCTTTAACTATCTTGTAATAGATAATTAATTTGCTAGAAACCAAATCAAATAGTATTTTTAATTTTGTTTTAAATGTAAAATTAAATATGCCTGAAAACTTGGAGGATGGTAAAAAAACCAGAAAGACAGCTTCTCAGCAATGCCTTATCGGAGAATGGCTCGGTGCTTAACAAGGAATGTAAGGTACTCTCTGTGGAGAAAAGGAACGATTCCCCAGTTTCGATACCTCTCAGCCCGGTGCCTTCCCCCCTCCTTCCCCTACAGGTTTTTCTAGCCCCTAACAGTTTCGCCCTGCTAAGAAAAATACCTCCTTGCCTTTTTTTTTTCGTTTCTAGCCCTAAGAATTCCCTTCTTCTCCTCAGCCACATTATCACACCGGGACCCTGCTAGTCAAACCCCCCCACTGAATCTCCGGGGAAGACCCGTGCCCTGCAAACCCCCCCCGGTTCGTCTCGTTCCCCTCCTAAGCCAGCACCCGGGAAAAACCCCCACTTCCTCTCAGCCCCTCCATCTTTCCCAGTACAAGCCTTTCCTGGCCATACATGCCCAGTTTCACTCCCAAAACACCCAAAACTCAAAGCCACCAGTTTTTCTCTTTTCCCCTGCGGCCCCGGTCGGTCTCGACTCCCACGCCAGCCGCGCTGGGGGGCCCTGGCTGTCTCCATGTCCTGCCGGGGTGCCTGCCAGCCGTGTCGCTGGGGGCCGGGTCCCACGGAGCGCCCCCGGGGGTCCCAGTACCACGGTCACCCACAGCGCAAGCCCTGCCAAGCTCCCCGCCAGTTCCCCCCCCCAAAGGAAGGCTGTGCAGCCCCCACACCTGGCCCCAGCTACCCCATGCCAAGGCAGGAGCACAGTGGAGATAGATCAGCAGAGATAGCCGCCGCCCTGGGGAGCTTCTCCAGCTAGCCACGCAGCCGGACAAAAGCAGCCCCACCGGGGAAGTCCCCGCCGCCCATGCTAAAAGCTGAACCAGCGTGGGGAGCCTGCGACCAAGCATGCCAGCGGGCGCCGGCTCGGCACGAGCCGACCCCCGTCTGAACGTGCAGCATTGCAACCCTTCCTGCTGTGTACGACCAAACAGGACATCATGCCAAAGCCTGCAGTTTGTCCCTTGCCAAGTACCCCCGACTGTACAGCCACATGGAAACCCCCCCCACTCCTGAGCACCATGAGGCAAAGGTATTGCGAAACACGGCCGGACCTGGTTGAGGACTGCAACTGTTACAACGCACAGAACTGAGCCTGCGCAAACGAAAAGTGCTTACGAAACTGTTATGTAACACATGGAAACTGCGCCTGCGCAAAGGGGGCGTGGCCTACGCCAGAAAAAGTGAATATAAGCAGAGCCCTGGACGAGAGCCAGATGTGAACCTTTGGGAGCTGGTCTCCTGGGTCACCCGGTGCTCTGCTATCCTGCAAGCACTGTGTTGCTCCTCTCCTTGCCTTCACAAAGAGCTGTAATCACTGAGGCTAAGGCCTACAGAGCTGGACGCTGCAATCACTGAGGCTAAGGCCTACGGAGCTGGACGCTGCAATCACTGAGGCTAAGGCCTACGGAGCTGGATGCTGAAATCACTTAATAAAATCACTACCTTTTTTAATAAATGCTATTAACCTTTTTTTCCTTATAAAATAAAATAAACGTTGATTTATCTAGCCAATGCCTCGGTATCTATAACAATTCGATTTATGAAAGAGTGTCCTTTGTAAAGCTTAAGGGGGTTGTAAAGAAGCAATGTGTTTGCACCATATGGCGGCAGCAATGATTGCAGTCTTGTCCTCCAAACCTGTGGCTGAAGCATCACGGTCCTGCAGCTCAGTTTGGTTCCACCCACTTCTCATTTTCTTTGACTTCTTTTTAAATATCCAGCTTTTCTTGTGTACAGCAAGGATATATATGCATGATACATATGCAAGGATATATTAGCATTTTCCACTAATCTTTGATCATGACAAATGATTATGTTTGTCTCCTCCTAGAACAGAGAACAAGTTATGCTTATTTATATATGGGATATATGGGTTTTGTTTGTTTTCTTTTGTAAAGGGCATAGTTAAAGTGGATTTCAAGGCGGGGGTACTGATTAAGCCTAATATAAGGGATCCAATTTCAGCCCTATATGTAGATATTTCCCCAGTGTGAACCGCTGTTGTAGTTTGGGATTATTATGTAAATTCTCTCCCCTGCCACTAACTGCCCATGCCAGCAGTTAACAAAAGAAGTAGTTACTGCTGATCGCTTGGATGGGGGCAGGTTTGTCTCTTTTGTTTTGGGGGACATTTTTTCCCTTCTTAGCTCGGCGGAACGGGGAGCGGTGGCTGCGGAGGAGGGAAGCTGCTCTGCTGGCACTGCTGGGGCTTCTGGCTGAGACGCTGGTTTTTTTTTTCTCCTCACCGTGGCTGTTTCTCCTGGTTCCTGCATCTGGGATCCCGGCCTCTGTTCCAGCCTCACCACCACCTGCACCGTCACGACCTGCCCGCCCCGGCTGGGGCAGTGACCCGGGAGAGAGAGAGGTTTGCAGCTGCTTTTGCAGGACACGTGGTGGTTCCCCACTTTCAGCTTTCTTTCTCCTTCATCTGGGACAAGAGACACAGAGTTCATCTGGGAGCTCACCACTCGTCTGTCTCGCTGGAGAGGGACTGGGAACTACTGGAACTCACTCCGCAGCCAGCCGGACTGTGACATTTGCCACTGCTTAAGTATAACTTTCCTCACGGAGGAAAACCTGCTGGGTTTTGTTGTTGTTTGTTTTTTTTTCTCTCTCTTGTGTTGGGGAAGCGGTTTGCACTAGTCTGTTTATATATAGCAGTTAAGAACAGTTATCCTTCTTGTATTAAATTCCTTTTTCCTTAAATTTGATAAAGAGTGGCGTGATTATTGTGGAGAAGGCCCCCTCCCCTGCTTGTGGGTAAAAATTTTTTTTTCCCCTCAAACCAAAATAACCGCAGAGCAGGTACTTGCTTGGAGTACTTTCTTCCCCTCCACACCAACAGAAATCCCCACAGCACACCCAGTGATCTGCCCTTTGCCTTCTGCATGTGTCTGGTTACCTGCTGGTCGTGTTCTCACTGAAGCAATAGCAAGTACTAAATCACAAGAGGCCAGAGGCCGGCTGTGGCTGGGCTACCCTGCTGAGGTGCCAGGCATGCCAAGGATGCAAGAAAAGCTGGACTTCAACTAGCAGAAGGTGGATGAGGTCATGCCAACACTACCTTCAGAGTCTGCATGAGCTGGGAAAAAGCTCAGCTAAGGTCTGCCAGGAAAACATGAGCAGCTTGGGTAGCTCTTCAGCCTGCCCCAACTCTGTTGAGTTTTGTCAGTTCAAAGCAGCACATGAGAGGTGTTCCAGCAGAGGTGGGAGCTTCCCTTGTCACCCACCTGCAGGCCCTGTGGTCAACTCTGTCATGCCCAGAGGAGCAGCAGGCAGCTTACCAGAGGTTTATGGCAGGTGCCTTTCCCCATAACTTGCAGTCATTAAAATCTCTGCTTCTTGTAAATCCTCTGTCTCAGAAAGTCCGGACTTGGACTCATCTCTCTCAGGAACACGGGATGGGAAACAGAATAACAAAGTGCAGAAAAGCAGGTTTCAACCCATTTCCTCCATCTTTTGGGACAGGAAAACCAAGTTCCATAGCATGGATAAACCTTACATTCAAGCACTAAAACTCTGCAACACTCAACTTCTACTCCCATTCCTCCTACGCTTGGAGATGGGAAAGCAACGAGCCAAGCAGATGGGGAAGGAGCATCAGTTGCTGGAAGGAGTGAGCAGTGGAGCTTTTATCAGCTACAGGAGGGCAATGGCAATTAGTCAACAGCATACAGCAGGGCCACAGTGTCTTAACTGCAAACCACCCAGTGCACTCAGCTATTTTAGGAAGAAACTTTTAAAAGCTCATTTCTGAAGCTTGAATGGTGATTCAAGATGGCTCTCTCCTGAGGCAGTGCCTGAATTCTTCACATAAAACATCAGTATAAGAGTTTCTCTAACACCACATCAGGTTAAATCCCCTTCTACATTTAACTCTTGAGTAGATTAATACCATTTGTAATCACAGCTGTGGAAAGAGTTGCACTACATGGAAGACCAGGAAGAATTGAGACTTGGGCTCCAAAAGAGACATTTCTCTAAATAAAAATCCACTGGCAAAAAAACTGCTAAGTTCAGAAATGGTCTGAAATGTCCAATTTATATCTTAAACTGGAAGGTATACTATTTCTTTTTAAGAGACATTGATGCTGTTCTACTGAAATCTGGTCAGCTATTGGCCCTAAAACACGTTTCTGTCCCTGCTGTCCAATGCACTGATCTCCTGCTCTGTCCCCACTGGTGGCTGTGAAGGCCATAAAGCAGGAGGTGATGCTCTCACTCTGCTAAGAAGGATGCCAAGAAAGAGGACAATATCTATTTTCCAACAGATACTGGATTTACATTGCCTACTTATTTTTCATAAATCACTAATGAATTATAGGAGGGAAGGACTTTCCAGCAGCACAGGCAGAGAGCACACAGTATCAAACACTCATGTAGGTGACTGTGGGTACCAACTTTTCTCAAGATAAAGTGAACATCATATGGGACTGTATACAGAGCATCAGCTTGCAGCGAGAAGGAGAGCTGTTAGGAAATATTCAGTCACAATAAATACTGGTTTATCAAGCACAAAACTGCTGCTGCCAAGCAGCCCTTATATCTGGGACACGGGGAGATTCTCACTCAAACTCACATTCATGCCAAGAATGCCCAGAAGCTTTCAGGTTTGTGAAAATCTGGGTTCAGTGTGCCTCAATTAAAATCAATCCACTCTCGCACCCCCAAAATCTCAGAGTTTGCTTTAAACTGGAAAAACCTGCTTTGTAATCTTGCTACACATAGCAATCAGCAAGTGAAGTATGACAGAAATCAGCATGAACCCTGCTGTGAAAATGGATGGAAAACCCAAGAAACTGAAAACCTGCTCATCTAAATTATTTACAGAAATCTGTTTATGTTTCGCTGAGCTGTGGCACCCAGAGGAGAGCTGGAGGAAGGACCACAGCAACAAGGCTGTTCCATGTCTGCAGCACATGGAGCACACGCTGAAGGATTGCTCCAGCCCCATGGTGAGTGCACAGTAATTAGGGGAAGGCAGTGTGTGCCTGTGCTAATTGTGGCAGCCAGCTGGATCAGAGTGTTTCCCTGCTGTTCCCAGAGCCAACAGCACTGGCAGCCCAGGAAAGCCTCGAGCTATACACGAAGCTATAAATGAAGCTCTTGATACAGGTTGCTGTTTTCAAAGACATTTCAAGATGAAGCCTCCATCCATCATGGCAAATGTAATTTATTTTCCCTCCTGACATGGGCAAACCTTTTTCATTAAGACATGAGTATTAATGCCATCTTGCAAGCATGGCTCAGAATCCAAATAGGGGTCTTTATCATTTCAGAGAGTGTGGAAGAGATGAAATATTAAAAATATTTATTCTATGTAGCAGCACAGAGGTCTCTAGCAGCTGGGGGTGCATCTTCAGTCCTGTTGTAAAAGCGAAAAACAGAGGTCCTTAAAAAGGCTGTATTGCAGGTAAGCAGCTGCAGAATGAAGTCAAACTGGAATGGTGAATGTGAAAGAAATAAGAAATAACAAGGATCATAATATGCAATTCTTGATCTGCAGATTAAGTTGTCTTTTGCCTGATGATTTTTTTTGTTTTCACATTTTGCATCTTTTTGTCATAACTAAGTGATTAAAAACCAGAGAGAAGTTCTACAGCTGGGCAGTCATGCCATGATGCCCTACAGGGAGCAGCTTGGCAGCAGGAGCAGTGCCCAGGAGCCCAGCACCCCTGGCAGGATGGGTGCTGCTGTCACAGGCACTGTGGGAGGGAGCACCCACTCTGCCTCCGTGGCTCAGCACAGGGCAGCCCTTCCAGCAGCGCAGCTGGGCCCGGGTTGTGGCAGAAGGGTTTATTTCCAAGGCTTTCTGCCTGCAATAGAGCCCCCTGCAGATCTCTCCAAGGCCTCACCACTGAACACATCCAGTACCTTGAAGAAGTCTTAACTTGTGAACTAGTTGCTGAAGTTTCACTTGCAATTAAGACTTGTGCAGAAGGAGTTGAGGACCTTGTGATTTCTATTCATGGCATGTCTTAGAAGCAGTCAAATTAAAATCCTTATCATTAAGGAGCTGATAACTCCTGTAATTGCAAGCATCATTCTGTACTAGCTGAAGGGAGCAGCGTGACATACTGGCTAACAGAAGCAGATCTGTTTTTCATAAAATAGGAAAACTTCTAAGCAAAGAGAATTTCCTGAGCCATGAATTTCTTTACAGAAAGTACTAATTTAAAACAAATTACTTATATAATTTGTGCTGTCAATACAAGAACTTTCTTCTGAGTTAAGAGTCTTTTTGCCATGTACTGCTCTGACTCACCTTCCTGCCTGACCTACAGAGCATCTATTCATGATTGAAAAGAAAATTTTATCCCTGAGGGATGAATCACGCCTCTCTATCATCCTTCAGGCTAAACCACATTTCCCTTTACCTTACAAAGTACACGTTTTAAGAGCTGATGAGTTCAATAATTGATATGTAGATCCATTTCTCCAGAATAATCTTAAAACAAATATTAAAATAGTCTCATCCCAGGCGTCTGTCCCCTATGTAGTTATAATTCTCTGTGAAATGATCTGTCACTTGAGGGAGAAAATCCAGGAGGAGACAGAGCTAGTACAGGTTTAGAAAGGATTGTTCATGTCTTTTGAGGTCAGAAAAAGAAAATGAAATGGCAGAAATAATTGCACCATGCACTAAGGGGTTGGCTCCTCTTGCAGAGCCCAGTTCATGAAGACTGCAGAGCTCAAATGGGGTGGTTTTGCTCTAGGAGGAGGCTGCAGCACACAGCAGCCAGCCAGCCAGTTCACTAGAAGTGTTAACAGTCTGGAGCCCATGGAGAGCAGAGCCACCAACCAGCCCTCTGCAGCTTCACAAAGAGCTCCCTCAGCTACACACCTGGTCCAGTTTGGAGACTTTTGCTCAAGATTAAAATTAATAAGTGGTCTGACTGGATGGAGTGACTCTTCCAGCTGTAGGACTGCTCTGACCAAGGCTCAATGCCAACTTTATAGCTCTCATTTGAGAGATTTATCCTAACTAGGGGATTTAATGTGGCTGTGAGCTGAAACATCCAGTGGCTACCACCAGAATTTCAATACCTGCTCTCACTTCCCATAGGGATTCATATTAAACAAAATATACTTTTAATGCTCTGGAGTCTTTAATATTCTCTCTTCTTAGCAGTATGTGTGCTCACAGCAGTGCACAGGGAGGGACACAGGCCAAACATGAGCAAGAATATGAAATCCCCCACACCTGCAGTGGAGCAGGACATGGCCTTGGGATTGGGATGAGGAGGGTACCTGGGAGGCCCATGCCCACCCAGCACCCAGGGCAGCACTCAGGACTGGATATCACAGAGAAAAATGAGTGACTGGAGCAGTGCGGCTGATGGAGTTTGATCTGGAAAAACTCCCAAGGAGGGAGAAGACAAATGCAAAGCCTGTCAATATTGCCAGGAGCAGTCTGAACCTGGGAGCAGTGGGATAGTGGCTGATGGTGTGTGTGACAAGAAAGAGAGCACTGCAGCCCTCTTCCAGTCAGCCATCAAGCCATGCTAGATTAAAACATTGAAGTCACTTGAAAGATGGGCACCAGGTTTTTCTTGTACAATGTGCTGCCTTTCAACTGAAATTTAATATGAAATGGAGCAAAAACCCCCCTGGACTGCTGTACAACACTGGTTTACTTAAGAAAGGGACAACTAAAAATAGATGAAGAAAAGTGTTCTTAACAATAAGGTGAATCCAAGGTCTGTTGCAGGCATGAAGAAGAAAAAGTAGTCTGTGTGAAACATAAAAAATGGTATAAAAAAGGGACAGCTGCTCTCTAAGTACAGAACAAGTGAGAGCACAGAAGAACAACCAAGCAAAAGTACAGCCCTTGTTGTTGCACACAAAAGCTGAAAGACAGAGGATATAATTTTCTGAACAATTTGCCCCGCCAGAATATTAGTAACTGGAGCCCTGAGAAAGCTGGGCATTCCACTTGTGTCCAGCTGTGCAACACCAGCACTTTATGCCTTGTGTACTCATTTCAATTTTTTTCATGAGTTTTTTCACCTTTTCCAGGAGGGATTTACATCCCCCCTGCCCTGGCCCAGAGTAGGAGCAATAGCTTGGGTCTTCCGTTCCTACAGCTGGTGCTGTGCTGCCAGCAATGCTGTCAGCAGTGCTATCTGCTTGATAAGACTGCCTTGAAGAAGGAACAGCTTTATACAAGATATGCATCATGCAGCACATGAAAGGGGCAGCTGGTTTGTGTGGCTTGGGCTCAGTGAGCCAGAAGCTCGACACAACCCTCAATGTCAGGCTTATCCCAATACAATCAGAATTACTGGAGGACAGGTCTCTGGGTAATCTGAAGAACCACAGCTTGTGCAGTGCTTCCATGACAAACTCACAGAAATCTGAAGAAATGGAATAATTGAAAGATTTACTGATAAGGCAGGAATTAGCCCAGCCTTTATCTGGGCTTCCCTACTGAGAGAGTCTGATTTCAGCAGCTACCACTGCAAACGCCCTGTGTGACAACTTTACCAAACAGATGTGCTCACTAAAAGGGAGTAGAGACTTGGTAGAGAACACCAGCACACCAGCAAAAAGGTGCAGTTAGATATTTTAGGAATGAAAAGAGAAAAACCTGCTATGTTACACTACTATGTGCTCAAGCTTCATGATTTCCATATAATACACAGACAACTTCCCATGACTTAAGGAAACTTCATTGATGGGAGATAATCTTGATTAACATTTGTAATAGTAGAAACAAAAGCCATAAGAGACTAAAATGAATCTTCTCTGGATGATTACCATGCTGGGGTTTTGTGAGTAGAAGTGTTTGGCTAAGTCTAGACTTTAAAACCAGGAAGTGAAGGCAACAACCCACCTAGAGCTGTGTGGCTTCAGGTATGGTACTTTAAGACTCACAGCTTTATACTGTATATTCTGCTTCCAAAGGCTATATCTGAGCTAAAAATTCTCTCCTGCTGTCACTTCACATCAGGTTGCTTTTTAAAAATGTCTCTGCTGAAGGAACATACTAAAGATTTGCAAACAGCACCACAGAGCCCCTCTGCTGCATGCAATGCTGGGTGAATGTCTGGCAAGGAGAATTTTCTTGGTTTCTGACTATTTGGGCTTCCCAACCTCAGGAATTTTTTAGCCCTCCCATAGCTTACAGTGGGCCATCACACTTTCAGTGTTGCGCTCAGGACAATTCTTTTTTCCCTTCTGCTTTGCTGGAGATGTTCTTCCTTGTGCTGGTAACGTGGAGTGGGGACCAGCTGCCTGTGCTGTCACACAGGGCTAGCACTGAAATACTTTCCCAGGTTTTAAAACAGAATTCAAACCAGCACATGAGCCCTTGGGCTCTCTGTGCTCTTCCTGAAGCCACAGCAGCTGTGCCTGCTCTCAGGACAGACCATCTGGACGATAACACTGTTGGACACCCTCTCCAGGCTTGCAAGGAGTGTGGAGTCTGTAGGCTCTCAATACCTCTGCAAATTCCAATGCTAGACACTAGATCCTTACTCCTATATCTCCTGCTTCATTCTGGGCAAGGAATCACAGCCAGGCTGGAGCACAAGTCCATTTCAATGCACATCAACAGTTCGCTAAAAAAGTAGCAGGACTTTTACATGTACCCAAAATGATCTATTTAAATCCTGTTGACAAATTCTGTACAACCAAAAAGCAATTCTGAATTTGATGGACTGTTGATGAATGACCAAACATAGCAGTTTTTCATCTCAGATGCAAAAATATAAAGGCTTTGTAAAACCATTTATGCTTCAAATTGTACAGCAAGACCAAAAGAAAGTGAGACACACAGAAAGCAGAAGTGCTGATACTCTGCTCTGGCTTTGAAAATACCACAATTATTGTCTAATCTTGAGAATGCTTCATACTAAATACTGAACATTCAGTGTCCCACCTTGCTTCCCCATTGAAATTCAGCACAACCCTTGGTGGCACTCCAGTACTACTGAAAGCAGTTTAACCTTCTACCTGGCTGCCCTGCACACACCAACGGGCTGCTCAAAGAGATTCTGCAGAGCCTGTTCTTTCCCTGAGCTGGGACATCACCATTACCCTTCAGCATCCGAGCCCTCCCCAGGCAGAGGCTCCTCTCCAGGTAAGTGCTTGGGGTTCCTGTGAATTCCAGCCTCAGGCTGGCTGTTGACTCCCATCACAGCAAACCCTTTTCTCTAGCAAGCACCACCACAGTGGGAAGTGTTGCAGCTCCTGCTAAGACATAGGAGGATAAGGAGTAATTTTTTTATGCATCTTTTTATAGGGCTCTCCCTCATAGCTTATCCAGACATATTCTTATCTGTGTTAATTTGGTCTCTTCAAGGCTAGTTACAACTCATTGGATAAGACAGTCTCATTAAGATCTTAACTTAGGTTGGATATTTATATTCTCAGTATCACCAGCAAAATTTATAAAAAACTGGTATCAGGTACAGACCTGCCTGAAGCTAAAAGGTCACATTCCTTCCCCAAAGCAGTTGACAGGTTATCACCAAAAGCTCAAAGACTTGTGTTTTTGCTGCCCCTCACTCACAGGAATTCCATGCCCAGCTCCCCAGCACCAAGGCTACATAAGCACATGATTGCTCTTGAAAAATCTGCCTCCATTTTGGTGTATATGGAAGATTCACCTGCTAGCAAATCCAAAACTAACTGAACACCAAGGAGTGAGAAATGTTGAGGATTTGAGTAATAGCAAGAGATTATAACCCTATGAATACCTGAATGCTGAGAGTTACAAAGGAGGCAGAAGAAGGCGCTGGAGAAATCTCTGCTTGACAGGGTTTGTAGGGGGAGGAATGAACAGGAGGGTTTTGCAATGAAAAACAAAAGGCTAAACGGATGTGTGAAACCTTTGGACCAGGTTTTCAAGGTGGGACTACAAGATTTCAGATTTGGAAAAATCCTTTGTAATTACTGTGACACTGATGACATAAAATAATCATTGCTTGCAAAAACACTGCAGGAGTGTTCTTGCAGGAACGTTAGTCACAGGTATGTAGAATACTCATGAATTTCAGTCTTGCACAAATGAATATCCCCCCACTCCCCACCTTCACACTGAGAACTGCTGTCCTGTTACCTCTCCACTAACGCAGTCTGAGATTCCAGAGCCCCACACACCCAGAACATACATTTCCAGGTAATTAAGTGACCATCACTGCGGCAAACACTCAAAAGCAAACATTCACAGTCTAAAAATCTCTCCTGTGATTGCTTAGGAACAAACAACTGATTTCACTGGAGTCAGAGCTGATTCACAGAATAACATGGAAACTAAAACAAAGGGGCTAAACCTGAAATCAATAGCTGAAGCAGCTCCCTCTCACCATAACCATTTGGCAGGTAATATATAAGGAAACAGTGACTATAATGAAAATTATTCCAAGAAGCACAAAAACAACAACGACAACTAAGTGCTGTAGAAATTCTAGGTTTTGAAGGCATTTTTGTTTGCACAAAATGTAAATGCTCTTTATTCACTGCAAAAAAACCATGATAGAGATGTTTGTGCATCCACAGAAATGGTGAGAAGCTCCCTGGAAAACACTCCCTGCAGTGAATGAATGGGATGGGCCCTGGAGCTGGGCACACACCCACAGCTGCTATCAGGTGCCAGGTGGCCTGGGCAGAAAGGCAACAGCAGAGGTTGGGGTCCGTAAGAGAGGGGAGGGATGATTGGCCCAGAGTACACCACAACTGCATTTCAAATCAATTACTGTAAAACTTGTTTTCCACACACACATTTCAACTATGTGTTGCTGATAATTTGGTTTACCTTTATGTCAAAAGTCAGTAAAAATACCATGAGAAGGTGTAATCCTGGAGACAGAGGAGTCAACAAGGTGAAGATCGTCCTGGGCTACACAGAGGTGGAGCTGTGGATGTGTGGCACTGGCTACCAGTCCATCCATGCTGCCAACATGCTGTTCTGCGTCCAGAACCATGTCAGGAGTGAGTCCCTGCCCTGGTGTCCTGTGCCCACCTCTAGTGCTGATGAGTGGGCAGCTCCATTGGCTGCTGTGTCAACCTCAGGAGCTCTTTCCCCATAGGATGCTTTATGTTTTGCTGTGATGCTCTTGTCACTGCAGGGAGCTTAGAGTAGAGATTCAGTCATTAGAGAGTGTCCAAAGGAGGGCAACAAAGATGGGGAAAGACCTGGAGGGGCAGTGTGTGAGGACACTGAGGGCCCTTGGTGTGTTCAGCTGGAGAAGAGGAGACTGAGAGGAGTCCTCACTGCAGGTACAACTTCCTTGACAGAGGCAGAGGAGAGGGGCAGGCATTGATTTCTGCTCTGTGGGGACCAGGGACAGCACCCAGGTAACGGCCTGGAGTTGTGTCAGGGCAGGGTTAGGTTGGATCTCAGGGAAAGGTTGTTCCCCCAGAGGTTGGTGGGCACTAACCAGGCTCCCCAGGGCAGTGGGCACAGCCCCAAGGCTGCCAGAGCTCCAGGAGTGTTTGGATGATGCTCTGGGGCACAGGGTGTGACTCCTGGGGGTGGTCCTGTGCAAGGCTAAGTGTTGCACTTGATGATCTTTGTGGGCCCCTTCCAACTCAGCATGTTCTGTGATTCACATTCTCCATAAGCCTTATGTACTATCCCCCCCACCACAAGGCACAGCACAGTGGGAAGTGCCCCAGGCCAGGCAGCACCAGGCACTGGGACTCACCCTGGCTGTGCAGCCTCAGTGCTCCAAGGCCCATCATCACTGCCTGCAGCCATGGACAGCCCTTCAGCAGCCCTTAGACCAGATAGAATGGCACAGATCAGGCTTACACCACGCAACACACACCAGGAATTATATGCACATTAACTACAGACAGATTTTAAATCCTTCTCTTTGTGTTGCCCAGTGAGCTGCAGTACAAGTTGTATCAGGGTTAACTGAAGATAGAACATTAAAATTAAACTTGTCTATTACTAGTTATTACAGAAAGGCTTTCTCTATAGAAAAAGGGAGAAACACTCTGGCTGGGAGCACTGAGTCCCATGCAGTGATCAGTCAGAGACAATCATGCAGGGGAACAGGTCACAAAAAATTCTGAAATGAACTGCAAAATACCTTTACTGAAAAAAAGTTGTGACTTTTCCTGAAGGTGAAAAATAGTAAGTTATTAGCAGAAGTAAAGACAACAAGATTTGTAGCTAAAGACGATAGCTTTTGGTAGCCTGGATGAAATAATCAGGCTAAAACAAACCAGGGTTTTGAAGTGCTCAAGCCTCCACGTTCTGCCTTGTTTGCTGGTTACACTGGTTGGTGTAATAAAACATGACACTCCTTTGGTCAACTCTTACCCCCCTTGGATCATCTTAGGCGATGGCAGTAGAAGCTGCTTTTTTACTGTTGGTGTTATGGTTGTGCAGGATGTTCTCCTCTTGTTTTAAAGCGAGTAATGAGAAGGCCTTATTTAGTCTATAGATGGGTGTCCAGAACTGAAGCCCAGTTTTTCATTAGACTCTAGTTGCCACAGTATTCATACAGCAAAAGCCAGTGTTTCACTGGCTGGGTTTGCTTTCTCTCCCCTTCCACACATACCAGTAATGAAGGTGGGCAACTCTAACTGAGCCAAAAGGGCAGCGATTTGTGTTCACTCAGAGCAGTAATCATTTAACCCATAGACGAAGGAGCTTAAGTATTGAAAAATCTGCATTCCTCTATTGATACACGAACAAAGGTCAGTGTCAGCACATCTGGCAGTGCTGAGCTTAGCAGTGCCCTCCTCGTGGAACACAGATAAAGGATGGATGCTTTTGGATTATCAGATTAAGCATCACCTGGAGAAACCAGACTCATGTCACAGCTTTTAATAATGATCCTTTTGAGCCACCATCAATCTTTACCACTCATAAACTGAATTTGCTCTTTAGCTGATGGTGTGCTGGTTGAGCCTGTGTGCAACAAAATTCTGTTTCATATAATCTTTAAAGCCACGGGAACTTGACCATACAAACACTGTGACTGTGTGACTTGCTCACTGATGTTGGAAACCAAATGGGAGGTGAAGAAAAGGGACAAAGGAGCATACAAAAGCAAAGAAAGGTGATTCTGCCTGCAAACAGTCATCAAAGGAGCCTTTGACATTGTCTGTCAGCTGTGGTGGCTTTCCCTGAGTGACAAAAGAACCACACGCTCCCTGCCTTGGATCTTTCATTAAACCTCAAAAAGCAAATGAAGCCTCTGCTCTAATGCAGACATTAAACAGGACAAACTTGAATGACACTTGTCAGAAAAGAGAAGTTTCAGGCAGTCTGGCTGGTACACAGCATTTCAGCCTTTCACCAAGAGTGAGTGGAACAAGAGAGTGTTGGGTCTTACCAACAGACCTACATCAACAGGAAGCGGCTGGAAAATCTCCTTCCCGGATCTGGGGGGCCACACACACTGCCAAGTATGCAATCCTGTGTCCCAATACCTTGGAGGCAAAGGCTCAGTGGTGCTGAAAGCATGGATAGGGTAGGGAAGGAGGACCAAAGCTCTGTGGGTGATGATAAGTAATATTTACATTTGAAACCATTTCTGGATACAGCACAGAGATATTTGGGAGCTGCACCACCTACACACACAATGTAAGTGTATGTAGTGAAAGTGGTTTTTAACTTGTCAGGAATATGCTCTTGTGTATGAAATAAGAACTTCCATGGAATGGCACCATCTTCTATAGCTCTTCATAGCTACAAACTAAACACAAGATTACTGATTTTCAGAGCAGAAGATAGGGATTTCTCTTTGGTTTTCTTTGCTTTCCTTTGCTTTCTATGCAAGACATATTCAAGGAAGAAAAAATATATTCAGAAACATTTCTCAAATATTTCTTCTTTTAACCTTGTCTAGGAAAAGAGCCAACTATTTCCAATTGTCTGTAGAAACATCAAAGTTGAAACCTCCTACACCAGCCCTGCATACTGTCAAAAGTACAAGAGCCAAAGAAGACAGAACACAAGGTTAGTACCGCTGCAGGTATTTGTCCTGCCCTAGCCTGAGATCCATTAAATATGTTTCCATTTAAGCAGTCTCTTTTTGTTTCTCTTTAATGAACATGGCATGCCAAAATGACCTTAGTGCTGCATAAAGATGATGTAGCTCAAAGTGAAATTAGAAGACTGTCCTAAAGGACATGTTCAAGGCCTATAAATGTTAATACTGTATTTTCCACTGAACTCTGCTCGACAAACTTCTCTATGACTATTCCAGGCATGATTTTTATTATAGCCACATTTCCGCCTCTCAATCACTGGGATTTCATTTCCCTATGAACAAGTAACTATCCAGGGATTTTTGGCAGCTTAGTGTTGTTCTAACTCATTGGTCCTGTAATTAGCTCCAAATGTTGTTTTTGTGAAGCTGTATTCTTCTTGATGTATCCTAAAGTCCCCAGCAATCTTCTATACTGAGTCTATTATATTAATGCTAGGACACATTAATATATAAATAGCATTAAAATTGCAAAAAACTGCTCTCTGGATGTTTTCCAGGCACATCTTTGAAAAGGGAAGGTTTTGTTTAAAATATTATGCACTTGAGGATGTACTAAATCTCTACTTTCTGGAATATATTTGTAGTTCCAAATTCAAAAACTCTCGGGTTTCCTCACAAATCTTTCAGGAAGGATGGCTTGAAATGGGAAAGTTCATGGCATAAACAATGAGCAAATGAACTCTTTCTGAGAGACTGACAGTGGCCATAGCATAATACTGTGATTTCACCCATTTTAGTTCACACACTATTTTATCCCTTAAATATCCTGCGGATACAAGGATATCAGGAGAAAAAAGCAAACATGTTTTAAGACTGGTGCTGGGACTGCAGTATCTGAGGGTAGAATTGATCCTCAGTGTGGAACCCTCATGCTGAGACACTCAGGAGGGAAAGCTGCTCACAGAGCAAGATGGGACCATCATCCAAGACCATCAAGGAGGTCCTTCAGTTTTGTGATCTGTACTCACCACAGATGTATTCATGTATATGCACATACTTACACATATGTATTTGTGCATTCTTGGCACTACATCAGCCTGAAAATCTGTTTTCTTCAGAAGGGAAAGCTAATCATGGAATCACGAATCACATAATGGTTTGGGTTGGAAGGGATCTTAATGATCAGTTAGTTCCAACACCCTGCCATGGGCAGGGACTCCTTCCACTAACCCAGGTTGTTCCAAGCCCTGTCCAGCCTAGTCTTGAACACTTTCAGGGAAAAGGCATCCACAACTTCTCTGGGCAACCTGTGCCAGGGCCTGCCCACCCTCACAGGGAAGAATTTCTTCCTAATATCCCATCTAAACCCACTCCCTTTCAGTGTGAAGCCATTCCCTCTTGTTCTGCCACTCCAAGGCCTTGTAAATAGTCTCTATCCATCTTTCTTGTAGGGTGTCTTTGGGTATTGGAAGGCTGGAATTAGGTCACCTCAGAGCCTTCTTTTATCCAGGCTGAACAGTTCCAATTCTCTCAGCCTTTCCTCCCAACAAAGCTGCTCCATCCTCTGATCATCTTGGTGACTCTCTCCAGCAGCTCCATGTCCTTTTTGCGCTGGCCCCAGGGCTGGAGGCAGCTCTGCAGGTGGGGTCTCACCTGAGGGGGCAGAGGGGCACAATCCCCCCTGTCCTGCTGCCCACCCTGTGGGACCAGCCCAGGACATGGGGGGGTCTGGGCTGGGCCATGTCCAGCCTATCCCCCACCAGCCCCCAGGTCCTTCTCCCCAGGGCTGTTCCATCTGCTGATCCCCAGCCTGGACTGATCCCAGGGGTTGCCCTGACTCAAGTGCAGCACCAGCACTTGACCTTGTTAAACCACATGTGAATATCATGCATCCACTTCTCAAACTTGTCCATGTCTCTCTGGAGGGGCCCGTCCTTCAGGATTGTCACTGCCAGATGTCATCTGCAACTTTGATGAGGGTGCAGTAGATCATTTTGTCTAATGATTTACAAGCTCCTACTTCAACTTTTCTCTTTATTGACACCTTCTCAGGTGAGGCCAGACAAGTACCGCCCTTGCTGCCTGCATGTTCAGGTGGGAAAAGCAACACAAAGAGCAACCATACCATGGGGCAGAAAGGTGAGTGGGCAAGGACCTCTCCATCACTCAGAGAGGGGTGAGAGAAAGGCTGCTATGGAAAAAGCACTTTAATCCACTTCTGACTGTGATCTCACTCCATGAAATCACATAAAGTGATTATTTAAGGACTAACTAAGAGGAGTTTCACAAGTGCAGCCCTAAAGTTTCCTACTACCCAAGACTGGAAATGTCCTGCAGCCTGGGAGAGGTCAGGAAATGGCATCCTCCCAGATTCTGGCATCAGGTTACCAACAGAGCTGCACAACCTCTGAAGAGCTTTTTCTTCATGATTTACTCCCACATGGCAGGAATAAGGAAAAGCATTGCACCAGTTAACTATGGGTTCCATCCTCATTTGGGTTTTTGCTTTAAAAAGGCCAGGTATAAACCTGCATGAATGGATTCATTTCACATCAAGGACTGCTCCAGCATCCCTTGGGGTATTGCTGGACAGGCCCACTGAGTCAGCAGCAAGACTGGCACAGTCAGGCCCCTGTGCTGTGCTGACATGCAGCAGAGGCTGCCTGGCTGCTCTCCGTGCCCTTGGGCCTTGCCTGGAGTCACTGGAAAGTTGTTAGACCCCTTTAATTTGTAAGCCTATTGATGAGCATTTAATGTTAATGAAATGTTACTGCTGAGTAATTCTGGCAGATGAGACACGGTTAGTTCATTGTGCATCTAATTTATTTAGAGCTAAATGTTTGCCCTTGTTCTCTTTACACACTAAAAAAGCCAGATTTAGAAAAAACCTTGCATATGAAATAAGACAATTCTTTAGAAAGTCAGACAAATTTCTGAGTAAATTCTTGTATTTCAGCTTCCCATGAAACTGTGTCCAGGGGCATATATCCTGCCAAGATGGAAAGGGAAGGTGTATGCTGCTCCCAGTGCCTACTTACTCGTAAGACTTGGGAGGAAGGAGATGAGAACTATCTCTACCAAATCATTTTAGCAAATACAATGGTAGTGAACAACTTAAAGAGGCTCTACACAATGCTACAAGTAGGGAAAGGTCCTGGTTGTGCCAGTGGATCAGGAGAAGCCCAGTTTTGTCCTCTCTGAGTACCAAATTTAGAGCATCTGTGCTATCCTGCACCGTGACTGCCACAGCATCCTATCTGAACACCAACTCCCTACATTGCATACAGTGTCTTAATTGTGGCAGCCATCAGGAGAAACAGATAACCTCGGTGCCAACAGGAAGGTATTAAATCTCATGAACAACAGTCTCCTGCCTGTGTGTGAGCTGGCACTGCAAGGAGCTGCCACGCTCACACATTCTACACCTCTGCACCTCCACTGCGGGGATGCAGCTTTTGACACAACAGATTAGTAGAAAACAGTCTGAGATAACATCTTTCAGCTGCCTTTCCCAAAGAAATATGATTGACATACGACAACATTAATATTTCCCCTCGCCCAAGAAAAACACATCCATTTTTGCTATAACACTACACCATAATCCTGTCTTGACCAATGCTGGTGTTATCTTCTACTGGCAGATGTAACCCTGAGCTAAGGAGACTTTGCAATTACATTATTTGCTGAATGACTGAGCAAATCTAGAAAAATAGAAGGTAAAAGGTCTGCCCTACTGCAGATCTCTGCCCCACTGCCTGAGAGATGTTTTCTGATTTGCTGCACCTGAGCATGCTGAGCCCCATGGGGCAGCCAGCGGTGAGGAGACAACACGTCACAGCCAGCACCTGAGCTCCTCTGGGCCCTCAGTGCTGGTCAGGGGCTTTTACAGTTAGCAGGACATGGCTCCATGGTGAAGCTTGGGCATGTGGCCTTACCTGGCTCACCTGGTTTAAGGAGAAAGCTGTACTTTCTGGAGGAGGGAGGCATACCAAGGGAGGTAGAGCTGTAATTTAATTGTTGGCAGTTTATTTGACAGCAAATCCCTAAAGGGCAATATATTATTACATAATGTGCCAGCCAGTAGTTCAGCTCATCCCTGTGTATTACTGAATGGTATAAAGCACTGAGACTCCCAACAGAGAAGCTGGTTTGGAGAGCTCAGCACCTCTAACTGCTGAGCTCAGCACAGACTAAGCATCAATAGCACAGCTTCTCAGGGAATGCAGTATGGAAAAGTGAATGTGGAGGACTTTTTAGTAATGTGGGGATGGGATTTTGCTGCCTTCCACCCACAATCAGTGGTGTGTTTCCTCCCCCTCCCTTATTTCTTTCTCTTTTAATAAGGAAACATTTCATCTACTCACAATAATTGGAAGACTTACAAGGAGAGATGGACAGCAGGTCAAAGTATCTGTTCACCATAAAGAGAGAGAAATAGAAATAACACATAATAAAATTGTCTTTTTCTTTCTTTTTTTCATGTTGACCTGGTGGCAGGCAAAGGTTTGGGGGTACCTGCTGCCCCAGCTCCTTCAGAGATGGAGCAAGCAAGCAGGCATGTGGCTGATGTCAGTGCAATGTCAGTGAAACTTTAGGCTCAAGCAGCAGCTAAAATGAAATCAAGACAATAAAATACAACCACTCTGCCAAAAGGATACCAGTGTGGGTTGGGAGTGTGCTGGGCATGCTTACAGGGTGGAGAGGAATCTTTTATTTTTTCACTATTTCCCATATTTAAGAGATGTGCAGAAAATAGAGACAGCAAGCAGAAATCAGATTTGTTCCTCTCTGAGTTTCCTTTCATATTTTTCTAAATGCAAATACCTGAATTACTACCTTTTCTATATGTCATCTGTGAAATTAAAACAAGGCTTTCTGCAGGTTTTTGTTGTTACTCCTTTTGCTTTCCCTTTTGCTGGGAATGTTTCTGAATGGATAGTAACAAGTTAAGGTGCTGCAGAGAAAGCAGTTAACAGCCATCCATTCTGTGCTGGCAAATAAAAAGTGCTTCAGCAAAGAGGAGGAAAGAAAATAAGGAGAGAGGACACACCATACTTACAATTCCTCTCACATTTAAGCCCCCAGTGAACATATCTAGTACCAGTATGCCAATACTTCCCTTTTATGGTTGACTGATAAATTATTACATTTATCTGATGCCTAGCAACTATCAATTAACACTTTGAAATTAGATTTCATTTATATGCCTCAATCTCTTAGTTGTTTTCTTCCGGACAACATGACCCCAGAGATCCAAAATCCCTCACAGTTAGAACAAACAATATTTGTCTCCACTCCTGCGACACCACCTGCAGGGATGGATATTTTGGCAACACATTTGTGTTCATTCAGCCTGTCACAACTACACCTGTGCCTGAGACAGCCCCAGGTACATGGCTGATGGTCTTGTCCTTTAAAACATGACCAGCTTTGTGAAATCCATCAATGGAAGCTGCTGTAGCAGAGAAAACAATGAAGGCTTTCCCAAGTGGGTGGGGAATGGCCATTTCATTATGGAATGTAAAGCAGTGGAGCAGAGTCCGTGCAACAGGCACTCCCCAGCAATGGCTCATCGATGCACCAAACCAGCTTCAGAGTTATGTCCAGGGAATTAATGATGGAGTCAGTCAGGACAGACCCAGCAGAGACAGGATGACATATGTCAGGAAAATATAAATCACACAGACTCAACTACATCATGGATTAAATCTTTGATATGAACTTCTCTGGGAAGCTTATGTGAGGCTGGGAGCAGTCTGTTGGTGTTGCTGACTGACACTGGTCACTGCAACACACTCTGTTCACTGTTCTAAGCTAAAACTTCACAGAATTGGAGAAATTTTTCAACCTAATGATTTTTTTTTTCTTTTTGGAAATTTGGATACAGCAACTCAGCTGGTTTTGTAGGTGAAGCTGCACAAAAACATCGGGGTATTTTTGTTTGTTTGTTTTATTAAAATAATTGGACAATGTCTTTGACCACTGAGCCAGGGCTTTTCCCTTGCCTTGGTTCCTGACGTTGCTCCCCGCTTGACCTGAATTTCCAGGATTTACAGTCAGGATGCAGGTTAATTTTGTGCAGAAAACTTCTACTCTGGCATCACTGGGTTTTGAGTGCTTAACTGGGCAACATTTGTACTTTGCTGATGGGAAGGACCTGCCTGCATAGGATGGAGGATCAGCACAAAGCCAGCATCTCTGATGCCAGGTAAGAGGGAGTGTAACTCACACCCTTTATTTAGCTAATACAGTTAAAGTGCAGCTCAGAATAACGAAGGAAGAGCACTTTCCCAATAAAACCAAGGATAAGGGAGGGCTGAAATATTGCTGAGTCAGCTCTGTGGAGCACAAACACAGACTGCTCCTTACTTCAGATAAACTGCATCCAGTCTGCCCAGAGCAAGCTCTACATGCTGCAGACCGATGCAGTGGAAATGCCACAGGCAGCTCTTTATAGATACTGTCAGCCTCAAAGAAGGACTGCTCAGGAAAACCACTGTAAGTGTACAGCATTCCTGCTTTTTATGTTTGTTATCCCATTGCTACTGCTGCAGTCTGCCATGCACTGTCACTGACAGAAGGAACAACCATGGAATGGGCAATATATAAATATGCATAAATATGTAGTAAGATAAACCAAAAGCTATATGGTGCCAGAGAAATTTCATCTCACTTACTCCTGTTGAATTTTTATGACAAGATGCCATGGGATTTCCTTGAACAGTTCCTGTGAGCTCAATCCCAAGGAATTGCTTTGAGATGTGGCATGAGGACTGGAGTCAAAAACCGCCTCTGCAAAGGCCTCCTAAAAATGCACTCACTTTTGGACACTGGGAAATGCTCTTCTGAACTTCCATGCATACAACCATGGGACAGATGGTGCCTCCCTGCCTGCTGCCTGGGGCGAGGAGGAGGTACTGGCTGAGCATGTTGAGCATCACATATAAGAACCAGGACAAAGCCAAGTGTACATAAATCAAGCAACAAAGAGAGTGACATAAATAATCATTCTAAAGATCCATGTTCACCAACAACCACAACCCAGTTGCTCCTTACATTAGACAAAACAAACCACAGTAAAAGTATTCTAAGAATATCTTCAAAATATTGTTCTATTCCACAACACAACCTAAAAGTGATCCATCCAGCAGCACACAAGTACCTGACAAACTGGGATCATGCTTGAGGGAGAAAGGGGTTTGCTGTGGGGTGAATAATTCCTTCCCCCCAGGACACAGAATGGTGAAGTGACCCTTCACACTCAGGAGCCAGAGTTTGCCCTGTGGCCCTGCTAAGGATGGTGGCAGCCTGGACCAGGCTCCTGATGCCATCCTGGCCCAGAGAAAGTCTCTGTGCTTCTCCAATATTGTCAAAGCAGTTTGCAAATACACAACTAAAAAGAGCAGGAAAGAAGCATTGCTGAACAGCAGAACACTGAGTTATGAATGAGATTCATGGCTGTATTACTCAAAGTCATCTTACCCTGTCTTGAATATTTTATTTCAAAGGCATAAACATAATTTTATTAATTTCAAAAAACATTTGGAGGGATGCTGAACTATTTATTGTTTGAAGCAGCCAAACAAACTGCTTGTCAAAACAGATTTTAAAACTTAACACAGTCTCAAATAATGAAGTGTAGTTTAGAAGGTGCACAGTTTGAGCTCCTCTTCAAAAAAAGTAGTCAAAGGAGGTGCTTTTAAATGTTTAATTCCCAGGTGCTGTTTTTTTTCTCTGAGCAGTCATGTGCCAGCACACTCTGCAGTGCTCCCAGTCTTCTCCCATCCCATCCCATCCCATCCCATCCCATCCCATCCCATCCCATCCCATCCCATCCCATCCCATCCCATCTCGAGCAATGAGAGCCTCCAACATCCCTGGTACTCTCCCACAGGGCACATCTGAAACCTGTGCTGAACCAAGGGCAAGTTTCTCTGCTTGACCTGTCCCTAGTTCACAACTTTGCAGAAGCAATGGGGTGTCCTAAACACTGATTGATTGGGCCTGCGATATCTGGCTTTGCAGAGGAGCTGCCTGAGTTTTCTTTTAGTGTGTTAGATTCAAACACCAATTTGCTGGGCTTGGAGCCACAGCATGGTTCTCCAGAGCACACCGAGCCATAGCACAGCCCCAGTCCAGCCCTCATTCACATGTACCACAACACTGGTATGGCAGTGACTCACTGAGAATGGCTTAGTTGTCTCAATTCTTGGTACAAACTCTAACAGAAACTCTTGGTACAAACTCTAACAGGGGAACTATAATGGTATTTTGCATAGACCATGCCAAACATACTGCCAAACTTCTTAATTTCACCAAATTCTATTAACACATTATTGTATACAATACAAGCTGGAGATAAGCCTCAAAGGACAACAAGTTCATGGAGGCATCAGGTGTTTATCTGGTTCCTACACTGAGGAAGTGCCAGAGCAGAAATATTGGTCACATATGATGCTTTGGACACCTTCCAAGTGTCAGAGGGCAGTGCTGGATGCAATGTTAGGAACTTGAAAGACCAATCCCACCTGCATCACACTGAGATGCGGTACAGAGCAACTGGTTGGGGGAATACCTGGCAGCAAATTGCTTCAGCCATGGGGCCTGTGTTTTCTATTAATTTGTTTGTGACTGTCCACAAGCTGTATGTGACCTGGAAGCACCATTCTGCTTAATGCTCATACCTGTAATACTTGTACTATATTATTCTGATACTTTATGTCTCTAGCTGTTGAGTTTTACGGTTTTAAAGATTTGAGAGAATGGACAACACCCACTGTCAGAGCATCTGCCCAGGAATAGGCTGGATGGTGGGAGCCCTTTCCACAGGACTCAACCTGAAGGAAGGATGGAAATCTGCCCATGGAGCATGGAACCAGCAAAAAAGCCCACCAGCTGCTGCACTGAGGATGTTTGACAGAAAAACACCACAGAAAATCTGAAGCTCTGTCGTATCTACCACTCGTTTCTTCTGGCAGTCCCATTAGTCCTCAACATCCCCACTGTGAGAGGCTACCACTGGCACCCACTGCTGCACATCAGCTCTGTGTGGGAGCCCAATGGTGCTCCTTGAACTGCAGTTAAATTCTGTGTCCTTGTTTAAACATTCAGAGGATACTATTCTTTTCAAAGCACGTTTCAATGTCTATGAGTGCATCCAAAATAGCAGAAAACCTGGATATAAGGTATCAGGCAGGCTTGTAAAACTGTCCCCAGGAAAATCCCAGGATCAGCATCAAATCCATTACCAGCTTTTTACCCTCAGACCAATTATTCTGCAGGCTTTCACATCTGTCATTTTAAATTTTATTTACAGTTAAGATCACCAGAGCCATAAAAGAAACAAAAGGCTTTAGCATGAAACTGATTCCTGCTGTTTTGAAGACAGATCATGTATTAGACACTTTATTAAACAACAGCTCCTAGGCATCTTCTCATTTGCATCTTGGTACCTTGTTAATATTTAAACATTGTTATTAAAGAAAAAAAATGGAAAAGGTATTTCCCTGAATTTTGTTATCAAAGAGTTTCTTTTCCCCAGTGAAATGATTGCAATGACTTTATTTGGCAGCACAAGAGAATAAACACACGGGAAAAAGAGTTTCAAAGGATTTAAGAATACAAAATAGTATGCCAAAGCTGTGTGTAGAGATACATAATTTCAAGGTTCTCCATCAGGGTGTTTGCACACCAAAGGAAACATCAAGTAAGAGGCAAAAGCTCTGGAAGTATATTAAGAGGCATCAAAAATTGAAATAAATTAGTAAAAACAGCAGAAAGAAGTAATGACCTTACAATAATTTATGACCTTGTAGAACCTCTATTTGGTTGGATGTAATGTTCCCTCTATTCTGCTGATAGAGGTCACACACTTGGGGCTTTTTGTCGACCTGGCATGAAAATAACACTGTGATTTCACATCACTTTTTGAAATGAAGGAAACCATTTGCCAGTGGTCTTAACATCTCAACTGTGTGCCTGTATCACCACTCATCATAAGATATGGCACAAAGAGCACACATTACACCCTGAGGTCATTTTGACCTCAAAAGCACTTTCCTTCAATTTGTTTCAGGGTACTTTCTATTGTGTACCAAGTCTTGGAATACCACTGGGTTCAATTATTACTCCCAAAAGAACTGAAGCTAGAGGTGGCAGGAGAGTTTGTGGAGGACAGTGCAATAACGTGGCAATGCTTGGTTTGAACACTCTAGACCAAAGGGCATTTTTGTCACAGTATGAGTGTCAGAAATTGTGGACTCCTCAGCAGTGGCAGGAAACAGAAAAATGAAGAACAGTCTTAATCTGTTTTCTTGAAACACTGTAGAAAGTTTGAGAAGAAAAATAAGTACATGCTGCACTTGGATGAAAAGCTGCTCATTGCCAGAGCCATTTAAGGTGAGGAACTGGATGAAGCTCTCCTGCATCTCCAGGAGGAGACTTGGCCAGCTGAATGTCTGGTCATGCAAACTGGATGTATCAAGAGGAGGAAACAAAAGGCAGAGAGCCAGCAGCAAGGACATGATCACAGAGAACAGTGTTACAGAGAGGAGGTTGGAATCAGCCTCTCCCACCCTGCCAAGTATTCTAATAACTCAGCTGATGGGCTTTGGCAGGAAGAAGGTACTGCCACCACAAGCTAACAAAGCAGTTGCCTCTCTGCTACACCACATTTACTGTAAGGGCTCAAAAATCAAACATTTTTTACATGGCATATGAACAATTTCAGCATTTCCTGTAAACTAAGTGATAAAAACCATTGCCCTGCTCTGCCCATCCTTTGCTTCCCCTCTTCCAAGCACTTTTCCTGCTTGTTCTATACACGCGTGGCCTTTGCTGCATCTAGAGCACCTGTGAAGTGCAATACCTTAACCTCACTGTGGTTAGAACCAAGTATTTAGTTCCTAGGCTATGATGTTGCCCAGAGTCAGTAAAAAAATTCAGTTTCTGGGAGGTACCATCATCCCCTCCAAGCATTTCCTGATCTTGGTTACTTGTTACTCATCTCACTAGCTGTGTAGATGATAAATTTCAAAGCAAACCCCAGCCCATTCTGCCTTGAGAGAAGATGCTGAAATATCATCTGACAATGACATTGGGAGAAAAAAAAGGCATTAGCATTACATTATCTGCTTCCAGATAATTTCCCAGATGAATCACTATAAAAGGCTCTGAATGGTCTCTTGCTCTTTTTTTTTTCTTTGCATAACATTTCATTGTACTCAAGACTTGAGGAGCTATAATTTATCAGGCTTTTATCTGCATCAGAGCATTGTTTTCAGCTGAGTCCCTGGTCACGGGAGAAGTGGCAAGGCCAAGTTTGCAAGGCTGGGAATTAACCTGTAAGCAGCAGAGCGCAGAGGCCCCTGTGAGAGGAGGGGACTCTAATAGAAAGAGCATTGCTGAGTGCTGGTGATACCCCATTATCACCTCATCTGCGCAGCACTAAAGGCTTTTGCCTTTGTGGGTGATTATTCTTGAAGAAAGCCCATGTCATGGCACATCATCACCAGCCCCAGGTGACTGCGCAGCTGTCCACAAAGTTCAGAGGACACCTCTGGCTCTCTCTTCAACAAATCCTAAACCATCATAACAACTCCAGTGATTGACATCACAGGACTTTTATCTGGGTCAGACTTTAGCGTGCTGTGACCTTCTCCCCTGGCCCAAGGGCTGTGCTAGCCCCGTCCCTGCCTGACCTCCACACAGCCCTAGACCCTCCTGCCCTCCTCTACAGCTCTGCTGAAGACTCGGGAGCTGTGAGAAGGGTCTCAGCTGTGCCAATCTCCCAGTGTCAGTCTCACCCAGGTCACATTCTCCTTTGCAGTGATGGCCAAGGTACTGGAGGAAGGCACCTTGAACTCCCTGCAGTGCCTCAGCTGCTGCTGTGGGTGCTCAGTGCACCGACACCCTCTGGGTGCTGCTGCAAGCCCACGGCAACTGCAGGCTGGGCAAAATGGGGCAAGACTCACACCTGGTTACTTTGCAGCAGGCCTGGCGGTGCTGGAGTCCAAAGCAACTTCCTCAACACCTTGCAGTGACACTTCCCCATGTCCCACTGAGCTGACACTGCCTCTGGAGACATTTGTCCCCTGCCTGCCAACCCACTGATCTTGAGAACACCCCCAGAGCCAACCCTGTTTTGGCAACCTTGTGCCAAAACAGCCCTACAGGAATTAAAAAAACAGGATTGTACAACCTCAGGCAGATGTGTGAACTTTGAAAGACTGAAGGCAGGCTTGTGCATCATGCAGGAGGGCTGGCCCTAATTACCATCTCCCAGGCAATGCTGAGTAGCTGCTGCTGAACACTCAATGTGAATTCCAGCTGCCTCCCTAGGAAACAGAGATAATCACCAAACAGAGATATTCACCAAGTCCTTCCCTCCTGGTCCATGTGTGTGGTTGGTTTTTCATTCACGGTAACAAGACCACTACACAGTTTACATCTTTCTGTCTACCAGAAGATTTGGTCAAAACAATAGTTTGCCGCAGAACAAAGTAACAAAACCTGTAACAAACCCAAGTGATAAACAGATATGTGTTAAAGGAAAGAAGATTTTTGTCATTCATTATCTCTAATGTTCTCGGATATGAGGTGATTATGGGCTGGGAGAAGTGACGCAGTGATAACAATTAAAGGAGAGCTTCTCAGATGTGTTTTTCAGTGTCCAAACTGTGCTGTTTGGCTTCCATGCAGACAATACAGAGAGACCCACAGTGTGGGGTGGCCCTACCTCATCCAGTACAGCCCCAGGAATTCAGGTGTCTGATGATTCTCAGTCACTTGCAGCCAACCAGCTGCTGGTTCACTGCACAGTGCTGCGTTTTGCCACTTCATGCCCATGCAGTGGCAGTGCCATATGGCAGCAGATCCTACACTTCAGTTTCGGTGCCATTATGGATGGCACCTGTCAGGCTGCCAAGTGGACCGTCATTATCACTCAAGATGTAATTTGGCACAAATTCTATATGGCAGTCAATTGCGTGTATTATAATCACCTCTTAAAACTGTGACTCCATAGATATAGTATCCCTCTGAGACAGTCTTTACCTGTTATATTAAACTTACAGATATTTAAAATGTCAGATAATCTTTCATCTGAATTGCACTGTTCTCTAATACAGTCAATCAGCAGCTCTGCATGTGGGTTTTGGCAGGAAGAAGCTGCTTTTCTACATTTGCTCACAAATGTCCCATTTGTCTTCAGATGTGAGAAACTAATTTGGTTGTGTGTCATCCTGAGTTCTTTGGTTATTACACTACTAAATGTGAAACATCACATCTCAAAGATGAGGCAACTTGTCAAGGTGCAAAATCTTGTCTTTTATTTTACCTTCACTAAAACATGCTGTGTAATAACCTTCATTTTCAAGTAAAACTACGCTAAAAAGATGTAATAACTGTCTGCACATTTGTTTTAAAAGGTGTTTCTCACTGTTAGTTTTTGCACTGTCAGAACTGTTGTGGTTAGTAAACTGAGGAGCCTGGCTTACTCATATCTCATATCTTACTACATCAAACATCTGATTCCCTTTTCTCAAAGGCAAGAAGATGGAGTGCTCCAGAACATGAGAGGCATGGCTCAGTCCTCCCTCCTTCCTCAGCCGAGGTTGCTGCTCTCTCTGGCCTCTCCTGGTGTAAGTGCCACCACGTTTGCACACATGTGCCAGCCCTGTCACCCAGGTGTCCCTCTGCTGCAGCAGCACAGCTATGAGGAGCAGAGCTGGCCAGAAGCTATGTCTGGAAGCTGCAGCTTCATGTAAAAAGTCTCTTTCTATACAACAGCACCTGCACTGCTGGATTTCTTAATTGGCTACAGAACCTGCTGATGCAGGCAATACCCCACTGGCCACACTGGCCATACACATCAGCATTCTCATAACCACTCATACTGGTCTTGGGGACACTGTGGCCCCAGTGAGGTCACCCCATGTCTTTATCATGGCTGTGCCCAGGCCTCCCCCTGCTGATGGAGCAGGTTCACCATTTTTGGCTCAGCTATTCTTACTAAGCCTACACAGAAGCTGCAAACCCTCCCTTCCCCATTTCAAGGGGTTTTACTAAACTTCACTTCTACCCCATGTATAAGTAAGAAATAAACTAATGGCCCTGATCTAAGTCTGGTGAAAGTCAGTGCTACAATGCTGAACTAGTGTCAGCCACAAGATGCCATACCACCTCCTCCTTTCCTGTGTTCAAACAGAGGAGAGGAGACACTTCAAGCAGGGAGATAAGCAAGCTCAGAAGTAACAGGGATCTTTATAAGAGTTAAGCTCTAGTCTAGAATGCACAGCTTTGACAGCAAAGTCATGTGCAGCCCATTGCAAAGCCTGACACTGTCCTCCAAAAGCAGCAGCACTGTCCTCTACCACAGCCAAGGCCACCTACTCTGTGGACACTGTCAGGAGATACCAACTGGGAGAGGTGTATGACTGCTGAGACCAGCAGGAGTTGGAAGCTTGGTGCTCAGAGCACAGGGAGGGACTGACTGTGCCCACAGCATACCCAGGACCTCACAGAGAGCCAGGACAGGCTCTGGGCACTGCAAAGTTGTGGCTGTCACACCAGACCCCCCTGAGGCCTGGCAGCATTCCATCGCTGTTCCCCACACATGGCAGCAGGAGCCATTGCTGCCTCTTGGTTTGACCATAATTGCCTTTATTGTTCCCATGCTGTTGTTGACAGATCTCTGTTAGTAACTTGCTTTGTGGGGAGCTAGTTTAACATAACACATGACTACTGAGTTTACATTACTCTGTGTAAAAATCAAAAGGCCAGCCCAAGTAGATACATTGTACACTCTTGTCCAGCTTCTTTTCCCAACCCCCAGAGGTGCTTAAGGAAGTCACCATCTCATGAAGCACCCTAGTCCAGTTTGCAGGGATTTCTGTGTTTCTTTTGTTGTGCAAAACATTTTACATTGACTGTGGTGTTGCCATGTCAATACAATAACACAGAATTGGACAAGACAAGGAATTCACAAGACTGTCTGAGACACAGAGGATGCAATTCCATGGGAATTTGCAAAATCATATGCACTAAAGCAGATACTGTGCTGAGAATGAGTCCTGGACTCGGGCAGGGTGATCTTCTGCCCCCAAACTTCCCCTACCACAAATGAATCCCAGGGACTTTAAAAAAACACATTAATTACAGTTTGCACATTCAGAACCAGTGTTCATGAAGGAAGATGCTCTCTGCAGGACCAATGACAGTTTACAAAGGATCCTCTTGTTCAAATGTCTTCAGCTTATTCTGCGGGAGGCAGAGGCTCAGCAAAGCCCAGACTGAGCATCTGTCTGATGTCAGACCATGCCTGAGATCCCCCCATGCAGCTCTCGAGCTGAATGAGGCTGTGGCATTACTTCCAACAGAAATTATAAACAGTTTATCACCCTTAAATAAGTTAGAATTAAGAATTTAATGTGCTATGGTCACAGAAGACCAGTGTAAGAGAATATAATTTCCTTTCTGCACGACAAATCCTATATACCTGCAGCAGGGCCCTTGACATCCCTCTGGAGGGACCAATTCAAGCAATGCATTTCTAGCTCTCTTTCCTTTAGTTTTACACACATACCTTTCAGCCAGTAAGATTATGAATAGCATAGACATTCACACACTGTACCACCGCAGAGCATCATCATCTTTTGTAATGAGGAAGAATAATTTCCCTATATAAAAAAAAAACAACCAAAGAAAAAGTAGTAGATTGATAGTTCTCCTCCTCCTCTTTCTTCCCAGCATGAGTCAAGTTTATTAAAAACCTGCACATTTCAAGTACTAAATTTGAATGTATGTATTTCCCATTGGTAAGGTACCTGGGAAGCTCCAAAGCCAGTCAAGTCACCAGACACACAGATCTTTCACTTTTTGTAAATGCTCTTGAAATTAGCTGATGTATAAGGGTGACCCCATCTTTACAGCCTTTATTCTCTGGGACACAAATTAGCAATTCTCACCTCCACACCTGCTTTCTCTAGAAAATGCTGATCCCCCATCTCCCAGTCATCCCTATTTGCTTCATGGTGGTCTTGGCCAGACACAGATCATCCACTCAGCAATGTAACCAGCACTAAAGCTTTTACTTATTTGCAGCTTTTTAGCCCAGATCTCTTCTGCTCTGTGCATGGGTTACATAAAGGTACTGCTCCACCCCCACCTCTATTTTGAACAGACAGCTCTTGTGAGTGCAGCAGGGCCAGCTGCAAAAATCATCATTCCCAGCATCATGCGGTAAGGCCAACAATCTCATCCCCAGAGTCTGAGCTCATCCTCACTGGCACTGCTGCACTTCCCTTTCCCAAGCCCTAAGGAGGTCACATGCACCCTTAGAAAGGGGCCCTGTCTCTGATCATGCTACCTAGAGCTGCACTGTTACATGGGTTCACACTGATACAGGGCAGGGTTACACGAGATGTTGGGAAAAAATTGTTCCCTCTGAGGATGTACAGGCCCTGGCACAGGGTGCCCAAAGAAGCTGTGGCTGCCCCATGCCTGGAAGTGTCCAAGGCCAGGTTGGACAAGGCTTGAAGCAATCTGGTCTTGTGTCCCTGGAAGGTGTCCCTGTCCTTGGAACAAGATGGTCATTAAGGTCCTTTCCAATCCAAACCATTCTATGACTCTATGACTCCACTGTGTTCTCACAGATGAAAATACATCCTATGGCTTTACCTCAACAGACAGACCTTGAACACCTTACACAATCAAAGAATTAAACTGTACAGGATATTTCCAAATCTTCTCCAAGCACTTCAGAACACTGAGTTTTCAGTGCCACAAAAACTCCTCTCAAGTTATAGAAATCTTTCTCAAGACAATTTTATTCATGACATTCGACTATATTGCTTAGTGAATTCATTTCAAAGGGAGTGAATTCTCTGAATGCAAAAACACTGCAGGTGACTACTTCTACTGTCAGGAAGGGCTAGGGGCTAAGGAAGAAGGAAAACTATTGCTACGAAAAAGAGAAAGTGTGTTTAAAAATTATCATCTCATTGCTCAAACCTCAAGAGAGAGGTTTCAGTGACAGAAGCCTAGCAGGTGAGGAACTGGGTATATTCTTCGGGCTGCAGCAGTACCAACACCTGCAGGTTAACTGAAAACAGACTTAGTGCTCAGCAGAGGAACAAAAAGTGATGCTTGGTCATTTGGGTCCTGAGAGGAGGCATTAATATCAGCTATGATCAGCCTTACAGCAGCCACTACTGAGTACCTGATTAGAGGCTATATAACACTTTTCTTCCAGCTTGAGGCTTGGTTCACACTTAGCCTTGCATGTACTAACAGAAGATAAAAAGTAATTCTTTATCTCTTTCTCTCCTGAGAGGTACATGAGAGCAGAATCAATACAACATAATAGCAGGACTTCTTATGAAAAGAATTAGAATTAAATACACATTTTGCAGAATGTCAAAAGGAAATTCCAGGTATGGATCATCCAGCTCCCAGAACTCACCTAAGGGCTCATCAACCTCAGTGTCTCCACTGAGTACACCACCTCAGAGAAACAGATACTAACAGACATGTTCTTCCTTATCCAAATATTTAAGTATTGACACAATAAAGTCCATGGAAGAGTCTTCATTTAATTGATAAAGTTGTTCCCAAGAGACACATGGACTGGAGACATCTATCCAGTCCCTTTCTGATAGCAGCATCTTCTGTGTTTCCCTGCACTGTTAAGCAAGAGACAGCAGCAGCAGTGAACTGCTTTTAATACTTGTCTGTATTGGCTACAGAGAAGTCATTGTCAGGTAAAATAATTGTCAACTGCCACTATTCTTGCTGAGCTCTTTCTCCAGAATGTTTTAATCTTACTGTAGTCCTTGGCATATGCTGCAGAGCTCTCATCCTGCCTTTTCACTTAGGATATTTCTGATCACTATTATACTTCTTTATGGTGTTCTGAAAGAAGACATGTGCAGGCTTTACAGACTCATAGGATATTCCTGTGTTGGAAAGGACCTACTGGAATTATCAAAGTCCAGCTCCTGGCTCTGCACAGGACAGTCCCAAGAATCCAACCATTTAATAGCAACATACCAAGAAGGTAAATTGAACCTTTGCAATAACCCTAATTTTTGGAACAGAGTGGCCACAAAATTAACTTCCCGGACTCTGCTGACAGAGTCCCCAGAGCATGGAGCTGAGACTGCAACCTCAGGCCACCTTTCCAGGCTTTGAGAGTAGCCTGAATGCTACCAAGCCCTGCACAGGGGACAGCCTGACCCCACCACTGCTGGGAAGATGAAGATGAGAAAATTTCTCATGTCCCAGGTAATAACTCAGCCAGAGAGAAAAAACTCATCAGGTCTCTGAATCACCATGTAGCCTTTGTGCTGGAAAGAAGCCTGATAAAGGCTCCCTGAGAAGGCTTCATGCTTTTTGTGCTCTCCCTGCTCTCCCCGACAGTGCCTCACAGTGCCAGACCACCACCTTAGACCAACAAAATATTAAGCACTAGCGCAGTTCAGGTCCTTGTGCCATTCCAGACACCTTTAATGGGAAACACATCCATAAATACTTGAGTTTATCCAGGGAATGCATGCAAATAGAGGGAGAGTCTGATCCTGCCAGATTCTTTCTTGCAGATGATTCCACTGCTGCTGGAACACTTGTGACTCACCCCTGTTTTGCAATTAGCCAGTGAACCATTCAAGCTCTTCTTAGGTCTTTAATCAGTAAGTCTCTGAATTCAAGAGAAAGAATATGATCCCCAATTGCTTTACAGATGAAGCAGAGGGTGCCATGCCCAAAATCTCCATCTGTTTGATGGAGGTCTGAGAATAACCTCCATCCAAGAGGCCCCAGCACTAACCCTGCTCACCAGTTAATTGCTACATCCCTCATCAGTAAGGTTTGGATCCTTAAATTTGAGTGATGGAAGCCAGTTACATCCTCAGCTAATTGGTTTGTCTAGGCAAAGGCAGGAGTGGGCAGGAGCCAGCTCTCTGCTAAATATGACCTATGGCTTACAAAAGTTCCCCTGAGGGTGCTCAGCCCCGTACTCCACACTGCTGGCAATGCTCTGGAGATCACAAAAGCAAGTCAAGATGCTCCTTCCTGAAAATGAAATTTGGCACAAATAGCTATGTGGGTCTTTGTCAGCAGCTCCTTGCTTTCTCCTGCCCAGGGGCAAAGTCATAAATAAGTTTCATGCTCTTGGGAAACGTGACAGTTATTGTTCAATAACTGTATTATAGGCTCATTCTTGGCAAGGAATAATGGCAGTCAGGGAAGCGAAGGGACAGTAGCATTTTACTTCACAGAAACTGAAATACCTCAAAGAAACATGAAATCTGTGATAGCCAACACTGGTGTATGCTTTATACATTGGCAACTTCCTCTCATTTTGGTACTACTGCTCTCAATTTTTAAAGATGTTTGTGATGTACGACGTATAGGATAGCAAACTCATTAAAAATGCTTTTCCCTGTCACGTTGTATCTTTATAATGTGGTAGGAGTTTTGCAAGCTGGGAAGAATGGGATCTGGTGGTAGGACAGGAGTGCAGAAGCCCACTGGGCCTGTATCCTGTGCCCCCTGCACCTGTCCCATGGTTGGCAAGCTCCAAAGCAAATATTTTCACTTAAAATACAAAACTCTGAGGTAAGGAGCAAGGAGCTCACCTCATTTTTTCTTTAAATGAAAGGTCCAGAGAGCCCTGTTTGGGAGAGTCCTGCACTCATCATGGGATGATGTTTCCAGAAGCACTTCTTGACTCTAGGGATGGTGCTAAAAGTGCAGGCTTTGTCTTAGTAAAACAAACTTGGAATGCCAGCACAGGAGAGGTGAGGGAACTGTTGCCATGGCACACAAATACATGGGTTCCCCTTGCTAGGTCACACCTTTGCCTGAACATATCCAGTCAACAGGAGTCCTGGCTTCAGTAACATCTGGTCAGTGCAGCACTCAGTGATGGGTGTAGAAGTCTGGAGAGAGACTTGTATGGCAACACACAAGGTGTGTCCCACATCAACCTTTGGTTCACGTCTACTCACACTGAACAACAAATGGATTCACTGTGCAGGGTTTGGTGTGTTTAAATTCGTTCATCACAAAAAGTCTGCTCTGTGTTTACATCTCCCTTGGAGGAACACCACCTCAACTGCAATAACCACTGCTGAGCCTGCCCTCATCAGCCTCCCTGCAGGCTCTGCACAGACTCAGCTTCTCCAGGTGTCTAAACCTTGTTTCCTGACCCCACAAATAACCCATAGACAGCAGCTCACCTGCAATGCAGGGCCCAGGCAACACAGACTCCTGCACCCAACCTCCCATTGGCTCAGCCATGTGGGGCTCTGCACTGGCAGCCAGTGATTCAATGACAGGAGATAAAAGTAGACAACATTGAAATATTCCTTTTGCAGAAACAGGACACAGTGTGTTGTTGATCCCTCCAAAGCCAGGGTTTGTCTTGGGAGCCTATTATTGAAGGCACCTCCACTGTGACATGCAGCCACCCCTCCCAGCCGTTGGCAGAAGTACCAGACAGGCAGTGTGTGTCCATCAAGGGAAACAGCACGAGAGTCTGAATTCCCACTGCTCCCCTTTCACTTCTGAATTAACTTCAGAGTTCGCAGCTTTCACAGCCTTTGTAATAAGTCAAGCTGAAAAGAAATCGGCCATGCTAAAGCTCTTCTTACCCACAGAGAGAAATGATCCAGCATCAACAAAATGGATCACAGATTTCCTATGTACAGAAAATGACCATTGCTTTAGATCAGGGAATAAAAACGGATCTACATCCACACAATATTATTAGTAGTGAAGTGATTGCTCTGTGGAGAAGGTCTAGTTAAGCACTGATTGAGGAAGCACACAAGCTCTGGAACTGAACAGACTCGTGCAGAATGAACAGACTGAGAGAAAAAGTAGGAAACGAAAGGTGTTGGAAAGATATGAGGCACTGTCATGTGTCTGCATGCTAATTAGCAATTTGGAATTGCAGTGAATCAAATCACTTTTTTTCTTTAATCAAAGACTGTCCTTTTTCAAAACCAGAGGCTTTCAATAATTAGTTAGTATATGTTTCTCTTTTTATCCAGTCTTGCCCTTCTCATTTATTTTGTGGTCTTCATTTAGGTCTTTCCTTCTGGATTTTTTTTTTATCCTTTGTAATTGCTTTTGGAAACAGCAGAGCCTAAGGCTTGATTTACAGCTCCTTCCACCTAAGTACAAAGACTCACATAGGAAAATGTACTAACATACAGAAGAGAAAAATAGAAAAAAGGGAAAGAAAAAAACAGAAGGTGGAAAAATCAGAACTATGAACTTTCCAAAAGGGAGGCAGGAAAAATGCATAGTGCTTTACATGTTTTAGCCCAGTTTATGAGGATGTAATGCATAGAAAGATGGGGTATCTGTGCCCTGGATAAGGCAGATGAACATTGTGTTCAGGCACCACTCATGGCCAATGAGACCACTGCAGAGGAGCATCTGCATCTCAGCCCCATCTCTGGTGATGTTTTGAGATTTCTAATTTCTTCTTCTCTAAATTTCTCTTTTAGAATATAACAACAACAACAACTTCTGTGGAGTTAGGCATGGCAATTTTATGGCAATAAGTAAACGAGAGCACAAATATTGTGCATTCCACTGCTGCCCTTTGCTATGCAAGGAGTCTGCCTGGGCAACAGAGGAGCCTTTGAGCACTCTCTGCTTTGGTGACACTGCTAGACCTCCCTGGGTAAAGGAAACTCCACATTCTTCCAGAACCCCATCCTATGCCCGGTGCTGGGTACTCTCTTGATCATGGAAAAGCTGAAGTGAGGACAGGGCATTTTACAGGTCCTTACATCTGATTTTCTAAGGCAGTTAAATGCCTCCCTGACATCCGATCCCGTCAGATCTCGGAAGCTCAGCAGGGTCAGCCCCGGATTAGTACTTGGTTGGGAGACCTCCTGGGCAATGCCGGGTGCTGTAGGTTCTAGTCCTGAGGACTTCACTGGCACTGTCCAAGCTCGCTCGGCCGTGGCAGATGAACCTCAGGACTGAAACGGTGGGTCCAGTTCTGCACACGCTGAGCCTCACCTGAAATCCACTGCACAGGCTGGAAGGGCACGTGGGGACAGCCCTGCCCAAATCTGCGTTCGCAAAACTGAGCCACACACATCTGATTTTCTAAAGGCATAAGATGTACAGGAACTAAACTCCAAGTACCAAAGCTGTTCAGGGAGACTCAAACTTCTAAATCCTTGCAGTCTTGCTGCAAAAAGACTTGACTGCAGGTTTGTGAAGCCTCAGCCAGGTGGTCCCACATCCTTTGCCAGAGGTCTATACAGAGGCCTGGGAGCAGGGCTCTTCCCTTCCAGATATCATTTTACAAGTGTATTTTCAGGCTTGACTAAATGTCCCCATTTCATAGTGAAATGCAAGAAGCAGGATCCTTTTAACTTAGAGACCTCACCAATTAACTTAGAGACCTCTGCTTTTCAGATGGGAAAGTGACTAAAAGAACAGTAGCACCAGAGCCATGGTGAAGCATTTTGAAGTGTCAGAAGCCTTTTCAAGCAATACCATGTACCCTGAGCTGTGTCTTCTCCATCTCTGCTGCCCCCTGAGCTGACTCCACAAAAGACTGAGTCCTGTAGAGCTGGGAGTGGTAAAGGACAACTCCCACATCATGATTCCTTGCATGTAGGCCCCAGCTCCTCTGGGACAGCATCCCTTGAGGATGACTCTTGCTGCCCTGGGATGCTGAAAACCATCCCCATGGAACCAGAGCAGGAGCTTGGCTCCCATGTGTCACATCTGCTCCCCTTCATAGCAACGTGTGCTGTGTCTGGGTCTGTGTTTCCCTTCCCAGGAATAATACTGAAGTTCTTTTAGTGGACACAGAGATAATTATTGATGATAATAGCAAAATTGTTTTATTAACACAAGTCAGACAGTATATATAGTCTACCAGGTACATTTAGACTGCCACAGAGATTAAAACATTTCAACAGAAATAGCATCTAGAGCGTGACACAGTCAGAAACAGCATGGACTGGTTGTGCCAGGAAAAGGTTAGGTTGGATCTCAGGAAAAGTTTCTTCCCCCTGAGGGTTGTGGGCACCGAACAGGCTACCCAGGGCAGTGGGCACAGCACCAAGGCTGCCAGAGCTTAAGAGGCATTTGGATGATAACTGTCAAGCACATGATGTGACTGCTGGGCATGGTCCTGTGCCAGGAGGGCCAAGAGTTGGACTGATGATCCTTGTGGGTCCCTTTCAACTCAGCATATTCTATGATTCTGTGATCTGCCACAATAAGAAAAATTCTTTATGCTTCATGTTTGCCTTCTTAAACTCTGCTGATTCAATGGAAACACAGTTTTCCAGGCAGTCATGGAGTCACGCTCTGTGCTTTGCATGCAGCCCGTCTCCCAGGGCAGGGAGAGGGGAGTGCTGCTCCTCCCTGAGCCGTGTGTACCCACAGACCTACCATGCTCTTCATTCTGAGGGGCAGCAAGTACACCCTGTCCCACAGTCACAGCCCAGAGATAAATTCCAATAATGAACAAGTCATAACATCAGAGAACAACTGCCTCCTTGATCACAAGGGAGATAAACTGGACAAAAGCAGAGGTGTATATCAGAGCAATTGGCTTGACAAAGAGATAACAGAACCTGACTGTTGATTTCCCATCCTCTGAGAGTTCAACCTCCCAGCCACCCTTTGACAGCACACAGTAGTTGGAGTACTTGGAGACAGTATGAAAATCTTCGGGGCCCTACTACTCCTGCCCTCCTGCGTGTCCCAGACCTGCTGAGGGTCCTTCTCTAGAACAAGTGACAGGTCCTGGTCAGAAATCAACCTACAGCTGAGGAATATATCAGCCTTCAAGGAGGTAAACATGGGGACTCCTGAGCTATGGTTCCATTGACCAATGCACAGCAATAAGGTAGTTCTGGCTAATACCAACATGAGATTCAATGCCTAAAGCCATTTTGGCAAAAGTATTATGAGCAAAAGTGTTATGACCATGAAATGACCATAAAGTGACCATAAAATATGTAATTTTTATTTTTTGTAGTAAAAATGAGCTTCTGTGAAATTATTTTCTGGGAACTGCATGCTCTCTTAAGAAAATTGCTTGGATGGGAAATTCTCAGCCAGTCCTCTCTCCCAAAAGGCTGATACTCAGCAGCACCTTGGTGAGACTGAGCACACAGCTGCAAAAGGACCACTACAGGGTGAAATGTATATAATTTCCTAAATTTATCTGTTATATTTTAAATTCACTTCCAACAACCCCCTTCTGGACACAGACTGTTGTGTTTCCTTTAGAAACAGTTTGCCAACTTTTCCATCATCTGGAAGCTCTTCAGGCTGAATGTCAGCAACTCCAATGCCAAATGGAGGAAAAGTAATGATGAATATGAAGTAGACAATCAGAGACCATACAACCTTCCGTGCCAAATATTGATTTGCTTACCAAGCTGCACAGCTGTTTGGAAATACAGCAGTTCATCTGTGATGAAGTTCTGTTTCAGGCCCAGGAAGAAGCTGGGAAGTTTGGCCTCGAGCCCTTTTCAGTGAGAGTAACCTGCAGAGGTCCTGCCCCAGGAAGGCTCAGGCATCTCTTGGCAGCAGCATTCTTAGATATTCCTGTTGGCTTAGGTGTGGAAATGTTTGTTCAGACCTCTTAACTAAAATTGTTTAAGTAAGCATGGGTTGTAAAAGGAGCAGTTAACTGTATTTCTAAGAGAAAGGAATTTATTGTAAGGAGTAGCACTGGTGTAGAAATCGTATGAAAACAGGTAGTTTTAGCAGAATATACCTAGACCTCAAAGGACACAAGTAATAACAACAGTTGCATCTGGGAGGTTCTGGAGATCTCAGCAAGTTCAAATACCTAGGACAAATGCTATGATGAAGGTACAACCTGTGATTGGAACCACCCTTGTGCAGTGAGCTGATTGTGCAACGACAGAAGGACACCTGAGGCTGCCAACACCCCCTGCCTCACTGCACTGGCCCCACAGCCGAGACTGCATCTCCCACTGTCCCTGCTCACAAAGCAGACACGTGTTTTGGACCTACAACACTAGTGAGACGGAAATATGTTTTAAAAGAATTACTAAAATAGGGCTACATAGTACCCATGTGGGAACCACTGCCTTGAAATTCCTGTATTAAAGTATTTAGCAGGCAATAAAGTAAACAAAATGCTTGCTGCTCCCTTCTGAAGAGGAGTTCACAAATGGGGCTGAAGAAACAATCTTCTGCTGCAGTAACATGTGGGTCTTTCTACCCAAACCATGCAATCCTGCAGGCACATGTGAACCTTCTTTAGGACTACACAGGGATTTGGTTTCAGCTGCGCAGATTGTGCTTAACTAGAACAGCTCCAAATCCAGGCATGAGGCCAGTACAACCCAGGTGTCCTAGTTCAGCAAGTTGGGACCAGTTTATCACTCTGTGGGTGTGACCAAAGATTATGTTCTAAACCCTCTATGCCATTTCCTACGAACTGTTAACAATTTGCAGCAGCTGCCCAAGGCACACCTGACCCCTCAGAACGTGAGCTGGGTGTGAAAGAAGACTGAGATAAGAGCTGTGATAACTCCCCTCCAGGAAGTCGCTGGTACCTCCACACCCACCTGAGGGGTCATGTCTGCTCATGGACCATCAACGATTCCAAAACCCCCCCTGACTCACAGAGTCAGATCACCCATTGTAGAACTCCCTGCCGTGGGGGAGGTACTGGGTGCTCCCACCTGGACCTGAGGGCATATAATCTTGGGGGGTTTGGGGCTTGGAGAACCACTCGATGGATCCAGAGGAGGACCAGAACCTCGAACAGAGGAGACCACCACTCTTGACCAAACTGTGACCATCATCTGCAGCAACAGGTTTTTCACCTCCTTTTACTTTGGACTCAGAGGAACCACGTGGGGCTCAGCACAGGGGCCAACAAACCCCATCGTGTTTGTGCCTCAGTGTGCTGGGTTTTATTTCTGGGGTTTGTGGATTAAAACCATTTTCTCTTTGTGCTATAGCATTTATTGCAATATTGTTATTAAATTGTATGTCTGACTTCTAATCTCTTTTGTGGTGGGTTTGTTTCTCCTGCCGGTTTACCTTTAAACCAGCTCACCAGGGCTCACAGCCATTGCTGTGGTGCCCAACCACAACCTCCCACTACACAGAGCTGACAGCCAGACCAGTGATGCCCTGACATCACAGCCCAAATAACCTCCCCTCCCACCCCGCTACTGCTCCAGAATAAGCCAATCAAGCTGGACTCTGAAAATACCAGGTTTTGAAGGAGCTCTCAGGGATGAGTTGAGCCAGGATAACTAACATTTATGTACTTTGCTAGTGTCTGTGAGTCATCCAGGTTCTTCCTACTCAGAGGAGAGGAAAAGCCATGATTCACCTCCTACCAAAATAGGTGCCCAAGGGAGGTGGGATGGAAACTTTTGTGGAGCTACTTCCCTTCCAAGGAGCACTGAGAGCACCTGCCTCACTATCCCAGGCACATCTCAGAACTTCTAAATTTCTAATTTATGTAACACTATTTATGCAGAATTAATAGAGTTACCCTGGCCTCTGCAAATTGCTATTGAAGAGCACTAACACAGAACAGAACAGGGCAATTAAAATCTACCTATGTTCTGGAACAGAACTGTAAAACGTTTACCAGACCTCCTCCTGCACCTACAAAGATGGATAGAGCCAGAAGGCAGAGAGGCAAAAGTCTTGTTTTTGACAGAGTCTGTTTGGGAAGCACCTGGAATTTTGACTGCTTTTGAGCTAAATTCAGTGGAAGAGATTGTACCTCAAGCTTCAGTAGAGAAATATGAGGAGGAACAGGCTAGGAACCAAGGTTAATTTAGTCATGGCCCAGAGGTGGAAATTCTGTGCATTGCTCTGAAGTCCACTAATACTGCAGGGTGTTTGCAGCAAAATTATTTTTTTCCTCTTTGTTTTACTCCCCTGAATTGAAATGCAGCTGGATTAACTGCTGGATTAGTACTACTAGGTCTGCTCCTCAGCTACACCTTTTAAGATACTGCTTACTGGCTTGATGGCTGACCTGGGTCCTTAGGCAAGGTCTATGTGACAACAGGGCAAGTTCTGGGGTAAGTCTGGTTCAGCAGAACCAGATTCATACCCACCATTCTCAGTGCAGCTGCTGGCTCTGCTCCAGGTCTGTTCTGCATTTTATAAATCCAACCATTGCACAGAAATTCTCAGTTTCATCCCAATACAAAATTAGTTTGAATGTTAAAATCTCTTTACTTTCTTTTCATACAGTCATTCCTGTATTTCTAAATACTGCACCTTGACCTTTTCCCTCACAGCAGTAGATATTGCCAGATTAAAACCACACATAGTTGCTGATAATAGTACTAATTATTGTTGTTAATGATAAAAGTAACAAGAAGATGACTCAAAATTATGCAGTGCTTGGAGTTCCTTTGAATTGCCTCCAGAGCAGTGATTTACATTTCTCTTTAGCATAGGTGGCACCAGAGTGAATAGCTGTATTTTAATAGTGCTTATGAAACTTGCAATATAGAAAAGAAAGGTGCATGATTTACTCACTTCCAGTGTCAGTGAAAACATGTTTCAACACCTCTGGCAAGTGTTAAAAATGACTGCATGGGTGGAATAGACAGTAAATAAATAAAACATGAAGAGAAATTTGAGCTCTTACTTTCCAGACTTGAGTTCAAATATTCAGATTGCTCCCTGGTTTCCTTTCCTTCTCCCTTGCCAACAGCTTATCTCTCAGGGCAATTTTGTTTGGTAGATCACGGTTTAACATTGAGATAGTACTGTCCTACACAAGGAGGGATTTGCAAATCAGAGATCTCCTTCACCTTCTTCGAATCCAAACGTGACTTAGAATCCAGTAAAAAGCAGCAAATTCTATTTGGACATGACACTGAAAATGCTTAAGAGAACAAAAAACAATAAACCCCTCCAAACCCCAAAACCAGTAAGCCAGTGGACATCTTTCCTTGATAAACAGAGGAAAGTTAATAATTGGCATAGCTTGCAAAGAACGCAACCACTTCCTCCTTTGCCATCACATCCTTGCCATGTTAACTCAGCAGAAGAGGTAACAAAAACAATGGAATAGCAGTATGAGTGAGGCAAGGCATGTACTTTGAAATCTCAAATGGCTGTGGTCTCAAAGATATCATTCTTATCTAATTACCTTGTTTGTTAGGATTCTATCTGTGAGACTACATAAGCAGGGGGTGTAGTGCAGTGTGCTTGTGCTGTAAAAGAGATGGGGGCACCTCCTTGGTCCCTGGTCACCGACACATCTCACTTGGCAGCCAATGACATGGCACAGATTTCCTTACAGAAACAGTTTTAAACAAGAACAGATTGCCCCTGGAATACACAAATAAATATGGGCTTTTAAGAGGTATTTTAGTATTAGAGTGAGGAGGATTCTTAGTTATGTGCTAACATTCATTTAGGGCTGGATAGGCTGAAACTGTAAGGAACCATCTATTCTATTTTTTGAGAATCTCAGCAAGCAGAAAGAATCAACCATTAGAAATATACTCTTGACATTAATTAATTCTCAGTGAACCCTTCTTTCCATGGTGCCCCAGTAAAAAGCAATCCCTGCCCAACTGTAGGGGACTGTAAACTGGAACTGACTGTAAACCTCAGTGTACAACAGGAATGGTCCAGCAGCCCTGTTATCCCAGCACAGGAACAGGTCTGTTCTCTGCTTAAGGTTACAGCTGGACAAGCTGAGAATTTGCAAGCAGTTCGATCAAAGTAGGTTTGGGAAGTTTTCAGTTAATTTCCTTGATTTGCCTGCTTTAGTCTGCATTTTATATCAGACTTCTCAACAGAACCCAACTGCTCTCCTATGGAAAGGGAACCCAAGATCCTCCTGAGATAAACAAGTGTTAGAAACAAGAGTTCACACCTATGTTCAACTTTTCCTTCCTAAATTTGTTTCTGAACCTCAGCAATGAAAATAACAATCATATTACTACTTTATTACCTCAGAAATGAACAGTTCTGTTTCAGTTCATCCTATTCTTTCTAGATGGTACAAAGCAATTTAATTCATTTATAAAGGTTTTTAAACTGTCAATACTGTATCTCACATTATAGTCTCAAACTTGAAGAAGAGAAATGACATCACTTTTCCCCCTGCCAAACTTGCATACATTATTGATTATTCCAAAGCCTCATGAATAGGGCAGTTTGTAATCATCAAAAATTGAAGAGAATGGTGCTGGCTGGAAAACAAGAAGGATGAATTTTGCTCTTGGCTCTATTGCCATTCCTTGGAAGCAGAGCTGGAACTGTTTAGGTGCAAAAAAGAAAGAGAAATAAGGAGTGCTGTGTCTCTGTGTGGCAGACAACTGCTCAGAGCCACCCTGGAGGTAGGTACTGCCCCAACAGAAATCACAGGGAGAAAGAAGATGCCAAACCCTGCTGAGGACCCATTGCAGTTCAGCCTCCTGTGCTCAAGCTCCAGGGCTCAGCTGCTCCCAGTTATATCCTCTGTCATTTCCATTCTGCCCTGTGTTTGCCTCAGGAATAACCTTCTCGAGGTAAAACAGACACACCAACATACAGGAGGGTTACGGTTTGTGGTTACTAAGGAGGTTCATCCCATGGTCACAGCGTAAACAGCTGCAGTCCTTTACTATTTCCAAGCAGATTTTTGCTCAGATGCAATTTAACTGTTCGGAAAATAAATGTCATTTTCATAATTATTCCTGGCAGTATCTCTTCATGGGTCCCTAGCACAGTCAGTCAAATTTTCCCAGTGCCTGTCCTCCACTGCCTGCACACACAGTGGCTGCTCTACCAGTCACTACCAACTCTGCAAGTTATGGAGGTTCTGGGGATAATTAATATCTACCTGATCCCACTGCATGAATGCGAACCCAAATACATTTTCAGTGGGCCACAGGGAGTCTATCAAAGGAATAATTTCAAGGATAATACATTCAGTTTTTCTGAAGTCCTATTTCCAGAGTCATACTGATACTTTTTGCTTTACATACACTGAACCTGTCCTTTTCCTTCTGGTGTCCTATATCCTTACCCTGCTGGTATCCTACACTACCAAGTGAAAACTTGCTGTTCATCTCAAAAGAGAATAGTAACCCATTGTCAACAGCCATGGGTTTGCCCAAAGGATTGTCAGTGTGTTACCCCATTTGCAATCTACATTTATGTGAAACAATCCATTAGCCCTGCTAAAGTAAACAATTTTTGGTGGAGAGAAAGGACTTCACCAACAAGCCTACGAGGTTTATAGTGATGGCATTTTATTACACACAGCACATGGTTTATATAGGGTTAGAACTACATCTTATTGGCTAGAAAGTGTCTCACCCGACCACGCTAGAACCTTTAATTGGTTATAACCCATATCTCACAAGTCCAATGTTTATAATAACTTATCCTGGCTGTTTTCATGCACCTGCGGAGTTCTGTGAGAACCTACTGTGTGAATTCTTGGGGAGTAACCTCCTCCCTGCCAGCCAGCAGCAGCTGAGCTCCTTGCTGCTTCTAGCCGATAGCTGAGTCTCACAGGGTTTGTGCAGCCTGGCTTCAGTCCTACAGGATCTTATACAGATTTGAATTGCTCACTTTTGATTTTTTCTGTTGCTACACCCTGTAACATGGAATTCAAAAAAGGATCTTGCAATAATCTGTCTGAATTAAGAAATACATTGCTTTAAAAGGAATTTACAATTAATTGGCCACACTTGGCAAAACCAAGAACACATCTTTCAAAGGTGCAAAAACAGGCTAAATAAAGTGAAGAGCAGATAATAAAGTACCAAAGCCACCCAGGGAGTAATGAAAAATTCAGATCAATATTGATACTCTTAAACCCCTGTCCAGAGAGCCTGCCTTGGCTGTTAGAGAGTGGATCACAATAGAAGTCCTACACAAGGTACTTGATAGTATTTATTAGCATTTATTAATATTGCCCAGTCATTTCTGTCAGCATGCGCAGTGTGTCAGTTTGTAATTTTCATTAGCCAGAGCTGCATTACCATAACTATTGGCCAAAAACACAAGCTTGCTGAGCTCACCTAGAACTTCAGCTCTGTCCCCTGGTTACAGCAGGCTTTCACAATACAGCCGCTGGTGTGGGAGACAGGGAATTAGCTCTGCAAAGGATTGATACGTGCAGCATTGATTTCTGTAGCCTTCCCCCTTGGAGAGGGGCAATCAGAGAGGAACAACCCTTGAAGAGCTTGTACTCCTCTAATTACCCTCTGATACCTTCTACCAAAGAGGGTAGCACTTCAGAAATAATCCCGCCTCTGCACCCATCCCCCTTTGGCCTCACAGCTGGAGTGACAGGGCATGAAAACACACCAAAACCCGCAGCCCACCCAGCTCCCCGATTCTGTAGGGCACTGGCTGTGACACCAAACACCTTTCCTGCTTTTCCCCACTCTGACAGTTGCAGTCTCAAGCAGGTCTGAAGTCTTTCATTAAAACCTTGTTGAAAAACACTAAAGATCAGATGTCAAGCTGAGTTTTTAGTGTCCATCACTAGGAGTATAAAAATAATGAAAGTATAGAATATAATTAAGACATCTAATCTTCCTAATCTTCACTGCTATGTAAATGTAACTCCTTTCAATCAGCAATAGCCATATATGTGTGTATTATTGGGTGAGGCCTCTGTGAAGATGACAGTGATTAAAGAGTAAGTTAGACTTGTCTGAAAAAGGGCTGGCCTGAGACTAATAATTATAAAAAGGTGTAACAAACAACTTGGTACCAGGCAGCTGACAGTTCTCCCAGCAATGCTCTTCTCAGAAATGGCAGAGGTGCTGAATTTAAACACTGCTTCCAGAATTGTCACTGATAAATAACTGTATTATGATGAGCACTGAACCATGTTGCTTCACTGGGAATGGGAACTCCATGCATTCTCTACTCCTTTCAAGAACTGACTGATTTCTATGTATTGTACAGGATTGAAATGTTATGGAATAGTATTTATGGTAGAGATGATTAGGCTTCTGGGATTCGTTAAAGTATCTTTGCACTACAACATAGCTGAGAAGCAGCACAAGCCAAGGAATTCAGCAAATTTACCTTGGAGTTCCTGTCAATAGCAGGACTCAGAAGTTGTCACATTGATGGAGTTAATGAAAATCATGGCTGGGGCAGAGAGAATACCACAGCTGCCATCAGTCACCACCTCAGTTTTGACAAGCGAGACAGGATTATTATTTTGTACCTGTGCCCAAGCAGATAATTAAGCTGCAATTTTAACGATTACAGCTTATATTTTAGGGCAGAAATGCCTAGAAGATTTATGTAATCCATGCATACACATCATGAGCTTTCCATGTTCTGGCTTTGTTATGAAAACATCCCATAATGAAAGATACATGTGGTCATTTAGGTCTCTGCTACGAACTCGCCTATGAAGTCCCCACAGTAACACACTTGCAGATAAGATCTGTCTGGTGTCCTGGCTTTTTTTAACCTGAGCAGCAGAACAAATTGGTCCTGCTTCCTTCACCCCCTGGTTGTCAGGCCCAAGGATGCTAACAGGTCACTCCTCCATCCATGGAAGATGAAAGGACAGGGTGATGCACTGAGCCTTCAAGCCCTTGGCCAGCTCCATGAGGAGCTGACAGAGGACAGACATTCCCCCCAGGCAGAAATAGGAAGCGAGGAGGATGTACAGGTGCATTCTGTGTGGACTGCAGAGTATCATCCAGAAGGTGCATTTCCTGCTTTCTGTATTCAAGGTTTCTGTATTTAGAGGAAAAATGGGCTCTGCAGGATGATATTGCACTCAGCCGTAAGAGCTACCAAAGCTGGAGTAAGAGAAGGACCTTTGTGTCAAATAAGCTATTGGGGATTCATTTTTTTACAGATCAGGGCCAATGTGGCATGTAAGCCCTTGATACTTTCTTGCTCTTAGTTGGCTTTCTATTAAACTTCCCACATTACATTTCAAATCTGTGCTCAGTGTAGCACAGAAATAGCTAACACAGTGGGAGCTAAAGATTTCCCTGCCTGCAGGATGCCTTTCTATGGTTTGCACAATAATTCATGCTCTCTTCTCTAAAATCTCGGAGGAGAAAAGTATTTAAAAGGATACTACACAGACTCCTTCTGCTGATGCTGCCTGCAAGCCCCATGGTTGGTGCATGGGTCCTCTGAGTCCAGTGCGAAGCTGTTTGGGGCAGGAGTGTACTGTGGCCCTCCTTCAGCCACCTTCCTGACCAGCTACACAAGTTAGCAAATGGGCATTTGCCAGAACTGATAAATTCAGTAAAACTCAGAGATGCTTGTGTTTCTTTTTCCTTTGCTCAGCTTGTCATCACACTAATTTTCTTAATGCTTATTGGCACTCTTCTTTTGGCAGAAAGAGGTTTGCTCTTAAATCCAGCTTCCCCAAACTGCCTTCCAGAATGGCTGTGCTGATGTCATATACAGACCACCATCCTCTATTTTATTCCACAGAAATAAAATGGCACTACAGAAACACTTTGCTTTTGGCTATTGCATTTGTGATGATTCTCATTACAGACAACTCTGCTGGTGAATGACTGTTGGCTGTTGGAAAATTATCCCTTAGAATGAATGCCTTTGAATGGCATTAGTAAGTTCTGTTAAAAACACTAAAAAGAAGCCCAGCCCTTTTAAGAAAGGACAACTGACATTTTGTCCTGATAGCATAAAAAAAGGTAAAAGAAACCTAGGTATGAAGGTAAAAGAAACCTAGTTTGCCTAAGATTAGCATATATATTTTTAAAAAATATAGATACAAACAAGTCCCACTATTGACTGGATATGTCTTTCTTAGTTTCTAAAAACAATGTATCTTTGATTATACAAATGCAGTGGTGGGCATTAATATTTCAGGCATGTAACTAACTTATATATTGTAACTATATTTGGTAATAACTTTCTGTATCCAGTTGATCAACCTGTCATGTAGAGATGTAACATCAATCTAGTAATGATTTTTTTTACTCTCATGAAGCCACATTTTCACATGATTCACATTTTCACATGATAATTAATTATACCAACTGCAGAATATCTGTTATGATTTCACTCTCCAAACAGAACACTTTAATTAATGGTTAAAGAGCAACTCTAGCACTATAAGCACTTAAACTTCAGTGCAGGGAGCGCTTAGATTCTGCTGAAGCCAACAATGCCTGAGGCCTGTTACCAGAAATTAGAGCCATTAAAAGTTTGACCCTAAGTTGCTTAAACTTTATAGTCACTTGTGAATTTTTTCCTTCTAGCCTTACAAAATATGGTGAGTGAAAAAATTGTAAGTATCCTGTCAAGTTCATATAGTAAAGACAACTGAAGCAAGCATTGAGAAGTAATCATATTACACTTGCAATCAGAGCAGAAAACATTTAGGGTGTCTTGGTTAGGTTCAGCACCAATTTTGTAGCTACAGTATCTTGTCCCCTGTTGACTTCTGCTGACTTCTGTCTCTAGACATGAGAAGGAAAAATATGGATTGCACAATATGCTGTCTCTGTTAATTCAGTTATGCATCCATTGTTCCATATTCTGCACAATCAGTAATTTTCTAGTAACATGAGCCCAAAGCACAGTATGCAGAAGAGAAGAGAAAAGCCCCTCAATGTGTGGGTACCAGGTCACTGGCTGAGACACCTTTAAATGCACTGGGAAAGACCAGGCTGGTGACAGTACACATGACTGCACCCTGTCTGAGCTCCATTAGATATATGGATGAGTCCATCAAAAAAGGGGCAGAATTGATTTTTACACTGTTTTCATATTAATACAGCACAGGTTTCCTCCATCACTGGTCCCATCAGTGCCCAAGTGGTGCTGTTCAGCTGCTGCCTTTCTCTGTAGCATGACAGCTGGGATGGGGGGAAGTAGTCTACCAAGGCTCAGCCCCTAATCTTTGGCTCTATTCTCACATTAGAAAAATCCACTTTTGCAATCTTCAGTTACTGCAAACGACCAGAAAAAAAAAAGGGAAATGGGCCTGATTTCCTGTAGAAACAAGCCTTCTAGGAGATGCCCCTCTCTACATGCCTCCCCATCACTCCCACACCATTACAACTTCTGCATGTTCCAGGCTTTGTCTAACCAACTAAATCTGCTGGTGGAGAAAACAAAGAGAACAGTCTGGAGGACAGTTAAACTCCTGCAGGTGTCATGAAAATAGTACTGCTACTAGTAGTCAGGGGAAAACTTTTCTATAAGTAACTCCATAGAAAGAAGAGCTCCATGATCAGAAACCATTTAAGATTCTGTGTGAGAAACACACGGCACAATGTTGTGGCCAAAAGCAAAGCTCTGTTCGTATCAGCCCCAGCAGACACAGTTCAAGTACCTGATTGACCTGCCACACACTGGTGTGGCCATCACACAAACTGCAATCCGACCTCTCCTCAGGGCCAGGCCCCACCTGACCATTGGCTCCTGTGCAGTGCTGGCCCTGACCTCTTTGCAGGGCTGTCATCCCTTTCTTCAGGGCAATGCAGACACACTGCCAAGCTCAGCTTTAACACAGAACAACATTAGCCAGAGAAGGTGAGAAAAACTACTAGTGCTACTTTAGCCCCAGAATAAGAATTATAGGGAGAACTGGAGGTAAATAACACTCATCTGTACTTAAGTTTTGTGTTTCAGTCAATTCTATTTAAATTTTAAAGCACCCTGAGTTGCACTGCAGAGTTAATGGATTCGGCAGATAACAATACCAGCATGAAAAGCTAAACTCAAAGCACACAGCTCCTCTTCCTCCTGATCAGTAGTAATTGTGTTCCTTGGAAGCCAGAGCCTTTTGCTCACACACACCTCCTGCTGCTCTCAAGCCAGAACGCTGCCTGCACTGAGTCTGCAGGTCCAGCCTCCAGCTCAGGAGAGGAAGGCACAGTGAGCCAACAGAGTGTTTGAGGAACAAAGATAACACAAGTGGTAAAAGCCACTGTGCTGCCCACTGGAGAGCAAGCTTCCTCAGGAGCTGGAGGCATTCTTGTTTCTCTGTTTTCAGCACAAACACAGGACTTGTCTGTCACATCCTCATGGAGTGGACATTGCACACCACTACAGTGCCACATCTGCATATGACTCCATTTGAAGCTCACATGAAACTTACTATTTTCTGACATCGGTATCTTTAAAGCTTTCAAAACAAAAATTTAAATCCCTCTTGGGTTCACTGTGCCAGCAGGTTAAAGAGGTCCTTCATGTACCACTTAAATGGTTGAAGCTGTCCCAGTTCCACAGGACTGTGCTTTTCTTAACAAAGTTCTAACACTTACCCGCAGTTCTGTATTTATCCCCTTGACACCAAAATTCAAAACCACAGAAGGAATGAAACTCTGGAAGTTTTGCTGGACAAATAAGGGGTCACAGTTTTTAAAAATCCAATATTTCCTTTCCAGTCACTCTCAGAGTTCCTGGCAGGCCACTACATCAGGCTGCACTGGCTCTGCTTGTGAAGATTTGGGTTTCTTTTCACCTGAGGTTGAAAACTGTGCAAGGTTCCTGTAAGCAGAACTGATGCCTTAATTCACTCCATGGGAACTGCAGACATTAACAAAGGCTTGCTCACCATCACAGCATATGGCAGATGGTGTATTATGTCATCATATAAAAGTCCTCTTCACCTGGGAATTCCTATTTAATAACATCCTCAAAGCACCTCTTCTCATCCAGAGGGGAGTTATCACAGCTTAATCACTGGTGTGAAGACAGAAACATTCTCATGCCCCTCATGGTTCCTTAACACCCAGTTTGTAGCCTGAGGTGTCAGGTGTGCCCTGGGCAGCTGCTGCAAACAATCCATTAGTAAAAGTTCATCAGAAATTATATACAGAGTGTAAAATACACGGTTTTGGTTACATCCACACAGTGATAAATTGGTCTTGGCCCCTATAACTAGAACACATCATTATTAACAAACAGTGCCACAAAATCAGGAAAAGAAGGGTTATTCTGAATTCTTAGAAAAATTCAGACCTATATTTTTAACTTCAGGTGCAAGGTGTCTCAAATTAGTGCAAATAAGATGTGACATATCTGGCTATTGTCAGAATGAAAGCTCAGATTCTCTCCTGGAATAGGCATCACAGACAATCAAGCAAGTTTTGTTCCATACATTGATAAATTCTATGTTACCACACTGAGTTGCTACCAATGGGTCTGAGACCTGAAAACGAACCCCCCATAAGGAGTCCTCAGACTTTAACCACTCTCACAGGAAATAATCAGTTCCTCTCATTACCCTGTTAATTGTGAAGAACTCAAAGAAAAGAGATGGCTGAAGAAGAAGGGTGCTGTATCAGGCTGTTGTGCTCCACAACACAAAAAGAGAGAACTATTCCTGACACAGTACATGCCTCTGCTCTTTCAGCATTTGCGTAATTATATCCATGCCTTTTGAACATTCAATGCATCTCACAGAAAATGAGACATCCCCATATTGTAGCTTAATGAAAAGAACTGAAGAAAATGTACCAGATTATTGGTTAACAGGCAGCTGCTTCATAAATGCTTTCTCCCATCTGTTTTCTCCATCTCCTTATATCAGCTCATTCAGCCTAATGCTATAAAATGCTGAGCCCAGTATTTCAGGGCTTCTCTAAACTCCCCAGCCAGTGCTCATGACTGATTTCAGCCACCTTGTCCTGCATTTGGTAGCTCCCATGGCTGCATGGCCAGGAGACACATGTTCTTGGGCAAACACATCCCACTGCTGACGGGCATGATGAACACAGGGACAGCTAACACTGCAGTCAGTACCAAATACTAACAACTAAAAATATCTATGTATTTTGTTAACTCAGCCCCAAACAGTACATGGTTGAGTTCTCTTACCTTAAAGTCCCCATATTTTCATGGAATCAGTAAGTGAACAGATAGAGCCACATTAAGTAAATGCCACATTCATGAAGACCTCGGAAATTACTCCCAAGAGAGCCATCAGACTCAGTCCTTGGTTTTGCTGACTGGTAACATACACAGAAGGTTCCCAGATGGAAGAGGTCCTTCTGCCCTCCTGTGAGACCTCAGGCATTAACAGCAAATAGATGTGGCATGTGCCATGTCCCAAGCCATCCAAAAGATCTGCCATGGGAGTCTCTGTGCAGGAGCAGAGTGGTGGCAAGAGGTCTGGGCTGGCACTGTCTCTGAAACAAGCCTGCTCCATGTCTGCTGCACTGAAATCGTTGTCTCTGCTCTCACACCTTTTACCAGCTGCCACGTGATGTTAAGGTTAACAAACATTGAAAGGTTTGATGACACAGGGATGTCAAAGGAATCAGTGGATGGTGGCTACATTGGGTAAAATCACTTCCTTAAAATCCCACCTGGACAGGCAGCATGTTGCCTAAGGAAAGGAAGAGCTTTCCTTTTTCATCTGCTCTACCTCTCACACACAGGCTACATCCCAACCTGCTGATCTGGCTTAAGCTAACATAAGGGCAGACAATGGAAATCAAATCCCCCAGGTCCCCGAGGAGCAGAGGAGAGCAGGTGTTTGCAGGAGTGCGAGCAGCCGACTCCTGCACTCCCTGTCAGGGAGCTCAGCCCAGTAATCAAGGGAATATCCACACAAATTCTTTTCTAATTTACCAAGCTAGCAAACCTGCAGAAGCAAACAGGTGTATGTACTTGTCAAATTTTTCTTTTCCCCTTAGCAAAAGGAGTGATTATATTTCTCTTCATTCCCACTAGAGCTATGATAAAATATTCAACTCAAGCCATCCGCTTCCACATTATAATTACCTGCCAAGAAATTGCTAACAGATATGTTTCTGCCATCAACAGGAAGCTGGCTAATCCTCCGGGAACTTCTTTTTAATTAAACATCTAATACAGTATGATAAACGTTGAAAACATGCACCTCTCCCCTACTACGAATGTGGCTTGACTTTCTAAATGTGCCTAATCAATTCAACAGTAATATTTACAGTGGCATGAAATATTTAGGGCTTAATATTTCAGGTAAATGTTGTTTTATCTATTCTATTAAGAGAAGGAATGAGTGAGTGCAGATAAAACACAAAATCTCAATTCAGCTTGGTATTTAATTCCAATTCTGTGTTCCCATTCCCAGCTGCTGGCACTGACCAAGCACCAAGTTTGGTGTGCTCAGTTCTGGGCCTCTCCTTTCCCCTCATGGTCTGCATTGGCAGTTTTAATGGTAACATTCACCTAATCTGTAAATGCAGTCTCTACCCTTCACACAACATGGCAGGGGCTCTGATTAACTCATGTAAAGGAAATTAACAATTATCAGGATCTGTCTCTATAGCAACCCCATCTCTTCTGTCGTTCAGTCCCTCTTTTGCCTCCATCTTGGGCACACAAAGAGCCAGCCTTGTCGGTGCAACCTCAGTGTGACTAAAGCAGCCTTGTGGACCCTTTCCTCACACTCTAGTTATCATTTTATTTAACTAGACAGGCTTGGAGTGCATCTCTTTACCTGGGACACTCAGAAGAGCTTGATAAATAGTTTAACTGTAGGGCTTTTACTAACGAAGTTGCTGCAAAATTTTGTGTGCAGTTTGTAGGGGTGCTCACAGGTCCAAGGGTCCAGCTGAGCATGGATGGAAGGAGCCCGACTTGCTTAACCTCCCAGAGCAAGTTGTGATCACTGTCCTATGGAACACCTCTCCACAGGTCTTTCTGGCAACACTACTGAACCCAAAATTCCCAGAAAAAAATCAGAGGTAAAGGACTTTAAGGCTCAAACAACATAAGTACTGATGACAAGGAATAGCTACCACAACTACGACAGATCATCTCTGAGAATTGTTACATGAAAATCATGTTTTCTGATGAAGAACAGAGCCTAGTGTAAAGTCATGAATTATTTACAAGCCATGCAAGACGATCTGGTTATTACTACACTAAGGGTTTGAACAAATAGCAATGCTACAGAAACTCTCTGTGTTGAGAAGGCAATTCACCCAATGTAAGAAAAACTACTTTTGAATGAGGAGTGTGTCCAGCCTGAGTATGCTGATCTGTGCCCCCTGAGAGGAGGCATGTGCATGGCTGTGAATGTGTTATTGATAGTCTCAGACTCTGATAGTTGGAATTGGGATTAATGCTTGTCCTCCAGCGCAAAGATGGAATTTTCCATATGCAAGCTGATTTCACAAGCCATACATTCACAAACCTGACATTTAATAATGAAGCTTTTCATGCCCATAGAGACGGGAAACAACCAAGGCTCAGAAATGCCTTTGCTCTCATCTGGTCCAGAGAACCTCCACAGTGAGTGCCTTATCAAGTGTGGCAAAGGCAGGTGCTCCTCTTGCCACAACAGCAGATTTCCAGGGTTCAAGCCAGGAAGTTTAGTTATAATGATGCACACACTCATGATATAAGTAGGATATTTTAATCTCGTCTGGTGGAATGAGACGCAGAAACAAATGAAGCTGTTGGGGAAATAGAAACATCTTCCCTCAGATGACAGCTAAAGCCCCTTTATTTCTGATCTAGTGCACTTTCATAGGAGCACTTAGGCATCTCTCACTGAAATCAATGAGATTTGAACTTACAGATCCCAGTATAAATTTATAGATTGGAACAATTCTAAAAAACCATTAAAATACCATGAGGCCAAAGGCCATCTGAAATCACATTCATGTTTTTATTTGTAACCACATCAAGCAGCATATGTAGCCCATGTCCATAAGCCAGGACAAATAAAACTATTCAATTAAAAAGCAAAAAAGTCAAAGGAAAATATGTCATAATGACAATTGCCTGCATTTCCTCTAATTCAGGATAGTTAACTTTTGCACAATTTTTCCTAAGTGAGAGCAAGACAAGCTGATTTGCAATCAAAAAGGTGCTAGTGAATATATTCAATGAAGGCCATCTCAGGTTTTCAGATACAGCCTGTTCACAGATGCCAGAGACCGAACACCATATACTTTTGCGGAAGGGAATTGTGCCCATAAAAGACACATGACTTAAATTCTTACCAGGCTTAACAATGTTCAAGAAAAACTCTCTGAGAGTTTGTCTGGACAGAGCTGAGCTGGTCTCTGGGCACTGAGCTGTCATCCCTGGGGATGGCCAAGGAGCACAAGTGCCAAAGAAAGGTGCAAGGCAAGAAGTCAAATGCACCCAGCACCCACCAAACTGCAGGAATCTACAGTGAGTATCAAATTAGCCCAGAGGCCACAAGGCATTTGTTAGAAGCCCTTAGTTGTTATTTTTCTTTTTCAAAGAAAAAAGAGTATTTCAGGGAAAAAGTACACAAGAAACTACTCCTAGATATTTTATACACATTTTTGCTGTAGTTAAATAAAACTGATGAAGAAATGGATCTGTTTAAGTCAGTATGGGACCAACCTATAAAATGTGCAATGGAAATCTCTTTTAAGTGCTTCTAAGTTTCAGCAGAAAAAAAGGGATTGATGCGCATTTTTCTGACCCTATTGGTTTCCCAACATTATCAGTTGTTTTTTAACTATTTAAAACTTGCAGGATCCTGTTTCTGCATGATCCATGGCAGCAGTGGCTCTGGTACCACAGCAAGCCCCAGGCACCAGAGTGAGTGCTGATGGTTGCTGCTCCAACACTGCGGAGTGTGTGCTGAACCACAGCAACTTTTAATAACCAGATGTTGACTGAGGGCAGTGACAAAATCCCTCCAAAATCCAATAATAATTCAAAGGAGACTTTCTTACTAATATCTGTACTTCTGATGTTTTTTCAAGCTTTAGCAGAAATACATTCTGGGAGGGAAAACACCAGGAAAGCCAATATAGGGTTTCACCTGGGCCCTTCTCTGCAGTCTCTGTGTCTGAAGTAAGGAGAATGGCCAATGCCTACCTAAGGGTCAGGCCCAAAGAAATAATGGATAAATTACCTGCAAATTGACAGTCTCAGTTTTGTTCCAGGTGCTGCCTTTGCCCAGTAAAACAATGCTGACTTCTTCACACTCAATGACCAAGTCTTTAAATCTTTTGTCAAAAGAAAACATCACCAAAATCACAGAAAACTGAAAACAGATGAGGCAAAAGAAGTATAAAACTTTTTCCTTCAGTCAACATCTCAAAAAATCTAAAGCTGCCCAGAAGGACTCTGTGCCACCACACTCACCTCTTCCTGCTGCAAGGGCTCACTACACTCAATAAGCAATGTGCAACAGGACTGTGCCAATGCCAATTAATTGCCCTGGTCATGTTGTGAGAAATAGTCCTGAAATCAAATTTTCATCAAATTAATTGGTATTCTACAATTGTGATGAGGGGATACACCAGCCTGAGTCTAACCCACCAAAGTCAAGAAAAAACAGCTGAGACTTTCTAGTGAAGCAGCACTGATCCCTGTCTTAGGTCTTGTAAATGATGGCCCGATGCAGCTTACCTTCACACATGAAGATGGGAGGGATACCTACATCAGGACATAACACACAGACTATGGAACAAACACAAGTGTAACAAAATGAGCTCTGAATCCTGAGGCCAAACAGTCATACAAGCACAGAAACTGCTGCCACAGCTGCTATACACAGGGAAAGTTAATATCCTCCTGCTCGGGTGCAGTGCTCCATCGGGACCGTAATGTTGCCTCGGTGGTGTGGAGATGAAAGAAGGATTTTTTGGGTGACATTTTCTCTGTTATTGTTTGGTTGTTGTTTTGTTTTGTTTTGTTCTCCATTTTAGTAAAACTGTTACTTTGTTTTTATACTGTGGTCGAAAGTCTCATCATTTCAAATGTACAGTAATTTGGAGAGAGGGATTTCTGTTCCATTGGGGTCCTGTCTCCTGGCACACATTGTCTTTAAACCAAGATAAGTGCCCTGCTAGCCCCTGCCTTCTCAAAACCGCTTTAGACACCTTCACATGGGTTCCATAAAGAGCTCTATTCTCGATAGCTTTGAGAGAGACAGTTTAACATGAGACAGTGCCTGCAAGGGGATGCCTTCCCACCTGTACACAGCAATTTTTCCAGACACCAAGGCCAGAAGGATCATGACCAGACTGTTCCTGGTGTTCCAGCTTGCCATGGTACAAATATCATAAGATAGCTCACCCAGTGCAGAAGAAAATTCCTCAAGTTTTCTCTTTGCCTTCTCATTAAGCATTTTGAAGTTACTATTATATGCCTTTCATCAGCTTAGCTTTTGAAGATGAAACTTTCTTGCTATTTGGGCTTTTGAGCAACAAAAATTTGCACCGAATCAACTTTTGAAAACAAAAACCTGTTCTTTGCTTCTCCCTGCCAAACCAAGCAAGGAAGAACAAACTTAAAAAACCTCAAGTTCAACCACCATCAAGTACCACATCTGAAATTTTATGGAATTGCCTTTTTGCTGACCTCCCATACCACATTTACAAATCAGGCTTTGGTCTCTAAACTGAGAGAAAAGTTGTGACTTCTCCCTGCCTCTGACTTCCACACAATTCACTGAGGAGGTACCTCCTCACCAGTGCAACCCCATCACTTCTTCTCAGGGTGATCATTGCACAGACATGAATGTCAATGTTCCACTTGTAGCCCGAGTCTGGTTTTCTGTTTCTTGGAAGGAGTTAAAAATATGGGCCCTGTACAGATTTTTAGCACCACTCTTCAGTCAAGTGAAATATTAATGCCAAAACTAATTCATTGGCAGGCACTGAGCATGGGGGGAACCTGCCCTATCTAATTTGCTGTCATCTGCAGCAATCACTGCTATTAATATTACCACGAAGAACATGTCAAAAGCTTAAATTCATCACTTCAGCATTATCACTGAGGCAATGTATGCCAGAAGGAGTGACTGCTCTTGCCTCCTCAGCCTCTTATCTGAATACTGAAACCCCGGCTGCAGTGCAGCAGCCAACATAAAAATAATACCCAAATGGCTGTGCAAGATGTACAGCCATTTGATAATGGTGATAAATATTCAACAGAGCTCAAGGTATACATGGAGGAACAGCTCCATGAACCTGTTCTTCCAGGAGCAGTTGCCCATTATTAAATATGGGATATGGAGCTTCTGTGGTTCCTGAACACCAGTATAAACCCAAAGGACAGAGACAGAGCAGCCAACACTCTTCATCTGATGTATTTGCCTTTTTTGTTTGCAGTAACAAGAACAATTAGAAGATGAAGGGACCAAGGGGTTCTTGAATTCATGCAGCATAGTGAATTTCTGCTTCCCTGTGGACCTGTTCTCCACTGGAGTCACTTGGTGCCACAAAGGTCACATGACTGGGGGAACAACGAGGAACAGAGAAGGCCAGACAGGTCAGAGATGACACAGTGGCAGAGAAAGAGCTGGTTTAGAGAAGGTCTCACTGGCTACTGTCTCTTGAGATTAAATCCAGGTCTCACACCAGCTTGGCTGGAAGAGTCTCCCTGCAGCGAAACAACTCCCTGGTTCAGGGAAAGAGCAGACAGAGGATGGAGGGCACTGCAGGGACAGCTACACAGCAGGTGACAGTGTTCACGTCCAGGGGAGTCATCCCTGCCCTGGCTTTAGTCTGGCAGCACAGGGCAGGGTGACAGCAGTGGTGTCAAGTACCAGCACTTGCTGCAAGAGCCTTCCAGGCTCCTCCCTCCCCTTTTCTATGCTCTTGCTGGAGTCATGCTAACAAGACTGTGCACACACCACAGAAACATCCGTGCTCTGCGGATGTGCTGACAGTGTTTCAAATCTGGCACTTATGCCTTACCCCACACATAAGTATTGAACTGTTCTGTATGTTCTGACATGTCCTTGCAGGTAGACCTGCCTTTGACAAAAGTACACTTTTCATTTGTTCTAATTTAATTTTTCTATTCTTTATTGAATTTCCTGACCTAGTAGGACAGCAGTGCCTTATAAACAGACAACTGCAGCTAAATAATCTTGCTGTTCTTTCAAGAACAAAAATGGAGAAAATTACTTAAAGATGATCAGAAGAATCTGTCTAAAGCTATCTTTGCAGAGCTGCACATTGTACTTCAAACATCTCAGATAGTATGTCCAGTGGTGGGAGGGCAGAGGGAGAATGTTTTCCTGGACCAGTTGTAATCAGAAGCATCTCCTGCCACCTTGGGCACCAGTGTTGAAAGATGGTATGTGATGGTCATCAATACTAACACAGTTGGCATGGCGTTGGAAGGAGGGGTAGGAAATCCACTTTAGCATTGTTCACCTCCTTTGAATATAACCCAAGAGACATAACGTATTTCTTCTCTCATGGTGAAATCACACTGCTGAAAACCAACCTATCTTTATCACAGTAGTAACATTTGGCAAGAAAACCCCCAGCAGAATCCCAGCTACAATTCACTGACATCTAAAGACCCTTGCAACGTGCACTTGATGCTCACTGTCCCCTTAAATACCTTTTGCTGTTATTAGCTACAGTCGCTGGCTTGTTGTTGTTACTCAGCCTAATAAATAGTACAAAGTATTTTATCCCATCAGTCAGAGCTGAAAACCACTCAAATGTAGTTTTAAGAAGGCTGAATTATGCTACAGAGTAGCAAAACACCGATCTGCTGAAAGAAGAGTCTTTGGGAGGAAGGGATAACCCCAGAAGTGCCTGGACACTGTTGCCCACCATCAACCTCACCCTTGTGTCTTACTGACAGCCCTGAGCCCTGCCTGAACCAGCACAGGTGTAATCACTGGTTCAGGAAGATCTTAAAGCTTTATGCAACACAAATGCTGAATTCTTATAGGGTGCACACCAAGGTGATCATTGAGCTCTCAAACCTGACTGGACATCACAGCCTGCATCTCAAAATACACCAACAGCACCAGAGATTAATGGAAGTTTAAAAAAAAAAAGAGAGATTATTATTATTATAATTACGATTACCATTATTTTATTTAAATCTATGTTCACCAGTTTGGATTAATGACAGATACTCTGGTACTGGAGCTGACTACAGGTAAGAAAGTGTTAAAAGTTACAGATCAGGCTATGAAGACATAGAAGTGAATATAACATACAAATAAAACTGCCATCTCAAGCCTCAAGAAGTCCTTTATTACTACAGGTGTGCCCAGCCATCTTTCCATCATCCTTCAGCCCCTGGACTTGGAGCAACCGCCTCTCATGGCAGAGCAGCTGAGCCCTGGGCCTGTCAGCTGTGGCACAGGGAGATGCACTCACCTTTGCCACAGCAGGGTGGATGAGGTTTGACTTGGACTGATTCTCACCCCATCCCTTGCAGCAGAACCCCATTACCAGATGTGCTGCCTCATTGCCCCCAAGTTCTGGAGCAGCTCTAAAAGTGAAGCCTCTGAGCTACCAGAATCACAAGTGCCTGAGCCAGCATGGCCCTACAGCTGCTCTAGGGCTCACACAGCAGCTCTGGCTTTCCTGAGCTGACACACAAACACCTCACTTGGCTCATTTTAGAAACAAGACTGCAGGGAAAGGAAGCCTTAACTGCATTATTCCTGTGGGGATCCCATTATGCACAACTGTGGGGTGATGGCCCCTGATAAGCCCTGATGGGTTGAGGGAGACATCTCAGCCTCCTGTAGGGATGCTGCTGGCCGAGGACAAAGGCTTTCAAACTCATAAGATTAACATAGGGTTGAGTGTTGTTTAAGGAATGACATGGCTTCCCCTTGAGAAATCTTCTATAACCACTCTAGGAGTCTCAGGCATCTGCATCACCCCCTCCCCCCAATAGACTGACTGTTAGTCACAAAACCACATGAAGGAAAAAAAAAGTTATAAAAAGTGTGGAGTTTAAACTCCAGCAGAGAGGGGAAAATGCCATGACTCTGTGAGGGTAACTGCTGCAGCTTGTTCTGTCTCCTCCCACCTCCTGGAACAATGTAGGAGTGAGAAGACCATGTGCTTTCTATTTTTCTGTACTTCACTTTCTTAACTTTACTTTTTTACAAAGCTTATACCTCTATACATCTCATCTTACGTCTTATGCTAACAGCTACTTTGATTCTTACTTTATAAGCATTTCCTTTACTAAATGTGTTTTGCTACCTTAATACTAATAACAGTAACTTGCTTCACACTTTGATACTTTATACTGGTTATTGCTTTTTACTATTCTTACTTTATAAGACCAGCTCTGTTTTGCAACTACAGTAACTTGATTTACTTTCAATATGCGGTTTCTTTTACTACATGTGTGTTGATAAGATGCAGTTCTGTTCTTTCCTTTTGTTTTGTGTTACAGAGAGAGTGGTGTGCAAGATATTTTATTGTCCTATGTTATTGAGAGAGTGTCCAGATAAGTGTTTTAGGTGGCTGTGTTTTTAGTTAGTAGTTCTTTGTTGCTGGTTTCTGTCTGTCGTGACATTGCTGTATTGTAACTTGAGTTTAGTGTGTTTGTCTCTGTTAAATGTGTTTTGTGCTGGTTTCTTTTGGGGTCTTTTATTATCAATTAAATACAATCTTGCAGCTGAACGTTATCACCGACAAAGTGGAACCCACAATAACTGTCACATGTTTGTATTAATAAATGTTATTTCAGGAGCTGTTGTGGGGCAAGTTCTTTACTGGCTTAGGTGTGGCTTCATATTAGAGGTCAGAAACCCTTCCAACCTGTGTGCTGTCCAGCAGTTCGACAGACAGTGTTGGAGACATAAGGATCTAATTGTCTAGAAGTGCTTATTGCTAATAATTTCTCCCTGGCTTAAGTGTGGTCCTCATAGGGGAGTCAAAAATCTTTCCAGTCTGTGCTCTGTCCAGAGTCCGGCAGGCAGTGCTGGGTTCATAAAGCTTTGATTACTCCGAGGACGCTTACAGCTAGTAACTTTTATTAATACTGTTAAGACTAGAAATCTTTGTATTTCTGTCTCCCTCCCTCCTTTCATTAGACAACAACAACAACAATACAGCAGGAAAAACCCGAGCAAGCCAGAGCCCAAGCAGACAGTCTGCAATCCCTGAAAGAGCTCAGCTTGTGCAAAATGTTCTGCGCTGCTTCTTCAGATTTGGTATTTGGTTAGGGATTTTTCTAGCATTTGGGCTTCAAGAAACTCAGTTAATAAAGAGAAGTCAGCATAGAAGACACTCATGTCTTTGCTGATAGAGTCTAATAATGCCTGATTCATGCATTTATTACACACATTAAATAATTCTATTTTTTTCTTTGTCTGGCTTTTCAGCCTAATGAATGTATTAATCTGTTTATGACCAGCAGCAAGAAAGAGTTTGTGGGATGCCTTTTTTCTTTTTTATTACTCCATTCCACTACCCCATACTGAAAATCTTCAACCACATCTCTCCTTGACACTGATTAGATTTTGAAGTGTTTTAATCAATAATCTTTATAAGTCTGAATGTATCCAGAAGGATGAGGCAGTGAAAGGCGATTAGTGTTGCTAATAGGAAGAAAAAGAATTCAAAGTAAAAACTTGAGGAACATGGGAACCTTCATACAAGGTGCCTAGTTTTGCAAATTTTTCACATCAGACATGAAAGTAATTTTTGTGGGTTTGAGGTTTCTTTTACCTTGAGGGCATTCAGTAGTACATATAGCTTAGACTACTCCTGAGAAAAATGTTTTCTGAAACTCTTCCATGCATATTTTCTTCATCAGACTCCCAGTTACTTTCCTATCTTGACAGTTAAAAAATATTATGAAGATTAAGTTAGTTGAGATACTTTGTAGTGTAATAGTAGACTTAGAAAATAATCCAGAATCTAATTTGGGTGTTTCACTGCAATACATAATTCAGAAAGAAGGCACCCAAAAAAGATAATCATAAAATCTACAGGATGAGTTTCCAGAAGTTTCCTTTCTCTGATAAACTAATTGAAGCCATTTTTGCAGTTTACTTTCCATTGGGACCATGTAGACCAAAGCAGACCCTTTTACAGGGTTTCTGAAATAGGACACACAAAGAGTTTAAAACAGAGAAGAGAAGAAGAAAAGGTCCCTGAAAAATGTCACCTGAGAAACAGATGCAGGTAGGGATGGAGGAGTGACATGATGGGCTGGTGCCTGTCAGGCTCCCTTCACCCACACAGGCCTGCCCAGAGAGGCTCCCCCAGTGCCTGGGAGGGTGGCTTGGCTCTCCCTGCAAGAGTGTGAGTGCTTCCAGAGGGGAAAGACAGGCAGGGATGAAACAATCTGGGAAAAAAATACCTGAGATAAACTCAGATCTGTACTCACAAGAATCTGAGAGACTGACACTGCACAGTAAGAGGTTTAAGTGCATTTTAGTAGGCATCCCCACTACAGCCTTTTCCCTTCTAAATAATTGCCACATATTTCAACTTTTTTATTATTTTATTCAATCCTTTCTGTGATATGCAATGCGTTTATCTTGCTTTTGGTATTGGTGGTTCAGGGCCTCTATTCTGTCTTACATTCTGTAGGGCTCTCTCTCCTTAGCAGAGGATTTAGGCATGCAAAGAGATGCTGGCAGGTGGACTGCAGACTGGAGCAAGCTGGCCACATGCCTCGGGGAAGGGCAGCATTGACCCTCTCATTATTATTTCATAGTCTCTGCTGCAGAAAATATCAAACAACAATTCACTGGAGAAAGGAAAATAATTTTTCAGATACCACATGAAAGAAATACCAGATACTAGATTATATGGGACAATATGTAATACACTGCTGGCAAATTAAGACATTGATTCATTCCTTGTATTGAATTTGTTCACAGTAACCAATGTATTACTTGTTCCCCAAAGGCTCCAGCATTTTCTCTCACCTTTATTGATCAATAGTTTATAACTTTGAAACTATTTGCAAAACGTGATTCATGTAACTTTATTTCCTAGTCTTAGAAACAGTGTAAGCCATTAGGTTCATAGAGCAAGGTCCTGCCTAGCCAGGAGTGGCACTGCTGGAGCTGCTCCCATTGTCTGATAGCCACTAGTCTATATTTCAGCACAGAAATCAGTGAAAGGGTGCATCAACACTAACTGAAACACATTCATTTCTCAGAAATCACTCCGTAAAACATGGGGGATGGGCTAAGAAGAATTACTGGTTGCTACAAAATTTCTGTACAGTCTTTAGAAAAAGTATATGGAAATAACTGGGGATGTGTGACTTTTAATCAAAAGCAATGAACATAATACTTGGCTCCTGTAAAACAACCACAGAATTAAGAAAAGCTTAGTGGTGAGCTGAACATGACTACAGGAGAGAGGCACTATGTATCTGCCAAGGAGAAGGTGAGATCTAAGGATGCCCCTTGAAGCAGATGAACACTACTCATGAATCTTGCAGTAACTGTTTAAAACAAAGAGGTTAATTGGGTTGCAGTCTGTAATAGACACCTATATAACCCATTCCTTCACCTAAACTCTATTCCACAAAGAAGTGGCAACAAACCCTCCAATAAACTCATATAAATTACGGATTGACACAGCTGGTGGCTACTGGAAGCACCTTCATGAAGGCAAAAAGGAGGGAGGGAGGGAAGGAAGGAGGAAGAGAAAGAGAGCAGAAAACCTGACTTGAAACAAATATGGCCATGCCTGGAGCTCTTTAAAAAGCCTGAACATGGGAAGAAAGTGGTCGCAAGTCATGTTAAATGACTTTCTCTAGAGTTGCTTCATTTGCTCTCATTTGCAGAAGGGCTGCAATCTGCAAACATTACATTCATGTATGAAGCAGGCACAGTGACATTGTCCTAAACTCTGCTGCAGGGTGGGAAAGAGCAGTCATTTCTAACTGCAGCTAATCAGGACAACAGTGGTCCCTGAACAGCAGCTTTCACAACTGTAAGAGCTCAGCAGCACAACGAGCATGGGGGCAGGGGAACGCTCCCCTTCTTTCAGGAAGCTTCCCTCTGATCTGGATTCTAACACCAATGTCTGTTTATAAACTCTGTCACTCCACCTGAAGTGACAATAGAAAGCATTCAATACAGATGTCAAACATTAAAACTACCCCAAAGCCTGGATAGACTTAGTTCCTCCAGGGGACGCAGAGTCCAGGGCACTGAGGAGCTGATTCCAGCCTGGATTCAAGTGGACTTTTGCCAACACTTCAGGCATGGGATCATCTTCAGTTTTGCCAATGTTTTTTGATGCAAATGCTTTCCAGTAACATTCTAGTCTTTTAGAGGACAATTGCCAAAGGGCCACATGCAGCATGTGTAGAGAGCAAGTATCAAGCTGGTGTCCTGAAAGCCATGAACCTGTGATGGGTGGATCTTGTAACACTGCTGAGAATCTTCAGGGGGGAAAGCAACTAATTTAGAAAAGAACTAAATCCACTTATAATAAAGTAGAATCTGTGATATAAAAGTTGCCTGTATTTACACACATGTATTTCTAAGGGCTCCCTTCTCACAGTGCAGGCCATGGTGTTTAACTCATTCCTTCTAAAACTGAGGCAAATTCAAGGTTCAGGAGACAGTCAACTGCAGTAATAAGTGAGACTATTTTGTTCATTTTTTTAAAGATGTTTAACAACTACAGTTTGTTCAGCTGCCCACAGGACTCACTGCTGAGATATACAGGTCACAGGACTGTCATGGGATTTTCTTGCTTCACTCTCATAGAAATGTACAAATCACACTGCCAAAACATGCTTCTCCTCAGGAATGTCCTCATTCGGGAGTTTCAGCGTCTTTGGAACACCTGCATCCTTTAAATAAAACCAGATGCTTCCTAAAATTCTGACCAAAACCCCCATGTTTTATCATGTTTTGAGAACAGAGATAAATTTGAACTTTACACAGAAACTGCAAGAAAAATCTCTTCTCTGAGCCTAACATTTCCCACACACCAGGTGCTTCTGGTTTGAAATGTGTGCATGTGATGGACTCTCATGCTCCATCTCTACCTGTGAAATCACTTCCCACTTTGGTAAAGCAACTGCTAAGTAAGGAATCACATGGAGGAGAACTAAAAGTCTGAAAAGCTTCAGAATGACACAGTACTGAGAAGGAAGTATATCAAACCATCAGCAAAGCGTTCAAAACAAATGCAAATTAAACAAAAAAGTCTAAAGTTTCTGTTTTACTAAAATTTACCATTTAAAAAAATTTTACAGATACTCAGGTAAAGGTATGTTGAGGTTTTTTCCAAAGCCTCTCAAAGTTTACACACCTTCACATTATTGCAGCTCACTTTGCTTTGAAAAATGAAGTCTGTGGTTTAAATTACAACCTGAAAACCCAGCTCAGCTGAGTCATGCCAAATATTGAATGAGTCAGCAAGCAATCACTAGTTGAACAAATAATTGAGACATAACTCCCTCCAGAAAGAGGTAATTTTCCTACTCACACATAAGAGAGCTGCTGCCATTTCAGCACATGGCCCTGCAGTCCAATTAGCAGCTGCTGCAGCTACTGGACGAGGTCCCAAACAAGGCACTCTACCTCACATTTCCAGTGGCAAAGAGAAATGAGTTTGATTTGAATCACTACTTTCTCTGCAACTCTACAACAGAGCTTTTCTGTACTGGCCACAGAAGAAGGATCCTTGAGCCTAACAGGGAGATAAAAGCGATGGTCACATTCAGTGGCAAGCAGAGAAGGTACCTTAGGGACAAAGACAGGTATTGCCACACTGACTAACTGCTGGTAATACACAGTGGAGACACAAGCACTCTCTAGTACATAATTTTTTTGTTTAGAATTAATTTTTTCTGTTCTGTGCATCAAAAATTTAGGCATTGCATCTAAAGAACAGTCAGTGAAGTCTTATAAATAATTTATCACATTTTCTCTCTCGGACTGTTCTTTGGAGAGAAGGATCACTTCCCCTTGACTGTAACTGGGTCCTAGGGTAAAGCTCATCTCAACACCCACCTTTCAACCAGCTATAGGCAGGGGAAATGAATCATGCTGGGGGTACTCATACAAATACTATCGAGATAAAACAGGAAAAATAATCATACGGCTGCCACTTAGAGGTACTAATCGTTTGGGGCTGATGCGGCTGCACACTGTATGTTCAAGTGATAGACACTTGTCTGAAATCAGTACCTAGCATTCATATGCAAGCCCAAATGGATAATACCTTCCATATGCTACAGGGAAGAAAAGTTTGGATTGGGAGTTATTCTTTTTTAAAGTTGTGTTCAAGAATGGGATGAGTATAGTCAACTGCCAGAACTTTGTATTTTTCTTTTCTAAGGGCAATTGATTCCCAGGTTTGCTGACATATTGGTGGCAAAACAGACAGGCTTGGAAAGCGCAGGTGGTGGGTGAGCCCTGCACTGGGGTAAGGGGCTGGGCACCCGGACTTCCACACACTGTATTGATGGTGACTGGGCTATCAGGAGAGTCCCTGGAATGGGTCATCTATGCACATTTCACCATCCTAGTAAAGTACTGGCCAGTTGATATAATGAAGTATGAGAAGGATGTAAACAAAATTACTACAAATAGAAAAACTACACTTACACTGAATCAAGTTGTCCACTACTTGGGTAGTGGGAATAAGACCCTATCAGCATTCAAAATAATGAAAAAAGTTCTATTTTACCCATTGGGATTATCAGAATTAATCCACTAAGCTAAAACTCTAAATACCTCCCAAAAGGCCAATAACTGCTCTGTCACCATGCAGGCTCTGTTTCACTTTGACAAGTTCCCAGTTTTGGCTGCTGAAGCATAACCAAGGCAGACAGCAGCCTTTCTTCTCTGTTCTCCTGTCCCTTTCTCCTGCACAACCTACATCTTATGGGCTGATATGGTAACTTGTTTTTAACCAACAAACCAAAATACAAACCAGAGCAAGGACTGTTGCAGCTGACCTAGTCCGTGGGCTTTACTTGCTACTGATGATCTCTCTCCATGGGAACTTTGGGATAAGTCACATAGTCTCCTTTCTAGCTGCTTTTCCAGGTCATCCAAAGCAAAACAACAAGCACTGTTCTTGGACATCCAAAAAACCAACTAGGAAGCAAAACCTTTCTTCATAATGAGAATGGCAACAGAACAGGACAGACAGGAGGAAGCTGATGACTAGTGTTGAGCACAGAAAAAAAACTGTCTCATTTCTGTCAGTCCTGGTAGCTCATGATGATTCTGAGGGTAGCTCAGGGGTTCAAACAGCATCCAAGTAGCAAGTAATTCAACCATGAAAACTTCCTGGCTCCCAGACAATTTGTCTTTAAAGAAATGCAGATGCAAAACACATTTAAATGAGTAGAAATCTTTATTTTCATTCTAAATTTGTTTCTGATAAGATATTTTCAACTCCTTATCTAGATTCTGATGTGGCTTGCAGTTCTGCACTGATAAGAGTAGTAGCTAAGGCACAGGAGGCATAACTAAAGAATTCACAGCAGGTAAACTCTGTAGGCTACAGCTTGTTTTTTAGCAAATACACAACACATGAAACTACAGGAATTAAAAACCAGCAGCATCTCCTGCAGTCCTATGCAACTGCTCATCTCCAAATCTCTCATTAAAATGACAAGTCAAATAGGATTAAACAAGGTTCACGTGTCTGTTCTGCACTGATTACAAGCTCACTCCATCACTCCCAGGGTGATCTACTGATGGACAGCATACAAAAGAAGGGATCGGCAGGACTGTCCTGATTCTCCTTGACCTACCTCTCATGATATTGCTTCATTACCACTCAATATTTTCCCCTACTTGGACATAGCAGAGAGGGGAAGAGGCATTTTCAAAAAGAGATATTAGTATAAGGCAGGGTTTCATCTGTAGCTCATTTCCAACAAATAACCCCAAAGAATTTATTAGAAACAACTTTGAAAGCCAAGGCCAGACTGTGTCAGCTTTACCAGCAATGACAAACAAGCCCCAGCACTGACATGACACAGCTTACCTGAACATGGAGAAGGAAAGGGCAATTCAGTGCCCAAGCCCTGCAAGGACAAGCAGCAGCTCATCCCACTACACCAGTTCGCATGATTCCCACAATGAGGTCTCCATACCAGTTACTGCTAACGGGGCAGTTCTGGCATTCCAGGTGACTATGACATTTATTAACCAGTCTGAAACAGGGTACTTCTCCAGGGACACCCCTTTGTCACGGGGGAGAAGCTTGTGTGCCCTCATGAGGTTGAGAGCTATGCTGGAGGTGGTTTGTGACGCCAGTAGGGTCCCCCATGCCAGACAGGTCTCAGCTGAAGGGTCAGACAAAGTGCGTCCACAGGCATGATGGGCTTGCCAGCCATCTGGCAACCGTCCTAGGAGAAGGACAACTCCAACCCCAAACCCGGGCAGGTGGAGCTCGCTTAGCCCTGTAAGGCCATCCATCTAAGAGAAGGATACTCTGACCAAACCTACGTCCTGAGGTACTCACTGTCACCGTCCAAGCTCGCTCGGCTGTGGCAGATGAACCTCAGGAGTAAAGGGTGGGGCCAGTTCTGCGCACGCTGTGCCTCACCTGAACAATCCATTGCTCAGGCTCGAAAGGTTCACCCAATTGCAAAGCCCTGTAGCGACAGGTGAGGGTTGAAAACGGCAGGTGATAGGAAGCAGCTGGAAGCCGCAGACCCAACCCTGCATGCAGGCGGGGCAGGATATGGGTCATTAGAGACTTGACCCCGGAGATGCCAGTCTGTGAGGCAGCATCCTGAACGACCAAGCAGCCTTTTCTAGCGACAGCGCTGCTTGCTCCACACGGAGAGGGGCCTAGCAAAGGTGGCCTAACCAAAGCTCATCTCCACACCCGGTTGGATAACCGCGGCAAACTGGCATCTTCCGTGCAGTCAAACAAAGAGATTTCAAAGGATACACCTGCCTCCAAAGGTGTGTTCAAACTAACACTCGCATGTTGGAACATCAGAACCATGCTTGATACTGGGGATAGTGGACGTCCTGAGCGTCATTCTGCTCTAATCGCCCACGAACTGTCACGACTCAACATCGACATTGCTGCTCTCAGTGAAGTTCATCTTCATGAGGAAGGGGCAGCCTTAAAGAACATGGTGCCAGCTACGCACTCTACTGGTCAGGCAAACCCAAAACCAAAAGACACCTTTCAGGATTTGGCTTCATGATTAAAAACTCCATTGCCTCCAAACTTGAAAATCTGCCGACAGGTCACTCCGATCGCATTATGTCCTTACGCCTCCCACTACACAACAAGCAACATGTTGTTCTTTTTAGCGTATATGCCCCAACTCTCCAAGCTGACCCAGCGGAAAAAGACAAATTCTACATTGACCTGCACCACCTCACCCAAAATGTTCCTGCAGATGATAAGATCATAATTGTTGGTGACTTCAACGCCAGAGTAGGTAAGAACTCTGAAGCCTGGAAAAGTCTCTATGTAACCTTCGTTGACCTCACCAAAGCTTTCGACACTGTGAGCAGAAAAGGCCTGTGGCAGATCTTGGAACGTTTAGGATGTTCCCCCAAGTTCCTCAAAATGATCATCCTGCTACATGAGGCTCAGCATGGACAAGTCAGATATGGTGATGCACTCTCTGAGCCCTTCCCAATAACCAATCGTGTGAAACAAGGTGTGTTCTTGCACCAACTCTATTCACAATCTTCTTCACCATGATGCTCCAAAGAGCCACAGCAGACCTCGATGAAGAAAACGGCATCTACATCCGATATCGTACCGATGGAAGCCCATTCAACCTGAGGCGACTGAAGGCCCACACCAAGACCCTGAATCACCTTGTCCATGAGCTGCTTTTTGCTGATGATGCCGCCCTTGTTGCTCACACAGAAGCAGCTCTGCAGTGCTTCACATCCTGCTTTGCAGAGGTTGCTGAGCTTTTTGGGCTGGAAGTCAGCCTGAAGAAGATGGAAGTTCTCTTCCAACCTGCACTTCAGGAAGTCTTCCATCATCCTCACATCACCACATCAGCACAGGTGAATCAGAGCTTAAGCCAGTCCAGCAGTTCACTTGTCTGGGAAGTATCATTTCCTCAGACGGTAAGATCGACAAAGAGACAGACAACAGGCTGGCAAAGGCATACAGAGCCTTCAGAAAACTCCATAAAAGAGTCTGGTCCAATAAACACCTGAAGAAAAGTACAAAGATCAGTGTCTACAGAGCCATTGTACTGTCTACTCTTTTATATGGGTCTGAATCCTGGGTCATCTACCGCCACCACCTGCAGCTTCTCGAACGCTTCCATCAGCGCTGCCTCCATTCAATCCTAAACATCCACTGCTCTGATTAGGTGACCAATGTGTCTGTTCTTGAACAGGCAGGGGTCAGCAGTATCGAGGCCATGCTGATGAGAACGCAGCTGTGCTGGGCAGGGCATGTCTCCAGGATGGAGGATCACCCACCGCCTCCCGAAGATTGTGCTCTATGGTGAACTCGCCACCGGCTGCCGTAAGAGAGGAGCCCCGAAGAAGAGATACAAGGACTCCCTGAAACAACACCTCACCCTTGGCCATACTGACTGCCACCAATGGTCCACTCTGGCCTCCAGTTGGGATTCACGGAGACACACCATTCACAACGCTGCTGCTTCCTTTGAGAACACACGCAGAGTCAGTCTTGAGGAGAAAAGACAACGCAGACAGAACCGTTCCTCCCCAATATTGTCAAAGGAGACGTTCTGCTGTGCCTTTTGTGACCGGATTTGCCTATTCCAAATTGGCCTTTTTAGTCACCAGCAGCTTGCAGCAAGTGTGGGTAGTGCCCTTCCCAAATCTTCGTTCGCGAAGCCTGGCCATGATGATGATGATGAAACAGGCTGTGTTGGTGAAACCTTTGGTGCTTGTTTGGGGTTTTTTTTGTTTGTTTGTTGGGTTTTATTTTAGAACCTCCCAATGAACTGAACAAATTCTTTTTAATTTACCATTGACTACTGGATGTTTTAATATGTAACACAAAAAATTTTTTACTCTATGATGAACATCATAGGATGCCTGCAATGTTTCTTTACTCAGTTTTGTAGCCCATGGTATTGAGGATTTTAAATGTTCTTAAAAACACTTTAAAATATTTCTTTAAGCTTTCTTCAGACTACTGAGAGTATCACTTACACAATCACATTCAACAGCAATTCACCCAAAGTCCTTATCTACTTGTGTTTCTTCATTTCTATGACAAAAACATATTTCACAGTATTCCTGTGCAGCTGTAAAACCACAGAAGTGTTACCATGTATAGAGCAGCAAAATAACACTGATAACACCATAGGCTCTGAAATTATACACAGTTACTAAGAAAATGTTTGGAGATATGTGAGTGGAAGGGCTATTTTTCTGTAGATAACAAAATGTGGAAGGCTCTATATACACACCCTCAAGATCTGCAGGGCGTGGCTTTTTAGCACTGTCATTTCAAAATTAATCCAAAGACAGCACAAAATCCTACAACTTCATGTTAACATACAATATGCAAACATCAAAGTCATAGACGATTCCAATTAATGGATGGGGCTTTTTAACCAAAATATTTTCTGGTGTCACCAGTCTTATCGATAGCTACAAGAGCAAAAGAGTATATGCTGACTTTTGATGGATGCATTCTGAAAAGAGGAAACCACAGGAAGGCACAAGGATAACAGGGCCACAGGGAAAGTCCTTAGTTTGCTGCTTTTATTAGGTATCAGCCCTGGAGAATGAGTGAGTTTCAGAGTTTTAGCCAAAAGCTTTACGGTCACCAGAATCTGAGAAATTCCATTAAAGCCTTCTGTTTTCACCAGGGCAAAAAGTGCAGGAAAATCGTTCCACAAGTAGATGAGTGAGTAGTTTGCATTAGTGCTCCTTTCTGGACACAAGCTCTGTTGCCTTGAGGAGGAGCAGTAGAGCAAAGGAGTGTCTGAAGAGCCTACAGGAACTATTGGGAGATATTTTTCCAAATATTAGGCTTTGATGCCCCCACAGAAGTTGTACCAGAGCTGATACACCAGTCTCCAGGATTTTATTCTGTGAGTGTCTGTGGACTGACTTTTCTCCTAAGCCCATCAGTCGGCCCTCAGCTTTGTGCTGTTGCTGAACTGACCTGGCATAGAGCATTCTTCAGTATCCTTTCTTAACAAGGAGTCACAGCATATGTCAGTGAGGGAGTTGCAGGCAACAGAAAGATGCCTGTAGTAGTTCCTGCTGGGCACGTTATTTAGGTAAAAAGCTTCACAGCAATTTTCTAAACACAACTCATTTTTATTGCCAAACTCTTACCTTTTCTCACTGTTCAGAATTAATCTTACCCTTTTTGAAACATCCTACTTGTTTGACAGGGAAGAAAAGAAACTGAGTAAACAATTAGCCAAATTTTTAAATGTACTTGGATACCTGAAAAAGCAGGTAGACACCTGCTTGGATTTGGAGATATGACAGAGCTGGTTAGAGGTTCAAGTGAGATAAGAGGCAACTGAAGCTGTTCAAATATTTTTAGGGGGAATAAAACTCCAATCTCCTGTCCAATGCCTGACTATATAAAAACATTTTGGATCTAAATCTTGTTGATCATGCAGACCTCCAAATGCTTGTCTATGCTCATTGGTGGTATCTGTAGCTCTCCCAGGACCAAAGTCCCTCCTCCCAAGATGCCCAAGACCATCTGTGCCCAGCCACAGCCCCACAGCTCTGATGCAGCAGGACTCAGGTGAGGCTGTCTAAAATCAGGTTGTTGCATCGGGGAGCAGAGGTAGCTGGGGACCAACTAAAGGATGTTTTCCTTAGAAGACCTTTAAACTAAGATCAGAGATTCCACAGGCAGCAAATCTGCTGCAACGTATGTCTCAGCTTTTACTTTTCTTGAGAAAAATCTGGCAAGGAGAAAGACTGACAGAGTAGCCTTTTATCATTATCATGGCAACAGCTGCACACCGTAGGATTTGAGAGATAACACCAGAGGGAATGCTTGCACAGAAAGATTAATTAGTTGGCTTCAACATGGGATGTTACCTGCCTCTCCTCAACCAGAGACTCAAAGAGAAACAGGGGCTTTTTCTGGAGACTCCTGACAAAGCTGCTGCCTCATGGCATTCAGGGTATTGGGCTGGACCAACTATCAGAGAACAATTTGCTATAAATTGAGCCACCAACCACAGACTAACTGCACTACTTTATTTTTTAAAGATATATTTGGGAGCATCTATTTTTCTAGAGATGAGGTTCTGCCAAAGTAATCCAAAGTAAGTTAATAAGTTTCTGCAAGTGAAAGCTTTGATTTGCAGCCTAGATCTTCCTCGTGAAGGGCCAAGGGGAGCTGGGAAGTTGGATGAGAGATAAAAATTCACTTCTGGTGATTGGGAGCTTTGGTTCAGACAGTGCTTTAAAAGAGCGCTGGCCATGAGCTTCCAGGCTCCCAGCAGACAAGGTAACAAGGTGCCAGCCACATCTTCCCCTGCTCCAAGTAGGAATGCAGGCACTGTAAGAGCAGCACACCATGAGTGTACAGTCATCCTACGCTGTGTTGGGAATCCAAGTGCATCTTTCTCAATGTACTGAGGTAGTTTTATCCCTTCATTAGTGCACACAGCAAGAAAATAAGTCAGTCTGTCATGGATACAGACGTGGAGGGAGCCCAAGTCGAGTATCAAATCCTAATGCAAAACAACCACTTCCTAAGAGAAAGCACTGCAAGAGAACTCATTGGACTAGATGACCTTTGGGTGTCCCTTCCAATCCATAATATTTTATGAACATCGTTTTCATCCAGCCATGAGCCACTTTGTTACAGCAGGTGAGAAATCCTACAATGAAACAAACTGGAAGCACAGAGCAGTTTTCCACATTAGATCACAACATGTGCCTACTGCAGCTGCACCCTTCCATCTACTCTTTCTCCTCCTCCTGGAGCCACTTGTCTGAAGTGCTTGGGGATAACCCAGCACCACAACAGCAAACACATCTGCTTGCAAACAACCAGGGCAAACTCTGACCTGAAACCTGCACTCCCTTTAGCACCCTAAACTATATCTGGTAAGGCAAAGTACTCTGATTATCCACAATAAAAACAAAGGTGAACTTTATTTTTAAGACCAACGGGGTAAATTAGTCTGGGCAAAGACAGCTGAGGCTGTAGCATCGATGGGTTGCAGGGAATTCCTCAAGCACTGCAGCACTGAGAGGGCCTAACAAAACACAGGAGTGGTTGCCCAGCGAGTGAGAGAAGATGGGTAGTGAGTAGCTGTTTCCAAGGAAGGAATAATGTGAATAAAGAGTCACACAACCACCAAAGAAGGCATATTGGATACTGGCTGCCCATGACAGATGTATAGCAAAATTCTGCACAGTTAATTGACTTTAGTCTTTTTGATCTCACATTAACTTTAGTAAGCTCTTCTGAAGCACTGCCTTTTGACTATCTCCATTTCTACCATAAACACCCATAAAATAAAATCAGATAGAACTGAAATTTCATCAGTTCATCTCTAGATCCAATCTTCACTCTTGTTTGGGCCCAAGGCCCAGAATCACAGCTGAGCCTGACAATTAATCTGGATTGTAACTGGGCTTCTGTCCTCGGATGTTGGCATGTCACAGCCCTGACAGTTCCTGCTTTGAGAATCTTTCAGCCACAGATAACAGTGAAACCCAGAGGGGAAAAGGCTTCTGTATAGTTTTCTTCACTGTTTATTTCAGTTGCCTACAGACAAACTGAAAATTGATGAAAAGCAAAATTTTAAGGTAATCAATACCTGTCACTCTAGAAACAAAAAGCATGAATTTTTTTTAGGAAATAACCTATATCCCAAGAGAATGAGAAGTAAGGGGTAGATGCTTTGATGATATCCAAATTTTTCTAGTAGAAAATAAAAAATTTTTGCTTGGTCATTCAAAAAACATTGTTATATTCCTAGGCTCTGTAGCAGCATTTAGAATGATGAGTATCTTATATGGAGAGCACCATACCTTACTTATTTTTTTCTTATCAAAGTGTAAATGTGAAAAATATTGAATATGATAAAATAATGAAAATGCAAAAAATATTGAACATATTAAATTTTCTTTACTGGTCAAACTTAAAATAAAGACATGAATGTTCAAGAAGTCACCCTTTTGCAAATATCTGGTTGTTTCTATAGACAAAATAAACAAATCCTGGTGTATTTTAACCTCTTCTATATTTAAAACATTCTCCAAATGGTTTCAGGAGGATGTGGAAGCTGACCATTAAGTTTACCATGTGAGATCTAATCCTCTAACAGGCTGAGCACATGTGCTGCCTCAGACACCCTTGCAGCCTTCTGTGTTACATATGCAAGGCAAAAAGTGGTGTTTCAGTGGCTCAGAACTCAATTCCAGCCTGGGAGGATTCCCAGACAGCCCCAGAGTTTACTAAGATGGAGGTTTCCACATGCTTTTCTCCTGTGCCACTGCAATCAGCAGGAACCTCCACTCACGATTTCAGCAGGGGAGCTCAGTGCTTTGCCATGACTATGACAGAGCGAATTTCCAAGACCGGCAATCTTTGGCTTCAGCTACACTTTTCCAAATTTACAGACTGTCTCACTGAGTGTGGGCAAAGAAAATCCATCATTAATTAGCAGTTCTGTGAGCCATCAGCCTTATGAAATATTGTCACTATATTACTATTATTATATTACATTTCCTCAAAAAACTCCAGCTATGGTAGTTTTTTAATTCTAAGCATTCTTGTTGGCACATGTTGGAAGGATGGATCTTTAGGTGGATGCTCTGCTGCATTTGGATATTTCTGCCTGCAGGTATCTAACACCTTGGGAAATGGGAAAAGGACTTACTATGGGTTTAGCCAGGTGTAGGCCTAAATTTAGGTTTTAGATTTCAGAATAGGCCTGAGACTATCAGCTGACTTGGGCTGGGCTGGGCCAGCTGACAGCTGGCTACTGCTGGCCAGTGATATTCCATACCACGTTCCGACATCATCTCAAAATATAAAAGCTGGTGTGGGAGTAGTTTAGTTAGTTCCATCATATCTGCAGTAAAAACAGGACATGGTGCCTCTGTCCTGCTGTGCTGGGCCTTGCTGCTGCCACTGCTACTTCGAATTTTGTTTTAGTTCAGGGAAGTAGAAACATTTTATTGTTATTCTCTCTGTTCTTTGCTGGGTGTCTTTTGGGTGCTTTATGAATCTGGAATAATGAAACCTGGTTTTGGTGGGAGGTAAGAAATTGTTGTTATATCTAACTTGTGTGTGTGTTATATTGAAGTTTTCTTTCATTTTTTTTCTTTTCTGTATAAATATATATAATTAGTTTAAGTATAAACCTAGTTTGAGTTTCCAGGGTTTTTTTCCCTTTCTCCCTTTTCTCAGTGGGAAGGGGAGGGAAGCTTCGACTGGGCAGTTGGCATTTTGCCAGCTCAATCCAAGACAGGGCAATACAACAGTAACAACTCAGGCACAAAACAGATCATTGTCTGGCAGGGGAGAAGTCATTCAGAAATGCATCTGGTCTTGTCTTTCAACATTGCCTGGATAGACTAGGAAGAAGAGATTAGCAAGAGCATTTTTCTGGTTTGACTACCTTTAAGAGAAAAGTATAAAAGTACCTTGTTAAAAGTGGTATTCATAAACTTCTGAAAATTCTACAGAAAACAGGCAATATATAACCACTGCATGAGGATTTCATATAAAATAGATGTCTGGATATCTAATTTCAAGAATAGTAAAGGGAATCATCTCAGGGCTACAAGCAGTTTGGAGGCCAGAGGCACACGTCAGATTCTGGCCTGTCCTACTGTGCTGTGGTGAAATGGGAAATGAGCAGAGGCTGCCAAGGACAGTGATTTGGGGAATGAGAAAAAAAGGACAGAAAACTTCTTCTATCTCTATTTCTCTTCTCAGCAGAATAGTTTTTCCCTGTTGTGTGAGATACAACACACCTGCCATGGCGAGAAGGCACCTTGCACAGCTGGTAATGAAACACAGTTATGCTGAATAGAGACATCAGCAGCCCCAGGGAGCCATAAGGGAGCTCAGCACTCCCTCACACATGGAAGCACACATTTCCTACCACTGAACAAAGCACAGCACACACCCTGTGCTTTGGGATAGAGAATGCCTGAAGAAATGTACAATGCACACACGTACCCCAAAAATGAAGCAACACAATAGACCCCAGAAAATCTACTGGCTTGGACTATGTACAGTGACAGCAAGGGATATGTTGCTCAGCTTAAGGATGGCAGGTGAGAGCATGACAGTTTTACATCCCCAGTGTGTGCAGCCTCCAACTATTGAGAACATGCAGCTGTGTGGGGATAGGGACAGCCACCAGCTACAGCCACTGGTCATGTTGCCAGCAGCAAATGCCAACACAGCCTGCGTCCCTGAGTGATGCTGGCAGCCTGACCCCAGCTCCCACACTGCTCCTCACCCTTCCCTGCTCCCCTCTGCTCACTCCCCATGTGCTTCTGCATCCATCAGGAAGTGGGACAGGCTCTAACCAACTTGATGCATTAAAGATCACTACTGTTTCTGGCTACATCATTATTCCTAACTCTGGAACCTTGTCTAGACATAAATCACCCTTTTCCTAGGCTTGCACTTTTGGTCAACGTTCAAGATCAAATATCTGCCTGGCACATGTTAGAGCTCTGATGGGTCTATTCATAACCTTGAGAACACACTGACAACTAAAAGCCATTTTGGCCAATACTAATTGAGCTATTTGTTACCTTGGAGTATTTAAATATAAGTAGAACCCCTACTAAAGCTGAAGCAGTGTGATCCTCATTGTATCATATCTATGTGGAAAATAATGTTGTTTAAGGTGAAGCATGAGAAATCTTAATACAGTTAAAAAAAATGGAAAGGCAGATTGAAAGTCTCCCAGGAAAGTTATAATTTTTATGCTGGTTCTTTTGATGATTTGATGTTAGTTTTAAACTACAATTCTGAATCCCATACATTCCTGGAACATTATCCAGAAAAAGGAGGTTGAAGAGGTAGAGAGGACCCACATTCACTTTACAACTGAGTAACTGAAATGTGACTGAAAAGATGTCCTGTTTCTTTTATTTATGCCTTAGCTAGCAAAGTACCTGAAAGTGGGGCTGGACTGGAGGCAGAGCCCTTCCCAAGCACCTCCTGGGGTTCATGGCTCTAATGCTGCTTTAGCCTCCTAGAATGTTCAGATATCACTGACCCCAATCTATCACACATGTCAGATGAACCTTTTGGGTCTCCAGGAAAGCCTGAGATAGACACCTGTCCCGCTGTGTGGAGCTTGGCCAGGGTGCTGGCATGGGCACTGGCTGCTGCTCCCACACCCCAAGCAGAAGCAGCTTTGCACTTCACATTCACACCCTTAGTTCCCAGACCAAGAGTCATGACAGACCACTGTGAGATGTGACATGAGTTGTCTAAGAGCCATCACACCACGAATGTGAAGCAGAGACTGAGGCAGACACCATTCTCCAATGCAGATATTGTTTACCTTAGCCAGAACACCCTTTTTTCTCTTTGCTCAAACCCATCTCATTCACTCCTTGATGCCTACCTTGTACAGGAGGTACAAGGTGTCCTGGTCCACCAGCCCTAAATCCACCTCTACAGATTCATACACACTGAGGAAAATAAATATGATCCTGTCACTTATGTGAACAAGCACTTTTAGCCTGGCTGAGCAATGACTGCTTCCAGATCTAAGCTACTAACTACAGGTCCTTCTGATGCCCTCATACCTTGCTTATATCCCTGAAAGAAAACTTATATCCTTTTCCTTATAGTTGTTCAGTATGTTACTGTAATTCTCAAATCGTTGTTAGAAGACTGCCTGATGACAGCAGAACCATAAATTGTCACTCCGTGGTACAGGAGGCTCCTTTGTCCTGTTGAAGAACTGAGCAGCAATGCCACAAAGCAGCACAAAGCTGCCCCATTACAAAATGCTCAGAAAGGGCAGAATGAATTAGCCCAGCTCTGCAGCTTCCTCTGTACTGGGGCAAATTCCATGTCTAACACAAGGGCCCCAACTTAAAAATTCAGGAGGGATTAGCACAGATTCAGATGGATGCAAGAGAACCCAAAGTAACAGTTCAGATCTCTTTGCTGACTCTCAACCTGATTTAGGAGACCAACACTTCTACCACTCCTTGAATGTGCTGTGCAAAGCCATGACCTGGAAAGGGTTGATGGCTTCCAAGGACTGGGTTTCAGCATAAAGTTAGACCTCTATTTATAGAGTTCACAGAACCTTTACCACATGATCACACTCCTACAGGCAGCACCTGCAAGGTATGCTGTGACTTTACTCTTTCCAGCATTTATCCTGTCTGCTCCCTTTGCAGAAGGCAGGGCTGTGATACTAAGGACACACTGACTCTCCAACATACGAACAACAATGTATTGCCATATACAGACTTTGGCAGTTTAGGATTACTTAAATATATAGGCACAATAAGAAAATAATTGCTACAAAATCATTTCATAAGAAGTTCAAAAAATCCCCAAAGAAAGGTGCCTGTGTGACAGTTTACAAATTGTACTCTCCAATTTAGTGCTCTTACTGAGACTCTGCAAACCACATGCTGCTCACTAGCTCCCTCCTCTCCCCGCTGCTGGAGAGGAAGATTGGAGGCACAAAAGTTGAAAATCAAGGGTTGAGATAAGAACAATTTACTAGAAATAACAATGAGATAAGAAAGTGAACAGTAACAGCAGCAATAGGAACACCAAAGTGCACAAGATACGCAAATGATTCACAGGATTGCTCCGAACTCTTCTCCCTGGAAGAGACTCCCTCCCACTCCACCCACAGGAACGACAGAATAAGCCCTGGGTCCTGGCCATTCCCCCTCATGTCCACTGCAAAAATTAACCCTGTCCTGGTCCAAACCAAGACACTGTATAATAGTATTTGGAACATGCATGTGACTCATGCAGCATACAAATACAACTCTTAAGCAGGATCCTGAGTTTATCCCTTCAGATGGAAAGGAAAAGCTTTGGGAATAACCCCTTGGGCTGTAACTGGTTAGGTTCCTGTCCGCAGGAATGTTGGGACTCCCTAAGTTAGGAGTGAAAGGCGGAGAGAACTGCAGGAGGAGAAATGCATGATCTCAAAATGGGATAACAACATTTTCCTGGAGAATGGGCTACATCTCTGCTACAGAGTTCTTGTTCAATCACTAATTGCAGAAATAGTTAATAATTGTACATTCATCATTCTGTGCTCAGCATGAGAGGCTGGGACTGCATTTGGAAAATGCTGATTACTCAACAACTTCAGTTGTTCCTAAAGTAATCTGTGCTTTGATTCTCTAAATCACTACAAAACAGGGAAAGACTAGTAAGTTGAGGCCATGGTTATTCTGCCTGCAGGGCTGAGCCCAGTGTGCTGGTGCTCTGTGAGATCCAGCCCCACTGTGCAACAGCACCATCAGAATAAACGCATTCAGGTACAAAGCACAGGGTGCTGCAGTGATGGACAGCTCAGCAAAGCTGCTAATGCATGAATTGTGTACTTAGAACTTTGGAAAACATTTTTTCTGTGGCATTTGTGAGACTTCAAATTAATCATCCACACAGGAAGTTATGCTACAGGTGTCCTGAGCTATATGTACACACATTAAACACACCAAAGATTTTTATCTCTGAAGAATGTAACTCCAAGAATAGCCTGAAGTACTGTGAGAGTAACAAACCTCTCACAGGTGTTGTGTTGCTCTACAGGAATCAGTGTTAGTCCCTGTCTGGAACTGGCTCCAGGTTAAGACTTGGCCAGCAACTGCTGCAGATGGAATAAACATCCTTCCCAGACACTTTCTTCCTGGCACCACACCTTTCTCCTGAGCTGTTGGAACAAAACTCTCACAATAATGTTCTAACCTTGTGTTAACCACAATGGTGGTATAGCCTTGAACCAACACAGAGAGCTTTGGCACTGCGGGCAGAGCAATAAGCTGGGGGAGTGTCTGTCCCCTCTTTTCACACCATCTAGAGCATGTAAACCAATTCCAAATTTCCGTCCTGGATGCATCTGGGGATTTTTGGAACATTCTTCTGACCTTCAGATATGTTTTTCAGACAGGAACAGTAAAAAGAGCTCTTCCCAACTCCAGCCAGCAGAAACTCTCTTCCCGGTCTCCAAAAATACCCACCATATTTCTCCTGTTCTTTGCTTTGTTCCTTTATTTAAAATATAGCAACAATAAATATCACAGATTCTATCAAAGTTGTGGTACTTCCAGGGACTTGCCATAGACAGGCAAAGATGCTTCAGTTGGGCAAATCAGTGACTGCTTTGGGGAAATCATGTTTAAAAGATCGACATGCCTGAAAGCATCTCTGCCCCACTATCTGAGGTGCTTTTAACTAAAATCTGGGCTTGCATAAAGTGGATGTTACACACAAGAATAACTCTTATATGTTTGCACCACAAGCCACCCAGAGGCACAGTGCCCCTAACAGAATTTGTGCTTGGAAGCACAGGTAGGATGTCATTTCAGAGATGGTTGAAATTTAGCTTTAGTAAGAAAGTTTTAATTTTTCTTTTAATAAAATCCCCAATATTTCTATTTTAGGGGATGCTCTTTGTTCTTAAAAATCAAACAAACAAACAAACAAAACAACAAAACAACAATTCTGTATTAAGGTGTAAAATACAATTTCAGGCTAAAATATACCAGAGACATCCCAGTCTTTTCTGCAGAGAAGCCAAGGGTTGGAAGTTAAAATTGCCAGCTGGGCAAGCAAAGATGCCGGTACAGGTCTCCATCCTGCCTCCCTCCAGTCAAGGTCACAGCCCAGACACTGCCAGGCCTTTGCTCTGGTTGCCTCATAATCTCATCTTTCTCCTTTAAAACAAGCTGATTTGTCTCTGTTTTATCCTTATGTGAAACAAAAGAAAATGCAGCAATATTCTAAAACCCTGCTCTTTGGCTGAACAATCTTCCCACCAACCTTCTCTGAGTTAGTCTTCTGAGATGAGACAGTTCATAAGTGGAGATATACAGGACACAAGGAAGCCAAGGGACAGTGACACAGTGCCAAGAAGAGCCTTAGGAGAAGCCTATGGGAGAGGGCATAGCTGTACCCCCAGTCACGGCTCCAAGCTCAACCAAGGAAAGAGCTACTCCTCATCTCCTCTCACCTTCTCCATTGTCTCTGGCACCCTCTGCCTCCTCCCCCACAGCTGAGAAGCTCCTCTCCAGAGCTCCCAACACAAAGGCAGTCTCTAAAGCTGCAGGACTGAAGCCTGCTACAGAAGAGAAGAGCAGTGCCCTCACTGTGCTCGAAAGAATGTTACATTTTCCCAGAGACAAGGTAAGAAACATGTAACACTAAGGCAAAAAACATTGGACATATTGTGCTCCTCTCTAATGGCGCTGCAGTCCCAGGAGGCTCACTGGTCTCAGTCTGGTACCTCCCAGCAGGCAGTAGCAGTTTCAGAACTATCCAGGAGTGTGACACAGCTGGTAAAAATAGAGGAGGACTAAGAAGCAAGTGGCTTCTTAGACACAGTGCAGGTTACAGGAGATGAGCCCCCACAGCGACACAACAGGCATTTCCCTGCATTCTCCTTGACATGAGCAACTGGGATTCTCAAAGATGTACAATTACAATTACTTCATGAAAAAAAAATTGAAACATATTACTAGAGGAAGACATATCACTGTCATTATGCAACACAGATTACATAGAAAGAAAAAATAAAATATAAACCCCCTTAATTGACACATCTCTGAAGCTTAGAATAGCTACAAGAATCATCCACTGGCACTACTGGCTGCAAATTTGTAAACAATGAAGTATTTAAAGGACAAAACATCACACTGCTCTTCTTACACCCACCTACTCTTATGTTTTGGGCTTAAGTTTTTCCCTGGTGCAGGCCACAGGATACCAAATGCAGAAGGCTTGTCCCCTTCCCACCCCTCTGAAAGCATCATGAACCTGCTCCAAAGGTTGCTTCTTCCAGTTGAGTAACACCCCCATCTGTGCCTGCACATTTTCCATTGCACTCAAAGCTTTAGCCAACAAAATCCAAGTCTACTAGATATTCTTCCATTATAACAGAGCAAGTCTAGGAGCACTAAGTACAGGTGTTATCCAAGCTGCCTTGACACCAGCTGAGCTTCTTCCTTGCTGGTATCTGGACTGGTCCAAAATATTTGCACTGCTTTTGGAGGAAACACTGAAATCCAATATGAAAGAAGAAACATTACATAGGAACAAGATCAACAAGGAGGATAGAGGATGATTTAGGAAGGGTCTAGGAAAAAGGGAAATACATAAATATGACTTTCTAGGCTCCAGTTATTTGTGACTCAGGGGCTTTAAGACCTCAAAGTTGCTGTCTCTGTATGTAAGTTCCATAAGTTCCATTCTACCATGAAAAATTCTCACCTGCAGAAGCAACTGAGGAGGGATGTGGAGAGCAAGAAGCCATGTGGTGTTGTGCAGTGTACTTGAAGTTCTCATTTACTGTCAGTCAGTGTCATTACATTATGTGAACTGGACAAGCAGCGCTGAACAATTCTCAGACTAGATGTCATCTCTGAATATCACAAGACAATTTGGTAAGACAAGTCAAAAAGAAAAGTGCTTCTCACATTTAGAATCTTATATTAGGCAAGTAAGAAACTGTAAAATTAAGTAATTAATCATTAGTAGGGAAAATGTCAATGCCGTGAGTGATTATATTGTTTTTATGGACAATTAGTATGGCCAGTCCTGCACAAAGTGGGAACACGAACCTCCTCTGCTGTGGTTTTAGAACAAGACAGAAAGGTATGTTTACAAAATGCTCATTAGGGAGAAAACCCAGCCCCCCGAAAAGCCCAAACACAAAGCTTTACAGTGAACACAAACCATATAAGCCCCTTTGTGAGCTTTAAATTCTCCAAAGGCTTTGCACTGGCACCCAGCTGTCTCCCTCCTGCATGTTCCAGTGCTTAAAACTCAAATAGTGCAGAAAACGCTTTTCTACAGGACGTCACAGGGGGGGTTTGCAGGAAGAATGGGCCTCAATACTGGCCCATGGAGAGAATTGCAAAGGCAACCATGACCAGAAAGACTTTGCATCATTTTTGGATGATTCACAGCCTCTGAAGAAACAGAAATGCCAAAGTCAGGAGGCCAATGGTACCTGAGGAGTGGCATCCTGGGGCTCACTTTCTCTCAGGTGTAATCCACTAACTTTCCATCCAAACCACCCACCTCTGAAAGAAATCCCTGCTCTCCTGAGCAGCTGCAATGGGAAGGAGTCACAAGTTACCACCCCGCATCAGGAAGAGAGAGGTGGAAAGAAGTAAAAAGGAAACAGCAAAACAGTCAGAAGAAGATCAGGAATTCAAACAGAAAGAAAAGGAGGAGAATCACATAGCAGAAAAAGCAGAATTTTGAAAAGAAATGTTTAGAAAGGAGCAAGATGTTTAAATCAAGAAGCAATTAAAGCAATCGGCACCAAAATGCCTGGAGAGCAGCCCAGAAGCATTGGCAGCAGCACAGCAGAATCTGCATCAGGAATAACTTCTTCACCAGGGCCCTTTTATTATTCAAAACACAGTAGTATTGAAGCTAGATGAGTAGAACATGTTTAAATGCTTTGTTAAAGGCCTCCAGAGATGTCCTGTGCAGATACAAACTCACTAATCCCATTGAAAACCTACAAAGCCCCCCATGAAGGGTGACACTAAGCACAACAGCAAGGGGAACATCCCACCACCCAAAATGTGGTTTTACCAACTCATAACTCATGTCTAAATGCACAGTGGTGTAACACTGTCATCCTCCACAACATTCAGAGAGTTGTTTACTTTGGTTATTTTTCACTTTGTGAAAAAAATCTATGAGCATTGATGGCTGAAGTGTTTGTCTCAGTTTGAGCTGTCAAGGAGGTTCCTCCAGTTCCCTGGACTTGGCTGGTTCTCCAGTTGAGCAAGGGACAGCCAGGGGAGGAAAATGGTGTTGCACACCCCACACATCAAGGTAAGCAAGTTACAGATTTCGGGTATGCATTTCTGAAATGACACTGTTTGAGAAAACTGTGCTCATCCTGAGCACAGTCACAGGAATGAAATAAACTGGCAGCAGAGGAGAGGAAGGAGCTCTGCCACTACCCCAGCAAGTCCTTATGGACTTGAATCACCTTTGAGACCTTGGATAAGAAAAAATGAGAATAAAAGAGATGTAATCTGGATGACACACAGAGTTGAGTTGAGGAGGAATATTAAGGTTCACACTTTTATATTTTCACTAACGCAGCATCTAAGACTTGTCGACTTGTTCTCCTGCATATGTTTGCACACGGACGAGATGGGAACCCACTCCAACCTGGCTACATCTGCTGCTTCTTGAGCTTCTTAAGACAGCCCCCACAAAGCCTTCTGAGCACTCTGAGCAAAGAGCTCATCCCACTGGCTGCTTCTTATCCTTCTGGGCTTTAAGAGATGATCTCCTCCCCTCCTCAGGTGTTAGTGGTGACAGATATAACGCAGCAGTTCGATGCAATTTGACTACTGAAAATAAGATAGAGGAGCCGGGCTTCACAGCCCACCAGTGATCCAAAGCTGAGGGAGTTGGATTACAGGGAATCTTTCTTTTAGTACCCTAATGATGAGTTGCATAATATAGAGTCATTCTTTCCTCTATGTATTTTAGCCCCAGTTAATTATCAAGCCAGGGAAGATAAATTAGCATCAAGAAGAAGCACAGATCATTTTTATGCAGAGGCAGTTGATACTGTGGAGCTCCTGCTGCCATCAGTCTCCACCTGTCCCATCTCACATGGGTTGTTAGCAATAATAGACCTCAAAGTTTCTGAGAGCCAAACTGTCTCTTTGCACAGGGCAGTAAAATAGCCCAGGCTTCATATCAGGCTCGATCCCAGAGTTCATATCTGGTGCTGCGACCCCAGAGAGTTCTTCATTTCTGGTCCACGAGACAAAGCACTAAGAATAAGGCAGTGTGAATAACAAGGCAAAAGACTTATCAGAGGGGTCACTGGCTCCTCCAGTTGAAATGAAAACCTCAGAGCAGCTTCACAACATGTGGGTTATTAGGGTTGACTCAAAAGCTCACTCTGACTGTGTTGGGATGTGTCCTACCTGCCTGTGTGCTCTTACAGCCTTCTTTGACAGAAGCAAATGGTTTCCCCGACTTTTCTTGACTGAGCTAGATGGACCATTGGATTCCTTTTGTCATATTGATAATGTTACCTGCTTTCCTCTTTTTTTTCTCTTGTCTTTTGCTTTCTGCATTTTTCTTTTACAGATTGATACCAAATAACTCTTCCCTTGACTAAAACTGGGGAAAATGCAAAAACAAGCAGAAACATGTTGATACTAGAAATTTATACAATTTTTATAGAGAAAAAGTTTTGCTTTTTCCCTTGAGCAATTTTGCATGTATACATAAAAAAATACTAAGCTGGCTCGTATGGCACTTGTTTGTTATGCTGTATTTAAATTTACAGATAGCCCCTGGTGAGGCAATCTTGAGTGCCCTAGAAAGAGATTAATCTCATACCTGAAAAAAAAGAGGTGGGCTCCTGACACTCATGTTCACAGAGATGCAGTTCCTTTACAATTAATGTTCATGACCTGTTCTTCATTCCGTCCTAACCTCTTACTAACCTCTTATTGTGTCCTTAAAATAACACCAGTCCACCCCAAGGATCCACAGGGCTGTAACTCAGGCTGCAACTTCCTGACCGTCTTCTCAGTCATCTTATTCCTGGTTCCCATCAGTAGCATCCTGAGGCACATTTGTGCCTGGGGTGGTAGTGAGGGAGTGAAAAATGCATATTTCCAAGGGCAAAACCCTCATTCCCTTTATATTTTTTTTCCTAGCTTGTCCCTGAGACTCAGGAAGTGGGGAAACAGTCAGGACAGATCATCATACAAAGTAAGACTGGGACTAAACCTTGGGCTTATTTTTGAGAAAGCTTAATAAAGTGAATCTTCATCTTTCGAAGGCTGAGTGGCTTTAGTTCAGGCAAAAGCTAATCTGCTTATTTGAAAGGATGACAAGAGAAAGTGAAACACTCTGAAAGAGGATGGGTACTTCTGATGTTGGGTAATTGTAAATTTTTCTCAGTATTAATCACTTCTATTTCTGCCATACTTAACTAAAATAGAAAAAGAAAAAACCTGTAAACTGGGACAAATATTAAAACCATTTGTCACCACAAAGGTTATATTATAGACAGACATGACCCTTGGATGAAGGCAATAAGGGGTTTTGAAACAAACAAAAACCCCTTGCTTATCACTTTATAAATTTATGACCATAATTCAATAATCTTTCTCTGTAAAAAAATGGTGCAGTTTTTTAGCAGCTTTTTGAACTGTATGTGTAATGCTTTTGCCAAATTCACAGTGGTAGCAGGGCACTCACTCAGCCAGGATCCCAGGGCCGTGATGGGCAGGCAAGGTACTCACAGCCTCAGGCAATGCTGTTGCTTTGTTTAACAGGAAACTAAGGGTGCATCATAGTTTGGCAAGGAACAAGGGAAAACATGTGCCCATACATGTTGGCATTCAGAGGCTTTCTTTATAGCAGGCTGATCCCACTGTACTGGACTTGTGTTTAGGAGAATGGAGATACAATCTGTTAGGGGAGACAGTCTACAATCTATACCAAAATTATTTTTAAAGTATCAGCAGCCACTCCATTTGGTATAAACTATATACAAGAACAACAAAATAGCTGTAGGTACAACAACCCCACATAGGCCCAGAACCAGCAGGAAAGCCCCATGGTTTTCAGTGTGTTTGCCCGAACAGCAAAGTGCAGGCCAGTTGTGCCCAAGGCTGCAACAACAGAGTGAGGAGCACAGGCAGCAGTAAAGGAGCCCAGGCCCTGAGAAGGGCAAGGGAGAACAGAGCAAGGCTGAGAGCTACGAGAGGAGACATGGACAAGCAGAGAGGTAGGGCACGAGCCAGTCAGTGTCCTCTTACAGAAGATGGTTAGATACTGGAAAAGTTCAAAAGACTTGTTTTTTTAGTGGTTTAATGGCTTTTTTTGAATGCAAGTTGCCCAGACAATTGCTAAACCTCTACAGGCTCATGGAGGGAATCTATTGAACACTCATCCTCTGGAAGCACTTGATAGACGCTCTGGAAAAGCAGCAGCACCAAACCCCTCTGGAGTCCACGGGACCTGGTGAATGCACGAGGTGCAGCCTGAAGCTTTCTCTGAGGAGCACCAACCTGAACTTCACACATGGACGAGGCACAGCTGCCTTCACCAGGCAGAAAAAACCCGCTGAACATCACTCTGAGTATCTACTGTTGCTGGATATAGCTACTCCAGTTCAACACTTGGCTTTATATTATTTGCTTCTCACTTGCCAAAACAGTGGCTGCCTCCCACTTCCCCTACAATAAAACAGTCCAAACTGTTGCTGCTGACAATAGAGGTAATATTTACAAACAAATACCAAAAATATTTTAAGTGTTGTGGTTCCCTAAGTAAAATATGACAATTACAGATAAATTTGCAACATAAGATGTGAGTCACAATGGACAAAATTCCTTGAAAAGATGATAACTACAGATATTTACATCACTCTGTAAATCATGTAGACAGCACATGCAGAAGCTCTTTTAACGTGGCTGATGCGATGATTCCTGCCTCATGAGGGAGAAGATGGACACACCAGAGTGCCACTGTATTCCCCTTCAACTCTGCCCAGCTGTCAAGGCTGACATTAGGTGATTTATCATCCCACACACTTGCTAAAACTCCTTCAGAAGAGAGTACCAGTGTGTGCTGCCCACAGCTCCCTTTTTCTCTGGTTTTTAGAAATAAAACATGTCTTCCTGAACAGTACCTTTCATAGACAAACAGACCTTTAAAGTCCAAGAGTTTTCAATTGAGAGTGAATTTGGATTCTCTTTTTTGCCAGCTTTTCCACCAGGGAAAGGATATATCAAAACATGTTTTGTGTTTTACACCAAATACTATATTAGCTGTAATAAAAAATCAATAATCTCCAAATTTTCATCATATTTTTTAAAGTTTCTGTATCTTTTGGCATATTTTTTATTTTTTGTGATCTGTATTAATAGTTCAAAAGGACAAAATCCTGCCCTACTTCTGCCTGCTACTCTCGCACAGAAAGGCATGTCCTATTTGGCTTTAAAAGAACCTGCGGAGGCTGGTCAAGAGGAAGCTCTTAAGCAAAGTACATTTCTACCCATAACCCCAGGCCCACACCACCTGTTGTTACACAAGCCTGTCCCTTCCAACTGTGATTGTTTCAACACTGTGGAAAAATCAGAAGTGGGGGCCCCCCTCACACACCTTGGGCACAGGAGGTTTTCCATTGCTTGAAATGTAAATATATCCTAAGCTGGCTGCTAAACACAGACTGTGTGGTTCCCATACAGCTGTAAATGATCACAATGGCATTTGGTAATTTGGGCCAATATACGGGGAACGGGACACGGCTTTTGGTATCGGAGCCCAGGAGAGCCATGGGTGGGTGCTGGGCACCTCCGTGCAGTGTGCTGGGCTGTGGGGAGGGAGCAGCAGGAGCACAGCCTCTGCAGGCAGGGGCTGCAATCCCCCCATGCTCCTGGGGAAGAGCAAATCCCTCCCCAGCTCCACAGAGCCTGTCAGGGAGATGCAGACTGAGCCTGCGCTTCCACTCCTTTAAGTAGGTTATGGGCACCGAGGGGAGTAAGAGCCTGCAAATTAACTCGTGTGTTAATCTGCTCTCTGCGCACCTCCAATACGAAAGTGTGCAACTCCAGAATAAATGGGAAGGGAAACCCTGGAGACAGCAACGCTGGCAGCAATGCCAGCCTCAAACTTTCCAGGCTGAATTAAACTTAACAAGAATTCTTAAATTCCTGGGCACAGTTTGTGGCTTCAAGCTTTCATTCTGGACTCAGATGATGCTGTAAGAGGCAGGGTAACATTTTTCCAGTACTTACTGAGGTTTAAAAACTGAGAAAATAAGACACGTGCCAGATTGAGATGTTTGAATTGAGAATCCTACATACATTCCATCTGGGAAGCAAGGAGATTTTGGAAGATGGATTTACAAATCCACAGGTCTATTTTATGAGGGTGTTAAGAGTGACTAATTAGAGTGCTGCAAAAATAAAGCTATCCAATTTATGTACAATACATTTATGTACCCTACATTGCCATACGTCAGCAGGTTTAGCATTCAAGATTGTTCACCAGTAAATCCCTTCTGTAATGTGATGTCAACAGCAAACAGCATTACAGTGAACATCAACAGGAACCAGTAAAACAAATTATTTTCCTTACATTTGTGAGGAGTTTCACTGTGTAAATACCTCCATTCCTATCGCAGTCCAATAAACATCTCTAAGATGGAAGAAGAAGGCAGGTGAAAACTCAGCTCTGGTTTTGAGACTGAACTTATTTACAGGAATTTAAAATCTATTCTCCCATTTCTCTAAATTCTCTTTAATGCTGCAAATATTGTGCAATACTTGTGCTTTGGGTTCTCTGTTTCAAAGCTACACAAGCCTGCAGGAACACCAGGCATGTGCTCTCTGCTGCACACTCCAGAAGTGCCTGTCCCAGAAATGCATATGCATGAAATGAAGAGACAAACAACAGAGAAAAACATTTTGCTTCATTTTGTGTAATGCCTACAATGAAAACAGAAGTGGGAAAGAGACAGGTTTGGCAGCATCTCCATGTTTATGTGAACCATGAAATGTAAATCAGTCTGAGGCTCTCTTACTAGTACAAGAAACATTCAGTTAACAAATGCAACGTTCTATGGGAACCAGGCCTAGAAACCACCCTAATATTAACTTTGTTAGAATTTAAGTTATATTCTGCTGTCTCTTCCAGCACAAACACTAACACCTCCAGTTTCACTCTCTCCCTGCTGCAGGTTCCTTCACACAGCCTTTCACAGCAGCAAACAGGTTAAAATCCAAAATGTTATTTGCTGAAAGATCAGATTAAAACTCAGGGAAAACAGAAGGAAAATAGAAAATATACATTCATTTGCCCTTAGCAAATGCCACCTAGTTTGGAGTAACTTCAACCTGACTAAGGGAACCTTGCCCTGCATCAGAATAAGGACACATTCCAAAGTGCACAGAGAATTTAAAAAACCAAAGATTTGAGCAGTTATTGCTGAGTGCTGTTCATTTTAGGTAAACACCACACAGACCCCTCAGGAAGGTGATGCTGATTTCCATGCACACACAGCTCAGCATGTTCGCACCTTTCTCTGCCGAACCCTTCACGTGGCAAGGGACATAATCCAACATTCTCATTTGTTGATGATCATCAATGTTCTTATTGCAGCCCCATGACCATTACTGACCTCGAAATACCCCTGCAGTGTGGTGCTCAGCAGTGTGGTCTCTGCACTGTCTGACACTGCAAAGCAGCACTCACAACATGAATAACGATGCCTTGCCCTCCCACTCTCCTAAATCCCACATGGCAGGGAGCTATCTCATAATGCTTACAAAATACCATAAAACTAAATCACAACAAGCAGGCAAGTGACAAGCAATTAACTTAGGCAAAACTCTACATCTCTAACAGCTACTGCACAAAAAAGGACAGCAAGCTGATGAAAATGTGCAAGGGCACCAATTCTCTCTGGCTTGGCAGGATCACATCCCCGAGCCACAGACTGGCAAACACAGAGCAGCAGGTGCTGCAATGATGCAGACCAGGTGCTTGCACCAGGTCACAGGGAAAACACAGACTAAATCAGATGTCCCACAGCACTCCCCCACCTCATCCTGCCTCTGCAGTTTAATTTACTGGGACATGAAGCTCTTTAAAGAGATTGCTATACCTTCACAGCCAGCAGGACGGAAACACACATGTTAAGTAAACAAGCATTATTTGTATGGGATTCTGCAGGGAAGCCCCTCTTCAGAGAAACAGGGAGAGGACTCAAGGTGTGCTCCCTCGCTTCTGTTTGTTCAGGAATTCAGTAGGGTTTGAAACATTCTTGCAGCTGGGAAACAGTACCCAGTACCCACAAGCCTCTTGCATTTACTTGTATTTGTTGAACTATTTTAAACTATTTTTACACACAGAATTCAGGCATATTAACTGAAAATACAGGGTGTGACTTTAAATTATGCAAACATTTTAGAGCACAGGTCCCCATGTGGGAGTGTGTCCCTCAGAGAGGCCAGATGCCTACTGAAGGGCAGAATCAAAGCTGTGCCTGTGCTTTGCAGCTCTGCCAGTGCCATGAGCTAAGCCTCGGCACCAGCATTTCCCAGCAGCTTCTAACAACTGTCAGTCTGGTTTTGACCCGGATGGAGGTTAAGAACTTTTACCACCTAATTTCCCACTATCAATAATTTCCAGGCAACAACTCATAAAGGGACACAGTTTTACTAAAAGCAAACAATGCAAAGAGCCATGACAGAATTCATACCAAGTCAAAGCATTTTCACAGTTTCCAAAATATCTCACAAATTCTGCTCAGGTTTGAACCAAACTTCTAGTTTAAAAACTATTTGCTTTGTAGGTTTCACAAACCAGTAGTACATACAACATGAGAATGCATTTGCTGTAACAGGTACAGCCCCACGTTCACCCTTCACAGCATTTCCCTGGACATGAGCTGGGCTGTGGTGACACTGGGAATGGTACATTACTGTGCTCTCTTCTGTGCATTGCTGAGCAGCCACAGCAACCAGAACCCGAGGAAAGGGCACACAGTGCATTCATCTTCTGTGCTACGTGAACTTTTGAACTGCAAGTACTTCACCTCCATCAATAGTAAGGACAGAGGAAAGAGGAAAGGCAGCATCAGCTAAAAAAAATGCAAATGTAGTCATGTAAAGTGCTGCAGCTGAAGGCATTACCCAGAAAATGCCTGATTAGAAAATTCCTTTTTTTTTTTTTTTGACAGTATATTCTCCTGGAGGGCTGCGGTGAACCACGTGCAGCCCAGTGCTTGATCAGAGAGGTGATTAGAAATGATAGAGCAGTAGCTCAGCTGTAATGTCCTAAACTCCTGTCACGTAGGGGATACCAAATTGCTACTGTAAATAACCCCTTGTGATGTCTTAAAGCCCTAGAAATGAAACACACTTTCAGTCTCTGGCTGACTTTCTGTCCCAGCACCAAACATGATCTGCATGTAGGTCCACGTGCTGCCTATGCAAACAGGACAGGATCTTCTGGGACCAGATTTTCTTTGCAGAACTGCATACAAATGACCCCCTAAGCAAAATTTTCCTTGTGCCCTAATGCAGCTCTGTGTCTAGTCGGCACAAGACCACACACCAGACCTTCTGTCAGCTCACATGTTAAAATAGTAGTTAAAGCAAATGTCATGTTACAGGGATCGAGATCCACACAAGGACATACCTTCAATTCCTGGAGCTCTGTATCACAGTTTGGGGTCACATCTGACTCTGCCAGCAAAGCACGTAAACCAGTGTGCCAATTCAATTACACTCTCATTAGGATTAGCAGACAGCAATCCTGTCTGCACTGACACAAAAGTTTCCTGCTTCCCATTTTTAATTTGCATGCGCTGCTCCCAGTTCAGATGACAACACACAAGTTCCTTGAACAATGTGGATTAGAAAAGTAAAGGGGTGCTGAGCCCCATCGTAGGGCTCACCTGCATGGAAGGGAACCATTTTCCTAAGGGAAATTGTCATTCCTGCAGATGTTTGTCGGTTCCCAACATTTTGCAGCTGGCATTATCTTTCACAGGGCTGTGTGTGCCCCCCAAAGCAAGCCTCAGCTCATGCAGTTTGATGTGCTCAGTTAGGGCTTTTGCCTGAGGTTTCAGCTGATAATCAAATAATCTACGGGGCTGATGTGTAGCATCACTCACTACAACAGACCAACAGCAGCCTGGGAAAATGTTCCTGGGAGCCTGGTCCTGAGCTGCAGGCAGGAAAGCTAGAACTGTTGTCAAAACATTTGAGCTGCCCTTCTGAAACCAGGCTCTAACTAGGTAAATCTTGTGAACAAGGCTTGTTTCATCTTTATTTTCCTGCATATAAACTTGACAGGCAGAAATATTTATTTTGACAGAGCAATAATGCCCCTGATGTTCAGCACTGGTATCTGACAGGCTGTAATTCAGGTCCCCCCTCCAAGGTGACACTCTCCTGTTCTAAGAACCCCTTAATAGAACAATGCCAGGGTCTCCCAGGTTTCCTCTAAACTTGCCTCCAGCAGCACAACATGGATCCTCACAGCTGTGCTCCTCATTAGCTGTTCTCAGCTACAATATAAAATGTCCTGTGCCTACCCGCTGGCTTTACAGACTGTGGCTGTGGCCATCTACAGAAATTCTGGGCACTTCCCAACCAGCCCACAGAACAAGCTTGGGGCAGGAGAGTTTTTGTGGAGCAAGAGAAAAGCAAACACTGGTGTGTGTGTGAAGAGCTGTGCTTGTTGAATGTGTCAAGAAAGTAATGTTTGGATTGAGGACAGCCAAACAGATGTAGCAGAGCTCTGTCAGGAAAGGACGGCTCTGTTACCCTCTTCATGTCTTCCTTAAAACATCCTGGTACCACAGCCAGGCCAGCTTCCCTCCCCCCTGCCCAAGCCTCCCTCAGCCTCCCTGCAGGCACCAGTTCAGCACTCTGAGCAGCTCTGCTGCCCCGTACCTCCCTGCTGGCACACAGTCCTTCCCTGTCTCCTGCCAGCCATGTGTCCTGCCTGTGAACTTCAAATCTCTTCTACTGTGCTTTGTTCAACTTGTTCAGACCTTCCCTACCTCAAGCAGCACCAGCAGAAATTAGGTAAAAACGACCTGACCACTACCTGTACCCTTTTCAGTCCAGACCAAAGACATCAGCCCATAGTGACAGCCACAAACACAGATTGGAGGCATCTGGCACAAGTGTCTTCAGTTTTGACCTGTCTGTTTGGAAAACATGGATGCAGTCTATACTTTCAATAATTTTTAATTTGTTAAGTACAAACCATCTTATAATGACAATTATTACCCTTCCCTCTGGCACCTCAGAATAAATAAAAGGGGAAAAAATAAATATCTCCCTTGGAACAATGTATGAGGGTTGGTTTCTTGTAGCCTTGTTATGCTGTGTGCTGAAGGAATCTGCAACTATATGGAATCTCTCCTGGTCCTGGATTATCAGCCCATTAACCCGGGAGAAGTGTGTGCTCTCTGCTCACCCCGACCATGCGGTCTCTGAGAGCCCCCCAGGAAGGACACGCAGGGACCACCAGCAAAGGCAGGGACACAGAGCAAGTTTAATCAGGGGTACAGGGTTATATGGACTTTGGAGGGATACAAACTCACCAATAGGGGACAAAGGGGGGAGTCTGGCTTTGGGCCAATAGGAGTAAGGGGATTTACATTCAATGGGAGAGGGTTTCAGGTAACATGAGGTCACTGTCCTTCTCCCAGCCCCCTGGCCTGTCAAGGGGTTATGGGAAGAAGAAGCAATGACAATGCAGTTTTTACATTCAGTACACTCGAACCACATTAAAAACATCAGTTGTTAAAGCATTCTCAGTGGCTGGTGTGTTTTCTTCATCAGCCCATTTCTGACATGACATTCTCCAAGTCATGTATTGAGAATGCATTGCTACAACAATGAATATATTTTGATTAAAAATGCTACTGTGCTACTATACAGCTCCTTCATTTCCCAGGTGGTACCCAATCCCAGTGGGTCCAATCCCAAGTGGTCCCCAATCCCAGTGGGTCCCCTTCTGCAGGAATGACATGGGGTGCCTAGAAAGCTCTGCACCTGCTGGAAAATGTCTCTCAGGGAAGTGCAGAAGGTTCTTACCGTACAAATAGCCATGGTGTGAGTGGTGACAGGATGAAGAGCGCCTGAACAGATTCCCCAAACTCCTGCATTTCTATGTCATGACACTTTCTGGGTAATGATTTTGAATAAGAAACACAAGATTTGACATAATCACCCAGGTCTATCCCCCACTGCAATGAAAGTACTTCAGCAGTCACACTTACCCATTCACATCTAAAATGATAATAAAATCATAAAGCAATAAGGGGTTTGGAATGTTCTGGTGAATAATCATAATTAGTAATTATCTTGATGAATTAAATATTTCCGCAAAAAACAACCACTTTATATTTGAAAAAATTGTAAATTTTCAGGGTTTTTAACAGAAAATAAATTAATATCAAAATAAACTTTTTGATCGTAGGTTTGTAAGTGCAGAAATCGAAGATTTTTATATTCCACTCACATTTGACTAACATCAAAATGCATAGCTTTGGTTTACCTTGGTCTGCTTTTTTACAAATTTTTCCTCAAAAAATTTGTATCACCCTTACTGACTCTTGTTTACATATTTGCTGACATTAAAAGCTGTAAAGCCAGTAATTGCTCAAAACTTCTGTGAAGTATTGAGTTCCAAGCTTTTCATATCTACACCGTTAAACATTTTCAGTTACAAAAAATCCAAGAGCTTCCTGGTGCCCATTCCAAACACCAAATCTGAAGTAATGCACCCTGCAAGAGCTGGTGATGATAAAGGCTGGAAGTTAAACGTTAGAAAGTATTTTCTGATTTACCCTTTTGAACTATTGTCGAACCCAAACAAAACTTCAAAGCACTGCAGGGCACAGGCATGCAGAGCTGAAGTCTCTAATCACCTCTTTTCTTTGTGGTGGGTTTTCAAGGCTTGGTGTGGACATGTGCACACAGCAGAGGCAGACAGTGCCCAGGCCCATGGGCAGGAAATCAGCACACACACACTAATGCAGCTTAGAGCACTACACCGTGTATTTTCCTCCATTCATTTTACTTTATTCCAAACCTTCGCGATGGGTGCAACTCCAGCATTTCAGGCAGGAGCTGTATGGCTCTGGGAAGCAATCAAGGACACACAGAGCTTATTTTAGTTTTGTCATTGCTATCCTGTCTTAAAACCAGCTATTTGAGATTTTCTGTTCACTGCCAGGAGCCAATTGCAGGCAAGAGAGGAAATTTAGAGCTAGCAACTGCATGGGAGCTAAAGAAATTTTGTCTGAAAGGTAGAGGAGTGGGGAATGGAAGCAGTCTTGAGTCTACAGGTCCTGCTCACCCCTAACCCGACACTCGAGCGAGCTCTGGTTGGGAGTACACTGGAAAGATGGGGCAAGAAACTCCCTCACTGCTGTGCCCTCACAGGGGCCTCAGCCACATGACCAGGTAAACAGGTGAGCACTAACCTTTATTCTGTTAAGAAAATACCCAGGGCACAGGGCTGTGCAGTCTGAGTCCTTAGGGCACACACATTCATTCACAGCAATAACAGGCTTTCAAGTTTCTTTGAGGAGCAAATGCAAGAGAAGGGCAACTTCAAAGATTTTCTTTTGCAATGCTATGTACTGGGCAAAGTGAAACCCAGGGCAGCTTCCCTGTCCCAATCTATCATCTTCACTATTTTGCTAAGGCTGAACAGGGCCCATTCCTCAAAACACTCCTGAACCACTTCTTTACCTTTGGAGCAGAGGAGCACATTGTTCTAGCACAGGGAAGTAGAAGGGCACAGCCATGACCCAGCAACCTTATGACCCCAGGACAATCTGATGTTCTTATGAAAACTGCTGAGTCAAGCAGAGTTGGTTTCCTGGTAAGTAGAACACTTGATAATACAGCTGGTCAGACACAAAATCTAACAATTTTGGACAGTAAACCTTTTGAAAACAAAGCCAAGAAACTGCTCACTATGAAAATGGCACAACTGACATTTTAAGCAAAACTCCTGTGGTTAGCTCTAGCAAAATTAAACAACTGCACCAGACTCCTCTTGCTACTTTAGGTTTGGGTAGTCTTGGATCAAAATATGGTTACTCACATTCAACAGTCAGATTATCAGCTGAAAGTGGTGCTGCTTGCTGCTGCAGCCTGTAGCTCTAAACCAAACAAGATTCAGGTATTGAAAAACAGTCAAGTTATATTTCACCTTCCCTGAGGTGGAGGTGTGTGGAGGGAGCTGTGTGGATTTAGAGAGCAGAAATAACAAACAAAAGAACCCAGAGGTATAGAGAGCAGTCAAAACAAGAAAATGCCCCCCTGCTTTAGCAATCTGCTAAACTGAATGTTTCCATGACGAATATGGAAATGGCTGAATCCAGCCACAAATTTGGTCATGATTGGGTGCAGACTGTAAAAACACACACAAAAAAATCTATTTCTGCACCTAGTTGAAATCAGAGTTGCATTTCTGTGCATTATCTGCTGTGCTGACCTTCTGCCTTTTTGTTCTGTGGTTTTGCTGGTTCCCCCCCCAACCCCCCCTCCCCCTCATTTATTGTGTTTTATTGCTTATGTTTGGATGTTTCAAGCAGCTTGAAATTTTCAAGTCCATCTCAGTCATATGCCTAAGCACTAGCTACTAACATACTAAAGAGAGGACCAAGCACTCCTCAGCTTTGTTGGCATTTGGTCCATACTGAGCCCTGAATGTTTCTTCCTGTTCCTACTACCCCATTTTTAGGGTTTTTAAAGTGACAATACTCCCAGAGCCAGAGGGTGGATAAAGTTGGAAGGAGCCTCCAGTTCCTTCCTCCAAACAGGATTAACTACATCAGGATGCTCAGGATTATATCCAGTTGAGTTTTAAGTATCTTCAAGCTTGGAGGCTTCACAGTCCCTCTGGGGAGTTTATTCCAGTGTTCAGTCACCATCACAGTAATTTCTTTGTCTTATATCCAAGTAGAATTTCCTGTATTTCAGTCTGTGTCTGTTGTCCCTTCATCTGTCCCTGGGCAGCACAGAGGAGAGCCTGGCTCCATCACCTCTCTCCCCCCATCAGGTATTTATACACCCTGATTAAGGCGTCCCTGAGCATCCTCTGCTGCAGGCTGAACAATTATCTCAGATGCTCCCATTTATTAATATTCCTCATGACCTGTCAGTGTACTCAGGCCAGTCAGTCCTCACCTCTCCCATACAGGGGAGCCCAGCACCAGGCATGGCACCATGGAGGTCTCACCAGCACTGTGTAGAGCAGGAGCATCACCTGCCTTGATTTGCTCGAGATGCTCTGCCAAACACAGCCCAGGAGTTCACCAGCCACTTTTGTAGCTGGCTCACTGTCAGCTTGTCCAAAAGACCTCAGCCAGGCTCCACCAGCATCTCAGGAATGCTGGTTTGAGACACAAGCAAAGTGAATAGGATGGAATAGAGAGCATAAGTCCTATGGGGAGAGGCTGAGGGAGCTGGGGTTGTTCAGCCTGGAGAAGGGGAGGCTTAGAGGTGACCTCATCAATGTCTATAACTCCCTGAAGGGAAGTTCTGGCCAGGTGGGGGTTGGTCTCTTCTCCCAGGCACTCAGCAATAAAACAAGGGGGCATGGGCTTAAGCTCTGCCAGGGGAAATTGAGGTTGGATATCAGAAAAAAATTCTTTCCAGAGAGGGTAATCAGGCATTGGGATGGTCTGCCCAGAGAGGGGGTGGATTCACTATCCCTGGAGGTTTTTAAACTGAGATTGGACATCTAGTAAATGGACTGGAGTTGGACCAAGGGTTGGACTTGATGATCTCAGAGGTCCTTTCCAACCCAATCGATTCTATGATTCTACGAAAGACGTATTACCTTTTAGTGGGCTGACTAAGAATGCTGGAAATGGCAGACAAGAATCCCAACAATGAATCAAGTTAAAACACCATCAGTTGAGGAAATCAGAGGAAACAATTTCTAATGAAGTGTACAAATATTTGGTGGAACTGCCCTGAGCCTCTCCCAGAGCAAACAGCACAAATCTCACAAATCATCCAGGGACACCACAATGGACAGGAAAAGCTTCTGCAGCTTTACTGATAGGATTGGGAGTGTAAGAAGCAGAAATCTTTACCATCAGAACAGGGTGTGTAGGTCCCAACCTTCCAGGACAAAATGCAATTATATTGGATTAAGTTTCTACATTTGAGCTAAGCAAATGATCTCCTTCTCTGCAAACCCACAAAACTGTCCTCTCAGAGACAAGGGCTCATGCTTGATGGACCACTGCTCTTCACTCAAAGACAATCTCTGTGTCACTCCTGCCTTTACTAACTCAGGTCCCCCATGTTCATTAGAACAAGGAATTAAATCTTGTACTCTTGAACCTTGCTACACTATGTCCTCTCCAGCATTGCTGCTCACAGCTGGAATAACCAAACCAGCCTCCAGTGGCACTGGCAGCACTCTGGACACAGTCACAAGCAGGACGTGAGGTGGAGCAAGACAGGCAGACAGGAGAGTGTTGTGCGCTGAAGCTGGAAGGGCTCAGCACAGGCCACTTGAGCCCATTTTGCCCTGACCCACCATGTGCTTACTGGTATTAACTGATCTCTAGAAACTCCTCACTTTAAACATGACCTGTTTATTTTACCTGTTCCTGAAACAATGCCTGTTTTTTGCTTTTACTCTATTACACCAGAGATACAGACCTTCAGATACAGGTGTGAGGAACTTAGCTAGGAAAGGCTATAGAAATTATCTTCAAGCTACTCAGAACAGCACATTTACCAGGACTAAAGTGCATTTGCAGAGGTGTGGATACAACTGGTACAGCTATTTCTCCAGGTCTTTGTTTTACCAGCAGTATTTAACTCCTACACGAAGTCCTGGAATGTTCTAATAAACACAAAGAAAAACATAATAAATGAAAAAGTGATAATCTAATAATAAAATTAAAACTTTACTCAATCAAAGACAGACATAGCAATATCCAATAGAGCAGTAACACCCAGGCATCACCAACCAGCTGTCCTCTGGCAGAGAAGCCCCAAGAGCCGTGCAGCAAGCACTGAGACAAGTGACCCTTCCCTCTGCTCAGCACTTGGGCAAACACATCCAGAGTGCTGGAGCCAGTTTGGGGCTCCCCAGAACAAGACAGACATGGATATGCTAGAACATGGTCCATCAGAGTCCACCAGGATGGCTGAGGGCTGGAAGAGAAGCTGAGAGAACATGTGGACAACATTAAGGAGTTTGTCATGTAGTGGTGGTTGACTTCTCCCAATTATTTAGCTCAGAGACAAGTAATAATTTCAGATTGCACTCAAATCCAGCACACACAGTGTTTCATTGCTGGCAAGGTGAAGTGCTAACAATCAGTGTAAAACACACCAGCAAACCTGCCTCTGCCCCTCCTGTTTGGAGATCTGAGGGAATATTTGGGCATAAATCTAGAGAAACATCAGCAACTGGCTGAAGACAGCAAAAACCAGCAGTGTTGTTCTGTAATGCTCTTTCCTGACAGTAAACAGCGACTAAAAAGGTGTAAAATTCTGTACTGGCTTTGATAATAGCCAAGAAAATCAAAGGAATTTCCTCCAAATTGCTCTTTCAAGTGGATGCCCTACTAACCAGCAAAACCACGTGGATAACACATCAGAGCCAAGATAGGAACAAAAGTTTTCACAAATATAGTTGAACAACAACTGCCAGCAGGCATCAGCAGCAAGATTGAATTCCATTGTAAAGGTTAAAATGTGTGACCAGATGCTGGATTTTTACTGCTCATGGTCTCCAACAAAAAGCAGTGGCTTCCATCTACTAGATAGTTGAGCCAATCACGAGACAACAAAGTCACAGAGAAAAGTTTTGTTCAACCACAAATTTGCTACATTTAGTGAAAATCAGCTCCAGCTCTCAGGTTTCTGGCAGGTGGACAAGACTCCTCTTGGTTCCATAGCAGCCATCCTGCTCAGCACATCCTGTTCACTTCTTGTGCACTTCCGTGCCTAAACATGAGTCTCCTGGCTCCAGGTGTAACTCAGTGCTTAGACAGTTCCACAGCTGTCCTTGCATTGTAAGTGACACCACACATGTCCCAGACAGCTGTACAATTGTGGGTGCATTATAATAACACAGGAAGGTGGACTGTAAACCATGTACACACACCGTAATGAGACCAGGAACGCAGGAATTCACACTTGGTCACAAACTTGCCACAATTAAACCCCATGCACAGCTTGTGCCCATTTCTCTTTTTAGTGATTCCTTGGAGTTTGATATTTCCTAAGACAGTTGTAATTTAAATTGCAAGAAAATCCATACCAACTTGCAATTCAGAAGTATATATATGAACTGAGCAACAGATCCAGTGGAAATAGAGACCCATCCTAGGACCAAGAGACTGTTTGAAGTAGAGGTTCTCACAGAAAATATTTCCAAATAACAGAAAGACTTGTTGAAGTTACAGAGTCTTTCCTTTTGTTTTCCAAACAATACTCTTTCTGTATGGTGTGGATATGCCCCTGACAGTGCTTTCAACTTTCTGCTCAGCAATACCCTGAAATTTTTTAATTAATCCTGAAGAAAACTGAGCAAAGCTCAGGCAAATACTACACAAATCAGACCTCCTGAAAAATCAGCATTTACAGATAATATTTATGGATTTAAGGATTAAAATCACAGGGATTGCTGCTTACTTTCTCATTTTTCATGAGCTTCTGCTTCTCTCCTTCTTTACAAAAACATCTTAATTTTTCCCCTCTTGCTAATCTTTATAAAACATACATCATTAGTACTGCACACTTGGTGTTGGATTACTGAATATGCAACACTGACTCTAACAATACTCCCTGAGACAGAAACCCCAAGGCATCAGGAAGAATTTGCTGTGTATCTAATTTTATTCCCTCTTCAAAGGGTTTATAAAGCATGGGATTTAGAAATAAACAGGTCTCTTCTGCAAGTGCTCTGCATATGGAGCCACTGAGTTTCTCCTCCTCATACACGCCTGCATGAAGGATTACAGTATTTCAGATGCTTTTCAACCCCCAAGCCCCACCACAGCAATTTTCTCATGCCCACACATTTTTCCCGCCACCTTGCATCCCACTCTGCTCTGCAAATTACACCTCACAAAAACATTGCCAGGTTACTTGCAAGTGGCACATGTTCATTTTCTCCTCCCTTCCTAATACAAATTTTTCCCACAGCAAATATACCAAAGGGACAGGAAAAGCATTACAGGAGGTCTTACCTTTTGATGGTCTTCTTTGTTTCGTTTGTAGAGATGAAAACGTACCCATTACGGCACCCATTGCAAACGCTACTCGTGACTTTTTGAGGAGGATTTATTTTGGCTGGATTTTTTTTTTAATTCTTCTTACCCCACCCTCCACTGACAGTGAACAAAATCTGTGTGAAATACCCCCAAGAATAATACAAAACAGAGGAAGTCAAGAGAAAAAAAGCAAAGAAGGAAGGAGGAGGGAAAAAGCAAAGCACTGCAGCTCAGCGTTCAGCAAGCATTAAGCTTTGAGGGGTTTTTTTAAGTCAACACACATGCACTGACTCACAGCGGCTGCACTGTTATTATTCAAAACAGCTCCCCATCAAAATTTAAATGCTAGGTAGATTCCCTCAGACCAGAGCTGGCAGCAGATGCATCAAAATATTTACTGGAGCACAGCCACATAAACACACAGGCTAATTCTTCCTCCTGTTCCCTTATGGCTCCATCCAGCAGCCTGTAGGTCTAGCGAGAGAGCATCAGTGCAGCTCTTCCAGTGAATACTAAACTGGAGTCCTGTAGACGTGCTGAGGGGCTCGGGGGGAAGGCAGGGCTTTGGGCTGGGTACCAAGTCGGAATGAATAGCAATCCTCTGAGTGGGAAGCAATAGTGAGAGGCAGCAAAGCCCCAGCTGCACGGGCTGTGTGCTCCTGCTAATTAAGAGTCTGTCAGAAAGGTAGGAAGCACCAATCTCCAACGGTCTTCTCAAGCTGAAAAGTCAGAGGAAAATTACTAAGTGCAATGGGGGGAAACAGAACATTTCACCATAATCCTTTTCCTTCACATCCTCTCTTACACACCAAAAGCACATGCAAGGCAGTTAAAAACTTATTTTCCTGCCAGGTATGTATGTGCACGTATTTTTAAGGATATTTAACTGTTGAAACACAACTTTGCAAACATCCATTAGCTAGGAGGAAGTAGGACAATTCCCAGCATTTCTTCTGTGATGCTTCAAAAAAATTAGCTACACATCCAGTTATGTTTCCTCAGAAGGTGAAATAGCAAATGTTCAGTTACAGAAGGAGTTAAATATACTGAGACAGGCATCAGAAGCCAAATTAATTTGCTACTTGCACATGGTGACTGAGTTTAAGGCAACATCTGTGCAAATATTTTATCTTTCAGAAGAAATTCATTCCTACACCCGAGACCATACCCCCTTGCCCCAGCTTTCCTCTAACTTTGCAGTACAGATTCCCTCAAACACTGGTCCCAGCTCCCCCAGGATCAGGAGCTGCACAGAACTGGTGGCCCTGGAGATGCAGTCCTGCCTTCCCTACTGCTCAAGTGCTGCCAGCAATTCTGTCTTTGCATGCACAGTGTATTTGTATCCCCAGTGTATACCAGCAAAGAGCTTCCCATAATTCCTAGTTCCAAAAGGCATTACACAATTTATTTTTTCTTGTTTTACAACTCAAAACATGTTAATTGAACTTTTCATGGAGAATGCCTGGGGGAAAGTACTGTTTTAAATACCAAAATCCTGAACTGAAACACATCAGTTTGCAGGGAGGTGCAAACTGCAGGAGACTTGAGGCTCACAGGGGCCTTTGCCATCATGGAGGAAGCCTATCCTGGCTTGTGCAACATTCCCTGCCTTTAACCCCTCCTTAGCCTTCTCCCAGGCCAGCCACAGCTGTGATCCCACTACCCTTGAGATAAAGGGCTTCTCCAGCCACCCAGATCCAGATGAGGGGTCCTCAGACTACATCCATCACCAGGCAGTGAAAAGCTGTATGAGATTCTTAAGCTCTTTTTAATTTTAAATATTCATATTTATTTTATTAATATTTTATTTGCATTTATGCATTAAAATATTAGACAGGCTACAGTGCACATGTGGAAAGTTACTGTTCTTGGCACTTGTGCGGACAGCAAAGGCTGGAGGGTGACCAGAGACCATGGCAGATGCCTCCAAGGTGTCAAAAATGGAATATTCAATCCAAGCAAACTGTCACTGGCAGCAGTAAAGCACTGCCAAGGTGGACACTCAACTATTATACCATAAGTGTCCCATCTACACATCTTTTAAATATCTCCAGGAATGGCGACTGCCTCACTGCCCTAGGCAGCATGTGCCAGTGCCTGACCACCCTTTGGGTGAAGGAATTTTTCCTAATGTCCAATCTAAACCTCTCCTTCAGGCCAATTCCTCTTGTCCTATGATTTGTTACTTGAAAGAAGAGCCCAACCCCCACCTGACTCCAACATCCTTACCTTAAAAAGCACCTTGAAAGTAGGAGGCTTCAGGATTCCTCCTAACATCTGTTGGATCCCAGCCACACAGGAAGAGCTTGGCCTGGGAGTGACAGATCAGGCTGCCCATAAGATAAGGCATCCAAAAGAGAAGAAATTTTGGAAGACAAAATTGCACTCCTGATGCTGCACTGTTATTTACTTGAAACAGCACGGCATTTGAAAGCAGAGGACAAATGTAACTATTCAGTTTTCTTTGAAACTTGAAAGAAAAAGGAAGATCTGTCTTGGCTGGAAACCAGTATTGATGGATACCTATGATATCATAGAGACAGGCCATGACATGCATTTTCATTTGAATGGCTCAATTATGCAAGAATGGGGAAAAGAGGGACCATGTCTGTGTCTGCGCATATGAGCAGAGATTCCCAAATCCCCAGTTCAAAAAGCAGATGCTTTCTCTCACAGATTAAAATCAAAGCCTCAGAGGAACAGAAGCATCATAAACACTAAAGAATTTGGGTATTTGCTACTGCAGACAGGAATTCTCTTTCCCCAAAGAGGATCATCCAAATTTATCAAAATAGGAGAGAAAAGTTTGAGGTGTGATGAGGGTCATCCTCTCTCCAAGGAGCTGAATACTTTTCAGAGTATTTCCTTAGAGGCAAGAAGCTGCCTAAACACTGTGGTGGTGAAATGCACAGTTGTAGCTGTGTGAGTACCTAAGCCAGTAACCTGGATAAAAGCTGCTATCAGAGGAACAAACGTACCTCAGGGAAAGAAGGCACTGTATTGTGCTGAACCTGACTGCAGCCCCAAGGATGGCTTTGCAACACTCCAGAGCCCAACCACTGCTCACTTCCCAGTGCAGGGAAAAACTCCAGCAAAACATCATGAGGCTCTCTAATGGAAAGGTTTCCCACAGTCCTGAAGTGCTTGCTTGCATAGCTGAAGGTAGGTACCACTTCATGGTGCTGGTGCTATGCCTAAACCCATCCTTTTCCCCACAAAAACTCACACAAGAGGTAGGTGAGTCCCCCATGGGAAGGGGCCACAAGTGTCACTCAGACGATGGGCAGACACATGCCAGGCATGCACAGATACAGCAAAGGGCCCACCAGGGTGTGCCACTGCCCCAGCAGAAGCCTGTGTACACCCTCTCCTGAGCTCAGTTAGCAGGGCAGACACATCCCCACTGGTCATCATTAATCCATCAGTATTGTCTGCCAGCCATTAAATCCTGTTCCATTCTTTTATTGCTGCTGTACACCATATAAACTATATCTACTGATTACTCAATGCTATTCACTGACCCTCTTCTTGATTTCCTTCCGCCTCATAACTCTACACTATTGTCTTTAATAAGCATCTGTGATACTTTGAAACACCAGAGCAAAGCAGTGAGCTGCTGATAGTGATCCTGGATGTAGCCGGGAGGCTTGGTCGGAAAAAGAAGTTCATTATTTTTAATAAATGCAAATATAGCATCTTCAATTCGGCAGTCGTATCACCAGCTAGCTGGTATCAGTATAAGATGGAAATCTCCCAAGAGCAAGTTCACAGGCATTGGTATAGCTCTGTGCCCTGTGCAGGATCAGGTCTACCTCCCACTAAGGACAGCTACTGGTGTGAATTGGTGCCAGACCACACTTGCTTTCTATCTGTCCTGAACTACACATTACTGGCATTTTTGCGGTGTTATGGGTTTAGCCAAGGAGGCCAAAAATTTAGGCTTTAAAGTTCAGACTAGGCCTGGAATTGTCAGTTGATTTGAGCTGGACTGGGCTAGCTAACAGCTGACTTCTTCTAGCCAGTAATGTTGTATTCCATACCATGTTACGACATCATCTCAGAAGGGGTAAGAGCCGGTGTGTGGGAGTGGCTTAGTCAGTTCCATCATGGCTGAACTAGGAGAAGAACGTCTTGCAGCTCTTCTGCTGTGCTAGGCCCTGGTCCGGCTGCTGCTACTTGCATTTTGTTTGAGTTTCAGGGAAGTAGTAACATTTTGTTGTTACTCTTTCTCTTTCTTGCAGGGTGTCTTTTAGAGTGCTTATGAATCTAGAGTAACAGACTTTATACTTTGTATTAACTGGGGCGTGGGAGGTTATTTCTTGTTATATATAACTTGTGTAAGTGTGTGTTATATTGTAGTTTTCTCTTTTCTGTATAAATACATATAGTTAGTTTCAGCATAAAACTAGTTTGGAGTTTTCCCCCCCCTCTCTTCTTTCCCTTTTTCTCTGTCTTGGACAGTTGGTGTTTTGCCAGCTCAACCCAAGACATGCAGGTATATATAGAAAAGTAGAGGGGAAGGATGGGTTTTTTCACCACGCAAAAATCTGGGCCATTGCCAGGAAAACACCACCTCCCTCCCTAAGCACCATTACCTAGGGATGGGACACCTGGGTTATCAGCCATTCCCTCCTGCAAGGCACAGGTGGAAACATTTTTCTGCACAACTAGCAAGGGAATGCCTCAGATACACCCAGATTTTAAAACTTTGTACACTGGTGAAATTAATTTTGATTTTTTTTTTCTTTTTGTCTCTCAAAGTACAGCAATGAGCAGTCACATAACAGGAACACAAATAAAACCTGAAAACTGCCCTGTCATAGTAAGCCCTTACCATTTACTCTGTATCTATCATCTTTGAGTGATCCCAGGTAGGTTCTGCTTTAGAAAGCCTAAACAGAACTTGAAGTGACTGATTTCCCTTCCCTTCTGAGTATTTTAGGATTGAGACCTCAGCCAGAGTTGCTATGAACTAGAAGGTGCTTTAAACTAGAAGCACCTCTGCTATAAACCAGAGGTGCTTTAAACTAGAAGACTTCCCTTTCTAATATTCCAGCAACTAACACTTGTTTCAGGGAAGCATTTTACATTTTCCCAGGAAGTGCTTCACTTTAAGGCAGAGGTTGAGTTCCTGCTCACCTGAGCAGGTGCTCTACAGAGTAGTTTCTCCATAGGCTGGATGCAAACAGAATCCTTCTGGCAAGCAAGCACATGAATGGCAGACCAGGAGCTGGGATAATGCCACTGGAGCACTGACACAGAATGCCATGACTGCTGCTCTCAGCTCTATTCACTCGACTGCAAACTGGTCAGATGTCCATAATGGGGCCCCACTGGCACTGGCCCAATTACTGCCCAGTGCTCTGGCACAAACTCACTTCCACCGATGATGAGAAGCTGGGTGTCCCCAGCAGAACAGACACAGTTGTTGCTGTGTCACTCTGGGCATGGATTCCTCCAAGGGGGATGGCAGCCATGGACAGCAGGAGAAACGCATTTGCACTAATTGCATAGGCAGCAACACGAAACCCACTTGCAGAAGTTGCCCATTCACAAGGAGAGCTGCCCACAGGCTCTTGTCCTCTCTTCCAGCTCCCTCTGATTTATAAAGCAGTTCATGAGATACTGAGACTTGGCTCTGTGCTCAAAAAAAAAAAAAAATTCCAAAGCAAGAAGGAAAATAATCCTTTTCCAAGAGAATGAAACGAGAGTTTCTGTTGCTTAGCAATTTTTAACCAATTGCTGTCCTCAGCTGTCTGGGCCAAAACAACCTCTGTCGAGTGCTTTGCCTGACCCTAAGCCCAAGGCTATGTAGAATATGTGGCAGGAACCTTCCTCAGCTATTACCACTCTGATCCTGGAGTCACTGCTTGCTTGAATGAGGCGTTACAGATAGCACATCCATCTCAACATCCTAGAGCACTCCAGAGGTTTCCCCAGTGCCAAAGGACTCACCCTTCAGATCATCTCAGTGTTAAGGCTCCAGGCAAGAGCACTCCACACAGTCACAGACCAACTAAGGAAGACCAAGGTGCAAAAGCATTGCAGGAAATTAATAAAAATAGTTCCAGCCGGACACTGAAGAGGAAGAACATCACTACCAGGTACATACAGCTTGGGGTGCTGTCAAGGCTCCACACAGTGCAGCTCTTCCAACACTGACCCCACAGGACTCCAAGAAGCAGGAGAGAGGCAAGTGCTTCACTTCTCTCACAGAAGTCATCGCTTTTCTTTATTTCTCTGCTATTACTAAAAATAACACTTTGATTAGACTGTGCAGGTTTCAACTACACTAAACAATACATTTCAGGTGTGTTTCTTTTCTGCAAATACATATCACTAACTTAATGAAACTGGCCCAGTTCGAAGCTGGAAGGCTGACATTTAAGTCCACCTGCTGAGGAAACACTCAGAGCCACTGCAAAGACCTACAGGGATAAATGGAAGCAGCGTGGGACAATCCACTCCTCCCCTGGAAACCAGCATGATTACAGAGACACCAAGATGAGGCAGTTTTATGCTGGTCTATACTTGTAAAAAATGTTTAGGGAGCTTTGTGGGCCATCATTTACCTTTTTATCAATGCAAGGACTTAACAGGTCTCCCAATTCTACGTTTTCAAAGTCAGAATTGACCACATACATACTGCTTTTTCAGCACCTATTTTTTAAAGTACTTCTTCCATAAAAGCAACAACACACAAGACCCTTGTTTCAACCTCTTTTCCTCCTCTCATGAGCCATTATAATAAATGAGGATGTTTTCAGAAACATCTTTTGCTCTCTGTAAGGACAATATAGCAGAACAGAAGCTATTAAAAGATTCATTACTGCACCTTTGCAGGCCCAAAGCAAATTCTCATGCTAGCCAGCTTTGTTAGACCTCAAAGGCTAGCGGTCCTCCCTTCCATTTTGATGGAAATATATTTTTCATTATATGGAAGAGAGTGAATAATCATGCTGAGAAATCAGATGGAGTAGATGAAATTTAAGCTTTGGGGTCATCTAGATTTTCATGTAGAGTAAGGCACTGACAATATTAAAGTGTTGGAAAGACATTTGTCTTCCAGTGTACAGCAAACACAGCTATGTAAAGCCAAAGTAAATACAATGGTCGCTTCATGCCGCCAAACAGGGAACAAAACACCAGGTGTTGATTTCTGAGCAATAAGGGGTGCTCCTCCCCTTTAACATCCTGAGGAAGAGAGCAAAAAATGAAGCTGAAATTTTGTGTCCTATTGCTCAGAGAAAGCAGTCAAGCCTCAGTCCCCTGAATTCAAGATCAGTTTTCTTTGCTCAGCTCTGGCCTTTCTTCTTGCAAATACCAACACAGTCCCTGCTGCAGCCACACATGGGTATGCACAGACATACACATTTGTGTGCTTAAAGGAGATGAAATGAAAAAAGAACAAAGGATTGCTCAACCTATGTGAGGCAATACAGTGAGAGCTGAAAATAAAACTACATTATTGTCTTCTGTCTCTTTGTTATAGTTATAAAACTGGGAAGATCTCCACAGAGCAGATCTAATGTTGGCCCTAAGGATGCCACACTCAAAAACAGCCGAGAGCTCAGGAGAGAGCTTTACATTTTTAGTGACAACTTCAACAAAACACAAGGGAGACACTGTTTTATTTCTTTGGTTGAAGTATTTCTTCTGTAAACAGGAGGAGAGTGTTTCCAGGTAAAAACTTGAAAGAATAGGAGAGACACCAGCACTTGCCTGAAGGGCAGCAAGGAGAAATACCTGATGGCAGGAGAGGAGAGGAGGGATGTTGCAGGACCAGCAAGCACAATTGTCCTGGCACACTGCTGCCAGTGGGAGGGAGGGAATGAGGACCCCATGTTGAACCCTGTAAGAGTGACAACAAGAAAAAGCCAAGGTAGAAGGCTAGAGAGACAGGAAATGATCAGAAAAGGCTGCCAGCATTGGTAGTAAGAAAATAAAAAGGAAGGTGCTGAGCAACAGTCATGTGAACCACTCTGGAGAAGGCCCAGAGCTGAGCGCTGGCCAGGAAACAGGAGAGTGCTGTGCTGCCCCCCAGAACACAAGGCTTTGGCAAGGAAGTTCACAGAATCACACAATATGCTGAGTGGGAAGGGGCCCACATTGAGTCCAACTCCTGGCCCTGCACAGGACCATCCAGACACTTCTTGAACTCCGTCAGGCTTGATGCTGTCACCACTACCCTGGGGAGTCTGTTTCAGCACCCAAGTTGACAGTAAAAGGTGTGATTTAGTGATAAGGAAACAGAAAAACTAGAAGAATTTCGTAACAACATCCATATGGGAGGGGAAGGATGAGGATCAGTCCTGAAACCAGGTAGTGAAGCCAGTGCAGAACATGTCAGGCACGGCCTAGGACACCAGGGAGGAAGTTGCATGTGGAGGAATCACGAACTGCAACCTTTTGTTCTCAAGATGCCAATACAGTGATGCCTGAGGAGGAAACACTTAGTTTTCAGTAATGAAAAGCCATCTACTGCTCCATGAAATTGGTTTGAACACTGTGCCAAATGAAGCCTTGCCTTTCAAATTATCAAATCCATACACGAGGAACTTCAGGATGGTTTGAAGCAGGAAAGCCCAGGGAATATTAGCCAGAATTATCAGGCCACAGAGAAGGCTAAGAAGCAGGACACCAGCACTGGACTGTGGCAACTACGACAGAAAAAGGTAATGTCATTTGAAAAGTAAGTTTTGGATGTCATGTAATGTGTTAAGGCATCTCTTACATACAGAAGGAGTGGATGAGTTTTTAAGGGAATTTTCACAGCTGGTCGCAGCACAAGATCCCAAAAGCCATTTCCCTCTGCATGAAGAGAGGCCAGTGCAGATGATCACATTGTATACCACATAGCTTGATCAAGATTGGCCTTTGTAAGGGGAATATGATAACCTGGCAACCAGATGGGCATTTATTCATCCCTATCCCTGTGATAGGACTCACTGCAGCCATGGCAATATTCACAAAATAGGCACTTGGCTGCTAAAATCACCACAGAGAACATCAAGCAGCCAATACCAAGTATATGCACAAACCCAAAGCTCAGGAAACCACCTTTTCATCTTCATACATGAGCATTTCTATCACATCGCAGCCTCCCTGAACATTACAGAGGACGTATACAGCTAAACCCACAGGTTGAGAGGGATGTCTGTTGTGACCAGACATGCAGAAATATCCTGAGGAATCCATCTGGTTGTGTGAGAGATGTCAAGGACATCTCTCTCAGCTGCTGTGTGGAATGCACTCAGCCCCTTGCTCACATATCCAGCATCAGCTTGGAACTGTTGGAACTTACACACTAAGGAAGCTGAGTGACAGGAATTCAAAGAAGGTTTGTTCCAAGAGCATTAAAGGCAATATGTCAAAACTGTATAAAGAATGTGAAACAATAAATATCAATCCAGGTTAACAGCTTAATTTCTGTCTTGTGATAATGGTCAGAGGCCTCATTGAGAGAGAAAAGGCAATTTTTAATTATTTGGTATTTCCATGGATGACTCATAAATTAACTTTAAGAAATTCTACAGTCAGTGAATTTACATTAGGGAGGAAAAGAGGGTGGAGAGGACATTCAGATGATCTGAGATGTCTCTTGCTTTAATGCACTTCAAAGAAATGTGCCATACTAACTACATACAATTCAAGTCACTGAACAGCTGCACAAACTACTGCTTAACTAATGTGGAGAGTTAACCAGCTCTTTTTGTTTCACATTTCACTTCTTACTATAGGGCTTTGTAAAAGAGAACAAAAGCGGCCATTAGACACCCCTAGTTCAACTGGCATCAAGTTAAATCCCAGCAGGCAAAAAATGTGTTAAATAAGGAGATACTCTGTTTGTACATTTAATTATAGAATCATTTAGGTTGGAAAAGCTCTCTAAGATCAAGTCCAACCATTACCCAGCACTGCCAAGTCCACCACTAAACCATGTCCCCAGGTACCACATCCACACATCTTTGGAACACTTTCAGGGACAGTGACTCCACCACTTCTCTGAGCAGCCTCTTCCAGGGTTTAACAGCCTTTTAGTGAAGAGATTTGCCCTAATATCCAATCTAAACCTCACCTGGTGCAAGTTGAGGCTGTTTCCTATCATTCTGTCACTATTACCTGGGAGAAGAAACTGAGCTCCACCAATCTCCTGTCAGGCAGTTCAGGTCCCCCTGAAGCTTCTTTTCTCCATGCAGAGCCTTGTGAGCTCCCTCAGCTGCTCCTCATTAGATTTGTGCTTCAGACCCTTCCTCATTGTCCTCCTCTGAACATGCTCCAGCCCCTCAATCTCCTTCTTGTCATGAGGTGCCCAAAACTGAACTCAGGATTTGAAGCATGGCCTCATCAGTGCCCAGCACAGGGGACAGGCCACTGTCCTGGTCCTGCAGGCCAAGTTGTTTCTGGTGTAAGCTGTGATGCTGCTGACCTTGCCAGCCACCTGAGCAAGTAGACTGGTACGGTTTCATTCTGTGTGTGTTAGGAATGCATGCCAGGCATGGACGCTGCCCTGGCCGGGACCTGCTAGAAAATGCTCTAGAGAAGTCAGAATTTTTAGTTTTCTAATCATTAATAGCATCACACTTTAGATGAAACAATGTACAGCATTCATAGTCTCATTTCTTAATTCAAGTTAGGCACAACTTTCTTAACAAAGATTCATAATTTTGTGTTTATGATCTATGCTGTCATTTTTCTTTTGGTAAAAAAAAAAAAAAAAGAAGTATTTGAGTAAAATCTTTGCTGTCTAAAGCTCGATGAAACAATGACCTAACATGGAGATTAGCTTGGCAGCCTTCATTAAAGTAAGGTACACATCCACATCTCCCAAACTCCTAGCCAGGTTTATGTCTCTCTGAATTTTCCATCCTGCAAATGCACATCTCCTGATGCCCGTAAACCTGAGTGCAGTAAATTCAGAGCTTGGTTTTTACATAAAGTTGCACCTCAGTACATCAGCATCAGTCCAGCATATCCCCTGGGAATATTTTGCCTCATCACTGTTGTGTATTAAACTACACTATATCTGTACAAGATGGAACAAACAGAGTGGACATAAACAGGCTTTGAATTTCAGATGTGGCACCTGCTCTGAATACCCAACCAAAACCAGATTGTATGACACCTTGCTACAGCTGCAGCAATCCTGGACAAACACAAGCTTGGGAAGAGCAATGGTATATCAGTATCTGTGCAAACAATCATGTGGAATTCCATTGTCCCTATGGAAACCTCAGGGTCTGTGACACATGCAACCATTACTGCCAGCAGTCAGTCTACTGAAGTCATTTACCAAATTAAAATGAAGACGAGATGGCAGTGAAAGCCCATTAGTACAGTACACACATAAAAGTAATGTAAATTATGTGGATTGGGGATGACTGAGAAAGCAGCATAGCAGTGTGATCTACAAACTGAAACCACCTAACCATGAGACCCATGGGACAAAATAATGTTTGTTCTACAGTGAGTTTACAGGGAGGGGGAAAAAAAGAAATAACTTCAGACAGCTCCTAAGTTGTTAAAATCACTGACATTTGCAATAAATGTTTTCAGGACTGATGAAACCCTGAAATCATACTGGGAGGCAAATCCTACCTTCTTTTGACCAAAAGAAAACAGCAGTCTTTTGGGCAAAAAGGGATTGAAGAAAAATATGTTTCTTAAGCTACTTTTTATCTAGATTCAGTTATACTCCTACATGGCAGAACTATGTAGAACGACAAAGATATGATGCAAAAAAATGCACCAAGACACTCAAAAATCTTGACAAATCTGGAGGTTTCTGCATTTTGGAGAGAATCACCTCTTTTGGGGAATAACTGCTGGGTTTCTGTGATACAAGTCTCTCAGCAGTGAGTATTTCCATCTGTAACCCCACCTTAACTTCATTTATTTGAGAGAATTCACATTAAGGTCACAGCAGATGAAAAATTCTTCCAATAAAAGAGATATATAAGCTATTTCTCTCATGGTAGCTGCTACACTGAATTATTACTGTTACAATTATATAATGACATTCATCTTGATGCTGAAGTGCTCCCCAAATCAGATCATTGATGACAGGTATTTTCATATTCTGTTCCATACACCAATTCAGATACTCTCTGGACTTAATAACCAATTAAAAATATTCCATTTCAAGATGTACCAATGGTAGGGTGGAGGCAGCTCCAAGACACATTGTGGCACTACTTCCACTGCTGGAAGGGCATTGGTGTCTGCTATAATCCCAAGTAAAGCAAACACAAATGCAGATATTCAGGTCAGAATATCTGCACTATTTTTAATTTACTCATTTGAGAGTATCTTCAGGACTGAGTATTAACACTTTCTGAAACACATCACATTTAAAGTGTGAGTTCTAGGCCAGACTGGATGGGGCTTGGAGCCACCCTGTCCAGTGAAAGGTGTCCCTGCCCATGGCAGGGGCTGGGAATAAGATGGGCTTTAAGGTCCCTTCCAACCCACTTCAACTGTGGTCTTAGCAGCCTTAATAGAGATGGCAACCTCCAGATCTACGGCTTGAGTCTGAATCTCTACAGAGCAAACGAAAGCTGTATTAGCTTCAGCTTGTGTCTGGGTTTCAGCCGTGGTTGTAGCGGGGACAGCAGAAATAGCCTTGTCCAAATTTGCAGCCTGAGTTTGGGTTTCTGCTGAGCAAACAGAGACTGTATTAGCTTCAGCAACTTGAGTTTGGGTTTCTACAGAGCGGACGGAAGCTGTATTAGTTTCAGCTACTTGAGTTTGGGTCTCCGCAGAGTGAACGGGGGCTTTGTTGGCCTCGGTTTGAGTCTGAGTTTCAACTGTAGTTTTAGCAGGGACAGTGGAGATAGCCATGTCTGGGTCTGCAGCTTGAGTTTGGGTTTCTACAGAGTGAACAGGGGCTTTGTTGACCTCGGCTTGAGTCTGGGTCTCAGAAACAGCATTGGCCTCATGCTGTGTTTGGACTCCACTTTCAGTAGTCTGAACGGGAACTACACGGGTCTCGGACGGCATATTTCCATTTTCTATCCTGTCCTCAAGCCATTGACAGTGGTTCATGGCAAATCAATAAGCACTAGCCAGGCCCCAACACAAAGCAGAGACTCACATATACCGGTCCTCGAAGGAAAAACACTCTTCTGATAAACAGCGGGCCACCTCAGCAGAGTCACACACTTGTTCTGACGTGAACTTCCAATTAACGGGGAGTGAGATACGCCCCAGCACTTTACCGAGATCCAGCCAAGCCCCATCCCACCCAGGGATTGGCCTGTCCGAAGCCCCTTCCAAAGTTCCAGCGAGTCCCCCAGAGGCATAGCCTTTCTTAGATCTGAAACAAGGGAAGCACCGAAGTGCCAGCATTCTTCCAATCTTATACAACAGTTTCATTACCTTCATAAACACTAGTGCTGTCACAATACAATTTAGGTAATAACTGGGACCAATTGTAACAGTAGGAATCTCTCTTAATAGGCTGTTAATGTCATGTTTTAACAGGCCTCTAATGTCACATGTCAACAGGTCTTTAATGCCACATTTTAACAGGCCTTTAATGCCAAGATTCAGGAGGACCTCACATGGATGACATCCATCAGGCAGACCTAGGTATGTCTCTAGGAGACCTCTCAGAGTGGGAGTAAGTGTTACCACCATCAGTATGAAAAGAATAGAAAGACACTTAACAGGAGGCCTTTCACTACAAGAGACTGACAGGCCATGCCAGCATGATTGGAGTGACCTCCTCTGGTACCTCTCAGGTATTTGCTAAAAAGGGTAAAACCCATTCTTTCTATTGTTTACCTTATGCCTGAGTCCTCTGTTCCCAAACAAAAACCTTCTTTATATCAACAAGGTACTCTTGGCTGCCTTCCCAGTGATTGTTTTGAAAATATCACTTCAGCTGGCAGTTCTCCCGGACACTGTTCTCTAAACAGAGAACTATTTGCAAAACAATCCAAGGTCATATCTCAGTGGGACCTCCAATAATGTCGCAGGTTTGGCTTAGCTGTTGTTAACTCTGGACTGGCCCCCTTTCGCCCTCCCAGAACTTTTTCAGCAAAGGAAAGAAAAAACTACTGAAAAGAAACGCACTTTAAAGAAATTCAACTGAATAGAAAGAATAAATTATATTTTCTAACATTTACAAACTACACTGTATACACAGTACATAGGATCCCACCCCCAGGGGAAAGGGGAAGGGAAAAAAAGGGGACTGATTAGCTAGAAAATAGGGAAGACACCAACTCAACTTAAAGAAACTGAATGAATCAAAACAAACACAATTAAAAACTTTAAGGAAGGGGAATAAGAATGAAACAATTTCACTCAGGACAGGAGAACCACTAACAACTGGAGGGACTAGACTCCTCACTAGCTTCTCGGATGAGAGAAGAAAAAAACTAAAACTACTCTTTCCCTTGCTACATGGAAGACACGTGTGGAATACTTGTAACTTCTTTAGATACAATGGTTACTGAGGAAGCTATGGGTTAAACTATTACAGCAATATTTCCTTAATCTAGTGGGAAAAGCCCTGGAATAAAGAAGCCCTCAGGAAGGTAAAGGATCCAGGTGGGCTTACAGCTGGGCAATGGGCTCTAGGCAGAGGAGTGCCCACCACTGCTGCTCTGCCTGTGCCTTTACCCTCCCCAGTTTACAGAAGCACCTGGAGGCAACCACACCCCAGCACCTAAAATACAGATTCATTTCTCTCTTTAATGCATCTGGATGAGAAAGTCTAATATCATCCTGTCCTTTCACATGGAAAGACAAAAATGCCTCCAAATTCCCTGAACAACAAAAGATGGCAATGAAAGTTTACTGCGGAGTCACTGTTCTCACTGCTCTAAGACAGAGCTGTAAAAAATATGCAAATAGACTAATTCTTTGTTCCTGCTGAGGGTATTGAAGCACTCCAGGTACATAAATCTAAGACTCAACTAACCTCTTACAATAAACCTCCTAGAGGGGTATACTGATCCTTACCAGCCTTCTAATATGGGTCTGGCAATCTAAACAAAACAGCGTCCTGTAATAACTAGGAATTATTGCCAATGAAATGAGAAAACATGCAAAAAATAGAAGCATAGAAAGAAGAGATACCTGTTGTGCCAGGATCAGCCCAACTCTACCAGACTAAATTCTGAAGAAAGTAAAAATGTCAAGTTCATAAATTGCTGAAATTTGTTACACAAAAATTGAGCATATGTTCTATTTTTTTTTTTTTTTGGCACAAATCTTTAAAGTTCACTCTAAATATACATTTGTGGGAGCAAAACGATCTAAATTTCCTAGTTATTTTCCTCCTTGTTCCCACTTACCTAAAGATAAAGATTCAGATCCCAAATTGCAATTTAGATTATGCTTTGTCAAATTCTTAAGATGTACCTAACACACACATAGCCTTTGTTCTAGAACTGGATGTAGAGAAGCACCCCTAGCTGCAAGCTCACCCTTGTAAGCAGAGCTCTGGCACAGCAGCTCAGTGAATGTAGGTCAGCTCACATGTCCCCTGTGCTCCTTGATGCACATACAGGGAGCCAGTTCTAGTTCAAAAGGAGCTGTCTGCAACTGCAAGCTGAAGTGCAACCTGGTTAGCCTGGACAGATGCCAAGGACAGTTCTTCCAGCACTGAGCTGCTACAAAAGAAGGGCTGGAGCCAGGGCTAAGCCTGACCCAGTGATGAAGTTCTACATTTTAAATAAGAGCCAAGTCCAAAGAGGCTTTGCCATTCATCTCTGCTTCTTGAGACAGATGTTATAAAGCAACTACTTGATACAATTTGCAGCAGCAGGAAAAGAAATAAGTAAGAGTAATGAAAAACATTCCTGATAATTTCTTCTGTTTTTTTACATTGGCAAATACACCACCCTTTCTGCACATAAATCTGTGCACATTAGAGAACTGTTGAAATGCAAGTCTAAAATGCTGGGACTTGTGTTCTAGTTGTTATAGAGTAATTCAAAAGCAATTTCTCTGTTGCTTCTTTATTACAAATACTTACCAGAAGTATTTACCATACCTTCCTGTCACAGGGAAAATAGCTGTGCCTGGCATTTAAATTATGGCATTCAACAACCTCACTTATGTTAATTGATACTAAATATATTAACAAGGCATGGATTAGCATAACCCAAGTATTCACACATGAAAATCGCTGGTCCAGACAGCAGCAAAAGAGATCAGCGCCAGCATATGCATTTGAGATTGTTCCAGGAGTACAGACAAAGCAGCATCATTAACATACGCTATGCCATGTCACAGATAAACCTGAGAAGGAGCTCTGCTGAGGAGCAACAAATCTCTCCGTTGGCTGAAGTTACAGAGATTCACGGGAAACAATGAGAGGACTAACTATGGATGAGAAAAGCTGTTTTCCGCAAAGAGCTCACATGCTCTGACCCTGCAAAATGCTGAACACAGCTCAGAAAATGGGAAACGAAAGGGTCCAGCTCTAGAAAACAAACTCCATAAGCAAACAAACCATTACAAGCAGGAAACTTGAAACAATTTTAGATAAATTCCACTCATGGATAAATGCCTCTGTATTTCACATGCACCATCATCAATTTTTGTCTCCTTCCCTAGTCAGCATCCAAATATCCAACGCTAACTTTATCTAGAGGATGAGGTCTAATGCTGCCTCACACTCACATTCCCAGCGTTCACTGTCCCTCACTTTCACACTGTGTCCAAGGTCAGGCAGCAATGAAACTGGAATTCAACAGGTTCCAAGGCAGCTGAAGGAAGGAGCACCAGGCTGAGCTGTAGGGCAACAGAGGGGAGGATGAGCAAGATAATACCTGACAGGTTTGTCACAACCAGGCTTTGCTTTCAGTCTCACAATCAGCCTTGCCCACAAATGGTAAAAGCACCTGAAATACTCAATTAAGGGAGGGAGACTGAGCACATACACAGAGTGAAATTAAAAACAGAAGAGGATGATTAAAAATCCTACTTTTTTAAAAATAATTTGATTGGCCCACTTGATTAAGCATCACTTCACCAAAGTTTTCTTCCTGGGGCACTAGGAGGCATCACAGGCTTGTTACATTTTGGCTGATCTTGATTGTGCATGATTTCATTCAGTATTTCCTCCCCTCCCCATGACAATTTTCTATCAAGGCTCCTACCTTGTCAGGGGACCACTGAGGCTGAGAATTCATCAAAAATCTCTGAGAAATGTCTGCTGCTTTTGACAATAAATTGCTTCTTGAAGCCCTGCTGAATTTTTCAGTGACCTCTTGTTCCTTTTGTGCCTGAAAAAAATTCAAGTTCTTTAGCTTTTTCTGCAATCTTTCCTCCCTTCAGTTTTGCTTTTTAGCCTTCTCCTACATTGTGTTCAGTCTTGCTCTTTGATCTTCTGATCATTTTTGTAATCACATCTGATGCCTCTATTCTTCTGATCTTTCCACAGCTGTTTTGGGAGGCTGAATTGGAAGGATCACCAGGCAGAGACACATCACTTTTCAATGAATACAGTCTTGACCAGCAGTAAAGGTCATATTTTCCCCTTGATTGCATAAGTAATCAATTATTCACTCTCACTTTCTTTTTAATGATGGTGACTCCAAAAAATTCAAAGAGCTCTTTCGGTTGTAATATTTTCTAATTTATTCCCTTAGGAGGTGAAAAGACCTGAACTGGATGTTCTATCACAGCTCCATCACTCTTGAGGTAGATAATACACAACATCAGATGTACCACAATTGTTACCTGAAATTAGTACTTCCTTTTCACTTTTTTGCTATTGATATAATTTTCCCACAGCTCAGTTAAGTGCTATAGGCTGCAATTTATTCTATCCCTGATGAGCTGTTGAACAAACTAGCACAACAGACCAACATAACTTTTCTATAGCATTAGAACTTACTGCTGATTTAATTCCAAAGTATCTGAACTTGTTTATTATGAGTTAAAGACCTTTTCAAGTCCAGGAATTCTGGTATCAACACATCCAACCGGGCAAGATTGCTACTGCACAAGGGCTGTTGATTATGCTCACACATTTTTAAAGTTGCCACTTGGCTTTTTCTCCATCTTACCTTTCAGTTCAGGAGACCTTTACTAGGTTGCTACTCATATCACCTATTCAGTCTAAGCTGCAAAGTCTGAACAAGCAAATCAAAGACATGATCTTGCTTTCTTCACTGCACAAATGACAACAACAAAGGCTGCCATGTTTATAGAAATGAAGCTCACATTTACCTCTGTGATAGTCTGTCATAAAGTAAAAAACACTTCGTTTTACCCCTCGAACCCCATGCAATTACTCTGCTATCTTAGACAGGTTGTCTCTTCTATCCTTTTGTCTTTGTGGCATCATCTTTTTGCCAGGTAACAATCCCTTTAGCTTATTAAATATTAACAGAGATAAAAAGTCCAGTAGTTCAGGACAGCTTCTTGGGGACCCACCTGTACCAGAAGTGCAGGTGAGGGGGATGGAGCAACCATCCTCCAAAGCACACAGCCAGTAGGCCCTTGGCTTTCTGAGGTTCACAGACCATGGTCTTCTTTGGGTTCAGTTCTGGTTACTGTTTTGTAAAAAGTCCTGTAAAGGTGAGATACTGAGGAATTTAGACATAAGTTTACTTTAACCTATGTTCTAACATTTTAATCTCTCTTCAGAGGGTAAAGACAGTCCCAAGCTCTGACACTTGAGGACCTTTCATGCATAGTAAAAGACCCACAAGGAAGAGATGTGCAGCCACTACATGTGGCGAATACTGAAGCCCTTGTGCTGATGGCATGAGCATACAACACAAACATGCACACTAAGACCATACCAGCCAACCTTCCTGGGCTTATTGGATCCTACTGACATCTTCCTAGATGTGATTAGGCATTAAACAGCCTAGAGATGCACCTTTAACTGACATACTATTAACCCAATAATCACCAAGAGGCTTATTTCTAAAATCCAGTTGAAACCCCTTAAATCTGAAGATACTCAGATAAAACAGTAAAAAATATTTCAGACTAACAGGAGCTGAGGTTAGCACTGAAATGTGACCAAGACAATGCCCTATTTCCAAATGTACCAGTGGTGAGCTGAGAGGGGCACCAGGCCAGCAGATGTTGAAACCAGTCTGGGTTCAACCCTGAAGTAACATCCTGATGCTGAGGCATTGACTGTCAGTCAATCGCCTTATACTATAAATGTTCAGTCCATTCTCTTACAGTCAGGTTCTTCTAACATAACCCTTCTTGGACTGTGTGTGTGGAGATTCCTCCTTTGGGTGGAAATGTCCCTCAAGGATCCTCCTGGAAGTTGAGAAAGAGATCTCCCCACAACTGTTGGTGTAGGTGAATTACATCCATCTATAATTAATAATTATTCATTTTTCCTGCTTTAATATAATTGCTTCAATAATTGCTTTAATATAGTACACTATTACTACACCACTGTTAATTTTTAGCTTTTATATTGTGCAGTAAATAATGCCAATTAAGATCTTTTGTCTGATGATTTTATGTAAATATTTATATAAATATTCTCAGTTTGCCATCATTAAAACCTGCAGGACAAAGTGATTCAATCACACCTCTATAATTCCTTAAATTTAAAACACTGACAAAATGTGGTGCTAAGATGGGACCCGGTTTCCTCTCTGAGAAAGTGTTTAGAAAAGAAGAGGGTCCTTTCTGCACCTTGTGACTCAACAGCATGGGTTTTTTAAAATCTTTGTCTAAAAGCCCCCACTCTGGCCCATGACAGTTACCAGTCTCCAAAACAAAGATAGCTTGTTTGTTTTGGATGCATCCATCCATCCATCCATCCATCCATCCATCCATCCATCCATCCATCCATCCATCCATCCACCCAGCACTGAATTATCCCTTAAAAAACCCATTAAACCTACAGCAAGTTTCGTATTCCTGAATAACTGCATTGCCAACAGACCATCTCTAGGGCTTGCAGAACAAGGTAGAAGCAAACAACAAAGCCAGCAAGTCTGACTAACCATCACATCTCAGAGCAAAGGGTAGAGAGTGTATTGCCTAAGCAAAGAAATCTGGAAATTCATCAATACTAAAAATTCTGGTAGCCAAAAATGTGGGCAATAGAAATTTTATCAGGTATTTACCTTAGACAGTTTGGACAGTAAAATGGGCTTGAGTGTAGGACATACTTTTGTGGGTGAGATAGTAACAGAAACCACCACTGAGTCTTACCCAAGGACTCTGAAACATGCTGTGTTTCTCCTCACTTACTTACAGCATCTTGGTCTTCTCAGGAGAGCAGAATTCTTTAGTAGAACATACCACTTTGTCTTTTTAAAGCTGGGACACCTCTCAAAGTCAGACATATTTGCAAACAATCAGTTTGTGAATTTAGCTAGCATTAAGAAAGATTTCATTCAAGATACTGCAACATGTGACTAATGTCATATTGATAAATATCCTGATGTGGTTACTGTCTTTTATATCTTAAATTTAGTCCCTGCTGGTACAAGGTGCACAAGTGCTGTGCATGTACAGTACAGTGGCACAGCACAGGATATTACTGAGTCAGATACAATTATCTCAAAATAACTTTCAGTAGAATACAAAATATGTTAGAACCAGAATCACAATGCCAAAAACTTCAGTATTTGTATTTGATATTGTAAGTCAGTGTGAAAAGTCAGAGAAACTCACACTATTCAGCCCACAACCAGGCTGCAAACTGTGGCCACAGCTCTGCTGAAAACATTTCTGTCCTCCATCCCTTCACCCCAAATTCCCCTCTCCTTTCTGGCCACAGGTTTTTCTGCAGCTGGGCTCTGTGAAGCACTGCCCAGCTCCAGCAGCCTAACGTGAGTGCACAGCACAGGGACAGCCTGGGGCTCTGGCACAGCCACAACTTATTGTAATGTATCTTCTTTTCTGTAGTTATCAAAATGCCACCTCAGAATTGCATGGCAGAATTTTAATTAATTTTTAGTTTTGCAGAAGATGATTGTGGCTTTATAAAAGTTCACTTGATATCCAAACATCCTAGAAAGAGCAAATGTAATTAAAATCCTCCAGAAACTTTGTGGTTGATTATAAGGGGTTTTTTTTACTACCAGCAAGTGAAGGAAACTGCAAGTAACAGCTTTACTGCCATGAGAAAAACAAGTCAACTGCTCCCAGCACATAGAACTGGCCCCAGATCTGATAATGTCTGCATTTTTACAAGTTGCTTACTATGGCTATAAACACATGGAGATCTTCACCAGCTGCCCAGAATTACACCATAAAGCACAAGAAAGCAGATATGTGTAACTTCTAACATTTTTGATGTATTTTCACAGAATTCCTCATCAGGTGTTTGTGCTTAAAACCAAGTTTTCAACTTGTATAGCAGCTTCTTGCCATAGCTGATGCTGCTCCAGACAGGGGCTTGTGACCAGCCAGTAACAGACTTATGTATTACATGGACATTATGTACATCTCTAGTTCCTCTACTGTGATAAAGATTGAAAGGTGACTTCAAAGGCTTCAGGATCACTTTTGTTTTCAAATTATGTATAAACATTTCTAGTAAAGTATCAGCTCAATAAAGATAGAAAAAAAGAAATCATTATGCTTTTTCAACTCTTACAAAGAAACAAAAACTCACCCAGTCACTGCACACTCAAATTTCAGTAAAAAAAAAAAAAAGAGCTCCACGTGCACTACACAAAGGAAGCAGAAGGACATCAAAATCATGTCAGATTGTATCATCCAACCATTACAAAATATGGTTTTCATTTCTCCCCCACCCTCGATTTTTGTGTGAGCTCTCAGAGCATGAGCACTGCCTTGTGATATCAGTTAATGCCCTGTTCAGAAAAGGGTATTTTCAGACACAGCTCCCAGAATTACACTGGCTTTTTCATGGCTGTAACACACAGAAATAGAGTGTTTAAACTGCAATGAGACACCCAGTGACAGCATTTCTTTCTCCAAGCTTTTTCCTCCCTCTTCAGCGTTATATGTGATAACCTTCCTTCAGAAATACTTTCTCTTTTCCTAAAGTGAATCAGTTCTTAGTAGATACTCCACTCATTTTTGGAATGGTAACTGATGTCTTAAATTTCTCTCTCTTCACTGGTGCTCCAATGCCATCTACTTTTGTATCATCTCCAAGTTTCATTAATGTCCTGTTTAACACATCTACCCAATCAACACTCAACTTGAGCTAAACCCTACAACTGATTATGGCAGCTCTACACATCACCTTCCCCTGCCAATGCACTCCCTTTGTGTCCAGCCTTTCAGCCATCCATCCACGCCGTCATGCTCCTATTCCCATTTTTAATGGAAATCTGAATGTGGAAATATCATCTGAGTTAGTACAATCCAATATATCACATTGGGTGCCTTCTCTTCATCCACTGAAGCAGTTACAGCAATAATTGAATGAAAGTAAATTGGTCAAGATCATTATAGATAAAACCTTGAGACAGAGTACTGAAAGAGATGTTAAAGTAGGTATCTGAATAGGGGAAATATTTTTCAGCAACAATTGAATAGTCAGCCATGTTAGACTAATTCTTGTTAAATATAAAGAAAAGAAGAGGGAGACAAATACTGTTTGTCAGACCACTTTGAGGAGACTCAAGATGGGTCTGAGGGAATTGCTCCTCTGTCCCAAGCAGTGAGCACAGCAGCCTGAGCAGAGGCTACTGAGTAGGCTTTGGTGGTGGAAAGTCCTGAGCAAGTAACTCCCAACTCATTACTTGTACATAAATGCAAGATCTGGAGCCTTTCGTTGCTATCTACAAAATCACTATTTGATCCTGAGCATCCCATTTAATTCCTTCAGACCTCACCAGCATCCCAGCTGTTTCCCATGGCACAGGTTGTGATGCCTAATGACAGAGCTACCCCTCTTTATCTGGGTGTGACACACAGGCTCTGAGTGCACCAAACAGGAGTACACACAGTGAGCAAAGCCAGCTCAGGCACAGCCCAGCAGAAAGGCACCACACTGAGGTCTGGCAGTTCAGCTGCATTTGCACACCTTGCACAAAAGCACTATTTCTGGTAGAAATATTCAGCCACAGATGCCTTAGGAGAGCTGCAGTGCTGGCACAGCACAGAGGTGATGGCCAGTGGCAATGTGGCTCTGGGGAGTCTGGCAGCTCACAACTCTTGTTTAATAGTTGGCTTCCCCTATCCTCATGATGATGCAGTTGATTTCCAACAAGTGCACTATGACCACAAGTCTTAAGGGAGTTACGACTGAGTAACCAACCACACTTCATAAGCACTCTAAAATGTTTAACAGAAAGTTTCCAAAACATGGGAACTCCAGAAGATGGAGTCAAACCACCAAAGCAGCAGTATTGTGAAGCTCCAAGCTCAAACACACTGCAAACAGAAACCTACTTCTATCACACAGAGAAACGCTCACTCACTTCGAACTCCTTCCAGTTCTGCTTTGCCCCATTGTGCAACAAGCACTTAATAAATGTTATTTTACAACACCCTGCTTACTTTCAGCATTTTAAAAAAATCATGTATTGCTCTAATGTGTTTTACTTCTGCTTACATCTAGCACTTTGGAAAAATGCTAGAAGCACTGCATATCAATCAAACAACTTCTAAAGATAAAAAAATTCTAAAGAATCCAAGCTGTTCAAGATAACAAGTACCTTTGCTTCAGTTTCCAGGAAAGTTTGACTTAGGTTTTGAAATACATCACTGTGCATCCTACACTGATAATAACAAAGTCTTAAACCCATCAGAATTCAAGGAAGACTTACAGCCAGCTACTCACATTAATCAGTTATGGCCTGATTTGGGTGCAATTCAGGCTTCTATAATTTAATACAGACATAAGCTTACTCAATTTTTTTCTACCATTTCTGCCTGATTTGTAAGCACTCTAACAAGAATATTAAATACAAGCTATTAAATTTATTTTGACATGGTTGTTGTCTGAATTAAGAATTCTATTTGGATTAATACAAGGAAATCTCTTGACATATATTGCCTTGCAGCTCTGAAAATAAGTAAGCTAAGATAGAAGGAAGCAAATTTTGCACAGGAAGTCCCTCAAGAAGAAACCCTCCATCTCTGACCTGTAGTTGAGAGTAGACTCATGAAAAGGATTAGAGACTACTGGTATCTAGAGAAAAACAAAAGTGAAGAAAATCTGTCTACCAAAACAATAACTTCAAAATGCTGTTGAAAACTTCATGGTATCTTAAATCAAGAATGATAAATGCCTCTAGGACAGAAGGCAATTTTGTCTGAAACCAGCTCCAGCAGAGAAGCTCCACTGAAGTTCTTCATGATGTATTAACTGGATGTAGAACACAAGTGCTTCACAAGTGTTTTTCTAAACCCACTTAATAATACAATTTTTTGTCAGTATGATATATTATACAACTCTTACTCTACTGTGAACATTAATCTCTGTTGCCAGGCTCTAAGCATCTCATTCTTATCTCTTCCCAAGCCACATAGAATCTTCTAGCCAAAGTTACAGGAGATGTGTTGCTTTTCTATAGAGCAGCCCTCTCTAGAGGTGGGATGGTACCATGGTACCACTCTCTTTGGGCTTGGGCTACGCAGGCTTGAAGATCAGTAGGCCAAAGAAGTGATACAGTACCCCCTTCTCAGCTTTATTTACAATGTCTGTCTTTCCATCCCAAGACGGGCTCCCAAAGTCACCTCATCCAAAAGATTTACCTACCTCAGATTACAATATAAAAAAAAGCAACAAAAAAAAAAACCAAAAAACCCCCAAAACAAATCATGCAAACATGGTCCTCTTACAGTCACACTCTAACCATTTGTCATCTACCTCTGTGAGTGACTTGCAGGATCTCATTGAAGCACCTTCTGTTCTGTTTTTAAAGTTGATTTTTCTACCTGTTTTGTTTGGGTTTTTTTTCCCTGCGGTCTCCTTGAATTTCTATTTCTAGTCACTTACATTCTGGTTTCTCCCATCTAAATCTGTCCCCCAAACCTCACTTGCTGTGTTGTTCCTCTTTTTCTATTGCACTCACATCTGCTGCTGATATACAGGTATGAACTTTCCCTAGATAGGTTTTAATCTTGTTGGGGTTTCTTTATTGTTTGGGGTTTTTTTCTTAACACAAGGAAGCGACTCCCATATTAATTCTTTCTAGGCAGGAAAATATTTCTTACAGAATTACAGGAGCTTGATATCTTCTGTTCCTCACTTTGATCAGCACCTGGTACTTTATCTTCATCTGTGCATCTCAACCACAAGTTCTGACTCTGTTCTTTGCTTTGCATACCCCCAGCAGACTCCTGCTGGTAGGCAAGCAAGAAGTGTTTGAAATGCCTGCAGGAACTCGGCAGGAACCCACACCACAGAGGACCACAGCAGCATCCTTGCTCCTAGCAAGGAGGTGATAGCTGTCAGCTGCCTCTTACAGTGTCCTTCTGCTACCAGAACCACAGCTGGTGAGCTACTGGCTTAGATTTAGTGCTTCACCTGGAGATAATATGGTCCAAAGACTCTCACTGGTCTCTGAATTGAGGATCTGCTTGGTTGTCTCTCATCCCTTTCCAAGAACTGGAATCACAGTCAGCTGTGAATTAAACACTCAACTAACGTAGCAGGAATCTCTTGCTTGACTAAATCAGATAAGTGAAGGTAGTAATAAAATTATTCTTTCTGATGCTCACATTAAATTTTATAGTTAAAATTAATCATCAAAGGCATCAATTATGGATTTTAAGATTATCAAAATTACAGAGATACTACACCAGCTTGAAACAGGCCCAGCAGTAATAACTGATCTGACGTGAGTTGGCACTGACAGAAGCAATGAACTAGCAGAGTCTGCTATTCCCTCCTTACCTACTGGTCCTTTCACCATATCAAGTTCTATGCTGCACTCTGTGCTGCTGTTCCTGACTGCCTTCTTTTTCTCCCAGGTTTGGGAACAGTCTGCAAGAGGTTGTGCTCCCTGAAGGGACTAAGGCAAGGCTGTCTGGGTTCCTGTGTCCCAGTTCTCCTCCTTGCCTGTCTTAAATGTGAGTAAGAACCTTTCCTCAGCCATTCACAACCTCGCCTAGTTGCTGTGTTTCTCCACAGATGATAGACAACTGCTTCAATAACTTTGACTAACATTTTCTGCACCTCCCAGCAAATCCCATTGGTTGAATATATCCTTCTTCATCACATACTCCCCAGCCTGTGCTTCCATCACTGTGTCTCTCCCTCCCATCTACAATGGTACGCAAGGGAGGAGGCAAAAGAGACCTTGGGAACTGCAGTCATTCCAGTATCATCCCCTACTGTGTCTCTGCCAGCCATCAGCGCACACAGGTTTCTGAACACGGTTTGCAGAAAGCCTAGCCCAGTTGGCAGAGTTATCTGCATCATAGCAGACCCCCACAGAACATGCTCCCTCTCTTTTGACTGGCCCCAGGGACCTCTGAGGGCTCACCCTTGGCTTCTGACTGGAACTGTGCAGTTCAGGAGATGTACTTACTTCTACACTATAACACATTTTTTTTTACACTACAGCTATAACAGCCTCTTAATGGAACTTATCAGTATTAACTCAATTAACTTCTTCAATAATTCAGTCTCTTTCCATTTATTAACCTAACAGTGGATTGTGTATATTAATAACATTTAAGGATCACTTGGTATAAAACCTATTCCCATTGTTAAGTGTGCCCACAGTTAGAGCACTGTGCACACTCCCTGAGCACATCATGTGAGCTGAACTCCCATTTGCAGTGCTTATGGCTCCAGAACACTGGAAATATAGGGAATACAATTGCTTCGAAGTGCCATGAAGTTTATTGGTTCCTGGAGAGCAGCTTCTAAAACTACTCAACACACCTTTCCTGTTCCTTCCCTGCCCTGCTATCCCAAGTCAAGAGTTTCTTACATGTTATTTAAAATGTTGCTCTTTATTTACACAGGTGGAACACCTTCTGTGTCTGTGTGTTTTAACAGTTTCTTCATCACAGCCAAAAGAGGTTGGCACTCTCAAGTTGTTTACAAGACATCACTGTTTTCACACCACTCCAAGGATAAAAGCATTGAGCCCAGAGCACACATAAAATCCAATAACCCCTGAGAAAGTATACCAGAAAAGCTTCAGAAAGTATCAAGAAGCTACAGTGTGCAGCACAGATGCTTTCAAAAGCATACAACTCACTGCTGAAATCATATGCATGAGGCAGAGGCTCAGAAATTATCAATATTTCTTTCCAAAAGCTGTTACTAGTGGAAATTCAAAACATTAACAGGGGAAAATTCTTTTCCCTAAGCCAAGCTCAAGACACATGAATCAACTACAAAGAGCTGTTTCATGGTTTAGGCAGGCAGTGGAGGGGCAGCTGAGCATGTTTCTCTTCCATCTGGTTTTACTTTTCACTAACTAAACACTTCAGATGCGCACAGAGATGTCATTTGCCTTCACCACCAAAACAGGCTTTGTGGCATTTATGTGATTACTACAGGGTAGCATTCTCAAATCATAGTTTTCAGATTACTTTTTCCATTTCTTACAAAGACTTTCACTCTCGCCCAAAATAAAGAATTTCCACGGAAACCCACACCCATGAGTTACACGTGACTTTGCTTCTAAGCTGGTATATAAGGCACTTGGCTGCCAGAGCCCTTCTCAGCAGCACAGAACTGTTGGTTTGGTCATTACTGGCTCTTTTCTTCTTCCTATAATTTATGTTGTTAATGAATTTGGACTAATTACACAATTGGGTCAGCCTATATTCCAGTCTTCCATAGACATTATAGATACTGAAAAAAGAGCTAAGAGATCTTTTTATAAACATTTTCTCTAGCTTATGATGCTGCTGTGCTTGTTCCACAGAGCAGATTTGCTGTCTGCATTCTGCTTTAAACCAGGCCATGCCCTGTGGTGTGAGGCTGGAATTCCCCTGTGCTGCGTTCTGCTGGAAGGAGCTGCAGCCTGTCCCAGGGTGGGTGAGCACACACACTGCCTCGTGCACCTGCCTCCTGATGACTATTAAATCTGTGCCTATGCCTTTTTTAAAAAGTTATTAAAAATTCTTTTCCTTGTAGAATCTATTTTCAATTTTCAAATACAAATACTGAATATGCACCTGCTGCTATTTCAGAACCCTTTTAATGGTTTCTTTCTCATGCTCATCCAGGCCCTCCAGGCACAGCCAGGCAGCTCTGCCAGGCTCCACAAGGGAGAGCTGAGCCAAGCTGCACACCCTTCTTCCACAGGCCCTGTCAAGGGCAGCATTTTTCCTGCTTTCTTTGCATGGGTTGCAACATGTGCCATGCTGGCAGGAGATAATGCTATTCCCATGTTCCCTTCCTGAGGCGCTGGCACAGTCTGTATGGAGGTACTCCTTTGTCACCTCTCCTCCACCAGTACCAGTCCCCAACCCTCAGTCAAGCTGCCACTTGTACCCAGCAGACCTCAAAAATCACCATGAGTACACACATACAAAGCCACCCGGATGCAGTTAATGGACCACACCACACTCTCATTTGACACCCTACAAAAGACACCATCAGCTCTGCATGACTCCATGCCCAGCTTGCAAAAACCATACTTCCCTCCAATCTTTCTGCAGTTAGGATGGTCCAAACATAGTTTGGACAGACAAAATCTTTGCTGCAGTTAGTTAGCTCCAAGTATGCATTCTGCCTATCCAGGACATCCACAGAGAGCAAGAGGTGCTTGGGTCTGTACGAAGCAGATACACACTGTGATTCACTACAGGCAGGCCTCATGACATCCACCATTATGTTCTGGGTTACAGTTCTTTCTGTCTTAGAGGGCAAGGAATCAGCTGACTTTGGTACCTCCTCCAAGAGAGCAAATCCCTACCGTGCTCTCAGAAGTCTGATACCTCATCTCCATTTCTTCCCTCTGTTTTTCATTTCCAACTAGTGCAAGTGATTCCTGCTGAAGGACCCTCTGTTTTCTGCCCCTTTTCCCCATGAGAGGGCTAACAATCACCCCAAGTGCTGAGGCTCCCATGCAGAGACAATAAATATAAGTGATGAATTTCTACGTTACCATTGGGTATTGCAGACAGTGAATGCTGAGACTGCTCTGCCTTCGCTACCCTAGAAATATCCCCCAGGGCAGAGACTATGGAGGTGCAACTTTCAACAAAAATCATCAGGAAACCATCCATTTACTTTTCTTCTTGGGATTAGGGCTGGAAAATGGCATAACAGAAAAATGGCAGGTGCCAAAGTTCTTATCACCTGCTGTATTCTCATCATCATTACAGATGCTGTGGTGAAGTGACCCTGATACCTCTGTGAAGGCAGAAGTCGAGAGCAGAGCATGCTGTGCCAATAGCTGCTGGAGTCTGTGGAGGCACATCCTCAGGGAACTACAATCAGGATGTCTCTCCCTGCCTTTGGGGTGCCCAAGGCAGGCTGGACAAATGAGGTGCACTGCCCTCCCCCTCTCTCTGAAGAAGGCTTATCAAGACACTCAGCTAACCCTTTGTGATGGACTGAATGTTATTAATTATAGGGGTTACCAAGTGCAGGAGTAGCCCCTTAGTCCCAGGCAGGGGGGGTGCCGTGGATGACGGTCAGAAGAGCTCAGCCACAGCAGACATCAGAAGACTTGATCAGAAGGCTACAAGACTTTATTCAAGATAGTTAGCAAACAGTTCCTCATAGCTCATAGTAGTAGTAGTAGTACTAGTAGTAGAAGTTCCTATTAGATCATCTAATCCTCATGCAGTAACATCCACACTTTTTATAACCTCTCACGTCCAACATGCCACTGCATTATTGGTTAACCAATTCACCTCACATACACCACAGCCTCTCATTGGCCACAAGCCACCCCACACACTCCAGGTAGCTCTGTTCTCTTTAAGGGAGAACTGTAACCTGCTTTCCTTAAGGGATGCACTCACTGTCACCCCCCACAATTAATGTCTTAAACATCGTCAAAATCATAGGAGACTTTTGTCAAACTGCAAAGAAGCAAATTCCTGTCTGCGAGCACCAAAACACCCCTCCTGAGTGGAATTTGGATTGTCACTGGGAACTTGAGATAGGACAATTGTCTAATCATCTCAGGTCTGAAAGGGTTAGGGAAGAATGTCTCTGTGTTAAGAATCAGCCCTAGCTGAGCTCAGTGGGTGACAGGGGAGAAGGATTTTTGGGGGTGTGATGGCAAAATCTCCCCGTACCAAACCAAAGGAGTGACTCCCCACTCCCTCAGGAACACCTGTACACATGGGACATTCACAGAAGAGGCAGCTGAGAAGGGTCATAAACCAAAAAAGACCCCCAAAGCACTGCCTTGACTCATTCCAGAGGCCTTCCATGAGCAGAGGGACTGCACGTGATCCAAGTGAAGCACCAAATCCAGAGCCTGTCCCAAGAGACTGCAAAGCTCCCCACCACGGGGGAGGTGCTGAACATACATTAATCCATTGGACTCATTGTTGTAGTTTGGGATTATTATGTAAATTCTCTCCCCTGCCACTTAACTGCCCAGGCCAGCGGTTGACAAAAGAAGTAGTTAACTGTGATCGCTGGGGTGGGGGCAGGTTTGTCTCTTTTGGTTTTTTTTTTTGGATATTCTCCTCAGTCTTGGCTCGGCGGAACGGGGGAGTGGGGGCTCCAAGGAGGCAGGCTGCCCTGCTGGTTACTGCTGGGGTTTTCCCTGGCTGTCTTGCCGCTGCCTACTTCGGATTACTTTTTCCTGCCGTGCTGCTACCTGCCTTGGATTTGCTGCTGGTCGCTCGTACCTTTTCTGCTTCTTGGACGGGGAACACAAGGGAAAGAGACTGAGTCCATCTGAAAGCCCACTGCTCGTCTGTTTCGCTGGAGAGGGACTGAAACTCACTCTGCAGCCAGCGGGCTGTGACAAGGACACTTAAGTATAACCTTTTCTCCCGGAGGAAAACCTGCTGGGTTTTGTTGTTGTTGTTTTTTTTTTTTCCTCTTATGGTGTTGGGGAAGTGGGTTGCACTAGTCTGTTTACATATATATATATATATATATAGCAGTTATCCTTCTTGTATTAAAATTCCTTTTCTTAAATTTGATAAAGAGTGGTGTGATTATTGAGGAGGAGGCCCCTCCCCTGCTTGTGGGTAAAACATTTTGGTTTTTCCCCTCAAACCAAGACATTTCTTGGCGCCCAACGTGTGGGGCTTGTAAACAAAGAAGGATAACTGCTATTTTGTGGCACCATGTGGGTCTTGAGCTTAGAGTTCATCAGGACCATCCTGTATAATATATTGGCTTTTTGTTGGTACAAATTCATGCCAAAAGGAGCGGCAGGTTTAAGTCTTATCAACAAATCAATGAGCAAAACTCAAATAGCCGCAATTATTATTGAGTTCTTACTCTGGATTTATGGTGCCATGAATTCGATGCCTTTGGATGTCATGTGGGTGGTGCTCTCCAGGCTGTTTTCCTGCCGCAACCTAAGCTGCTACCTCTGGGGATTCAGTGATAATAGTACGGACCCTTGGGAAGGAACAAAGGGGAATCTCTTCTCCCAACCCTTTGTCCATTCCCCATTCAAGTCTGCTACAACAGCTTTTGAGATGTTTAAATTCTCCCTGGATGCCAGAGATATCTTGCTCTTTATGGTTTTTCTGCAGGGTTGTATCCCTGCAGCTTACAGAATGTTTGAAGGTAGGGCCAGGGTTTTTCCAGAATGCATTCAGAAACCTAGCCCAGTGAAGGGGGAAAAGCGAGAGAATAAAACCCCTGATGCCACAGTGAAGGGAGAAAAGGATGAGGCTAAACCAGGAGGACAGGCCAAGCCTATGGAAGTTGCCCCTATTCAGAAAAGGAAATATAAGACCAAATTAGACCATCCAGCAGACGATGAGGGGGCTGCTGCACCTCCACAGCAAGCAGACCCAGAGCCTGAGATTATCACTGAGTCATTGTCATTTGATAATCTCCGTAGTTTGCGGAAAGACATTGCTCGACACCCGGGTGAGCCCATCCTGACTTGGTTGATCCGAGTTTGGGACCTTATGGGTGAAACCTTACAACTGGATGGTGCTGAAGCCAGGTTTTTGGGGGCTCTGGCCCAGGACGTGGCTATTGAACAGGTGTTCGTGAGGGAATCAAAGCCCCTTTCACTCTGGGCACGACTTCTAACGAGTGTAAGAGAGAAGTTTGTTTATAGAGAAATCCTGCAGGAACATCATATTAGGAAGACTTGGAAGACGATGGAAGAAGGAATTTTACGTCTGAGGGAGATGGCAATGATGGACGTGCTTTTTGGAAGAGGTGGGCAAGCCAATAATGACCCTGACAAGGTCAGATGCACACCACATATGTGGTGGGACCTTTCACGCTCGGGGCCAGCTGAATACACCGATTTCCTGGCATCCATGTATAGGGAAGAGAACCATGAAACAGTGGGCGCAGTAGCAAATAAGCTCCGGATATATGAAAGCATGACCCACAGCCCAATGCAGGCCCGTATTTCTGCTGTAGAGACATTGGTTGAGAGTCTCAAGACGCTGCCTGCAGAGGTAAAAGCGATCAGAGAGGAAATTAGGGAAAGTCTCCAAGTGGCACCAGTGCGAATGAGAACCTCTGAAGTCAGAGCCAGACGCCCCCCAGCCAGAGGAAGTGGACAGACCTCACGAACTGAGATGTGGTACTTCCTGGCCAAACATGGAGAAGACATGGGACGGTGGGATGGGAAACCCACCCGTGCCCTTGCAGCCCGAGTACAAGAACTGAAGGAGAATGGAAGAAGGTCAGTGAGAGTAAGTGCAGTCCCAGTTTCCCACGGGCAAGAATCTGACCCACAGGAGGGCACCTCCCAGGTGTACTCATCGAGAAAAGGTTCTGACCGCTATGACCAGGATCAGTGTTAGAGGGGCCCTGCCTCTAGCCAGGTAGAGGCACGGGACAACCGTGTCTATTGGACTGTGTGGATTCGATGGCCTGGTACATCAGACCCACAAAAGTATAAGGCTTTGGTTGATACTGGCGCTCAATGCACATTAATGCCATCAGGACATGTGGGCTCAGAAACTATTTCTATTTCTGGGGTGACAGGGGGATCTCAAGAGTTGACTGTGCTAGAAGCTGAAGTGAGCTTGACAGGGAGAGATTGGCAGAAACACCCCATTGTGACTGGTCCAGCCGCCCCATGTATCCTGGGCATTGACTACCTCAGGAATGGATATTTTAAGGACCCAAAGGGGCATAGATGGACTTTTTGGAATAGCCACTGTACAGACAGAAGGGATTGAACAATTGAACTCATTGCCAGGTCTCTCAGAAAGTCCTTCTGCTGTTGGACTGTTGAAAGTTGAGGAACAGCAAGTGCCAATTGCCACCACGACAGTGCACCGTCGGCAATACCGAACGAACCGTGATGCTGTGATCCCCATCCATAAGATGATCCGTGAACTGGAGAGCCAAGGGGTGGTCAGCAAAACCCACTCACCCTTCAACAGCCCCATCTGGCCTGTGCATAAGTCTGATGGAGAATGGAGATTGACTGTGGACTATCGTGGCTTGAATGAAGTTACCCCACCGCTGAGTGCCGCTGTGCCGGACATGCTGGAGCTCCAGTATGAACTGGAGTCCAGGGCAGCAAAGTGGTATGCCACTATTGACATTGCTAATGCGTTCTTCTCCATTCCTCTGGCACCAGAGTGCAGGCCACAGTTTGCTTTCACCTGGAGGGGCGTGCAGTACACCTGGAACCGACTACCCCAGGGGTGGAAACACAGTCCCACCATCTGTCATGGACTGATCCAGACTGCACTGGAGAAGGGTGAGGCTCCAGAACACCTGCAATACATTGATGACATCATTGTGTGGGGGGACACAGCAGAAGAGGTTTTTCAGAAAGGAGAGAAAATCATCCAGATCCTTTTGGGAGCTGGCTTTGCCATCAAACGGAGTAAGGTTAAGGGACCAGCCCAAGAGATCCAGTTCCTGGGAGTGAAGTGGCAGGATGGACGCCGTCAGATTCCAACAGAAGTCATCAATAAGATCACAGCAATGTCTCCACCTACCAGCAAAAAGGAAACACAAGCCTTCCTGGGTGCCATAGGGTTCTGGAGGATGCATATCCCAGCATACAGTCAGATCGTAAGCCCTCTCTACTTGGTAACCCGTAAGAAGAATGATTTCCACTGGGGCCCTGAGCAGCAACAAGCCTTTGACCAGATCAAGCATGAGATTGCTCAGGCTGTAGCCCTTGGACCAGTCAGGACAGGACCAGACGTACAGAACATGCTCTACTCCGCCGCCGGGAATAATGGCCTGTCTTGGAGCCTTTGGCAGAAGGTGCCTGGTGAGACTCGAGGCCGACCACTTGGATTCTGGAGCCGAGGCTACAGAGGATCTGAAGCCAACTATACCCCCACAGAGAAAGAGATCCTAGCCGCCTATGAAGGAGTCCAAGCCGCCTCAGAGGTGATTGGCACAGAAGCACAGCTGTTTCTGGCACCTCGACTACCAGTGCTGAAGTGGATGTTGTCAGGACAGGCTGCCTCTACACATCACGCCACTGATGCTACCTGGAGCAAGTGGATTGCCCTGATTACGCAGCGCGCCCGTATGGGAAAATCAAATCGCCCTGGGATCCTGGAAATCATCACAAACTGGCCTGAAGGTGAAAATTTTGGTCTAGCAGATGAAGAGGAAGAGCAGGTGACACGTGCGGAAGAAGCTCCACCATACAATCAATTGCCAAAAGAGGAAATACGCTACGCCCTCTTCACCGATGGCTCCTGTCGCATTGTAGGGACTAATCGCAAATGGAAAGCAGCTGTATGGAGTCCCACACGACAAGTTGCAGAAGCTACTGAAGGAGAAGGTGGGTCGAGTCAGTTTGCAGAGCTTAAAGCCGTGCAGTTGGCCCTGGACATTGCTGAACGAGAGAAATGGCCAAAGCTTTACCTCTACACCGACTCATGGATGGTGGCCAATGCTCTCTGGGGATGGTTAGACCGATGGAAGAAAACCAATTGGAAACGCAGAGGGAAACCCATCTGGGCTGCCGATATATGGCAAGATATTGCCACCCGAGTAGAGAAGCTGATTGTGAGAGTCCGCCACGTAGACGCACACGTGCCCAAAAATCGGGCCAATGAGGAACATCTCAACAACCAACAGGCAGACCGAGCTGCGCAAGTGAAAGTATCACAGACAGATCTGGACTGGCAGCACAAGGGAGAGCTGTTCTTGGCTCGATGGGCCCATGATGCCTTGGGCCATCAGGGCAGAGATGCCACTTATAAATGGGCACGAGACCGAGGGGTGGATTTAACCATGGACATTATCTCTCAGGTTATCCACGACTGCGAGACATGTGCTGCCATTAAGCAGGCTAAGAGAGTGAAGCCCCTGTGGTATGGTGGGCGCTGGGATAAGTATAAGTACGGGGAGGCCTGGCAGGTTGACTACATCACACTGCCACAGACCCGCCAAGGCAAGCGCTATGTGCTCACCATGGTGGAAGCAACCACAGGGTGGCTGGAGACACACCCAGTGCCTCACGCCACTGCTCGGAACACCATCCTAGGCCTGGAAAAACAAGTGCTGTGGCGACATGGCACCCCAGAACGAATTGAGTCAGATAATGGAACTCATTTCAAAAACAGCTTAGTTGCTACCTGGGCGAGAGAACATGGCATTGAGTGGGTGTATCATATCCCCTACCATGCACCAGCTGCCGGGAAAGTTGAGCGGTGTAATGGACTGTTGAAAACCACTTTAAAGGCGTTGGGTGGAGGGACTTTCAAACACTGGGATCAACACTTAGCAAAGGCTACATGGCTAGTCAACACTAGAGGCTCTGTCAATCGAGCCGGCCCTGCCCAATCAGAACCCCTTCACACTGTAGATGGAGACAAAGTCCCTGTAATACACCTGAGAGGTATGCTAGGGAAAACAGTCTGGATCAACCCTGCCTCAGGCAAAGGCAAACCCATTCGTGGGGTTGTCTTTGCTCAAGGATCTGGTTCCACCTGGTGGGTGATGCAGGAAGATGGAGAGACACGATGTGTACCTCAAGGGGAACTTATCTCTGGGTAAACGACTCATATTACTGTATTTGTAAACATTTAATTATTTGAAAGAAAATTTAAGTTTAATGTAGAGTATCGGCATGGAAGAGAATTTAGGGGTGGATAATGTTGTAGTTTGGGATTATTATGTAAATTCTCTCCCCTGCCACTTAACTGCCCAGGCCAGCGGTTGACAAAAGAAGTAGTTAACTGTGATCGCTGGGGTGGGGGCAGGTTTGTCTCTTTTGGTTTTTTTTTTTGGATATTCTCCTCAGTCTTGGCTCGGCGGAACGGGGGAGTGGGGGCTCCAAGGAGGCAGGCTGCCCTGCTGGTTACTGCTGGGGTTTTCCCTGGCTGTCTTGCCGCTGCCTACTTCGGATTACTTTTTCCTGCCGTGCTGCTACCTGCCTTGGATTTGCTGCTGGTCACTCGTACCTTTTCTGCTTCTTGGACGGGGAACACAAGGGAAAGAGACTGAGTCCATCTGAAAGCCCACTGCTCGTCTGTTTCGCTGGAGAGGGACTGAAACTCACTCTGCAGCCAGCGGGCTGTGACAAGGACACTTAAGTATAACCTTTTCTCCCGGAGGAAAACCTGCTGGGTTTTGTTGTTGTTGTTTTTTTTTTTTCCTCTTATGGTGTTGGGGAAGTGGGTTGCACTAGTCTGTTTACATATATATATATATATATATAGCAGTTATCCTTCTTGTATTAAAATTCCTTTTCTTAAATTTGATAAAGAGTGGTGTGATTATTGAGGAGGAGGCCCCTCCCCTGCTTGTGGGTAAAACATTTTGGTTTTTCCCCTCAAACCAAGACACTCATGTTTTGTGGGACCCTCACCACCAAGAAGGCCAGAAGAACCGGATCCATGGGACACCACCTGGTTACACGGAGTGCTGATAAATTTCCTATTTTAATCCTCTGTCACTTTCTTTCTTCCCCCGCCTCCTTTTCCTATTTTTTCTCTCTTTCTGCATCACATTTACCATTAAATAAAACCCATACCATTGACCTTGGCATATGATCTCATTTATACCTTAATTTGGCACTTCTAATAATTTTATAACTGCATTGTAACACCCTTGCTGAAAGTAAAGGGGAAATTCCTGTTTCACTGGTGAGTTATCCATGGCAGCTTGGGTCCTTAGCATTCAAAAGCACAACACTGGGGTTAGCCACAGGACTGATGCCAAGGCCAGGGGCCATGACAAGGCAAATAGGCAACTTTCCTGCCAATGGTCCACCTGAGCTATTCAAGGGGACATGTACAAACAGACATGGTCAGAGCAAACCACCAGAGCGTGCATCCTCCATTCAGTCTGTATTCTCAGTGTAACGAGTTTCCAAAATGCTCCCCTATTTTGAGGACTTCTAAGAAAGAAGCAGTGGATAAGACATAGGTGGAAGTGAAGAGGTAGGTGACTTTGTTAACACTTTCATGGCAGACAAGAGAAATTTGAATTCAGGGCAGCAGATCAGACATGTAGGAGCAAAAGGCATCATATATGGGGGCTATAAGTGTTGGGACCATTAATTTAACTTTCCTCTTTTTTGACTACTGGGAACAAAGGGAGTATAAGTTTAAAAAACCCACACACAACAACAACAAAAGAGCAATCCATAAACATTCATTTTGCTCTACTAAAAAAGGTCATACTTACAGGGTGTCAAACCCCTCCAGGCTTCTAATCCTGTCAGTGACATTAGAATGTGAAATGGCCAAGCTTTATTTTTGGTTGGAATTTGAGAATCAAAACAGCTCTAGGAATTTACTGACATTATAGCCAGTGGGGTGAGCTATCAGAGAGGGGTGTCTGGTGGCTGGCTGCACCTCTTCTTCATTAGGAACCAGTGAAAGGGGTTTGCCCTAAGCTAAGACAAGTGACAGAGTTGACTTTGCATAGGACAAACAGAATTTGTATTTCCCACACGTGAGCAATAAAAGGACAGAGAGGCAGCTGACTGAGTTCATCATGCAAAACTCAAATTACATGCTCAATATGAGACTTTATATTTGCAGGTAACATTTAACTACAGAGTGCATTTTTAAGTGATATTAATTTACTGCAAAAACACATTACTGTCAGCTGAACTCTTTTTCTGATCACAAATATATATCATAGAATCATAGAATTGATTAGGTTGGAAAAGACCTTCGAGATCATCAAGTCCAACCCTTGGTCCAACCACAATCCGTATACTAGATCATGGCACTCAGTGTCACGTCCAATTTCAGTTTAAAAACCTCCAGGGATGGTGAATCCACCACCTCTCTGGGCAGACCATTCCAATGCCTGAGCACTCTCTCTGCAAAGAATTTTTTTCTGATCTCCAACGTAAATTTTCCCTGGCAGAGCTTGAGCCCATCGTGCCCCCTTGTCCTATTGCTGAGTGCCTGGGAGAAGAGACCAGCCCCCACCTGGCCAGAACTTCCCTTCAGGTAGTTATAGACAATGATGAGGTCACCTCTGAGCCTCCTCTTCTCCAGGCTGAACACCCCCAGCTCCCTCAGCCTCTCCCCACAGCACTTGTGCTCCAGTCCCTTCTCCAGCCTTGTTGCTCTTCTTTGGACCTGCTCCAGCACCTCAATATCCTTTCTGAACTGAGGGGCCCAGAACTGAACACAACACTCAAGGTGTGGCCTCACCAATGCAGAGTCCAGGGGAAGGGTCACTGCCCTGGGCCTGCTGGCCACACTATTTTTGATCCAGGCCAGGATCCCATTGGCCTTCTTGGCCACCTGGGCACACTGGTGGCTCATGTTGAGCTTCCTGTCAATTAGTACCCCAGGTCCCTCTGCCTGGCTGCTCTCCAGCCACTCTGTGCCCAGCCTGGAGCGCTGCAGGGGGTTGTTGTGGCCATAGTGCAGGACCCGGCACTTGGCCTTACTGAACTTCATCCCATTGGAATCAGCCCATCTCTCAAGTCTATCCAGATCCCTCTGCAGAGCCCTCCTGCCTTCCAGCAGATCGACACTCCCTCCCAGCTTGGTGTCATCAGCAAATTTGCTAATGATGGACTTGATCCCCTCATCTAAATCATCAATAAAGATGTTAAACAGGACTGGACCCAACACTGATGCCTGGGGAATGTAGTGTTACTGATAATAGAACATACAGGTTTATGACAACATGTACTATTTTTCTGACTGAATTCTCCTTTGTGTGTGCACACACAGTGAGGCCAAGGAAGATACAGTGGCACACAGCGGAGAGTAGAGGATGTGCAGAAATCACCTCAGGGGGCACATGAGTTAGACATGAGCACAAAGAGAAATACTGAACAATTCATGGAATGGTGCCCTGTGGGAAAAGTACTGTGCACTCACGTAACTGAAAGCTGTGTCACAATACAGGCCCACAGGAGAGGGGAATAGCATGGCACAAACACGATTAATTCTGCCTTTCTCCTTCAGAGCACTTGACAGAGTTAAAAAAAAAAAAAGTGACTGATCCCAATACATTGCATAAAATGTATTTTTTTTCATAGAGGAGGAAAAAAATCCAATTCTGTGCAGCCTGAGGAGAATCTGCACACCATGGCAGCATCTCTCTCACTTGGGCTGAAGGTCAGTCTACAGAAACAGACATGAAAGGCAGATAGTTATCTCTCCATGGACCTTCTGCTCTGGAGATAATATAAACGTGTTGCAATAGCCCCATTCTAGATATGCAACAGATACAGATACAGGCATGGTGGATTTTTCCTTAGAGACAGGAGAGTCACACAGGTTATCTTTAGCATAAGAAGGAGGCCAACAATCAGAGTCTGGCTCTGGAGTGTGATTCACACCAGCTAACTGGGATCTTGCTCTCAGTCCCTCTTTAGAGGGGCTGCTCATCCCCCACTCTCTTTACAGAGGCCCCTGGAGAGATGAGCCTCACCAGGCTGAAATTAGACTTTACAAATTCCTTCCTTTATCTAAGCAGCTCAGAGTCATACTGATCCCCAGACTTGCTGCCAGCAGGGATTTTCGTTGCCTCATGCTGGCAGGGAACATGGTTTTACTGCTTCCCTCCACCAGTGGAAGCAGTCATATCACACCTCATCAGCTCTTTGCTACGGTAGGACCATCAGACACAGGTAGCTCCAGTGTGTGTGTGCTTTGGTAAACTATTCTCCTGTTGACCAAAATACTATAGTCTTCTCTACCCATTTTTGACAGTGAAAACATCTTCCTAGACATGACAATGCTCACACAAAGCCTCCAGTTTTGAGCTTGCCTGCTTTTAAGCTGTATGAGAAGCTGAGAGAATTGCATTCTTACCTTGAAGGCCTTTAGAGATCAGAAACAGGTCTTAATTATTTCTGCTCGAAGACCATCAAAGGGGTAGAACCTCCCCACTGTCCCAGTGTCCTGCAGTGGCTAATGAAAAGAAACACCTGCAGATATGTGCAGAGACTGTGCAGTGAATCAAGCAGACAGCCTGATATGCCATTCATTTCATACACTTCACATTCCTGTGTTTGTTACAATCCTCATGTCAATTTGACTGTCAGGCTGAAGTTTTTTTCCCCTCTTTGTTGGACTCTCTTTCCTTCTTTGCTGCTCCCACACACCTCCATCTTAGTCAGGCAATGCTGGAAATCAATAGTTACATCAGTATGAAGCCTGGGTTAACAAGAGGACAACAGAAACTGCAGAGTCTTACTCAATGTATTTCATAATCTCACATTGGGAATTGAGCTGGTTTCCAAAAGAGACTAAGCTGGTTTAAAACTGCTCCTTTCAGGAGAGACAAAGAATTTCACTTAACAGTGAAAGGTATAAAACACAATTCTGTTAGGAAAGTTAAGAGAGTTCACAGGCAATAACTAATTTGTCTGTCCCCAAACAAGTCACAGAGATCAAAACATCTTTCTGCATACAGTGAAAACTATTAAAAATCCTGTAAGCATCCCACACTAACAGCTTCTAAAACTTCAGAGAGGCACCACACAAGAGGCAGAAAAATCCATATTTCAAACACAAAGGCTGTAGGAAAGGCAGTGTGGATTATTATGTACTCTGTGAGAAGCTCCATGGACTGTCTTTTAAAGCACTGAGCACAGCTGCCTGAGGGTTGGGATTTTGAGTTTCAGGTGATCCTCAGCTCTCACAAGTGCCCCACAAAACAGCAGCGTTGCTGTCACCAGATGACTGGCTCATGATGTTTGTACAAAGAACTGATGCAGAAATCTTTGGTGAGTGAATCCTTATCCCTCAGCTGAGGTTTCCCCACACAGAGAATTATGTTAACTACCTCAGAGGATATTGATAGAACAATCCAGAGACAATCAGGATTTTTAATAAAACAGAAAATATTCCTTTAATAAAAAAAATGTAAATGCCTCTGAGGCAGTGCCATGGCCATGTAGATGGAGTGAATCATTACCACTAAATAGCTGGAAGGCTGTTTAACTTAGCTGTGCTACGAAATAATCAAATACATAAACTTTACACAATTGCTTTCTACACATTCCAGCCACTAGCAATTTTGGCATGTGAAAATGACAGTGAGCTTTACACCAGATTCTGCATCTGTAGCTTCACAAAGTACCTTCCCCATTACCTTGCTCAATCAAATCTTAGTGTACCTGCAGTGTATGGCACTCTCTGACAGGTAAGGCTGCAGGGTCTTTCTGTTGCCATGTGCCTTAGCCACAACTATCAACACAAATTTTAGCACTTAATCTTCCTCTTCCACGTAAAGTATGATTTGTCTCAGAAATGAAAGGACAAAGATGACACCCTCAGATACCAGAGCTGATTCTTCATAGTCCCTCAAAGACCCTTAGTTACTAGGACTGCATGAACAAGTGCTTGTAAAAGAAGGTAGACTGGATTGGGAGGCAAAGAAGGGATTTGCTTTTGTTTTTCACCTGTCAATGTCACTACAGGAATAAATAGCAGATGTTAAAATTCCCTTTTGGAAATGTGTAGCACAATTTATTCTGTCATTCTCTCAACATGCACAGATCCCTCCTGAAGCTCACATTATTTACTCATTCTGTGACTGTTACAAAAAAGTGACTGTTCCATGGCATGTCACCTCATGGCATAATTTACTTCAATTCTTACTGCATACACTTCCTCAATTTCACCTCAACAGTTGCCCAGCTCTTTCATTCAGAAGGTAACTTTCAAGATCAGAATTTTCTGAGATCAGGACCTCCTTACTGGCAAAGCAGGCACATTACACATTTACCAAGTATAAAAACAATCAGCAGAAATTAAAGCTGGGACACGAAGAACATTGCAAAGGCTGAAAGTTTGACATCCTATTACTGAGAAAGCTTCAGAATGTCCAGAAAAGACTGACATGAAAACAGGCACTGAGCATCTGGTTAGCAGGATACAAAGCATGCTTGTGCAAAAAGCTGTAAAACATACATCTATACCTGTTTTGTCAGACTGGTTAAATAACCTCACGATTACTGCTAAATTAGAAATTTCCAGCATTGCAGTCTAGTGCAGTACGACATGTTTTCTCTCATTTCTCCTCTTGCAATTCCCACAACAACAATGAAGCAGAAGAAAGTTAACAAATTGTGTGTGATCAGGCATGTGCACACACATCCCATACCCCCACCACAGCCTGCAAGAATGAGCAATGGAGTTTGTTTGAGAGAGCAAGTCACATTACATGAAGAATGGTAAGACAGATAAATCTAAGTCTTAAGCTCTGCACATGAGACAAACCAGCTAAAACGAAATAAAAAAGCTTTAATTACTCAAAGGCTTCCAATGTGCTGCTTTCAGAGCACACCCACAGGTAATCACACACAGGGGCAGGCATGTGCCTCCTTGTGCCCCCACACTGGCCTGGCTGCAAGCAAAGGAACACATGAATGTTGCCTTACCTACAAACCATCAACTTGTTTCCCTTATAGATGAACAAGATGATGATGAAGAATCTGGTAGTTTATCCTCTATCAGCTGCACCGGCTCCCAGGAGGCTGAAACTCCTTCTGGGATGTGTGTTCACAGTTTTTAATCAAAGCCTATCCCTGCCCCCAAGCTAGTTAGCTGCCAAACTGGGGAAATAAAGCCTCGTGAAACATAAAAGCAGCTCTTCAAAACCTTTTTTAGAAGGAAAAACTGCTGCAGTCTAAGCAGAAGGCAGGAGCCCCTGCTCCAAAACAGTGACCATCAGAGGCAAGTGTACAATTAATTATTCAGAGATAAAACCTCATCTCCAGATGCATGCTGACTACTTAACACAGCTCCTAGCATGCTGTTCATCAAACATATGGCTCCTCTGACCTCAATTACTGTGACTCTCATACAAGTTAAGTCTGAGAAACTATTCCAAAGTTTGATGGAACTGTGAACAAAGGGTTGTAATAATGGAAGTTCAGATTTATATAATCCTCTGCATAGCCAAAGTGACCTTAGAAAGTCAGGAAATTCATTTCAGAACATAACAAAATGTTCATGCAAAGATTTGAGAATCTTTGCTAGTCCTGTGTCAACACAAGTAGTTGTGCCATTTGTTTGTGGAATTAAATGTGGAATAACTAGAAAAAATACTTTATATGTGCAGAAAGAAGGATGGGGGTAAAATAAAAGGAAACTGAGAAGTTATATTCACATCCTAATAAAAGTTACAATGCTACAGAAATTACAGTTAAAATTGCCGCTGCTCCTCCCTGTATGGGACACAGTTGGCAGCTCCATGATGACTCCCCATACAACAGTAAGCACTTGCTAAAGGGGATGGAACAGAGTGGAGACACCATGGCCAGGCACTTGGAAATCCTTGTAAGGAAGGGAACTCGATTATCCTTTGCAGCTGACAAACAGTATAGCACCTGCCAGCCAAGGGAGAGAGGAGATGTCTTGCTGCCAGGCCTGCAACTGTGTTGCAATTGCTCTCCTAGGATGAACTTGGTTCATTAAAGCCTAATTGTAATAGTAACACACACCTCCATCCCAAAGTTACCCACCTCCAAAGTAGGACCACCCCTCACTGGGCACAGTCCCTCTATTTTATTGACTATATCTCTAAGAGCAAAGCAAGAGAGTTTTACACCAATCAGTAACGAAGGTATGTATGTTTAGTCACTCATGCTCCATCTAAACATAAAGAAACTGTCTAAAAGTAAGTTGAGAATGGGGGAAAGTTGGGGAACAGTCCATCATAACTGATGGGATCAGTTGATGGGCTGAACCTGAACCTGGCAAGGGAGAAGCAGGGCCAGTAACTGAGGCTTGAGAAGACATACATTAGCACACTTTGAAGATTAACTGATGTCTTTGGTAGTATCAGCAGCCTTTAAACATCCACAAAAAAGATGGTCAAAAAGTTAGTTGTCTTCAAAATACGCCTGACTTCATCCAGCTGTATCTGAAATGAAGAATTTCTACCACAAGCGGGTTTTCATTTCCAGTCATGAAGTGAAGGAAATACAATCAAAGATTTACAGAAACAAGTTTGTCTAGGCCAAGCTACTGCTCTATAGAGATACATTTCTACAGAGCAGATGTGGCATTGGAAATCTGGCATTTCCAGCACCACAGAGTAGGACTGAGCACAGCAGTAACTACAAAACAAACTGTACTTTTTATCAATAAACAAGAACTGTGGGTTTTCCCAGGTATCTTCCCTGCACTTACTGACCAGTCTCTCTGCTTGTTGAGGCATGTACTTTGAGGGGCTGTGTGCTATTCACTTGTGTAGGTGTGTTGAGTAATTTTTGAAACTTTGATTCAAACCCATGGACTTCACAAAGGGAAGTTGCAGCATTTTCCATCAGTGTCATCTCAAGGGAAATCTTGCTAGTGTAAGTTTATGTGAGAGACTGGGAGAGGTCTATCCCACCATGTATTCCTAAAAAAAAAAAACAAATAGAAGGAAGAGAGATATGCAAATAGCAAAGGGCTGTCAGTCTAGCCTCATTACAGCTGGATGAATAGTGAAAGCTGGCACTTGGCTGGTGTGCCATGGCAGCCTGCAGTGGAGACAGATGGGGCTATTGCCTGGCACTGCTCAGTGTGTCTCCTGAACGTGTCAAAGCTGTCAGCAATCTTCCTGCAGCTTTGCTGAGTGCAGCATTAATGAAAGGCTGCAATAGCCACATGTCTTTTCATTGTTTCTCATTGCTCCTCACAGCAGCAAGCAAGTGGAGGAGGATGAGCAAACGCTGGTGTGAGAGAGGTGACATTACCTGGTTGCAAGGAGATGAGGGGAAGTTAAGCTTGAGAGAGAGGTGTAGGGAATGGGAGGTAGAGAATGAAATGTAGATTTTTGTCCCCAGCTGCTGCCAAAACATTTGAATCACCTTGTGCATGGAATGGTCAAGACTTCCATGCAAAAACCCCAGAGGGTCAGAAAGACCCTTGAATGAACATTCCTTCTGGCACTATGTAAGAAAGGGTGGTAGAAGGGGTTGCTGCTTACAAAGGCCACTGCTTACACATCCACAGAGATTGGTCCTTCAAGTCTGCAGGAGCTGTGACAAACACCACAGCCAAAAAGAACATTTGGGTAGAAAAATGAAAACGCAGAAAAACTAAGACAACCAAGACCTCCTAAGCTGCTCAGATATTCTGAGTGGAAAAAAAAAAACAACAAAAAACCAACCAACCAACCAAAAAACCCCCAAAAAACAAAAACCAAACCACTAAAGATTGCTTCTATTTATTCTACTTAAATATCCACCCTTTTCTCTTTGTGACTACTGTTTCCATATTTCCTTGTATTTTGATCAACACATGGGGAAAAAAATATTTATAACACCAGAACTCCAAAAGAAAATAGAACAAACCCCTAACTGCATCCCTTACTAATTCCAGTGTTTCTTCCCATGCTATGAACTCGCAAGTTTCCACCAGAAAATCAGTTTTTCCTGAGCCCTGACCCAGAGGTAGCTGCTTTGAATAAGGCATCAGGGGCATTCCCTGCTTTCAGTTGTTAGAGGAGCCCTTGGAAAATGAAAGGCTGGATATTATAAAGTGGGGCATCTACATACCACTGCAGTTAAAATGAACTTGACTGAGAAAGGTAAGTGCCCTACAAATACCTGACTCGGTATTTTATATTTTAGCTATCATGCAGTCCACATGCAGCAGGTGGGAAAGTTGTAGCAGGTTAGAGATTTATCCTTAGGGAGAGAAAAAACAACAAAACCAAAACAGTTTCCAGCCTGTGACTTTTGATTATCAGTTCTCTTGGCTGTTTTACATTGGTGTAACACCACTGGTTCAGAGGCAGTCTCTTCCTAGTCAAGAATATGTCCATATGATCTGAAAATCATGCTTCCCACCATCTACTAGATGGCTGTATTTTTACCTGCAAATATACTGAAAATGGCAGTATTTTCTACTCAGCAAAGTACTGAGAATGGTATTTGCTAGTATGCCATGGCAAGAGCTCAGAAACAACTACCTTCAGTTTCATTTCCCACTGCTGAACTAAGACATGCTTGCCCTATCAGTCTTCTTCCCTGACTTCTTCCCTCAACTACTGCCCTGGGCAGGGTCACTGCTGCTACTCATTGCCATGTCTTGCCCCATTTCTCAATACAATCACCACTGATGATTTCCCCAAAGATCTTGAGAATCTTATGCCTCAGCCTGATAAGGGAGCACAGTTTACGATGCTTCCTAAGATGTTCTCTGATCTTAAGCAAGGGGGCTCAGGTGTCACTCATCCTGTGACTTCCAGACCAAGCCAGATGACATAAAGAGGGTAGCAGCTTTGGTGATGAGGATGTCCATTCCAACAGCTCAGGCATTGATCACTGTCATCAGTAATTTTCCCCTTAAGACTACTCTGGTAATAAATTTTTACTCTCACTTTGACATATTACACTGCAAACTTGTTCTTTTATGTACCTGTTGCATTTTATTTCATACGAAGGTATTGAGTTACATGGCATCTTGGTGAAAGCCTGCCCCACGAGCTCTCTGGGCAGGACGGGACACTTTGCAGAGGGACACTTCATCTCTTGGTAGGAAGGCATTGGGTTTCACATTATCAACCACAGCAAACAACTCTACGTAAACTTCACATCCTTTCTTTTCAGACATTTAGAAGTTACATCACAATCTTATTGCTACAGAATTATAGAGTAGGAAGGACAGGACTGAACCAGCTCTCAAGAAATAAGCCACATTAAAAAAAAAAGCAAAGCAACATAAAGGCCATTGAGTGGTCTTTTATTTCTGTTCTATGTCCTTGTCAAAATAATGTACTAAGTTATTTAAAATAGTTCACCATCAAATTCTGCATTAATCTCCTAACCTTGCTATTCTCCAAAGGATTGTAAAGTTCATTATTATGGCTATTGAAATCAATCTGTAGATGAAGAATTTCAAAAGGACTGGATAATTGCATAACTGTGAGTAGAACTAGTTATGCAAGATGAAGTAATGAGGTCAGAAAAGTATTGTGCTGAAAGCCATACAATAGGAAGGAATTATACTCTGTGTACAGCTTTGCAAACCTGGCTACACTTTCTCTGTGAGACAGAAGATACTGAATTCGGTAGGAGAATAGATAAGAGTGAACTGCTCCTACACATTTTTCTTTTGAGTCAACTAACCACTAGAACCTGTTGGGTTTAGAAGCCACACACAGGAAAGCCAAGAGCCTCTTTTTTAAGGAAAAACTGGATTACAGAAATACATTTAACTTGAATATTTTTTTCCAGTCAGTTGCTGTAAGTTACAGTAACACCCACTGAGGATTCCTCTGTATCATCTAAGAGTTTCTTTAGAGTTCCTTAGGGTAAATCCCATGGAGCTTTCCTGCTCACTGTGACGTTGTGTTGGTGGCTGCAATCACAGTGACACTTTTCAGGTCTGTGCTTGGGAACAGTAAAATAATAAGTACAAACCAAGCCCTTAGGCCAAACAGAACTGGCACAAGGCTGGGACTCAGTGCTGGAGAAGAGTCCTGCTAGACTGCTTCTTTCACCTGAGGTTCTATGGTCCTGTCCAGAGGCAGTATGTTTATTTTTATATATAAATACAAATTTTCCATATATATGTATTTTTAGACATATATATATATAATTTTTATATACATGTTTAATAGCTACATTTCCATGTAATTTACTTTTTTTTGTCCTTCTTATGGTTACAAAGGCCAGGGAGTGGAGCTTTAGTGATGAATATTCAAAACATCATATCATCACAGGGTGTGTGGACTTGACAAGAAAAAAATAAAAGCTAAAGACTAAAAAAGACTAAGCTAAAGACTAAAAGCTAAAGAGGGAGGGGACACTTTTATCCACCTGGCCCCAGGTAGAAGCTGCTGACAGGGCTGACACTCCCTGGGCTGCACCCAGAGACCTTGCCAGCAGCAGTCTCCATGAGTTTGCCACCGCTGTGGGTTTTTTCTGTGTTGCCCAAGTATCCTAGTTTAGCAGCCAGGACCAGTTTATCACTTTGTGGGTGTGACCAAAGCTGTGTATTCTACTCCCTCTATTCAATTCCCAAGAACTGTTAACAACGGACCATTTGCAGCAGCACACCTGACCCCTCAGAATGTGAGCTGGGTGTTAAAGAAGCCTGTGATACAAGAGCTGTGATAACTCCCTCCCAGGAAGTCATTAGCACCTCCATAGCCAGCCTGAGGGGTCATGTCTGCTGATGGCCCAGCAACGATTCCTGAATACCCTATGACTCACTGACTCAGATCACCCATTGTGGAACTCCCCACCCTGGGGCAGGTACTGGGTGTTCTCACCTGGACCTGAGGGGTTTGAAGACCTCTAGGCCCTCTCATCAGATTCAGAGGAGGACCAGAACCTCAAGAGGAAGAGACCACCATTCTCAACCAGACTGTGACATCATCTGCACCAACAGGTCTTTCACTTCCTTTTACTTTGGACTTGGGGGAACCATGTGGGGCTCAGCACAGGGGCAAACAAACCCCACTGTGTTTGTGCCCCAGGGGGCTGGGTTATACTTCTGGGTTTTGTGGATTAAAATCAATTTCAATTTGTGCCACTGTATTTATTGTAATATTGTTATTAAATTGTTACTCTGACTTCTAATCTCTTTTGTTTTGGGTTCTTTTCTCCTGCCAGTTTACCATTAAACCAGCACATGTTGGTTTTTGTCCTGGCGGTTGGGGGACAAAAAAAATTATTTCTGCCATTGTTCGCTTAAACAGTTTTCCTTTGTATCTTTGTAGCTACTGCTGTTTCCTTTGGTAAATTATTATTTTTACCTTTATCTCTTCATATTGTCCCTTCATTCTTGGAGGGGGCAGGGAGAGGTTAAAACAACAGGAAAGTTACTCATTTGGAGTTCTCTTTTCTTCAGTTGGTTTGTCCAAAACCAACACAGTCCTCGACTGTAACTATGACCTTAAATATTAATTGGCTGAGAATGCTTTGATGAGGACATAATATTTTATGAATACTTTTAAGGCTTCAGTCAGACCCCATACCTTGTCAAAGATGGCTTTCTTGGAGAAAACACCTACATAAGAAATTATTTTAACACAGACTATCAATTACAGTGAGACAAACCATGTGTTTGTTTGCAGACTGACTTGTCCAGCTCATCTCAGCCTGGAGGAGGCTCAGAGGTGACCTCAGCACTGTCTATAACTACCTGAAGGGAAGTTATAGCCAGGTGGGGGTTGGTCTCTTCTCCCAGGCACTCAGCAATAGGACAAGGGGGCACGATGGGCTCAAGCTCTGCCAGGGGAAATTTAAGTTGGATATCAGAAAAAAATTCTTTACAGAGAGAGTAATCAGGCATTGGAATGGGCTGCCCAGAGAGGGGGTGGATTCATCATCCCTAGAGATTTTTAAACACAGATTGGACGTGGCGCTGAGTGCCATGATCTGGTAAATGGACTAGAGCTGGACCAAGGGGTGGACTTGATGATCTCGGAGGTCTTTTCCAACCCAATCGATTCTATGATTCTATGATTCTATGATTCTATCTACCTGGCATGGAGGGGGATTAAGTCAGGTCTGGCTCTTGCATGTGATATCTAAACCTGAAGGATTCCTGTAATAATCAGAGAAGCCATTTAGCAGACCTATCCTGCTATGCTAGAAGATTTTAAAATGATAAAGGCTTTCTATGAAAGACTATTATAACAGCCTTTGCTTCAAAAGCAAAATCACCTAACAATTGGGCATCTTTTATGGAACAAAATTACTTGTGTCTTTCTTCCACTGAGGAAAAAACAAGCATACAAACAAGAAAAAAGACAGGGAGGAAAGGAAAAACTCACATAAAAAGGTCAAAAATCCGATGCTTTTGATTTATGGACCTTCTTCATGAAAGATTCCGCTAGCTTTGAAAAACACATTTGGTAAAAGAGATAAAGGAAAGACAAGCAGCACTTTCTAACCTGCTCTTTAAAAGACAAGCTATTCTGCATAACGAAAAGCCCCTCCAGTTCACAGTGCTTCTGCTCCCCAGGGACAAAGCCCTCTATGTCAAAGTTTGCTAAACTAGAGCCCTTCTTCAGCACAATATCAATGAGAAGGTATAAAACCCTTTGCACAGCTATAGAGGACAAATCTAAGGCTTAACTTTGGCCTTGAATACAAACCTGCAGTCACACTCCCTGGAACTCATCCAGCAGCCAAGTTGCTTCCCTGTGACAGGGAGCAGAAGGGGCCAGCACTGCAGAGCAGCCAAAATCAGACTCTACTTCATCTCGCTCAAGTGTGTGAGAGATTAACCTCATCCCAACTGACAGTATTCATATTCTTCAGCAAAGCATCAGACCTGCCATTACAAAGTGATCATTTTTAATTTCCTTGTTTTCCCCCTCTCTTTCAGCCCTGAGTCAGTGTCTTCCTCTTCGTAAGTGTTTCCTTCCATTGCAGTGACACAAGGAGGTGGCACTTGATATGGAGCAGAAGCCAGCTCTGCTGTGCTGCTCCCAGCAGTGGCTCTCCCCTGTGCCACTTCAAATTCACTGTCACCAGCACTGAGGGCTGCAGGCTCAGGAGCACTCCTCACCACCACTGCTCAGGGAGCTCACAGGGAGTGGAGCTGGGAGGCTGATGGTGCATCAATGTTTCAGCAACATGCTGGTAGAAGACTCTACTTTTCTGGTCCAGTTAGTGCTTATAATACTAAAGTCTTTCCCAGGAAAGCAGCTTTTTTGCAGGATGTCTGAGCACTGCACACCATTGCAGTGAGCTCCAACTGAGCGTGAGTTGCCAGCGACCCTCCTCTATCCCACCACCCCCCACTGCTTTTATCTTTTCTTTATGAACCTGCTCAAAGGAGCCTCCAATATGTTTTCTGACCTTGACATAGGAAAAGACAACCTCACCTTCAAATCTCTTACAGGGGAATGTAGAAGCCAACCCTACATATGCATATAGAAATGCTCTTCAATAAGATGCATGCAGAATAAAGGTACTTTAAACAAAGCAGAAAACACCACAAAAGGTTTTTTGCATATCTATCTATATGATGTTATGTAGACAGATAAATTCATGTATAGTATTATATTGGCAGGTAAAAGTATTACAATGGAAATTCTGCAAGGGCAGCTCTCCTCAGCCCCTACAGACACTTTTATTCCAGGCCTCGCACGGTCTATGGGGCAGCAACACTCCTTTCTTTGGTTCAGAGAACATGGACTTGGTGTTCACATGCATATTGCAGGCTGTCCATAAACTCATCCTGAGCAAGAGAAGCATAAAACATCACTACAATAGGCAGCAATATTTTGTTTTTATCAATAAATACATTCCTATAAGAGCCTTTTATCTCATTTAAGACAATCATGGCTAACTCTTACTGAGCAGAAAGAAAAAGAATACATGGCTCCAGGCCTGACAAAGGGTAGGTCATGCTTAGATGTCAGGTTCCTTTTACAGGGAGATCCCAGTTACTGCAGACTGAATGCCTGCAGACACCATCACTTCAGGAGGATGCCTCACACTTGTGTGTCTCCTTGCTTACAGAATCATAGAAACATAGAACCATCAATGCTGGAAGAGACCTTCCAGACCATCCAGTCCAACCATCCCACCTTCACTACCACTATAACCCCATAACCACTAAACCACATCACCAAGCACCAGATCCAGATGCCTCTTGAATGCCTCCAAGGGTGGTGACATCACCTCCCCAGGCAACTTATTCTAATGTCTGATCACCCTCACAGCGATTTTTTTAATATCTAATCTGAATCTCCCCTTACGCAGCTTAAGGTTGTTTCCCCAGGTCCTCTCACTGTAGGCATGGCAGAGACCTGCCCCCACCTCACTACACCTCCCTTCAGGGAGTTGTAGAGACCTATGAGGGCTGCCCTGAGCCTCTTCTCTAGATTGAACAAACCCAACTCCCTCAGCTGTTCCTCACAAGACACGTTTTCTAGACCCTTCAGGAGCCTTGTTGCCCTGCATTGGACACATTTCAGCTCCTCAAGGTCCTTTCTAAAATGATGGGCCCAAAACCAACACAGTACTCAAGGTGTAATATACTCCAGCACGGGCTCCTACCAGTGGTGCCTTAACTTACCCACACTGAAAATGTGGATGAGGGAGGTCTTTCCCTAACTGCTGTTTGCAAGTTGTCTGTACTAATCCCATCTAATTATCTGTTCTGCTTCAAACCTGAGTACGTAAGACCATGACAGGCATAAGAGTACGACCATATCAGTTATAGTAATGTTGTATGTAAACACCAGTAATGTTACAGTAAAAACTTGTTTAACACCAAGATGACTGTTTTTTTAAGAGATAGTATTTCAGCAGTTTTACACTACCTTTTAGAAACATCATTAGAAGTCAATTTCACTCTTCTTTTGTTGCTAATTTGGAACTTCAAAGAGAATGTAACAGCAGCAGTGAAATAAAGATTTTGATACCAGTAAGAATTTTGCCTTCATGGATGTATAATTTAAATTGTCAGAGTTTTGGAACATTCATGATATAAAATATAGTCAGTCAGTAATAATTGTGTCCCTCAAGACATCTACAGATTTGTCTTATTGCCTTTTTAATTTTTTTCCCTCTTATTTTCTGAAATACGATCATAGTTCAGTGACTTCATCTGCAAGGAACAGCAACAACAATAACAAAGCTTTTGCTGTAATGGTGTACAAAAATGAATCTCAATTCCTTAATTACCCTCTTTCCTTTAATGGTGCCTCATTTGAATTCATGGATCTCCCCCCCAAAAAATTAAGTCATATTTGTAATTTCTTCACAAAAATTCCACAGGTAAGGAACAGAAAGCATAATGATCCCTACACTTTCTGAAAAACAAAGCAAAAATAAAAAAATCATGGTAAGTTACTGTAAAAATAGAGAGTATATTTGCAGACATCAAAGCTTTCTGCATCCTCATAGGAAGAAGAAATGGCACTGAAGAACTACATGGGGTTTTTTGCCACATGATCCTACATCGTGCATAAAATCAACTTTTCCCACTGGAGTAAGACCAAAGGTGCCTTTATGAAAGAATCATGAGCCGAGATTGGAATTACACCAGGGTATATTTATACCCATTTAAGACTTGGTCATGGCTAACAATACACTCCATAGTGAGAGCAAATCCAAACCCTGGACACTGACCTGCCACATGGACAGCCAGACACACGTGGCTGAACGGCCTTGGTAGTGCCTGAAGAGGCAGCTTGAAAGCAATTTCTCAGCATTCATATGGAAGGAAACATTTTTGTATAGGCTTTTTCTTTTTATCTTGAGAAGAGAATAGTAATGAAATTCCCCTGTGCAGTTACCTCAGAAACTGCCCTTTGTCTTGAAGGGCTCATTCCTGCCTGATTGCTTTGATCCTCCTTGGGAACCCACACCTCCTATTCTCATGAGATCCCAAGATAAAACACCAGTTTCTGCCACACACTTCGAAAAGCTTTCTGTAAGCCTTTAGAGACAGTGTTTAAGCATTTCTAAGGGATCTACTATCCCAGGGGCTTTCAGGAGTGAGAAGAGATCCAGCTCCCTGGCCAATCCTAAAGCAAATCACTCAAAAGAGGGGCTGAGCAGTTTCAGAACAATCTGTAAAGGCTGTCAGAGGTTTGAGAGGCAAGAGCCTGGTTCTAGAGCACAAGCAAATGCCACAGAGCAAACTCTCCCAATCATTTCAAAAGATCAAATGAGACAAACTGGTATGTTCCTGTTCTTCCTTTGAGATAATCATCTCCAATTTCAACCAGTCCACTTTCATATTTTGGTTTTCTGCTCCACAGCCCCCAAAGTAACTTGCACATAAAAACTGGGCAAACATATGTTATTCCACGTGATCAGAGCACACAAATGCTGTTTGCCCATATAAATTATATTTTTCTATCCCCAGAAAACTGGCATACTAAAAGGAAAATTACATATCTCTAGGCAAGTCAAGAGACATCATGAATAAATATTTTATAATGCAACTAACTTTAAAAACAAGGGGATTGTACAAAGCTTATCACATGCAAAAGAATCCCTACCAGAATTAAGACTATTGTACATGATGCCAAAGGGGTTTTTGTTCTGATTTTCACATTTTGTATATTTTTAGAGGGTTAATATTTCTAACAGTTTAAGTTTAATGCCTTTCTATCACTACCCCTGTCCCAGAACAGGGAGCTCAAATTCCTTTAGTTAATTAATCTTGTTTAGACTCCTTTCCAAGGTAGAGCTGAAGGATATCAGAAGGCCCACAGAATGAAACATAAACACAGGTCAGAGTGACCCAAAAGCCAGAACTGGATGAACTCCAAGAGACCTTTGTGTGCCTGAGGAAGAAGAGCTGATGAAGACAGAGGGCCTTGACGACCCCAGACCCAATTCCAGGGGTTGGACCAGGGGTGGGACTGGGGCTGGACTGAGAAATGTGTAAAGCAATGATTGGAGGGATCTTATTATAAAAGCCATGGAAACAAGAACTGGGACACACATGCATGTCATCCTGTATTCCTGTGGGCTGTAGGCCCTGTGATATTAAAGGACCTTTACTTTTATCTTACCCTACACTAACGTGGCTCCGAGTCCTGTTTTTGAGGGGAAGGGTCATTCACAGCATCATACATAAATGCAATGCTTATATTCAATTCCTACATTGACCCTGATGTCTGCTTATGTGTAATGGAGTTATGGAATGGTGTTTTGCCCAAGTTGCATGATTAAAACCAGATCTCTCATCAACCCCTTCCCGTTTCTTTTCTCTGTGGCGATGCTGCCCCAGATCCTGACTGTGTTGGTGTGGAGACTGACTCGATTGGAAGAAAAACTTTCTAATGGAACAAGACAGTAAATGTCCATCTTTATTTCTCAGGGAATAAGCATTCAGAATAGCTCAGATATCAGCAACAATTTTAATGTTACCTGCTCACTTAGATGACCAGCAGACTTCCGTATATCTAAGAATCCATTTTTAGAGTATAATCTCATAAATTTGTTTTCAACTGCAATACTAAATCTGGTATTAAGATACCAAAACAAAGATTGAAACACAAAGATAGCTCTTTTTACATGCATGAGTATCCCAACAGGCAAATAGGATTATCCTAAAGTGTCCTTATATTAAAAAAAAGGTAAATATTCTATCTGATATAATAGAGACCATATTATATTATTAGATAGATATATAGATAGAGTACATATATATATATACCTAATAACAAGATAAAATATAAAATTATAACAATTCATTGTCTCTCAGTCTGAAACATCAGTGAAAATATTTAACATATAAAGTAGTTTTCAAAACTGATTTGATCATAAGAGGACCTGCAAAAAGAGGAGCTGTTCTGTTATGTGTAGGACGACTTTAGTGAGAACATGCCTATTTTTGTCCAACTGTGTAAATTAAAGGAAGACTACACATTCACATTAACAACCTGAATGAGTGTTTTTTTTTTTTTGCAGCACCAGCTTCTCATGTGCAAGACTTTGTGCACAAAGGTGCATGTACAGACATGCAGAAAGCCTCTAAACCACTGAATGTGTTTAACACAACATCCACCACCCAATCCCCACTCCCGAGTTCTCTGGCCTATCACAACTGCTTTAGGGAACTAAATATAAAGAATGTAAGAGCAGGATTGAGCCATTTCACTGTGGCTTCTGTAATTCCACCTTGATTTCAAAGCTATTATTTAAAATTACTAATTTGTCATTTAAGCCCCAAATACTATTAATAGCAGATTATACTTAAAATTGCTCCAACAGGTCTAACACCCACACAATGAATGATGTAGCACAGAATGGGAACCCTGAGAAAATCTGATTCCCAGGTAGGAAAGATTAGACTGTGAAGATGCACAAAGAAAGAGAATACCCAAACATTTGAACTTGGAATAATATTCTCTCCCAACAAAGGTCTACTTAGAGAGTAGTCTACCAGAATTAACCTATATCCCCTCAATTTCTACTTTGGCATGGCTCTTTTTTGCTTAGATGGCAATTTACTGGCAGTGTGGAAATTCACAGCACCGATAAGCATCAAAAAAAAGACAAGTTGTCCTGGGGCTTTGCTACTGTGCTGATTCTAAACCATTCCGATGGTTTTCATCTTCAACCTTGTTTTTACAACATGGAGTTAGATCATTAAATGAGCATTAATGGACCATTAAAATTCTTTACCTTCCTGGTTTCGCTATCATGCCTTGTAATGTGTAAATAAGGACATGCCTTCATATCTCCCAGCAGCCTCTGCATCTTACTGCCTTCTGTTCTAATTCCCTGTCCTCTACCACTCCTATGACACTGTATAGTTGTTTTTTTAATCAAATGAGTATTATGCTGTTGAATTGTACTGTTCATAAAATCTTAACATAGAAACTCGGTTGTAAAAAAGCTACCCTGGACAAGTTTACTTAAATTGTTCTCCTCTACACAAAACCACTCCCTTAAGAATTATTTTTATCACTCTTTTCTTTCACCCCATACAAATGCCATGTTAAGAAGACAACTGCAAAACTATTAACAGTTATTACATGCTATACAATACAGGAAAAGAAATACCTGCACTTAAAACCTACCATTATCTATGGCAGCACTGAGCCACTACAGCTTTCCCCTCCATGCACCACAACTGCCATAGCTCAAGGTCATATTAAAGTACCTAACAAATATTAATAAGGCAGGACAAGGTCTGAAATAAGAGCTTGGACATACCCATTTTCCCCATATGTAGGAGAAGACCAGAAACGTTGTGTTAAAAACATTTGCAGAAGTATAAGGACCCTGTGCCACTGTGCCTCTCCAGTGTCTTCACCAGGCTGTTCCCAGAGTACTTCATATTATTTGCAATAATACATTATTTGATTTAGTTCAAAACCTCCTTGAAGACTTATCCCCCAGGTTTGCATGAGCTGCTTCCCTTAACAACATGCTCGATTCGTTGAAAAATCCCAATGAGTCTCCAGCTTTGGTGTGTTTCACTTAGGAAGCAAAAATAAATTGTTTCAGAGTAAATAGCTTTGCTAGTGAAACTGCACTCACTCTGTGGGCACCTGCCTTAGATTGTGCCATACAAATGCCCACTGCAAACCACTGCAGCAAAATTCTCAAGCTCCATTGTTACTTGCTGCAAGCAGAGGCCTGAGCAACAAAAATAATGCTTTTTTTCAGGGGACTCAGACTAGTTATCTCAAACAAAGAATTTTAGAAGACTTTGGATTTGAGTTCACTAAATATGCCCAGTATAATGAAGACTTTAGCATACAAATGGTACTGTGAGCTGTCCAGAGCCCCTGGACTACAAAAGGAGAAAAGATAAGATCTAGAAGCATCTCCAGAATTGTGTTCACTGTTCAGCAGAGCCTTTCATGCTGCTGTCTTTCTTCTTTACAATGATGAGATCTGTGTTAGTAAGAGGAAACAGAAGACTTTTGTGAATAATTAGCAAAATGCAAGAAGAGATGTCATGACTCCAAGGAAGATGAAAGCTGCAGAGAACACCCAACAGGTAAACATGGTCCTCAACACAGACAAAAGCCCATTCTCAGGCTCCTCACTTAACACATGCGAAGAATGGTTTGCATTACACTGTCTCAGATACAGACCTTGCTCTTGCCATGATGAAAGTTTATCCTGCCTTTTCTGGAAGACAGAAGACCACTGTAAACCATAGAAATACTCCAATAACTGATCATTCCAAAAAGAGATCATTCCAGAGAGAAAGATTTCCCATTTCTGCCAGGAGGACAAAGTAAAAGCAGAGATCCACTATTAGTCAACAACAGACCTTTTTAATACAATAAAAATTACCATTAATAGTCTAATCACTGAAAAAAAACATCTGGCTTATCACTTCTTTCATTTTGGATGAGTTAAACTGTAACAAGGAATACATTCATGCAGGCTGGGTGGTCGTGTGCAGGCCCTCTCTAAATATAAGTCCCTTAAGGTCTCCCAGGTTGGGGTGAAACCAGTCAAAATAATCCAGCAGAATATTGCCTTTCCTACGTGTCTTAGCTGCAATTTCAAATCAATCAGTCTATTACCTTCCAGAAATGGTGAGGCAAATAGACTAGCAGACATGAACTGATCAATAATTGAAGTCAGGACCTGATTTTCTGGAGGACAGAAATCAGCTCCAACCTATTCAGGGCTGAGCTTGACAGCTCTTCTCACTCCACTTCCACCATGGATGATGGAACTCCCTAAGTCCCTGCCCAAAGAGACCCCAGCACAGACGAGTCAGCAGCAGCAGTAGCAGCAGCAGCAGCAGGGCATGTAGCTGCCCCAGGGCAGAAGAGCTGCCCCAAAGCTACTTGACCACAGACATAAACCTTCACACAACTTCAGGCATGAAAGACAGCAAATCTGAGGTTGTCATTAGAAAGAAGCTTCTTGAAAGCCCAAGGTATTTCTTTGATGCCAGTTTTGTGTGAAGTGCAGTAAGAAACTATCTTCTGCAAACATTTTCCTGTCAGTTTGCAACATGATGTTTGTTCTCCAGTCAAAGGTGAGAGTTTATTTCCAATGTCAAAGCTGGAAGAAAACAAAGGCTAAGCAAGGCACATACAAAAGAAAAAGGAGAAATAAGATTGTTATAGTCCTTTTCCTCTTAATTACTGAAGATTTCAAAGCCAGAGGGAATTTGGCCTTCACATTTTGCTGTCTCCTTCCTGGCACACATCTACAAGGAAAGAGGGAGTTCAAAAGGAGAAAAAAAATGAACAGTATTTGTATTTTAATGCTGTCATGCCCTACTCTTCTGAGGAAGCCTTTCCTGGTTTTACCTGGCTACACTGAGGCATCACACTATACACTGTGATATTTCTGTGCTGCTGAAATCCTGTAAGATGTCAATGTAAACTAAAACCTAAAATCTTGGAAGGAGAGATGCAAATATTGCTACACATTGAAACATTACTTATTTTTAAGTCAGTCACAGAATCTGTATCAAAGATAATCAGAAAACATGATGCATAAGATGGATTTCAGTAGTGAAGGCTCCTTCCTGCATTGCTAATATGTAATGACAACAGGCAGGTAAAGAAGTATTCTCAACACTTCCTTTAAAAATTTAAAAAACCATGAAATTTGAGGGGCAGATATCCAGGCTAGGAGTCACCTGTTCTCATAGAGATTATTTTCCTGGAAATCTCTAAGAAAACCAGACAGGCTGCAGTGTAGCCTGAGGCAGGGCAGACTGCAACAACAGCAGTAAGAACTCTGTGCATCTCCTCAGGTACATCCTCACAGCTCTGTGCTCTCTTGGAGGGAATTAAAAAGTTGCAACCAAATTGTTTTCATCCAGGTTATAAACGTTAAAAAAAATCATCTTGTATATGCTCAGTAGAGATTAGTTACAGTTAATTAATTCCTGTGTTTATGTGTTCTTACACACCAGATGGCTTGGTGAGCTATTCAAGCACTCCCAAACAGGACATTTTCTGGCAAGTTCCTTAAGGAGACTGGGCACCACTGGCAGTTTGTCAGCAACTTCGTACCACTGTGAACAATGAATAAATAATGCTGACAGTCTCAGCTGTTCTTCTGTCCCAGGAAATGTGTTTCCATCTTGAAAAACCACTTAAGTGAGTATAATAAAAATGCAGATCCAAACAGGCTTGCATTGGATGTTTAACCATAACCTCAGAACCCCCCTGGAGCCTGATGCCAGAGAAGCCATTTCCATGGAAATTATAGCAAGACACCATTATAAATTAATAATCTGGCTTTAGATCTAGCTACAACACAAAGTGAAGAATCTCTTTAGCAACTGTGTCTTTTGTACATTCCACAGGAAGAATGAGGCATCCATTTCACAGATGAAATGGCAAATACCAAGATTTATATAAACCCTTTAAAACATTCTTGGTAAAGGTAACTAACAACTAGATTTGGAGAGCACATAATCATAAAATAGGGCAGAAGATTGAACTGTCAAAGAGTCAGTGCTGTAAAATTTTCTGCAGAAAAGTCAAATCTATGTCTGGGGGGAAAAAGACTACTTATGCAAATAGTTGTTGAAAATAGTCAGGAATTATTAAAGAGAGAGGAATTTGATTCAACAAAGCCATCCAATCTGCAGTTTCCATGTGTGTCTCTACTGTCAGTCTCTTCTCAAAGGTGGGGTTTTTTATCTTTGAATGGAGAATATTTATTTCTTTTCACTCCTCTGTCACAGTTACACACACTGCTTTAAATTCAGTAGAGGCCACAGGAGAGCTGACAAATGATCTTCCTGGATTTTTTGAACATCAGGAGTTCTCAAAAAAAATCAGGCTGTAGAGTTTCATTGAACTTCCTGTGAAGTTAGATTGATCTCTTTATTAAATTTAACTGAAGTTACATCTGGTCTTCATTGAATATGAGCACAAGTCTGCCCCCACTAGTTTCTAAACATCTATGAAAGGGGCTTCCATGCTGAAAGCTGTTCCTTTGAAGAAAAGCGCCTCAAACAACAGCCCCTGCAGCAAACCAAACAGGCTGAACCTGTTAAAGACTCACACAGCAGTAAAACCTCGGTGTCAATACATCCACACTTGGTAGACTATTTATTGACTGGCAATTTTCTCTCTTGCTTCCATGTTATCCACTAGGAGATTGTAATTGTGACAAATAGTTTCATGCAGGTAGGGAGGGGTTTAACAAGCTCAACAATCTCATATCCATCTATACTTAATGTTAATATTTAGACTAGTTTTATATTTGCTAAATATAGTGACTTCTAAGAGTGAGTCCTCATCCAGTAGGAGATGGACTCTTCATAGTTCCCAAACCATCCCATATGAAGAATGCATGGCTGTTGCTGCAGAATCAACCTAGGTTACAACCCTATTGCTCATGGCTGTAACCTCCACTTCTTTTAATGCTCAACAGATAGCTTTTACATAACTAAAGTTTGGGATACTGCACAACATGTTCAGGAAACATCAGAAGATAAAACAGGAACAACAAATGATAGAACATTTTAACCTTAACTAATGCCAGTATTTCACATTAACTGTTTTTAGATATGGTTATAATCTCCAAACCAAAAGGACATCAATCATGAGGACACTGTTTCTCCAGCTAGCCATCGACTAAGGAGAGGAATGACACCTCAGCTCTTGCATATTGCTGCAGTATTCAGAGCAGAGAAGACAGTTCATGTTGTGTTGCTGAAATCCTGATGGACTGTTAGAAATGCAGTTACTCCATAAGGATCACCTGGACTATGTCCTTCCCACTGGGAAAGGTGTAGGCTCAGACTCTCTTTAGGTTGTGCATTTGGCAGTGAGCCCTCAAGAGTTCCCTGAGGTGCGAACAAGGATGTCCCAGACCAGCTGTGCTCACGAAGGGCAGAGCAGGATGAGGGGAGGCATCCAGAGAGAATCAGGATTTGGAGGAGCACAACAGAAATAATTAGTTCTCCCAGACAAAGAAAGGCAGGTCTGCACTACCAGAAAGCACCTTTCTAAGGCACAGACACACACAGAGCCGGGAAAGAATTTCAGCTTTGCAGGGAAATGTGATTTTCTTTTCTAAGTTGAATTCTGAAGCAAATAGTATTTCCCTGGTGAACAGCAACCACAAGGTATTATCACCTGACAAAATTTGAGAAGACTATAGTCCTTCTTAAAAACTTTCAGTCTTTGGCCTTCAAGCTTCATCTCAAAAATAATTTATGAGCTTTGTGGCAGATAAAAACTCTCTTCTTTTCAAAGGAAGCAGCACTGATAAGGGTCCTTTAGTTCACTTCTTTTGGTAACATTCACTTCATACACATTTGTCTTGACATATGACAACTAAATTACGCACGACTGAGACACAATTACTAGATCTAGTTGAAAGAATATGAGACCCCAGGAACACGGACACCTCCATGCACAGAGGCATCACCTCCCACCTCTGTTACTGTCTGAAACTGGGACAGACTCTGATTGCATTAAGATGAAACCTCCAAACAAAACACTGAACTGTGAAAATCAGAGGGAGGGGAAAAAAACAAACCCAAACAGTTGAGTTTGTTTAAAAATAAACAAGAGGTGGAACAACTAAAGCTCCTAAATTAGTTAACAATCACTGGTGAAATTTCAAAATGCAGGAACATTTAAAAAGAGCCCTGTTATCCACAAAGGAGGAGGTGGACTTAAGCATGGTGGAGACACACAGAAAATAGTGATTTTTTTTTTTTTAAATGTTGCCCTGAAGCCCTGAAACTATCGATCTCCTCAACATCATTCAAGTAAACCAGGATGAGAGGGCAAACTATTAACCTCAGGTTTGTAAGTTCTAAGAATATTGCAATGCAAAATACCCCTGTTGGGAGACAGGAATATTAAAGACTCCTGCAGAAGGAAGGGGAGCCCACTGAAGTATTTTTGACTGCTCTTGTTAATGAGACAAAGGAAAACCATGTTACTTTCATGGCTTTTCTTATAAGACAGTGGCCATTCTCAAAGAAGAAGAGAATACTCTCAAATATAAGTGTAGAGACAAGGCTGTTTTGGCCTTCAGAAAAATCATACTCTGTTGAATTATGTAGTGAAAGTAAGGTGAAACTAAATTAGAGACTCACCATTCTGAGGGGAAACTGAAAATCAGAAAGCACAGGAATTCATAAGAGATTTCACAGGTCAAAAGGCAAGACAAATGCAAAAAGAAGGATCATAAAAGATACAACAAAAGTAGAGCCCCAAATAATTTCTGGCATTTCAAAAACCCTGTACCAAATCTACAGAAATAACCATTAAGAAAAATGGAGTCTGCCAATAGCAGATGCAGAAGAAAGCAGCACAGATATGCACAGGGATAGCCAGGAAAACAAGAAAACAAGGTAGCCAGTGTGGAAAACAAGAGCTGAGATGATGTCTTGGTACTCTCAGCAGAAATAACACAACATTGTTTGACAGCACTCTTTGAATTACATATGAGTGCTCATTGAAAATCTTCTTGAAATCTGCGTTAAAAAATGCATAAACTGGTGACACAAAAAGTATAACGTAAGGACAGTTCCTACCGAAAGATGAGTCAGGTACAGGCTATGGTGAGAAGCATCCAGGCTTTTTATAAATACTGAGAATACTAAGACTAAGCACATGTGGAACTTTGGCCTTGATTCAGTGACAAGATATTATGAGACAGAAAAAATTACTCAGTCCCCAAGGTAATATGGAATACAACCGCAAAGTCCCAGGAAAACACAAAACCCCACAGAAGGCCCTGAAGGTCATCAGGACTACAGTAGCAGGACAAAGCCAGCCCATACTTACCTCATCTGGATCTACTCACATGATCATAAGGCAGTGCTGGTGGTGTCCATACTGCTTATGTGTCATTGAGTCCCTTAAAGTTAAGAGAGTTTATACTATTTATTTAAAATGAATGTGGCCTCAAACTCCTTCCATCGGTTCTGAACATCTCAGGTCATGATTTCCTCAGCACACTTCAAACTTAGCAAGAAGACACAACAGCTCACACTCCGTCCAGCTCTCCCAGGCCCCAGAGAGCAGTATATCACTTCACTATCTTGTTTGCAATTTGATCATACTTATACACATGAGTTTTGGAAAACTCAGCCCAGATCCTTAGGTTCAAATTAGCACAAGTCAGAAATCTGGATATGAATAAGTAAATTTATACAAAGAGGACATCGATGTGACCCTTGCAAACACAGCTGTGTTATTACAGGAAGAACTGACATTTCTCCCAGCTGCCAGAACACAGCCTGCCAAAGGACATCACCATGCACAGTTATGCAGAAAGAAGGTTTTAGTGGTTTTAATTGGCATTGACTTTGTACTTTCTGTTTTCTATTAGGGGTGTGTATTAGGAAAAAATTCAAAAGAAAATTCCACTGAAATTAATGAGTTCTGCATGACAAAAAGGGACTTGCTGAGGCAATACAAAAGTCAGCAAAAAATTTGTGAAAATTACACTGAGGTTCAGTTGAAATGTTAATGAATTTCAGTGAACCCAATTACTAACACAGATTCAGAGTTTCATCAGTATCCTGATCAAACAGAACCAGAGCAAAACCTCATACAAAGAAAGAGAAAACCAGAATTTCAAGAAATGCAAATCTGAAGGAGGCTGTGGGAAGGATGTGTAGATGATGGCACAACTCTTTCTTCTCACTGTGTGAAGCAGGACTCTAACAACCCTCCCTACCATCCTTGATTGGATTTGTTTATGCCTTCATGATGAGAGGACAGCTGTAGTACTTGGCATCCCTCTTCATTATAGTAGAACTATGGAGGATAAGCACTGGAGCCAAATGGAAGAAATTATGTGTTCATGAAGTGCAAAGTGAAAAATGAATTAGAAAAGAATGCCCTGACTGGCAGCTACATGACAAGCCACAGGCAGGTACAATTAGAGACAGATAAAAGGCATTGAGGGCAGCAGGCAGGGACATCTCTGGGGATGGGGCATAGAAGCATGTTTTTCTGAGACCTCCTCTGGGCTGCTGGGTTGTTTAGCCTCAGCTTTTTGGCCCCTCCTGGCAATCACCTTTAACTTTGCTCCAAACTTTGCAGATGAGAATTCTGCTTTCTCACTTTTCAGTCAAGAAAATCCTCATTTGCACAATGCCCAAATTGTGCAGAAGTGAGTGAAAAATGAAACAAATGTAGAAAGTGATGAGCAACTCATCCAAGGAGCAAAGCACAGGCATAGATCAACAGAGATCTGAAGCCTGTTAGGCACAGTGCTTTTTTTTGCACAATTAGGACAATCTTCTCCCTGCTGTTCTGATAGAAGGAAACCTTGAAGATTTTCCACCAGCAATTTTCCACAGAAGTTGTTCAGACAATTTTTTACGCTCTAGAAACACACACAGAGATTGTGTCTGCAATGCTCTCCTTGATGCCTACACTTGACTGCAGTGCCAGGAGCCTCCACTGGGTCCAGCTGTAATGGAGCAGCTCATTGCCCAAGGAGATGGGTTTATTCAGAGCAGGCTCAGCTGCTCCCCATGATAAAACTTCAACACTACAGGGCTGCACAGCTGTAGTATTTGCTTTAGGAAAATAAACATTTAGCTATGAAAGATTATATGAAGGGTAGAGGCAGGTTTTACTTGCATGATCAGGAATATTTTCAACTTCAGAAAACAGAAACAAAATCCCAGCAAACCAGGCCATATATTGCTGTGACATCTGTCTTTGTGTTCATTATACATCTCATTTCTAGCACCTCAGAGATCCTGCACCATCAGCACAGTTCTGTTGCTGCAGTAGCGAAAAAATGTCATTCATTAAACAAAGAACTTAGTAATTACTGAGAGATACAAGATACAATGGCTCTTCATGTTAAAATACCTGATCAATCAAAGAGTTATGGTCCGTGGCTCACTGTCCTTGTGGAGATCAATGATAAGTGGTGGCCCTCAGAGGTCGGTGTTGTGGACAATGCTGTTCCACATCTTTGCGACATCATGGACAGTGGGACTGTGTACACTCTCAGCAAGTTTGCCAACAACACCAAGCTGTGTGGTGCAGTCAAGGAAAAGGATAACATCCAAAGGGACCTTGACAGGTTTGACACAAACCTCATGAAGCTCAACAAAGCAAAGTGTGAAGTCCTACACCTGGACTGGGGCAATCCCAGGCAAGCCCACAGGTTGGGAAGAGAAGTGATGGAGAGCAACCCTGTAGAGAAAGACTTGGGGATGATGGTTGATGAAAAAATCCCAAAGAGCCATCAGTGAGCACTTGCAGCCCAGGAAGCCACTGGAATCCTGGGCTGCAATCCAAAGGAGTGTAGGCAGCAAATCAAGGGAGGGGATACTGTCCCCCTTCTCTGCTCTTGTGAGACTCCACCTGGAGCAGAGCACAGTAGGGGTGTCCCCACCAAAACAAGGACATTGAACTGTTGAAGCAAGCCCAGAGGAGGGCCATGAAGTTGGTAAGATGACTGCAGAACCTCCTCTAAAAGACAGGCTGAGAAACTTTGGGCTGTTCAGAGAAGGTTGAGTGCAGACCTCAGAGCAGCCTTCCAGTACCCAAGTGCCTACAGGGAAGCCAGAGTGGGACTGCACATCAGGAACTGTAGGATAGGACAAGGGAGAATGGCTTCAAACTAGAATAGTTTGATAGATTAGATGTTAGGAGGAAATTCTTCCCTGTGAGGGTGGTGATGCACTGGCACAGGTTGCCCAGAGAAGTTTTGGATGTCCCATTCCTGGCAGTGTTCAAGACCAGGTTGGGTGTGGTTCAGGGCAGGGTTGTTGGAATGAGATGATCTTTAAGGTCCCTCCCAAACAAAACTATTCTATTTTCCATAATTTGATCAAGTAGATAAATTTGTGGCAAATATCAATGGAACAGATAAACAAATAAACACTGAGATGAAAAAACTGCAGAAACAGTTCCCACCTAATGCTCCTTACACAATAATTAAAAGCCATCAGGCTTCAAGTTGTAACAAGACAAAAACATCTTGCTAGACTTTAGGGCAAAGAGAAATGCAAGTGTGCATGTATGGTCATGTTTAGGGAGGAACCAAAGTTCACAATGCAGTGATAGAAACAGGCTTCTGGATTTAGTCTTGGACCAAATCAGACCCCCGGTTCCAATGCCTCTAGGGTTGCAGAGTGTCTAAAAGAAAACTGGAAGTTTTTTTAATAGAAGCTTTATATAAAGAAGTCTTGATCCTGACATTTGAGAGATCTGCAGACCCTCACAAGTTAGACAAGAACAAAACTCAATTCTTCAAAATTCAGTAAAGTAAACCTCCCATTATCATAAACTGAAGCTTGACTGAGAGCAACAGGAGCAGGCCTGAAGTGCCAGGTCAAAGCAGTAGTGCAGCACAGTCATCCCAGCACACTGATCTTTCCTTCCCAGAGCTCCAGCAGACACCTGATGAGCGGCTGCAGACAGGCACAATTCACATCTCTATAGGAACAAGTTGCAAACCAGGCTGTGTAAAAAGGTCTCACTGTTTTTATGTAACTCCCTTCGGTAGCTGTTGCAATGTAGCTGTGCTTGCCTGTGTCCACACATGGAGCAGAAGAGCCGCGTGCATCTGCTGATGGGGTGATGTAGGGCTACATTTGATAGTTTGTATATTCACGCAAGAACAAGTGGGAGCTGAAAAATAAATCAGAGAAGCAAGAACACTGGTTTTAGGGCCTGGACAGGAAAGAACTGGCCTCAGGATCAGTAACTATATTTTAGAATGAAGGCATCATTATGGTGAAGTGGAAATGGGGCCACACAGCAGGGCCAGCAGCTCGCCAAGGACAAACCACTTTGAGCTCCACTTGCTGTATCACCATGTGATAAACCAATCTGCATCCTAAACCTGTCCCTGGTGAGCTGCTGACCTGACACCATGTCTGTCGAGTCCAAGCACGTCTGTAACAAAGCAGAAATGTCTTAAACAAGGTTTACAAGTTCATGTCCAGTTTAGTTCTGTTTTTAAAAAAAAATCATTTATCTTCCTCTTTGAACAGCACAGTGTTTAAAATTCAGTTTTAAAACTGAAATAAAAAATCACATCATGACAGAGAAATATATGCACTTGTATAATTACAGTTGATAGACAATATATTTAAAGAAAATGCTCAGAACATGATTCTTACCGAAGCTGGTATCAAGTTAGTTTCAACAAGTAGCAAAATTTCAAAGAAAAAAAAAAATCTAAAAAAAAAGGGCATGGAGCAAAAGAGGGGGATAAGCAAGGTAAGAATATATATAAAGAAATTATGCAAGATGGCATGCAAAAGAATTGTTTTAAAAGTGATGTTACAATTTCAAAACTAACAATGTGAGGAGAAAAGGAAGAGTCAAAATACCTTTAAATCTTAAATTCTAAATAATGGTGCAAACAAATGAAATCATATACCAGCATTTCCTCAGTCCTGCCCTTTGACATACAATTTGAAAATCTCACTCTTCCAACTTGTATGAAGAGGAAAACCCAAAACAGGTACAGAATCTTCAGCACTGCCAAGTGTTAGGTGTGTGAAACCTTGGGCAAGGACTGTGAAGTTGCTGGCAGAGAGTTTTTTCTTTTTTTTTCTTTTTTTTTTTAATCTGAAACTCAAACCCTGAAATTTCTAATTAGATGTTTGATTTCTAAATACAAAAATAGGTGCTATCTCTGAACTGGGCACTGTACAGCAGTGCAAAGAAGTGCTCAGACAACTTTGAAGCAAGCTATAGATGAGATGAAGGAGGGACATTCTCCTCTCAGTTTATATTTCACCCTTTCCTATCCAATGCCTGCCTTATGGCGTAAAAACGGAAGTCACTAGTGGGTTTGTACAAACTCTTCTCTTCCCTCAACCCTGAGACAATATTGCTTCCAAGCACACTATCAGATAAGAGAAATCACAACTAGGGATGACTTAGGGAGTTCAAAATAAATTAAAAATCAAGGCAAATAGTTGCCACACAATGGTTTGCCACACTTAGTCAGATCACGAGATTACAGTCAGTCATCTTTCACAGCATCATAGAATAGTTTTGCTTGGAAAATACCTTTAAGATCTTTGAGGCCAGTGGTTCCCGAGATACTGCCTCTATGTGATGGAGGCACACAGGAGGTCTGAGGGACACAGGACACACCTTGGCTCAAAGACTTCAGCCTTCAGCTGGCTGGAGCCATTGCTGTTCCCTCAAAAACCAACTGTCCACACAGGCTCCTCCGCCAGGGCAAATAACACTTCACCTGTGGCACCCCAGCATCAGCTGGGCTTCCTAGACAGGCATTGTTGTGTGGGATGGGGGCTCCTGCCCGCAGATACCTGTCAGGATTGAGATCCCAGAATCACCTACCAGAGATGCTGAGCAACTGGAAACAGTAACTGCATAGCTGTATTTAGGTTTTACTGCAAATCCAATCTCATGCACACAGGAGGCAGTGTCATCAGGAGAAATGCATTTCTGTAAAAGCTGTGACATTACAAAAAATAAAATTCTACCAAGAGTGAAGCAGTAAGACAAAATGCTAGCAGAGGAAGCTATTACAGGTAATACAGGAGTGCTCTAAGGAAATCGCAGCCTGGAAAGCTTTACAAGCTAAATATCAGCAGTGTGATACAGAGTTAAAGAGCTAAAGGTTGTATATTTTCTTCACATAGAAAAATATTTTCAGTAAAGTAGCAAAGATGTATATATATACCTGATATAAATACTTAACAACTCTATATCAGCTTGAAACAAGCAGGCTGAATAGAGTCAACAATTTTGAAGCAGTCTCTGTTTCCAGCAGAGCAGACAGGTAACACCACCCTCTGCTGTAGGAAACCACACCGTGCCTGGTGGATGGCACTGCAGCCAGCACAGCCACCAGCCCCAGGGAAGCCTCTGGACACTCTGTCCTCCTTACCCACGGAGACACAGCTCTGCTTTCCCTGGCAAGCCTTCCTCAGTGCAACCCAGTTGCTGCCCTGAAACTGCCACGTGGGTGAGAGGGCAGCAGGGAACTCCAGCTCCGACACTTTAGTTGATGGTGCACTGACCTGCATAGCTTAAAGTGTGTCTGTACTGAAATACTGAAATACATTCAGGCTTTTGTTCTTGTTTATATTAATTTATAATTTATGCTACATACAAATTATTTCTAAGTTATGTTCAGTCTTTTATTACCCTTTCCTCATGCCATAGTCTGCTCACTGTTCAAATTCCAAAGTGATCTGACATAAATATTTACTTCCTAGAAGGCTGAATATAGTTACTCTGTTGCAATCAATTAGCCTAAAATCTGAGTCTACAGCTCTGTGTGTGCCCTACAGGGCTGCTAAAGCATTTCCTCTTCCAGAGTGCCTCAGCTTGTGCTGAAGGATCTCTCCTAACTCCTCAGGCACTCTCTTCTTTCCGTCAGGATGGCATACAGCATGCAGACAGTAGAGAGCACTGTGTTCAGCCTTATGAACCACCCCAAGAAATTCCCGAGGACAGGATACGGGCTTTAGATGAGATCCTACATCATCCTCAGCAGCAAGTGTGTGTGTGTGTGTGCTCATGGGGTAAACAAGGAGAAATTCACCTGAAAAGGGCAGTCATAGTCCCAGTCCTGGAGCATCCCTGTAACGAAAAATCATGTTACCTAATAGTGTTTCCCTAGTAGCTCTTTCACTCAAAGGCATGGGAAGCCACATATCTTGACATGGGTCAGGGCAAAAGGAGATGGCACCAAATCTTTCAGAGTGTGGAGGAGATGGGGCAAACCCATTCAGCCTAGAGATCCTTTCATAAAAAATCATACTTGCTCATCTATTAATCTTCCTAAACCCTCTCCACACAGAAGAATACATCGCTCCTCTGCTTTCAAACTGCTAGAAAAGCCTGCCTTTACTGTTTTATGTACAGCTCAATTCAAGAGAGTCATGTCTCTTTCTTTATGTCGTTTTTAGTCACAACCCCAGGCTATGGTGCTGAGGCTCTCACAAGAAAGCCTCAGACTACAAAAGTTACCCAAAGAAATATTTGCAGCTAGAATAGACCATCAAATAAACCTATAGAGACAGGAGATTGAGCATAGGGAAGGTATTTCACTAAGTAATACATAATTAAGATTAGAAAATCCTTCTTCCAGCTGTTGCAATTTAAACTGTGTCAAAAAGTGATCAAAAAATCCTCTTGGACACAAAAGCAATGCATGAAGCCTTATTAAAAGTCTTCCTTTAGAATTCAATAAACTTCTAGATGACTGATCTCTAGATTAGGAGTTTACTTAAGAGAAGCACCTGGATATGCTTGCCATACTCTGACAGCCTTTACATGGCAGCAGAGATCCACACCACCCAAAACAGTGACCATGTCCAAAGGGCATTTGGGCTAACCCGGTATTGGGAGCACTTGTGACCAAGAAAAACATTCTAGGGATTGCGCACTTATTAGAAGAAAATTGTGCAACTACAAGGTCTCTGCAAAAATAGGCAAGGGTTTCTCTAAGTCCCAGCCTCGGGCTTATTTATGTAGAACACTCAGTAAATGACATTTGAATTGCTGCAGTCATTATGCACTACACCCACTTATTCCTAACACTGATAGTTTTTACTCGAAATTGAAGTACTCTTTGTTGATTTCAGTTTGTTTCATTTCAAAAAGAAATAAAAGGAGAATTATAGGTATATGAACCATGAGAACACAACTTGGGTCTAATGCCCTGTGACAAATATAGACTGACTTCACATATTAGGTCGGTGTGCCATAAATATAGTCAACCCAAGATAAAAAACAGGCAATCTGAAAGAGTTGCTCTGGAGCCTGAACAGAAGAATTGTGGCCACAGGAACAAAGAATTTCCTAGGGAACAATGGTCCCACAACTCAGGAGGACCTAGATGTCCCCCTCAGGAACACAAACCCTGTGTTCCTGTAATATTTAATTTATTTTCCACCTGTAATGCAGAAATAACAGCATTTCTTTTTGTCACAACATCTGCACACAGATGAGTTTGTTAAAGACAGATGCCTAGAATCTAAGGCTACAAAAATCAGAAACAGCTGAGGGAGATCTCTTCAATTTCAGCGAGGATTTCTGGAACTTTTTTCAGCTACCAGATGAATAACAGCTTCTCTGAAAGACTCTGAAGAATATCATTGAGACCTAAGCAAGAGCACTTCAGACAGGCAGTTCTAGCACCGAGAAGGAAAGAGCAATTCTGTGCAGATAACTGATACTGGAGTATGCTGCTTACAGAAATTGCTACTTCCAAGGCTGCTCTGGCCTTTTAGCAGGCAACTGAGTTCCCAAAACCCACAGGCCACACTCTGCAAGATTCGATTGTTTTAAAGACCCATAAGACAGTATCGCTGAGTAAATGATAAACTTATATATCCAGCATTTCAATCATTGCCTGCAAAAGAAGGCTGGTGGAATGATGCTTCCCTGCCTTTGCTCCAAGAGCACAAATCTGAGTTCCATGCTGTCAAGTCTGAAAATTAATTCAAAGATGTGGCACATCACAGGCACTGATACAACTCTTTTGCTTATGCGTAAGGCATAAACTAATAACCCTCTAAAATGATTGCTGTATCTGACTATGAGAGTGATTTTTAATTCTATTACTTTTCATTCAAATCTCATTATTGAAGACAGAAGGGGAAGAAAAGCAATTAATGGGAAAAGATAATAAACAAAAACTATGTCAATAAAGAATCAGCCATGCTCATTTGTCCGACTGCTGCAGGCAGATTAGATAAGAGGAGAAGCCGGCAGAATTTTCTGAGTGATACACTCCATTGCAAGCTCAAAATCTTAAAAATCAGTCCTCGAATGTAATGAAACATTACTAAATACATAATATTCATCATAACAAACACACCACAGTGCAGCATGGTCTTCTCTTCCCACTCAAACTGAGCAAAAGCCAAACAAAGGGTAATACATACTCTTAAGCCTGACTGCCAGATGTGGGATTTTCATTAGAGTTTTACACCCAGCCTTGCTGAAGATACACTTTCTGGCCTTTGTGGAACAATGGATAGGGTTAAAAATTAGAGGAGACTAAGAATTACAGGGTAAAATGCAGCTGCTGCTCCCTTGATGGAACGTGGTCAGTGTGCCCCACAAAGTTACTCTAAACCATACTAAGCACCTGCCCCGGGGATGGAACAGAGAGAGGAGTAGCGCGGAGACCCCACAGCCTTCCTCACAGACATCCTTGCAGGAGGGAATGTGGTGACACTTTGTAGTTCAGTATCTTCCCACCAAAGGAGAGAGATGCCAAGAACAACTAGTACCCTATTAAGCACTTAGGACTGAAGTCACTCAAACTCCACCTAAACCTAAAGGGATAGTATAAAAGTAAGCTGGGAATAAGGGGAAATGGGAGTAAGACTCTAGAACTGCTGGGGTCAGTTGACAGGCTGAACCTGTCTTGCCCTATCACAGGGACACCTATTGGACAATAAACATACTCTGTGCATGGTAACTGCTGTCATTAGGATTAGAGCTTGTGCTTGTGCTTGCTTTGTAGTACAGTAGATTGCTCTAAACACATTTTTGCAGTCAGACACTATCACTGACAATCTCGAACTTTATTAACCTGTCACAATTTCTATTAATAGAGAGTGTTATTCCATAAATAGTTAAGAGTGAGTCCCTTCCAGGTGATGGCAGTTGCCAGTGGTGGGTAAGATGCTGGGAAGGGCTGCTGAGGGGTCTCCACACTCTTGGCTCAGTTCCCCTGAAAAGGGCAGTTGAATCACTGTCCAGTCTTGTGGTGAATCTGTTCAGTGAAGGCTCCCCCTTACAGGATGCTGACAGACTGGTTGAACATCAGGGGTTTGGCTTCCCTGGGGCACTGACAGAAAAATAAATCACTAAGGATTGAGATCTCCAAACCCCCTTGCCCTTTTCATGTGGCAGCTTTGCCTCAGCTTCTACATCTATGAAATAAGTGTACAAGCCAGAACCCCCTTGGGAAATAAGCCTACTGGATCAAAGGTACAGACCAGTTCTATTGTGCTTGCTTTTACAGAGCTTTTGGGATAAGAAAGCCTGGTATTACTGGGTTATTTACTTAGTAGGAAATTCTGCAAATGCTGCTCTAACAAAAAAGTACTGTCAACCTATTTACCTTAGGCCTGGTATAGTGAGGGTTAAAACACTGCTTGCTGACCAAATTTGATATTGTGGATAAGATATTCCTGCAGAATCACAGGCAATTATCTCCACCAGCACCCCTTCCTGCTCTGTTATCTTGTACCAGCAGCTTTCCACAAATACTTGCAAAAATTTACATTTATTAAATTTATTATTTAATTATTATTATTGAATTATTACATTATTAAATTTATTATTTGAACTGGCAAGTGAAAGCACAGCATTGTTAGGACAGCCTGGTAAGGGTTGTGGCTTTGGCAGACTGTGCATCAAAGGGTTTTCACAGCTTCTGTCACAACCTCCATGTTCACTGTATTGCAACAAGAGAGATGGGTGACAGACAGACCCTTCCAGTTTGCACATCTTTCAGTCTTCTTCCTGAATTCAATCCCCAACATTTGTGCCTCCCAGGTGATAACAGCACTGTTTATACTTGAAAGTATGACCTCCAATGAGTTGGGGAATAAGGGCTGAGGCTGGACACGCCTGCAGTTTTAGGATGAGTGGAGCAATATGAAGTGCCCTTGGTAACATAGCTGAAGTTGAACTGCAACAGTGCACAAATGGAATTTTTGGAAGTGCCTCTTGTTGGCCTCTCTGTCCCTCAATGTGACATAGAAAAGCATTTACTGGGGGATTAGAGTTCTAAAAGCTTCAGATAAGCACATTTTCCCCCAAGGCAGCTTTGTGGTTTGCATCTACCTGAGCTGGAGCTGTTGCACTCTGCTGTTTTGCTGCAAAAAGAGGCTGAGTGGGACATCTCTCCTTGCTTATAGCTCAGGGGTTTTGGCATAAGGAAGATGGGAAGAGCAAAGTTATTTCTTTTGTAACCCACCATGAACTGTTCCCTGTAAAAGATTTGTCCATCACACCACACAGTCTCTCTTTTCCCTCATTTCCTTGGCACCTTCTCATCTTAAAGCACAAAATTTCTTACCTACTAGAGAAGAGCTGGAGCCTAAATGCTGAGCTATCCCTTTCCTTAGGCTGAACAGGAGTAGTGAGCTCAGGACTGAGATTCCTGGGAAGAAGAATGTCAAAAGTCAATATGCAAGAAAGCCTTTTGGATTTTGTCCTAGAGGCATTGATACAGCTTCACAGTCCTGTGCTGTCCATTGAGGACAAGTATGTGGTGAAGGACTTCACACTTTTGCACAAGGCTCTCTAAACAAAAAAAACAAAAACAAAAACAAAACAAAAACAAAAACAACAACAACAACAAAAAACAAACAAAAACCCCAAACAAACCAAAGAAAAAACCACAACAAAAAAAAAGTTTTATGCATATTTTGACACTGTGGATTTCTCTTCAGATGAAGAAGAAATTATTTCAGTGGCTTTATGGAGAATCAAGAAATCATTCCCTATAAGTCTTTTTAAAGGAAATTAGAGTAAAGCCACTAGCACATCAGAAAATCCACTAATTCTGCACACTACTTTGTGTTCATAAATTTCAAAGCACCATGGCCCATTGACAGACCGAGAGCCAAAATAAAGGAGGAACCAAAAAGATCCTGGGGTCAGCAGCATGTCTGTGACAGCAAGAGGACATGTCCTGAGGCTGACTCCACCAGGCTGTGTTAGGGCATCAGTATCTACTGATGGTACAATAGACAGTCCAGTAAAGTTGTTAGGCTGTTTCCTGGTCAAATTAAATTTTGATCACACACAAGCAGGTCATATGCAGCATCCAAACCCCTATCATCAGTTGTGGAGAAATATATTTTCATTCATTTCTGATCATTCCTTTGCTAGGAGGGTAGTTTGTTAGTTCACTGAGATAACACTAATGAAGATGCTGCAACATGGCCAAAATCGTCTAAATATAAAAAAATGTTTTAAAAATCCTTTCTTCCTATTAGTTAATTTGCTTCATTAAAGTATGCTACTACCAGACAACAAATACACAACAGAAGCAAAGAGCCCCTGGACTAATACCATTTATAATTATTCATTAAGTATTCACAAGCATCAGTTTCTGAGGATGAACTTTGCACAAACAAATTTTGAACCCTACAATTTCTCACTCCACAGTGGTCCAGTGCTTTTTTCTATACACAAATTTGGGAAAGAAATTATTTTTATTAAATGTTCCACCATGAAAAAGCAAGCACAAATTACACTTTGCCATAAATGCTGTCAATTATTTATTTCCTGTGCAGCATTTGCAGAGGCATCTGCTGTATTTTAATGGCATCACACAGATAACATGAAACATTAATTTAAGTGGTTGCACAATGAAGAGAACTTGACTTAACCAGTCTTTATTGTACTCACTAGAATGAAGACTGGCAGTTTGACAGTCAGCACCTTTCATGGAAGCCTAAGCTCATTCAGAACCACTGAACAAAAAATTTTTAGCCTGGCAATTTAACAAGTTTGCAGCTTGGCACAGCATGGCACAGGTCATTGCATGCACATTGGAGAAACGACCACGTTTGAACAAGAACTATGATTGCACTCAGAGGTAACACAGAACTTCCAAAAGCCAAACCACAGATATATAGAGAAAACAGGGCAACAGTCCAGTCTCACAGCTAAGTTGTTAGCACATCTAGATTTCACCTCAACCAGAAAAGTCTCTGTTTACTCTTTTCTACTCACATTTTATTATTCTGTGTTCCACTTACAACTCTTCCTATAATTTTGCAGATTATTAATTGGCCTAAACCCTATTAGTCTCAATACTGCAAAGGTATATTTACTAGTAATTTTCTTGCATCATTGTGTGGTTGGGTTTTTTTCCTTTGGAAGCTTATAGAATTTCTTTAACCCTTTGAATTAGCAGATCTCAACTCTTCATTAGCTTATGTCATTGTCTTGATTTGAGATAAGCAACTGCCAACCCCCCCAAGCACAGAGAGAAAAGCCTCCCTCCTAACACCAGGGAAAGGGAGGAAAAGAGAGGGGAAAGGAAAAAAACACTTCAAACTGCATTTATACTAAATCTACATATATTTTTCACAGAAAGAAAGAGACAATTAGAAGAGAGTACAAATATACACTCACACAAGTCTGCAACAACAAGTTCCCCACCTCAACTTCTTAACGAACACACAAATTCTACTGTCCTAACTACACATTACTTAAGAAGAAGCTTATTCCCCAGGGAGACAAACCCAAGCAGAAAGGAGAGACCCAGAACAACACATTTTACTTTCCTGAGGTACCCTGTGAGCCAGTGGTGGGCCTGGTCCTCTCCATCCCCCCTGGGACAGCATCGTGCATCCTCCCAAGAGGAGGCTGAGAAGCGACTGCCTTAACCACTCCCACACTGGTTCCTACTGCCCTGGAGATGATGCCATAATGTGGTATGGAATACAAAGTTACTGGCTAGAAGAGGTCAGCTGTTAGCTCAGCCCAGCTCAAGTCAGCTGACAGCTTCAGCCTAGTCCAGACTTCAGAGCCCAAATCTAGGCCCACTTAGGTGAACCCATAAAAGAAGTATCACACAAGGGACCTCAAGTTCATACAAAAGTCTGAATCCCTTTGCTGGTACTTCTGCTCTGGAGCAGATTGAGAGGCCCCAAGTCACGTGTTAGGTTCAGGATGGGCACAGCATAGCACTCTCATGTCTATTACTTTGCCAACATATGAGAGGAAGATATAAAAGCTACATGTGCAAGATCAAATAAAAATACAGAAATTCTAATTGTGCTCAGCAATAAAAAATAAAAGGTCAATGAGCTCAGTTTGGAGGAGATGAGGCCCAGTCTCTTCCTCTCTATCTATACTGCAAAATAACCAAAAAAGGAACAAAAATATGTGCAACTCTACTAATTCAGACAAAACAAGTGGGACAGCAAAGAAGGAAATAAATTTTTTTTGCAGCAGTTATGTACTGGTTGAGAGACATACTAATTGCCTGAGGCAGGTGAATCAACAACAGCAACAAAAATATCACCAAAAACCAAACCAGAATTTGCACAGGTGCCAGTGCACTGGGGCAGCACAGCCTGGGAAGTGCAGCCTGGCTCCACTGGAGTGTGCTCTTGGTTTGCAGTATGAGCATCAGCACTCGCTGCCGTGGCCACGGGGAGTGCAGAGCCACAGCCCCTCTCAGTGTGAGTCTGTGCCACAGGTGCTGGCAGGGCCAGTGTCAGCCAGCAAAGGGGCAGCCACGCTGATGCTGACACCAGTCAGAAATAGTTAACTAACAGAGAAAGAGAATGGTGGTGTGAAATAGAGTCTTACCTTACCAGTGAAACAAGGCCTCATAACTTCAAAGGAGTGACCCTGAACAAAGGACCACATGGGCTTTTATCACATAGTCCGGGGTCTTCCTGTTCAGGCATCAGCTTTTTGCTGCATCTCTTGTCACCTGACTGTCTCTTGTCAGCTGTGTCTCTCGACATCTGGCTGCTGCCACAGGTGTTTCTGTGCACCTTGTAATGCAAAGGCTCCATATGCCAGTTCACAGCCTCGAGCCCAGCAGTGGGAAACTGTAACCACTGACTCATGAAACTCACCAACTCAAAAAAAGAGAAAGATTGAACATGTGTACTAATTAGCATGAGAAGGAAAAGAAACATTAAGCAAATGAAAGTAAAATACTAATTAATAAGAGAACGAGGTAAACTGTAGCCAATGAACTGATTTTTTTGTTTGCTAAAATGTATATATAAAATTTTGAGAATCCGTTTTCTTGATTAATGGAAAACTTCCACCTTGCAGCCTGTGCAGAATAAACAATTTCTCCTTTCTAAACTAGGCCTTGTGTCTGTATTGAGAAAGTCCCTAAACCGGCAACAATACCAGGTTTGCTGACCTCACAGCAAACTTTCCCTGGGCCTCATCCCAGGTGATGCCCTTGCTCTGGACTTGGTGTCCTTGAGGTTGACAGAGCTGTCTTTGGGTGCTGTAACATTGCAACCAATGCAAACCTTGTCTTTTGCTTGTGTACCCAATAGTTCCACTTATTAGTCATGGTGCAGGTTAATTCAAATAGCAGGTAAAACCAGCAATGACAGTCTGCACTTTGATTGAGGACTGCCAGTCAGCATCTTTCAAGAGAGGGGAAAAAAACCCAAAACAACACTTCAGTGCTTGAATAGCTCTGCCTTCCGTAGCAAATAGCGAGAGCCAAGCCTCCAACAGGGTCAGTGGGTCCTGATCCTGATGCCTTAGGATTTTTATATATTTTTACATTGTAATACTTTATATAATATATTTGTAGCTTTTATACAGCTGTGTAGTTTCTCACACTTGAGGTAGCTGCTAACAGTTTCTAAGAGTTTGTGCTACATTCCTGAATTTCTGTTTAATGGTCTTTTCAACAAATAAGATTGCAGCAAGGACATCGTGTTTGGGACACACACACCTGGACTGGAATAACAAGGTATATATTCTACCAAACAAGACAGAAGACCCAGAACCCCTGGAGAGGCTCCAGTGGGGCTCCAGTGGGGTGGTATCAGGGGCAAAAGGTTTTGGAGTGGGATGCACCCATGATAATTAATATTGTTATAAATTTGTAAAAACCCTGTACTGGATGTGTGCCTGTATACTTGGTGCACCTGAAAACTTACATTAAAGAACTGCTCTCTACTGTACCTATACCAATATTGTCTCAAAAGGGTTTTTTTCCTGGATTTTGGGCAACAACTCAATGAAGCCAGCCCAGTTTTGCAGCACTACAGTCTCTGGGGTTACTGGTGCATACATCTCAGCCAGTGTGCCTCTGCCCGGCGATTGCTTTGGGACTATGCCACTCAGCAAGGTAATGAAAATAATTTTACTCTTTGTGTTTTAGCTGCAGGTTTGTAGTTGTTCTGGGTGACTGCCTGTACCAACTTGCACATCTCTGCATAGTAGCAGGAAACTTAAGGGAACACTTAAAAGCTAAAAAGAAATCCTATTACAAACACTCCTCATTCTCTCACCTATTACTGGTGTGAACTCATCAGCTCCTGGCACTCATCAGAAACAAAAGAGACCATAGTGATCAACTTGCAAGCTCTCTGAGACCTGAGACCATTCTCTTAACAAGTTTCCAAATAAACAGGCATTTGGGTTCAAGCTTCAACTGTTGATGTCAGAGTCACAACATTAAAGTAAAGCCAGGACAGTGACAGTGAATTCTTAGAAGATTTCCACTAGCAAATTACTAAATAAAAAGAGAGAATCAAAAAGATCTCACACAGTAAGGTAGAAAGTTGTTTGGTTTTTTGGTTTTGTTTTGTTTTTAACTAGCTTTCCACATCACTTATTTTCACTTATTCAGGACAATCCCCAGCATCAGTCCAGGCTGGTGGATGAATAGATAGAGAGCAGCCATGCTGAAGATGACTTGGATGTGCTGGTGAATGAGAGGCTGGACGTGAGCTGGCAATGTCCTCTGGCAGCCCAGAAACCAACCATATCTTGACACCAGCCTTGCTACTTCCTTGATGGCGTGGTTGAGTGTGGGACATTTCTGCTTCACAGGAGGACAGGATAAAAAGGGAGCTCCAGTCATTTCAGGCAGTGATAGGGATCACAGTCCATGTGTAAGGGAAGACAACATTTAATCTTTCTTGAATAAGTTCAAATAAAGCTGACAAGACTTCAACTTCTTTTTTAAAATTAGGCAGTACCATGCCACATGACCATAAAACAGCCTACCATCAGGCTTTACTATAATGTATATAGTACATACATAATGAAAACACAATCTACTGCCCTAGCCCAGAGGAGGGGACAATTTGTTTCTGAGACCAAGTTTACTTACTAGTAATAGCTAGCAGCAACTGCTGCTGCTGTCATAAGCTAGCACTTTCTTATTTTTATGTCTCTGTTCCCTGCAACAATCCAGGTGCCTCCCTGTACACTAACGCTACCATCCAATAAAACATTAAAAAACATTTAGTATAGCACAGTGCCAAAAGCTACTGCAACTACAAACAGAAGTGTTTAAATGACACTGTTTAAGAGGTTAGAGCATACTGAGGAAAATGATTTTCTTGCTTACATCACCATTCCTCACTGAAAGCCTGGGTTGATGAAGCCAGGAGAAGGTCCCCAATACCTAGGGACATGGAAAAACTTCATGCCAGTACAAATGGCATGGGGCTGCTCCGGGTCCAGGTGGTGCTATGGATCACACACACCTCTCCATGATCCCTACATGCAGCAGAAAGGGACAAGCCTTTCTACTGTTCTGCTCTACCCCCAGAGCAGATGAAGAAGCAGCTCTTTATAACTGCTGCCTCAAACTATCATTTGGATCTATGCACTCTGATCCAGGTACAACTGAAAGAACACAGATAAGGAGTTAATTTTTCTCTGTAACCCTCTCGGACATAAGAGCAGCTTTCATAATGTGAACATCGACAAAGGAGATGATACTTTAAAAAAAGGAGCAGAAGTATCAGTGGAGCCATGTGCAGAGCTGACTTGGCACTGACCATCCTCTGAGCAGTGCCAGTCCAGGCTGGACACTGTGTAACCAAATCAGAGCAGAACCATTAGTTGTTGCATTACTAGGCTGCAGCAGATGGACACTTCTATTTATCAGCATCCTTTACACACTCCCTCCAATATCAATGGCTGCAGAACAAGTCTTTGCATGCCTCAGCATTCAAAAGCTTGTGAGCAGAGCCCGCACACCCCAAGAGATCACTGCTATTGAGTACTGAACAAAAAGACAGCACGACTCAATCTATCCCCTGACACTCCTGCAGTAGCCCCCAGTGAGAAATCAGGCTCACCCCACACAGGGCTGTCCAGCACTCAGTGATTTATCCAGCCTCAGGAGGAGCCTCCCTTACTCGCCCAGGCCAGCCTAAGAACTGGGAATGTCTCACCTGCTATTCTCAAGTCACACATAGCTCTGAAACAAGTCAGGCACGGCGTGTGCCATCACTGTTTCACACAATTAATGGCATGGCTGTGCTGGATAGCCCCTGCTGCCATCTGTCCAGTGGCTGAGGCCAGCAAAGCCAGGCTGGTCTTTGACAGCCTAGCCTTATCCTAAAGGAAGGCAGTTTGTACTTACCTGCCAAGGCCTTCCTTAAGTATGTGAAAAGGGAATTATACTGTTTGCCACATAAAGATGTCACAGTGTGCTGATCATAACCCAGGGTTTACTGAGCCAGAGCTTCACTGACTCTCTGAGCATGAAGCATTAAGCTTTTTAAGCTTCTGAAAATACAATTTTTTCCCTATCCAGTCTTAGTTGAAGCAGAAAGCACAGCTTCTAGTAAAGTACTTATTTTAACTAACCTGCATTAATATAATGGAGATTAATCTATGGAGATGACTAGAACTATTAAATAAACAAAGACGTCACACTCTTTCTATGTTCCATTTGGCTTGACTCTGCTGTTACTTGCATCTGTCCAAACGGAACATAGAAAGAGTGTGAGGTTTTTGTTTATTTAATTTAATAGTTCTAGTCATCTCCCTTCTCTGGGGACACCCACTATTGCAGAAGAACTTCTACCTAAAAGCCAGTGTGGTTTCAGAGCCAATAGGAGCACCACAGACATGGTATTTGCTCTCAGACAACTGCAAGAGAAGTGTAGGGAACAGAACAAAGGTCTCTATGTAACCTTCGTTGACCTCACCAAAGCTTTCGACACTGTGAGCAGAAAAGGCCTGTGGCAGATCTTGGAACGTTTAGGATGTCCCCCCAAGTTCCTCAAAATGGTCATCCTGCTACATGAGGCTCAGCGTGGACAAGTCAGATATGGCGATGCACTCTCTGAGCCCTTTCCAATAACCAATGGTGTGAAACAAGGTTGCATTCTTGCACCAGCTCTATTCACAATCTTCTTCACCATGATGCTCCAAAGAGCCACGGCAGAGGTCGATAAAGAAAACGGCATCTACATCCGATATCGTACCGATGGAAGCCCATTCAGCCTAAGGCGACTGAAGGCCCACACACAGACCCCGAATCACCTTGTCCATGAGCTGCTTTTTGCTGATGATGCCGCCCTTGTTGCTCACACAGAAGCAGCTCTGCAGTGCTTCACATCCTGCTTTGCAGAGGCTGCTGAGCTTTTTGGGCTGGAAGTCAGCTTGAAGAAGACAGAAATTCTCTAACAACCTGCACCTCAATAAGTCTTCCATCATGCCCATATTACCATAGGCAATTCAGAGCTTAAGTCAGTCCAGCAATTCACCTATCTGGGAAGTATCATTTCCTCAGACGGTAAGATCGACAAAGAGATAGACAACAGGCTGGCAAAGGCATACAGAGCCTTCGGAAAACTCCATAAAACAGTCTGGTCCAATAAACACCTGAAGAAAAGTACAAAGATCAGTGTCTACAGAGCCATTGTTCTGTCTACTCTCTTATATGGGTCTGAATTCTGGGTCATCTACCGCCACCACCTGCGGCTCCTCGAACGCTTCCATCAGCGCTGCCTCCGTTCAATCCTAAACATCCACTGGGCTGATTATGTGACCAATGTGTCTGTTCTTGAACAGGCAGGGGTCAGCAGTATCGAGGCCATGCTGCTGAGAACGCAGCTGTGCTGGGCAGGGCACGTCTCCAGGATGGAGGATCACCCACCGCCTCCCAAAGATTGTGCTCTGTGGTGAACTCGCCACCGGCTGCTGCAAGAGAGGAGCCCTGAAGAAGAGATACAAGGACTGCCTGAAACAACACCTCAGCCTTGGCCATACTGACTGCCGCCAATGGTCCACTCTGGCCTCCAGTTGGGATTCATGGAGACACACCATTCACGACGCTGCTGCTTCCTTTGAGAACACAGGCAGAGTCAGTCTCGAGGAAAAAAGACAATGCAGAAAGAACCGTTCCTCGCCAATATCACCTAAAGAGACGTTCCCCTGTGCCTTTTGTGTCTGGACCTGCCTATCCCGTATCGGCCTTTTTAGCCACCAGCAGCTTGCAGCAAGCCTGGGTAGTGCCCTTCCTAAATCTTCGTTCGCGAAGCCTGGCCATGATGATGATGATGATGATGATGATCTAGTCATCTCCATAGATTAATCTCCAATAGATTAGTGCAGGTTAGTTAAAATAAGTAAATAAAAATAACAGCAGCTGACAAAATGCAGCCACTGTTGGGTCCAACAGCACAGACAGAGCCTCAGGTACTTCCCTTTGCTGGGAGCAGAGTATTCAGCTAGAACAAATGCTGTCCCCACACAAATAATGAAACTCCCTAGTGTGGCTGAAACAATACACTATTTTAGTAGATTAATGATTACGACTTTCTTTCTGCACTGATATATTATTATAAGCTTTAGAATTACACAAAAGGGGAAGAACTTCGCTAAGGATGTATTAAATATAAAATCCATTCATTATAACAGAACACTCCTCTTACAGACTGTACTTGGCAACTTCTCACAACTGTGTTAAGATATCATCTCTTCAGAAGTACAGTGATGTTCTTTAGATGTGTTAAAAGACATCACCCCAAAGTTAATAATTTAAAAGAGTAAAAATATCCAAACTCCAAACTTAAAAAAAAAAATTATTACCTTCTCAAAAATATCTGTTCAAAGTCTTGAGGTGCGGCTATTTTAAGAATATGAAAATTGTTTCTACACTATTGCTAATAATACTCTGACACCTTGCTATGCCCCTGTCTCTAGGGAGTTCCTGTCCTCTTCAGAGAGGCTCTCAGAAAAGCAACTTCAGGCCCAAAAGCTCCTGTGATGCAAATGCAGTGGGAGGGAGTATCTTGTAAGTGAACACTTTGGATTTGGTCAAACCATATTTATCTCAAACACCTGGAAATTCTTTTCTTGTTAGAGCAGGGTGTGGTTCCTATGGAACAGTGGCAATAGGCTTGAAAACCTGAAAACCCTATGGTTTAGGTCTCTGGTCCAATTTCTACTAGAATCAATATATATATATCTTACTATTACAGACTTTTCCTCTCAGGAAGGTGACATGAGCTGGCCAAGAACGCAGACACTTGCAGGAAATCAAGGCAGAAGCTAAGGATGAACTGGGATTATTTCCACAGACAAACCAACAGTAAAAGTGGTCTCTGCCAACTTCCAAAGCGGACACTGTGTTCAAAACTTCCAGCACCACTGCTACAGGAGACACATGGCCTTTTTAAGGCTTGCTGGGACCTTCACTCTTTTGGCATGGGTTAACCAAACTACTTCAACAAGAGTGTCAGAGGAAGGCTCAGCCAGACAAGAGAGCCCTGGCTGTGGTGGCTCCAGCTCCCAAGGGTTCTCCCCGAGAAGGTGGGGCTCAGGGAGCCGAGCACCAGCCGCAGTTCCTGCCCAGTCATCCTCCCAGGATCATTACAGTTCAGCTTTCCCTGCACAGGGAAAAGCCATCACTATGTAAGTAAAGTGGTTGATAATGCCTGAAAGTGATAATCTAACTTAAGCCTGTAGTAAGCACTACTTAGAGTAGTTTGGAAAGAAAAGCACAGCTTTAGAGTGTTTTTGCATAACTTCCTAAGGAAAAAAGCTTTATAGAATTGCAGAAACTCGTCCCAGACCTCTTGTGTCACCTGGCCAGTTTCAATTGAATTTGATAGAGCAGAAATGACCCCCAAAATGAAATCTGTTTACAAAATAAAGAAAAACACAGCTAGGTAAAGGTGAGGTGCTGCATTAATACTGCCCCCATTGGGCAAGGCTTGGTCCCTGTCATGCATCAGAAAATCCACAAAGCAGAAAGGTATGGATACTCCAGTCACAAGAAAAACTTAACTTTCAAGTTAGATACCACTCAGCCCAGACATGAGAGGCAAAAATGATAAAACCAAATGTCTGTCCCTCACGGAACTACTTGCCTGGTTTCACAACTGTACAAAGCTCAGGAGGTGTACAGAGTCACCAAAAATAAATAGGAAGCCCTAAAATTATTCTAGCTGCTGCTCAAAGGGCCTCTGCTTTCCATAAATATGGAGATTTTGTAATGCACAAGGGGAATGAGTACATAATGTGACTGATTAAAACAGTAGTTAAAGCATCTGCCTTCACAACAGAAGACCAAATTCTATTGGTTTAATGCTGGTGGTTCAGCAGCAGCACAGTAGTGCTTGCAGAACCCAGCTCTGGGAAGGAGGCCAAACACCTTGAGCTGCCACTGGACTCCCAGGTGCAGACACCCAAGACATAAACTGGAAAGAGCCAATGGTGACCCTAAGGAGCAGTAAGGTCGAAACTCTTCTTGGTAAAAACCATAGACAGCAACCAAAACCAGTGGCACTGTGCTACAGCCAAGCAATACCCCTCAGCAGCCTTGCTGTGCACCAGTGCATGGGTCACTTCCTCCAAAGCTACTGCTTATGCAATGGTTTGCTTTTCTACCCAAGTTTGACAGCATTTAAACACCACACTTCAGAAAGGGCCTCAATTCATACACCAGCTGTTTCATGAGTCTTATGTTTAGAGCACTTTTATTCATGTTTTCCTGACAGGGTGTTTAAACAAGGGGGGAAAATAAAAGTCCAAACTCAAGGAAATTTCTATACAGTGTGAAAAAACCACACAGGAGAGTGAACAATTGCTCTGTACAGCATCTGCCTGCAGGGGGAATCATCTTTAAATATTTACCAGACAGTATGCTAACAAGGGAGTTGTCTAGTACTTTTGCTCACCATGGTCTGAAAACAGACATCACTTATTTCTCCATATTATAAAAGTGGTAATATTTACTTTAGGAAGATACAGATTCCAGATTTTCTGGTTTAAGGACTCTTGCATTCATGTTGCAGTTGCAGACTTTAGGAAATTTGTTTCCCAACAAAGATACTAGAGTTGAAGTGACACATCTTGTCAATGTAATTGTAGCAGTAATAACTTGGCTGGCTTTGTCACATCCCAGAAACTGTTTCCTGGAACTAATAGCTTCACCACAAAATATAACTTTGGTTTTCCAAAATCATTTACATTCAGTAGCAAGTTCCAGCCAAAACAGCCTGTTGGGCATTGGGAACAACATGAAGAGACATACCAAGAAGCTGGAGGTACCGTGCCCTGACTTGGCTCTATTTTGCAGCAATACTTGCAATTCATAGCACCAACCCAGAAAATGAGATTCTTGGATCCCAGTACCTGTTCCAGCAGGCCAACATCTTCGTAAAAAGCACATTCAGTAACTAAGGACATACAGACAACATGACCTCCCATCTCCCCATTTCACAAACTTTGTCTCTTGGCTTTTCTAAAAGGTACAAGAGGAGGGTTCAGGCACTCAAAAATATCTCATTGCACTTGGATACTTTCACAGCCTAAATGTATGCTGTCAAATCCCTGAGATATTTGGTAATCTCCCTTTCTAAATGGTTCATTTGATTTCTGTCATTTGTTCTATACAAGTCTACAGTAAAACCCTTTCTGCAGAAACAAAGAGATACTTCCTTCTAAAGGAATAGTTTTTATCTAGCATTGTATTTGGCAGATAAAATACAGAAATTACATGTTTACACCAGTCTAAAAATTACTCCCCACTTGACAACCCTGGGTACAGCTGTGAAACTGAAAAAGCCCTAATCATGGCATCTCCAAAATCACAGTGGAGTTGGGACCAAAACCAGAAGCACATCCCAGAACTGACAGAGTGAGAAACAATCACAGGAATAATTTTGTTTGCTTAAATCCTGTTTCTCCATAAGAGCACTGTAATTCGCTCTGTAATTCTGGTAATCCACAAGCTTGATGCAATATCCTTTTTTCTCATTCAGGGTGATTCATGTGGTTTGAGAACCAGTAAGTAAGACACAGGAAAGTTGTAAATTTGGGCTAAGCATCCTTCAGCAATGCTTGGGAGAGAGACTTCAGTTAGGAAAGATACCAGATTAGGAAGGAAAAGCTTGGTTTTGTCTTTTTTTCTTCCTTTCCTCCCACCCCCACCTTCCTTAAACTGCCACTTCCATTGTGCTTTTTCCTTGGAGAGCCATCAGTCTTTACAAACCATGCTTACTGTTGAGATGCAAACTATAAATCAAGTGCACACTTGCTTCAGGAATTAAAAGGCAGTATAAGCCATGAGACCACAATCTATTCCTGTTTTGCCTTCAGCAAAGCTGCAGGTTCTGAGTTATGTCTGTCTGGCTGCCCACACAGACAAAGCTGCAGGTGTTGTGCCCATCTAAGGCCAGGAATACTTGCAGAAGTGTCTTCAGGTTTTACCTCTCCTCCCGAGGGCTCACAAAATTTTGGGTGCATTTTTAAGGTGCACTCATCTATGCACCAATTATATCAGCACTGCAAGGAAACCACGCCTGACTTGCTTAACTCTTCCTTAGCAGGTGGTCCTTGCTGGATGCAGATGGAACATGGACACCCCACACCAGACAGTGCTCTGAAACCCACACTTAGCCCCAGTTCCTGCAGCCCCTGGGAAGAACTTAGAGAAAACTGAACATAGCTAGTTTCCAGACCTTAAAGAGCAGGACTGCTCTCCTGGTATTCCTTCTGCCCACACTGCCAAGATGTTTATATATATTGCAACTGCAAGAAACAACAGGAAGGGCAAAGCAGCGGGTGATACCTTACTCCTGCACTGCTAAGGTTTTCCTGGTGACAAACAAAACTTCTTATTGCTGTTATTTCTGTTTTATTCAGACGTATTATTTAATTTTGAACATCAGATCCAAAACAACTACCAGGACAAGTTCAAATTCTTCTGGAATCACCCTGTGACTTTGAGTGCTGGGTTCACAGCTGATGCTTAACAAGAACTGATAAACAAATATATTATTCTAAGTAAACAAACAAAAAAAGACCCCTCTCAGTCCTATGCAATGAATAGATATGGGTAGGCCTAATTTGATCTGAAATTAGATAAGCCTTTGGATCAAGAAAAATAATTCTAAATGAAGACAAAATGGTATTTCATTTTAAAAGCAGCAGAGAACAGCTTAGTGCACAGGGTAACATCTCCCACAGCTCTCAGAGCAGAAGCCAACAGAACTGACTGAGGGACCTGCATCCTTGGTGGTGGACCAAGGAATGACAGGGAGATTAGACAAAGTACACCAAATGACCTGGGGCTGGGGCAGCTGTGACAACTACAGAGGATCCTTCAGGCAAATTTGTTGCTGCTGAACTGCCTGAACTGCAAACATGCATCATCACCTGACAGCTGCATCCCTTCCAGCCTCATTCACATGGGCCTCCTCCAGCTACTGTGCCCTGGCTGTCAGAAGGTGGGAGCTGCCAGTATCATATCTGGGTCACAACCTGAGTTTGTCCTGAGGGCTTTAACAAAACCCTAAAGCAAGTAATAGTGATGAAAAGCCAAAAGTTTTGTGTTACCTGAAAGAACAGAGAAAAGCTAATTTATCCCTTGCTGTCTCTGCTCTCTGTAAACTAAAAGTTGTTTTGATGGCTGTACAGATAGATAAATGTTATCATAAGTCTTATCACCAAAGGCTGAAGGAATCCTGGAACAAAACCTTCTCAGGAAATTGTTTATGAGAATCAATATTAGGAAATATGATAGTTTTCAGCTCTTACTTCCCCTGATTTTCAGGGCAGCAGGATCCAGACTGCCAGACTTCATGAGTTTTGCCGGTCTGAATAAAGAATGAAAGTAACAATGGCCATTTGGAAGAGCACAAAACACAAAAAGTGCTAGGCTCTGCAGAACTCTTTCTATATGGCATCTGCCTCTCTTTGCAAAACATTTGACATTATATCTGCAGCTGAAGAATATTTCAGTTTATTGCTCTGTGCAAAGGCTCACATGAAGTTCTTTGAAAATGCAACTATTAATTAGTTCTAATGAGGATACAATTTGCTTTCAGCAGACTTGCTTTATTGGAAACAGCAGAAACAATTGGGCTGAAGAACAAAACAAGCTGCAATTAGACGCTGATTGTCCACTGGCCCTAGAGCAACATACACAGCTGATGGCTAATGAGAAATTATCTCTATCTCCCATATTAAATTTTGATCATAATGTAGAGCATGGAGGAGGTATGGTATGTATTCTATCAGACTTGATCTTCTCAACTGAAAACTGACAGGGGAAAAGCACTCAGAGCCACTTTTGTTCATTGACAACTCTTTATTAAGAACCAAGACACATCTAGGAACTGCATCAGCAGATCTGGGAGGGAATGAGGAGACTGTTACCTCTTTGACATCCTCTGACAATCTGAAAAGTCAAAAGCATTTAAAGGGTCAACTCAGTGCTGTGTGTGGAGAAGATTCGGATTAGATGGACAAATGCAAATTCCCAAACTGCCAAACACTACTGTGGAGTATAGATAAAGTAAAAAGTTAAAATAGAGTAAGTATTACAGAAGAAAGATGAGCTGCCACTTCCTGATCATAAGAGAAAGACTGTAGCTACCACTTCCCAGATAACATGAAAGTCAAGTTGCTTCATGAAGTTCCCTAACCCTATAAATACCTGTCATAATGAATGAACTGAAGAACAGAGCAATGTGAAGATGCTGCAGCCTTCTTCCACAAACATTCTTCAGGAACAGAACATGGTAACCCCTTTTGACCTTTGTCATTTGTCCATCAAGAAAGAACAGGCCCAGATTTAGCATTTACGACTAAAGTCACAAAAACTTGAAGAAAAAAAAGGTATAAAAAGGAGATTGAGGTGAGAAAAGATCGAAGGAAGATTTCCATTGAAACTGCTGACAAATTGAGCTCTCCTTTCTTCCCCCCGGGATACCAGTTGAGTGAGAAAGTTAAAACTATGCGTGTTAATTACTTGCTTTTAAAGCACTAGAGTTTGCTTTCACTTTAAAGTGTTTTAGTAGGTTGTTTTCCTTTAAATTTTGTGCTTGTGCTTGGCTTTATATTATTGTTACAAGGTGTGACGGCTGCTGCCTCACTATTGTGGGGTGATTGGGATGTTCCCAAGGTTGTTAAGCTGAGGGAAGGCTCCCTGCCCCTGCTGCCCTGGATGTGATGCTATAGAGAGACCCACACCATGGAAGCAGGAACCAAAGAGCACTTTATTGAGGCAAAATGCCTCCTTATATAGGGTTGGGAACAGAGTGGTGGGTGGTACCCTGATCCTCACTGGATGAGAAGAGGATCAGGATACGCATCAGTGACAGAAAAATAAGAGTTTAAACAACAAATAACAAACTAACTATAACAGCCAATCACAGAAAATGGCGGGCAAAAGTAGCGGGAAAGAAAGCCCTGAAGGGGATTGTGGGAAGGAGAACCTGGATAGGGAATGACTAAGGGAAACAGCAACTGGGGAAGCCATATTAAATTGCCATGTCCATCACCTCGTCCTCTTCTGGGGCAGATGTATCCAGCCGATCATTATTGCTGCAAACTCATTGTTTGTGATGCTGTTTCCATTGTTGGTAACCAAGGTCTTCTGTCACAACATGGTTTTGAGTAAGCAGTTAAATGACACCCTGATGCCCGATCCCATCAGATCTGAGAAGCAAAGCAGAGTCAGCTCCGGTTAGTACTTGGATGGGAGACCTCCTGGGAATACTGTACCAGGTGCTGTAGGTTCTAGTCCTGAGGACTTCACTGTCACTGACAGGCTCACTCAGCCATGGCAGATGAACCTGAGGAGCAAAGGTTGGGGCCAGTTCTGCGCACGCTGTGCCTCACCTAAAACATTCACTGCGCAGCTCCAAGGACACACCCACGTGGGTACAGCCCTTCCCAAATCTTCGTTCAAAAAGCCGAGCCATGATGGTGGGTTTTAGTGTTTTTGGAGCCAGACTCAATCAGTGTTGATCATGAACTTTTTATTAGCTTGTCACAATTTGTATTAATAAAAAGTGTGACTCCATAAACTGCTAGAGGCCATTATAAAGGTGCTAACAGTTTGCCAACAGTGGAGTAACTCCTGGGACACATCTGCTGAGGCATTTTCCCTTTCACTGCTAAGTGGCAGTCCCTGAAAATGGTAAACAACTTACCCTAATCTTGTGGATCTGTTTGGTGAAGAGTTCCTGTGTGGAATACCAGACAGACTAGAATAGACTTACAAGGTTTTGTTTTTCATGGGACACTAACAGACAAAAGTATCTTTAAGGCTTGGATATATATTCCCCCCTTCTATGTGACAACTACCATGTCAGACAGGAGCAGTGAGGTGGCAGAGAGGAATGCTTTAGACTTCTGGTGAGGGTTGGTAAACCAAAAAGGTCCCACAAAGTACTAGGTCTGCAACAGCAAATTGGCATTAATGTTTCCAGGTGCCTGGTCCATTCTCCTTTCCTTGGCTTCACAGAAAGTGGCATCAAACTAGAAATGCCTGTGGGAATGAATGATACAGGGCATCCCCAGCAGCACAGGAGCAACTTAACACTCCATTTCCTGCAATTCAAATCCAGGGTGTAGAAAGGACATCTATTCCTTTTCCTCTCCATGGATAAAACACATGTTCTTCTAAGCTCAAGTTTAAATGCTATTGACAGTTTGCCATTTCCCTTTTCTCCTCCATCTCTCCAGTCTTTCACTCTCTGTCCTTCTTGCTCTTAATCACTGCCTGCCTGCAGTCCTTTCATGCATTTATGTTCATAAAGCTCGACTGAAGAAGTAAAACAGACGTAGAAGCAAGACCCTCTGTGACAGCCTTGGAAGGTTAATTACAGAAGAGAGAGACTGACCTGAGAAGGGAAGAGGACAAGGAGACAGAAAGGGCTACTGTGAACTCTAGAGGAAGGAAGATAAGAAGTGTGAGAGCTCTAAGAGGTGTGGGGAGCAGAATGGGGCATAACTACTGAACTGGGACTCTTACTCACCTGTCCTTCCTGTTCAACAGCTTGTAAGGAATCAGCCAGTTAGTACTCCACATATATACTAGTATTCATTGTCATCACTCATCTCCTCTAAACCACTCCTGTTTAAAATTGTCCAATATGGTTTCAAAAGAATTGTTAAACCATCAGAGGTGACTTTAAAATTTCATTTTACCTTTTCCCATTCCTCACTTCAGTAGCTCAAAAAACAGTTGTTCAAGCCACTCTGTTTTCACATCTAATTTTTTTTTCACTGTGTTTTAGTTCCTAGGCTGCCTTTAGCTGTGATTGAGTTTTGAAAAAACCTTTCAAAGACACAGTTATCTCAGAATTCTTATCCCTTGGAATATCTCAGAAACACACCTGTTTGCTGATCCGGCTTAGTTTCTTTGGCCTCTGCCCATCCTTTGTACCCTCTTCTATCCTGCTTGCACCTGGAAAGGCAGCAGAAGAGACACGAACAGAAAAAAAAGCTGGACAGGAGTCATTAAGACTGTAATCTGATGTTATGGAGTTGTACAGAAAACCTTAAAAAATTTTTTAAAAAATCTGATTTCAGTCATTTTTCACACATGATTTTTCTCCATAATGTTTCTTTTGCTCCACAGAGTATTATTTCCTGTATTTCCAATAGAAGTTAATCCATCTAACTAATACAAAAAAGGCTTTTTCAGTATCTTTTGACCTTGGGCCATTATCACAACAGCAATTTATATTTTTTTCCAAAGGCTGTAATGCAGCAAGAACTATTCTAACACTTGTTTGCTGAACCTCAGTTATTTGTGGTACCCTGTGTGCTTGAGGAATACTTTAAGAACTGTAGTAAATTGAACTTCCACATGCTATTAAGATTTTAAATAGTTCCTATTGTACCAAAGTGACCCTATGCAATTAAAAAATGGAATCAAAGAGGAAAAAAATAAATATTAAAAAAATAGTATAGAGAGCTTCAGTGAGCAGAAAGAATGTTACTCATCAGAAAACAGGCAATACTGAAGAATACTAAAGTGTAGACGTCCTTAGTACCAATGAACCAACATTCTCCTGTACCCTTTTATTAAGAAATATATAAAGCATGTATTTCTCAAAAGCCAAAAGAACTGAGGCTTGATCAGTCTCTCAAAGTTGTGTTACAAGGGTACCCTTGGGTCAGCCCAACCCACAAAAAGCCCAGGCTGCCCTCCATATCACAACCTACTACTTGCCTTTACTTAATCCAGAGATCACAGAAGCCTGGCCATGAATGGAGTTTAGTGACTGGACTGAAAATTAACCCCACAAAAACCAAGTTACTGAAAAGATCGCTGACTTGCACCATGCTCATAAAATCTTTGGATTCAATGAGGAGGAATGATAGGAAAACACCCCATCCATTATTTCATCCAAGGGGAATCCTGTCCATTGTGCTTGGCTTCTTTCATAGTTGTATCAGCTTGCATAACAGGTCAAAGAATGAACCTTGAAGAAGATTAGATACAGAGGACACAAAGATGGCTTTGGATGTAGAGCTCCCAAATGCCAAAAGTTTGCTGGGTCTCAGCAAGGGATTTCCAAGCTTCAGACTATTTTAAACCCATTAAGTCCGGTTTATCCACATTTAATGTCCTCTATTCTTGGAAGGTCTTTGGCACTGAGAAATAGAATTGTCAAAAAGAAAAAAAAATCCTTCAAAAAACCCCCACAGAACACAACCCCAGAGAGACTGAGACCAAATAGCACTTTTCACTTAAATGCTTCAGTTAAGAAAATAACCATCAAAAAAAGAAACTAAGGGCACAGGAAATGATTCCCAGTTTTCACCACAAAATATGCATGTTGCAAGAACAAGTCTTGTAGTCACCCTACATTATTAGAGAAAATCCTTTCTATATTTCTGCAATACATACATGTACAAAATTTAAATAAGGGCTGTCTGCACTGGTTTCTATCTATTTATTCTACAAAAGCTTTTTTACTTATACTAGGTGCAGAAAGAAAACTAATTAGTATATTTAATCTGTGAACCCTGCTTTCAGAATGGCTTTGACACTGCTTTTATACCACCTTCATGATATAATTTCAATGAAATGAAAAGTCCCATCAATTACAAGTTTTGAAAACTCAAAACAGTCTCTAAGGAAGAGCATTAGTGCATGAAATTAAGCTACATATAAAATTATCCCACTTGAAATATCTGAACATGACTTATTTTATATCTGACAATGCAGTTTCTTTACATTTCTTTACATGCTGGCTAAAGAGGTGTGAAAACTACCAGCATTTTCCCGTACACCAAAACTGAAATCCTGCATTCAAACACTTCACAAAACTATTTGTTTGCGGTGTAGCTACCACATTACTGTTGCATTTTATATCATGGATACACATTTTTCTCCCTTTCTTCCTCCTCTCAGAAATCTGCCATCTGATAATGTCTTTGTTACATATTCATGGGTGTTTTGTAGCAGTTTCTAGATGACATGAGCCATGAGGAGCATTTGGGTACAATATTTAAAAGGTCAAAAACCTCAGCACAGGACTGAATTCCTTCTATCAGATCACCTTTAGACTAAGCTGCTTCATCCTATGAAAACCAGACATTTTGGGGGAATGCAGAAATGCAGGGCTAGATGCTCCAGGGGACTCAGAAATCTGACAGTACCCAAGCCTGGAGCTTATAAGCCTCTGGGCTGAGCAGGACACAAAGTATCACATTACGGTTGTAAATGACTACTTTACTTTTAGTGCAGTATTATCTTTCCTTGAATCCTGCAACTGAACAAGACGTGGCTGGGGCACACTCCACTTCCCTGGGTGTTTACAGACCAGATACTGAATGCAGCTCCCACAGCTGCTGCCTTATGAACAACACATTGCTGGCAGCAGGCACTGCAGCTACCCAGCACTGCTCAGTGAGCCCAATCCCACTGCTTTCTTTAAGCATCAAACAGATCTGTTCTTCTACTGCCTTTAAACCTCCAGATTGCTGTGGCTACATGTGTTTGTTTCATCTGGAATTGCACTCCAGGACCACCAGAATATTTTTTGTAGTACTTCAGCCACATCAGCATAAAACCTCTCCCCTCTGTGATCCTTTAAACTTGAAGAATGACGACTGTCTTGCACTTTCAAACCAAGAAGTTCCTTAAAAGCCTCCAGCACCTCCACCTACAACAACTTGAGATTTATCAAGGTCAAGCACAGAACAGTTTTTCTGCCTACAAGTGGCAGATGATTCTCTACAATAGCCTCTCTCATTGAAATTACAGATTTGGCAACATCTAACTATTAATCAGGTGTTGGTTCCACCAACTTTCTGACCGCATACATGTAAGCAGTTTTTTGAAACACACGAAAATTTGCAATTTTGAAAATGCAGTATTTGATTTCTTCCTTGAAATGATTTCTCATAAATAACTTTAGAAATTTGTACTTCTTGTGTCAAATAAATTATTCAGCTTACCTTTGTTTTGCAACCTCTTTTAAACACGCAATTGAAAATCATGTAGTGTCTCTTCATAAGCCTACAGTATCTCTCCTACTTTTTCAGTCAGGAGAGTTGGTTTGCTTGCGAAACTTTGATTTGCTAAAAGTGACCTCTGAAGCAAAAAAAGTCAGACATGAGGTCTGACCTTGATATGCAGACTTGTGTTGAGAAATCTGCTCAGTGAAGGTAGTGCTGCTCAGTGTGAGCTGCAGGTTGAGCTCTGAGTGGGAGCCCAAGGTAAGAGGTCATGAACTGCACAACAAGGGGCCAGGGGACACCTGTGGTGTGGCCAAGGGACCTGAGGAGCCCCAGACTTTCACATGCTGTAGGGGGATAAAATCTCAGGGTTCCTTTTGTTCAGGGTCCCACCTCAGAGGTACCAACTCAAGCTGTGATTTTGTTATTTAGTTATTTCACCAAGATTAAACTATTTGAAGGATCTGGACTGCTATGCAAAATCTGGGGTGAAGATGGTATGGAAACCGGGTCTGACTGTGTAAGTGTGGTACGTGTAGCTGTAAAGGGTCAACGAAACTACACGATCGCAGACATGGGAGTAGAAACTGGAATGGTGTATTGAACGTGCAACATGGAATTTAAAGGCATCGGGGCCAGGATATGTTAATAAGGAGGATGGATTATGGTAACATATGTTAACTGGGGGATTATACAAGTTTCGGCTATGTTGCATAATTAGTTAATATTTTCTATACTAGGAATTTTACATGGGGGGAAGGAAACAAAGGGTTTCAACATGAATTGATAATTTTCATCTTAAAGTCTATTTTATCTTGGAACTGGAAGCAGCTCATCAGCATGGCTGAACATCAACAGGCCTTGTTGTCCTTAGTGAGGGGATTTTGTCTCAGTCTCTGTTGACCATGGCTTACTGCTTAAGCTTGTCAGACTCTTGCTGCTGGAAGCTGAATTTCAGATCCCAAGAGGAGTCTCTATCCCAATTCAGCTGGTGTGAGTGTGATTGCCAGAGTGGTCTCACTGGGAAGTTTTCTTAACACCTGTTCCTGGGAAGCCATAGTCAAATAGTCATTTATTCTCTCCGCAGTTCAGCTCTTGTAGCAAATCTAGTAACACTTTCACTCTCCCGTCTCATCTTCTGAGATTTGTTTTTGAAACATTTACTATATTCAAGATACTATGGTCTGCCACAGTGAGACTACATGGATGAGTGCTATATACAGCACATTTTGTGTACACAGCAGCTGAGATGCAGGTTAATCATCTAATGCAAACTCTAAGACTCCTGTAATAGTTTCAGGCACAAGAAAAGATCCAGCATGTTCACAAATAGCCTGAGCGAGTCAGCAGCACAATGCAGTGCTCCCTAACCCTACAGATTATGACACAGCATTGGGAGCACCAATAAATGGTTCAGTGGTTAATACAACTGAATACTTGCCTGAAAGTAGCTTCTTACTCACAGTCCTGATTGACAAGTCACCGCTGTAATTCCCTACGCTGCCATGTGTTTTGCACTAATGATTAGTGCAGTGGCTACAAACCTATGCTTCAAAGCTACAGTATTTTACAGCAGTATATAAAATGCACAGCCTAACTGCATTAACTTGGCAAGCTTATGCACATTAGTCTAACTCTGAAAATATTGAAGATAATGTTTCTATAAGGACATGCCTTAAAGCTATAGCAATACAGATGTACAGAATACACTGAAGAATTTAACAGTTAAATGACATTGAATTTCACAGTAGCTGAATATTCAGGAAAGAAAATCCTTAAATAAAACACACAGGATAGCTCTATTTAGAGTGGTATCATCAACCCAAATTGTCCTCTATAGTTATCAATATTAATGAAAATAAGCAATGATTAGTCAAGGACATCCATTCAAACTTTAGAAGTGGTTCTTCATGAATATAATATGGCCCAAACTGTTTCTCTGGGGAAAACCTGGTAACTTATTATTAAAGTACTGACTTCACATACTATAGCAAATTAAAAAAAAAAAAAAGTCAATTGGATTTACGTTTAGCAACTTTTGACTGACACGCAGTCAAGAAATGTTGCCTTGCAGCAAACAGCTTTGCAAACAGTACTGCAAATTCACTGTGTTTGTTCCTGATCAAATAGCCTGAGCCTTGTCTTTTCCTAGAGCTGCACCTCGTTCTTTTGCCCCTTCCTTTCCAGATCAACATCAGTCCAATTTGGGAAATACAATGTACTTGAATTGTCTGTTCACTCCTCTTACGTAGGAGTTGGGGCAGACAAGGAAAACAAGGGATAAGACTCTGGTTTTCTCAGAATGATTTCCACAAAACAACTGTCAAAGTAAACTCTCCAGAGAAAGTTTTATGTCTAAGAGAAGCCCACCTTGAAGATTAAGTTCTGGTTTGCTTGTTTAAGTCTCAGGCCCAGGAGCCAGGGACTGGTTCTACTGCACTGCCCTGGCTGCCTCTCTGCATCCACAGCTATACTGCAGGCATGAGGCTGGGCTGTGAATCAATCCCACAGCAGTCTCCTTGTACCTAGAGGCCTCAGCTGTAACAGTGCATTCTGCTTTTATTGCAGCCTTTCAAGGATAATAGAAAAGAGCATGAGTTTGGACAAGCAGCATCTAAATTATGATCTGAACAGGCCAACTGGCACGTTGCAACCATGTGTTTCATAGCTGCTTGTTTTCCTCACTTACAGTTGCTATTCAGGCAGAAATAAAATTAGCCATTCATTAATTAAAGGATTCCTGCTACTGCTTCCCCATAAACAGACTTTTTCTCTCATTTACCTACAGAGACCTTGAATAAATCAGCTTTGCCTGAGTATCTAAAAGGAGAAAAAACTTTTGTTTCCCAACTTGATGTGCAAGACCCCAGGAAGATTCACCAGCCTCACATGGTACATTGTCTCCTGGTAAAATCAGGGTGGCAGGAGTATCTCGGGCTCAAAGCCCCTGAATTAAGAGGACTTAATTTAGCTCCTCCCTATCCTTCCTGGTCTCCTTATGTCCTTAGTCACCCATTAGCAGAAATGGGATTTCCATGGTTACCTCCTTGGTAACCACTTGGAAATTACCAGTTCAACAGCCAGATGAGTAGAGTTTCTGCAAATGATTTTCCATCACTCTGAGCTACAAATGTATTAAGACAGACTACCTTTACTGAACTTCATGGAGGTTTTAATATATGTTTTTCTCTACACCCTCCATTCTTCTAAAAGACTCCGGCTTAAAGATCTCTGCATTCAGGGTGGGATTTTAGCCAAGCAAAACCAGGTAATAGCAAAGGAGATGGCTGTTATCAGTTTGTAGACAACAGGGACCATGCTGCAGCAGCACTTCTCGGAAGGGTGTTTCCTCCTGTGCCTCTACTCCTGAACTGGTCATAACAGGTATGGACAGGACAGGCCCATGGGTCACCTTTCAGGAATGCAGGGAGAACTTAGGGCTGCACTGTTCCCCTTCCCTGTATATAATCCACTCACAGGATGGCCTGGTACAGTCAGCTCTTCTATTTATATCTTTTGTTAAAGGAACAAAATGAAACCCCAAGACACAAAACCCAAAGCTCCTCCCCACAAACAACAACAAAAAGAATTACATCAAGCATTTTGGCCAATTCCTCTTTCATCAGAGAGTGGCTGTGATTAAGCTGAGCACACAGTGCTCTCAGTGTCTGATCCAGGCAAGTCTTATTCACGTTCCCCTGTCCAACTCTGACAGGGCATTGCACAGTTGCCCTGGTAGTCAGAGCCATGCTATAACCTCCAGCACCTCTGCACCTTGGTTTGTGCAAACACACCAAGTTCCAATGAAAAATACCATTCCTAAGCAAGTTAATCCTTAGGGAAGGGGATAACAAAATGTTCTGTGACCTACATCCTGCAGGGATAGTGTGTCAGGAATTAAAATCGTTGACATTTTGGTCCATGTTTTTGCAATGACACCTGTATAAAGATTTAACCTTTTCCTGCCAATTTCTGGGGAAGAAAAGCTGATAGAATGAAAGTTTCGTCCTTGAAGACAGACTTTGCATAAAATAAAGTTACTTGAGTCTCTCCTATTGGTTGGACAGCCTTGGGAGGAGAGCTGAGGAGGGGGAGAGCAAGGAAGAGAGAGAGAGAATGAGCAGCAGGGTCTGCGACCTCCTTCTCGGGGGTGGTGGCCTCATCTCCCCAGGCAGATGTCACCAGCAGGCTCAATAAAAGGTGAGAGTGCTCATGCTCTTGGCATTGGTGGTTCTTTCCCCCAAAAGACAGCAGGGACGCCTGCAGTCTGCCAATGCTTAGAAGATGTAGCCCCTGCCTTCGGGGCAGTGTTCTGGGTTGGTAAGACAACCTTACGTGAGTAACTCTTTGCTGACTGGGGTGCTTACACGTTTGGGCTCATTGCTTTGGCCTCTCTCCTTCTCCTTCCCTTCTCTTTGGGTTCCCGCTATTCGGTCACTCCTGTCAATAAAGATACAGTTTTCTGAACTCTCCAAGGTGCTCAGCCTCACTTATCCTGCAACTGTAGAACCCACCCTGTTGCAGATGGGAACATGGTGACACTTTGTAGCTCAAAGACCGTGCTGTACCTGCCCACCAAGGAAGACAGATGCCAAGGACAGCTACCCAATTAAGCACTTACAACTACAGTCACTCAAGCTCCACCTAAGACTAAATAAATAATACAAAAGTAATCTGGAAATAGAGAAATATTGGAGGAAGATTGCACTGCAACTTTGGGAATAGCTGGTGGGCTGAAACTGTCTTGCCCCCCACAGGGACACCTGTCAGGTAAGGAACGTATTCCATGTGCACTGACAGCTGCTTCCAGGACTAGAGCCTGTGCTTCACTATGTAATATATTGGTAGATTGTTTTGTATTAGAGTTTGTGCTTGTGCTTGCTTTATAGTAGTAATAGATTGCTTTTAATACACTTCTGCAGTTGGATACTACCACCAATGACCGACAAACCTTACAAATCTGTCACAATTTGTATTAATAAAGAGAGTTGTTCTGTAAACTGTTAGAGTGCATCCTTTACAAGGTGCTGACAGTTTGCCAGTGGTGGAATAACATGCTGGAAGGCCTTCTAGGGGGATCTCCCTTATACTGTTAGCTCAGCCTCACAAAAAGGGCAACCAAATTACCCCCAGTCCTGTGAATCCATTCACTGAGAAGTTCCATGACAAGATACCTGAAGGACTGGATCATACATAAATGGTTCCATTTTCCCTGGTGCACTCACAAATAAAACACTGAGGGCCAAGAAAATCTCCCCTCTTTAAGGGTCAGCATTCTCTCCCCTTTCACATGACAAGTGGACCATCCAGTATTGCTGGGAGACAGAAAAAAATACCCACACCTGACCTTATTTCAATACCAGCCCTTCTTCAGGGGCCTCACAGAGAACCAGCCTGGGGTGTTTGCTTCCTGACTATGCATCACGGAGCAGTAGGGGTGGAAATGAAAGATCCATGCCCAAAGAGGCTGTGAACACCGCACAGAGAGGTTTACTGAAGTATCCTTTACTCTTTATCAGCCTCTGCAACAGCAGCTTCAGTAAAAGCTGTGCTAATTCCTCAAGGACTCTGGGGTCACTGAAGCCCCAGAACTGCATCCCTTCCATTAGCTGGTACTATGTATGCTTGCATTTTCTGCTACAAAGAAATACTGTTATATAGGACAATGTGAATCTAATTAATAAAAATAGGCTAGAAAGCTTAAAATGAAATCAAACCCACTAAAGTTATTCCCTTTTGATGTTTCTGCTCAGAGGCATTAATCTGCTTGCTTTTAATACAGGTACACTGTTGCATGCAAAGGCATGTGATTTGACGACATTTTAAAAGAAATATTTGAAAAGCAAAACAAAGATGATCTTTCTATGTCTTAGATATGAGCAGATGAAGAAATGTAAATAAGCAATGATAACTCTTGCAAACAAGATCATGCAGTGCTGACTCAAACCAGTAGCTGAGCAATAGGTTTGGCTTATTTCTGTAAAACTACAAAACAGCTGTCCCTTTCCAACAGCATTTGAGATTTATTGTTTTATGTAAATTTACAACTCAAAGTTTCTGAAAAGTGTAAGAGCACATGGAAATTTTGTACTGCCTTCCCTGCCTGGTGAAGAGATAGTCCTGTCTCAGTGGGTGAACACACAGCCATAAAGCAAACCCACAGAAGCCACTTACAGCAGCCTCCAGTTCTACATGCTCTCCTATGGATAACTCTCTATGCAATCTTCAAACCTGTCGTTGTATCTGCTGTATATCACCTACTTAACCTCAAGTAAGTTTAAAGAATTGCGAAATTTCAACAGAAGCTTTGAGTCCAGGCAAATGCATCACAATCTATGACAAAAGAATGCTTCTATTATAAAAATTGTTAGTGCACCTTCTGGCATCCAAGCAGAAGCACACACTCATTTAAGTTTCCATTCTGTTCACATTAGCTCGACTTTCAGTTGTCATGTGCAGTACAATACCATCATACCAAGATTTTATCTGAAGTGCTTGAAAAGTGATTCTGCTCAATGCCATACAAATACTGTCAGTTACAATTACACTCCCATTCACCCCTCCAATTTTTATTCAAAGTATCTTTTTACTCATTCAACCATCAGTTACTCTACTTAAATATGCACAAGTGCGTTAAAGTATCTGAATAAAGAGAGGTTTAAATTAATTTAGCCTACTTTACACTCCATACTGACGCAATAGTAAAACTTCAGTACTTAATTTTCAGAGGATGGAAGTAATGTTTCAAAAGAAGCTGAATCAGATAATGGTACAATATAATAAGATTAAAAATAAGTCATAATTCAGTAAATATTTATGAGCCTTGCTGCTAATCAGTTCTGTACATCAGCACTTTAGATCAACATTGCTTTAAGGAGGTTTGTCCTTGCTAATTGACAACAGGCCTTCAGATGAAGAACGAGCACATTCTCAAAAAAGTAAATCACATGCTTCTGATTTTTTTGCTCAGTGCAAGGCTGATCAACAAAACTGAAGCTCAATGCTTGAGTAAATTTTTACCCTCAGTAGTTTCTTTCAGAAGCAGTGTTCAAAGGAATCATAGAGTATGCTGAGTTGGAAGGGACCTGCAAGAATCAGCGAGTGCAATCCTGGCGCTGCACAGGACCATCCCCAAGACTCACACTCTGTGCCCCAGAGTATCATCCAAATACTCCCTGAGCTCTGTCAGCCTTGGGGCTGTGCCCACTGCCCTGGGGAGCCTGGTCAGTGCCCACCACTCTCTGGGGGAAGAACCCTTTCCTGAGATCCAACATAACCCTGCCCCAGAACAACTCCAGGCCATTCCCTGGGTGCTGTTCCTGGTCCCCACAGAGCAGAGCTCAGTGCCTGCCCCTCCTCTGCCCCTCCCGACGAAATTTTACCTGCAGAGAGGTCTCAACTCAGTCTCCTCTTGCACAGCTGAACACACCAAGTGCCCTTAGTGACCTCATACACTTTCCCTCCAGGCTCTTCCCCACGTTCATTGCCCTCCTTTGGACACTTTCCAGTGGCTTCATATCTTCTTTATATTGTGTTGCCCAGACCTGCTCCACCATTGCAGGTGAGGCTGCCCCAGTGCAGAACAGAGTGGGACCATCCCCTCCCTCTCCCAGCCATGCTGGACCTGATTTCCCCCAGGATAGGGATGATCCTCCTGGCTCCAGGGCACTGCTGGCTCATGGCCAACTGGCCACTGACCTCTCATTCCCAGTCTGTACATACCTCCTGTGTTGCTCCATCCCAGGAGCAGGATCCAGCACTTCCCTGTGTTGAACTTCCCATGGTTGGTGATTCCCAGCCCTCTGCTCTGTTCAGGTCTCTCTGCAGGGCCTCCCTTGCCTTGAAGGGGCTCAACAGCTTCGCTCAGTTTTGAGTCATCTGCAAACTTGCTCTGTGTCCCTTCCAGTCCTGCATCCAAGTCACTTATGAAGATGTTGAAGAGCACAGGGCCAGAGATGGAGCCCTGTGGAACCCCATCAGTGACAGTGACAGTCTCATGTCACCCCAGTTACTGTCACACTCTGTTCTCAGCCCATGAGCCTATTGCTCACCCACCACATGATGTGTTTATCCAGCTCTAGGCTGGACATTTTGCTCACAAGGATCCTGTGAGAGACATTTAATCCATTTATTTTAAGTTTAGATTCCTATTTCCCTGCACCGATATGAAACACCATTTGTAAACATTAAAAATTCATAGAGAAAAAGTAATCCCTATAAAAATTGTATTAAGCATTGAAAGCATTAATTCAAGATGTTAGTCACTTAACAAGACAACAGTAGATGGCACATCATTTTCTCTTTTCCAATTCTTAAAATGGGCAAAGAATCCAAAGCACAAGGAGGAAAGCCAATCAATTTGTTGAAATTATAAGGAAGAACATTGAGAAAATTTCCTTACTCCTGAAGTCTCATCATTTTTAAGCCAATCCCATCAAGGTCAAACACTCTAATCTGCTCTGCATAACCACAGGTTCACCCTTCCTCCTGTGCCTTACACCAGGCTCCCCAGAGCTGGGGGTGTCCTGGGCAGCAGAGCTGGGCATCCCTCCACACAACAGCAAGACAATGCCAAGGCAATGCCAAGGCAATGGCAAGGCAATGGCAGGCTCTGCTGCAGGACCCATGGAGAAACAGGCTCAGATAAGAGACTCTGCATTCTTTTTTCCTCCTTTATAACAGCATTTTATTAACTCATTTTGTGTGGCTTTGCATCAGCCGCAGTGTGTGCATTTCTCATTGAATATGTCAGAACAGCTGAAACAGGTGAGGGTGGGGAGACACTTTGCTGTTCAAACTTTTCCCCAGCTTTTCATCAAATGGCAACCATTCATACCAACCTGTAAGGAACTTTCTGACCAGCAGCTTCAGTTCATTCACTCCTGGTGCCTGTTTGTTCTTCATCTCCGAAAAAAATAAACACGTGCACACTTAGGTTTCCAGAACAATAATATGTGCTGAAAAGTCTCTTTGATCCAACCAAAAAACAAGGTGGAAGCTGAGATAAAAAGCCTTTTCCCTTCTACGGAGATGAAGCTTTCTGCTCCCAGAAAGCCTGCGTTTGGATCAGGACCACTTGACAGGGTATGAACACGAGGTATGATTTTGTTAGACTTATAAATGATGCATACTGCACATATTCTACAATTAAAAAAAAAAAGGAGAGTAATTCTGAAATCCAACTGGAACACTTGCACAACAACCTGGACAACTTTGAGAGATAAATGCCATGTGTCAATGTAGAAAAAGGGTAATGTAAAAGTATCTGACTATCTGAGACATGGATGCAGCACTGAAGACAATTCATTTTCAAGCTCTGTGCTAGACTCAGTTTCTAAGCAGAGGAGCTCTTCATGTCTTACCATCTAAACACAATTTGATGTACAGAAAGCTAGCAATAAAGTATAAAAAAACCCCAAAACAAAGCAGCCAAATACATAAATATCTTGCCTCTTCCAAAGCATGGACAGAGAAGGAATTCTAGTTTTATCAACTGCCAGGACACTCTCACCTGAAAAACAGTATTTGGTGTTGTTGCACTTTTGACTACATTGTCAAGGCTGTCATGACAGTTCCATCAATTCCCATAAAAAATGTACAACAATCATGGACTTCATCAGGTGGAAAAACAGAGATTGCAGCTGGAACATACTTGCTCTTAAATGCTGTGCTGTGCTTTTAAACCCGAACAGCACAACAGCATTGAAACTGCACAGACACCCCACTAAAGACAAGAATTTTTAGTAAAGGGGGATATATAAACTATATCAAGAATTTTCTCATCTAGGTGATTTTACAGAAGAGGTCCAATAGTCATTTATTTTTTCCTTTATGGCAGAAATAGGCATGCATAGAAATTAAAACCTGATTATAAAAGGAAAAGTTTTCCATAGCAAAACAACAGCAACTTACAGCATCTTCAGCAAAAAAGAATGGTATGAAAATTTTTAGGAACAACAGCAGAGTTGTTATTTCATATTTTTTTAATTTTGAAGGTAGATGTATACTAAATTTATAGTTTCACTATTTAATAACTTTCATTTTTAATAATAGTATGTTGGGAGGGAGAGGTTAAAAGCAGAAGAATAATGAGAATTGTAAATCTGTTCAAGTGATCTTGCAGCTGGGAATGCTAAGGCTTGGAGAATATCAGCGAGGGGAAACTTCATACATTATGCCTACTGCTGTTAACCCTCTGTCTGTTTTGAAAAGTAGAATTCCTGTGTAGAGAAAAAGCACTCTCACAAAGATGCTTGAGCCCCTTCTTGAGAGATCAAAAGCTCAGAGGCCATAGAAAACCACAGAGGAGATGACAGCATGGTGACAAACTGCATGTGCACGAGGCCCTTTGCTGAGTCAGTCCAGGCAGTGGGATCCCTGCCCTGCTGGGACTGGGCTAAACCTGGTGGTGCCTGCAGCCCTGTTGGTGTGTCTCTGCTGCCTGGAGTTGATTTGGGAGCCTTCAGTTAGGGAGGAAATTAAATAAATCTACTCTTTATATTCAGCTTGATTTTGTGGTTGCCCTGGCCACCTACATTGTGACAATTCACACACAGCACATACATTAGCATTGCTTAAGATGGTAAGCACACAGCATTAGAAACTGATCCTCTTTAAAGTACTTGAATAAAACCATCATCATGGCCAGGCTTCACGAACGAAGATTTGGGAAGGGCACTACCCAGGCTTGCTGCAAGCTGCTGGTGGCTAAAAAGGCCGATACGGGATAGGCAGGTCCAGTCACAGAAGGCACAGTGGAACGTCTCCCTGGGTGACGTTGGCAAGGAACGGTTCTTTCTGCGTTGTCTCTTCTCCTCAAGACTGACTCTCCGTGCATTCTCAAAGGAAGCAGCAGCGTCGTGAATGGTGTGTCTCCGTGAATCCCAGCTGGAGGCCAGAGTGGACCATTGGTGGCAGTCAATATGGCCAAGGCTGAGGTGTTGTTTCAGGGAGTCCTTGTATCTCTTCTTTGGGGCTCCTCTCTTGCAGCAGCCGGTGGCGAGTTCACCACAGAGCACAATCTTTGGGAGGCGGTGGGTGATCCTCCATCCTGGAGACATGCCCTGCCCAGCACAGCTGCATTCTCAGCAGCATGGCCTCGATACTGCTGACCCCTCCCTGTTCAAGAACAGACACACTGGTCACGTAATCAGACCAGTGGATGTTTAGGATTGAACGGAGGCAGCGCTGATGGAAGCGTTCGAGAAGCCGCAGGTGGTGGCGGTAGATGACCCAGGATTCAGACCCATATAAGAGAGTAGACAGTACAATGGCTCTGTAGACACTGATCTTTGTACTTTTCTTCAGGTGTTTATTGGACCAGACTCTTTTATGGAGTTTTCTGAAGGCTCTGTATGCCTTTGCCAGCCTGTTGTCTGTCTCTTTGTCGATCTTTGTCTGAGGAAATGATACTTCCCAGATAGGTGAACTGCTGAACTGACTTAAGCTCTGAATTGCCTATGGTGATGTGGGGATGATGGAAGACTTCCTGAGGTGCAGGTTGGTAGAGAACTTCCGTCTTCTTCAGGCTGACTTCCAGCCCAAAAAGCTCAGCAGCCTCTGCAAAGCAGGATGTGAAGCACTGCAGAGCTGCTTCTGTGTGAGCAACGAGGGCGGCATTGTCAGCAAAAAGCAGCTCACGGACAAGGTGATTCAGGGTCTTGGTGTGGGCCTTCAGTCGCCTTAGGTTGAATGGGCTTCCATCGGTACGATATCGGATGTAGATGCCGTTTTCTTCATCGAGCTCTGCCGTGGCTCTTTGGAGCATCATGGTGAAGAAGATTGTGAATAGAGCTGGTGCAAGAACACAACCTTGTTTCACACCATTGGTTATTGGAAAGGGCTCAGAGAGTGCATCGCCATATCTGACTTGTCCACGCTGAGCCTCATGTAGCAGGATGATCATTTTGAGGAACTTGGGGGAACATCCTAAACGTTCCAAGATCTGCCACAGGCCTTTTCTGCTCACAGTGTCAAAAGCTTTGGTGAGGTCAATGAAGGTGACATAGAGACCTTTGCTCTGTTCCCTACACTTCTCTTGCAGTTGTCTGAGAACAAACACCATGTCTATGGTGCTCCTATTGGCTCTGAAACCACACTGGCTTTCAGGCAGAAGATCTTCTGCAATAGTGGGTACTAATCTGTTCAGAAGGATTCTTGCAAGGATTTTACCAGCAATGGAGAGCAAAGTAATACCTCGGTAATTTGAGCAGTCTGATTTTTCTCCTTTCTTCTTGTACAGGGTGATGGTGACTGCGTCACGGAGATCTGGTGGTAGTTCCCCTTGTTCCCAGCAACGCACAACAAGCTTGTGGAATTTGGCATGGAGTGCTTGACCTCCATGCTTCCAGATTTCAGGTGGAATTCCATCAACCCCAGCTGCCTTGCCAGTTTTCACGTGTTTTATGGCCTTAAGTGTCTCTCCAATAGTAGGGGCTGCATCCAATTCATGTTTCACCGGTTGTTGTGTAATGTGCTGAATTGCTGAGCCTTGGACTACACGGTTGGCACTGCAGAGAGTCTGAAAGTGCTCAGACCATTGGTTCAGGATGGAGGTTTTATCTGTTAGAAGCATTTGACCATCTGCACTGAGTAGGGGGCTTTGAACCTGGTGTGTGGGTCCGTACACTGCTTTCAGGGCCTCATAGAATCCTCTTTGGTCACCCAAATCGGCGCATAATTGTGTCTTTTCTGCTGGGTCGAGCCACCATTTGTTCTGGATGTCTCGAAGTTTCTGTTGGAGCTCACTGCATGCAAGATGAAAGGTGGCTTTTTTTATATGGCAAGATGGCTGAGCAAGGTGTGCTTGGTGAGCAGTTCTCTTCTTCTTCTACACTTCCTGGATCTCTTGATTGTTTTCATCAAACCAGTCTTTGTTTTTCTTGAAGGAGAACCCTAGGGACTCTTCAGAGGACTGCAGGATGCAAGTTTTAATATGTTGCCAAAGCGCTTCAGGAGAGGGATCTATGGGATTATCTTTAAGTCTAGTTTGAAGGTTTCCCTGGAAGTTGTCTCTCACTGTGGCTGTTTGAAGATTGCTGACTTGGAGTCTCCTCCTTGGAATGCCACCTCTCTTAGGTTTGGGCTTGAAGTGGAGGTTAAGTTTGCAGCGCACAAGGCGGTGTCTGTTTGACATTCTGCACTCTGCACCCCTCGAGTATGACGGACATCACTGGCATTTCTCTCTCAACCTCATGAGGGCTTGCAAGCTTCTCCCCCGCGATAAGGGGGTGTCCCCGGAGAAGAATAAAACCATAAATCTGTATCAAACATACACAGAATACTAATATGTGAAAAAAGTAATACATCCTTTGTGAAGGACTGTCCTTGCTTGAAAGAGTCTTGGGAAACTCCCAAGCAAGTCTGTAATCCTCTTGATATTATCTCTGCTTCTTTCATGTGGCAAAGAGACACTCAACCTTTACCAATTTCATTCATGAAGAAACTAAAGACCCAACACTGCCATGGTAGCCATGATTTATTTCCTGTACCTTAAAGTCCTACAACTCCCCAGAGCTAAACCATTTAGAGCCAGCTCCTCACAGAGGCAGCTACACTGTTCGGATTGAAAAACAGAGTAAACTATGGCTAGAAGAGATTTCTTTTTGCAGATGCTCCACTACCCAGCATGCTCCATCGTGAGCCAGCGGCGACACCTCCTAGCTTGTAGGCAGCACGTTCCTATTTTGTGTTCTCCAAAACTTTAATGGCCAACCACATTTAAAAAATGAAATGCGGGTAAAGCAAAATCTAGTGCTGCTCACAGCATCCTGCTTGTTGTACAAAGCAGAAAAACAACAATCACATTACAATCATTGAGTACTGCTGGTACCTGAAAAGAACCATGTCTTCACAGATTATAGGAATAACTTTGCTTACATGAAATAGGATCAGTCTTGTTCAGCTCTGAAGCAAAGAGGAAAGTGATGGAGGCCACACCATGCAGCAAAACTCTGCTCTGCAAGAGCATGGGCCAGAACATGCACAAACACACTGATCACCACTCTTCTCTGTGCAACTGGACCCCTTCCTTTCCTACTTGAACTGTCTTATCCCTACCTCTATTTGATAATTATGTTTCCTTTCTAACAACTCATCTGCTGAATTGTTTTTCCATTTGTTTCAAAATTACAGCAGAAGAAAACTAGGCATGTTTTTAGAGACAGAAATGCTGACATATTCTTCACTGCAAAAAGAACTTCTTTTGATCTTCAATAAACTATTCTTAGAAATAACATACCAATGTAATCACTCTGTGGTGAATTAAGACATAACTTTTAATAAGTGTTACATGGAGCTGCCTGCTTGGCCTCAAAACATCTCCTGAGGGAAACATGAGCAGTGTAAAATGGAAAATGAGGATAAAACAGAACAAACTGATGTGAAATCTACGAATTGTGGCAGATGTTTGCACATGTAAACCTGATTTTGTGTCTTTGGCATACATTAGCACTATGCTCTCTGGGAAGGATGTTACAGGAAAACAGAATCACCAATGGGGCAAAGTAATTTTGCTGGCGTAAGAAAAGGAAGAAAAAGATCCAGGAGATGAGGGAAGAAAATGCAAAGAAAACAATGCAAACAGAAATGATGCCAAAATGTTTCAACACCTATCTTGTACAAATGTGGCTGCAATAACAGAAAAGTGTTCTGATCTTTCAGGCAACACTCATAAGCAAGCTTTTTGACCATAACTAGGAGGCAAATTCATCTTCTTGAAATAATAGCAATAATAAAAAGAAATGCATATTTTTTTAAAATGCTGAATTTAATTATTACACATTAATGGCCATTAAAAATATAACTAAGGTAAAATACAGATTAGGGGGAAAACTTTGAAAATTCTATTTTGCACCTGATCAAAAAGTCCCTATAAATTGATTTACTTAAATTTCAGAATCTCGTTTTTCTATAATGTCTGAAGTGAGCAACGGCAGAGAGAATAAAAAAAAATGCATAGATGCTTCTCTACTACATTTGAGAGAAAAGGTGTTTTAGAAGTGTTTAGAAGTGCTTTGCACTGAGGATAATAACTTGTGCACAACAAATGAGTTAAAGACATGATCATCAAACAAACTCTCCCAATTTTGTGGAGCTGTTTTACAGAACCTGCTCCATTCTAATAGTTTTTAACCACCATCATTTCTACCTTGGGGATCAGAAGAGTAGCCTTTGCTCACCTGAGTGGCCTGAACAGCCCTTTCTGTGATGGTGCTCATCGTCAGTAATGCAGAAGAAATAACTCCTTGAGGAGCACCAACATTCCATCTTTCTGAACTGGGCAGTGGCCATCAAGGCAGGTGATGAGTTTTATCAGACTGCTGCTGCAAAGGCACACAGGACCCCACTGCTGCCTGACAAGCTCAAGGTTGCCTCAGCTTCTTCCCCTTTTTTGTTGCAGGTACCACACTGTGCCTGGCCAGACTTGCATGCAGCTGCTGTGGCCCCGGAGTGCAGCCCTGCAGAGGCACCTCCCCTGACACCTCACTGTCTGGGACAGCGTTCACGACTCAAAGAGGCTACAAACCAGTTTTCTACCTTGCCAGGGTATCATGCAATACAGCTCATTAAACATTCTTCAAGCATTCCAAGAGTTTGTGAAAGAATCTAATAGTCTTTTTAAAATGTTTCTGGGGAATTTTGCCTGCTATCACAACCTCACAGCACAAAAGTAACAGCCAGCAACTGATCCTGTACAGTGCAAAACACACAAGGATATATTTAAAACTACACCATACCTCACATAGCTACAGCCAAGCTTGTTCATCATCTTTTATGGTATTTTCTGCAATACATTCTCAAACTTTAAAACATAATTGAAAAAAGAATGAAACCGATGTGGACTCTGATCCTCTCTACTGCTCGCTGTCTCTGCAAGAGCCTGGAATCCTTTACCATTTGTAAATCAACTCTTTCATTAAAGGACCAGCACTGCTAATCCCAGGCATCAAGGCAATCATAATCTAAGTTATAGGATCCTATAACTAGAGTCAAGTGACCATGACATTAATTTACAAGCCCTGGGGCATTTAGCTGTGGGGTTTTTACAATTTATCACTGGTCCAGGTAATAATGAGGAAGGATTATTTCTAGTTATTCTTTTTCATAGTTGAATCTATTCTTGAGGGACAGAACATGTCCGCATGAGGTACATGGGCTCACCCAAGTCTTGGCTGGGCTCACAGAAAGATATCCTACTTCCAAAAATAAAAAAGGTCTCTATGCCACTCTAGATACAAAATATCAGATATAAGCAGATCCCTTAATCTTCTGTACTGTCTATCAATACATGAGTATTTTCCTCATCCTATCTTAGTGCTTAGGATTTCTGATCTTAGCCAAGGACAAAAATATACATGATAAAAACACTCAGTTTTCTTGGTATTTTTATTCCCTGCTCCATCACCACGGAAGTCATCAGTTTGGCTCAGTAAAAATTATTCTACAAGTCAAGAACATGCTTGCAAAATGGAACGAATTCAATACTGAGGTTGAAATTTTCTCAGGGAAAAGTGAGTAAAGCAGGCAAGGGGAGGAAAACTTGTAATTTGTATTTATTGTATTGGCATGTTAGGAGAAAAAGTAATAACTATTGAAACAAACAATCAAACAAAAACAACAACAAAAGAATCCTTCAGAGTACCCCTAAAATTCAAGTCTCTGTCTCTGTCCTACATTTTGAAAATGTTTCCCCCTTATGCACACTTACTATTACAAAAAAAATCAAACAAACAGTTTAAGTCTAAACATTAGTTTGGATTTGCTATTACCAGCCATCTGATCTGTACAACAGGCCAGTTCCACTTAACCCTGGACAAGGATGTGATCTCCAGTTGACCCATCAGTTATCCTCAAAATTGGGGTCTCTTTTTCATTTGATGGTACCTGTCCCTGCCTAGGTTGATCCTGATGTTCCCCAGACTGTCTAATAGAAGGACTTTCCACCCAAGCCACAGGGCAGACAGTTTGCATTGCAACTGAAATGATTAAAGAGAGAAGCAAAACTTTAAAGGTTACACGTATCGAGCCAGGTCCTCAATCCACACTGTCGGTCATGTTCTTCATTCTAAAGAAATAAGAGATACTGAGCAGGTCCCATAAAATTTAGATCAACAGCACAGCAGAGAAGGATCAGGAATGTATATCAAGCCACTGAGGCAGATGGAGTGATGGACTGGAAAGACATTTTAAAGTATTTCAGCTTCTTACCTATCTCTTTGCAGCATACAGGTAATAATAAAAAAAAAAAGCCAAAAATAAAACGACTCAAAAGAACCATTTCCAAAAGCTTTTCAGAGGTTTGGAGATAAGCAAAACTCAGCATGGGGTGTGATCTGAACAAGTACTTATGGAGCCATCAGCTTTCAACAATGTCTTATGACAGGTTTTGGTTCCTGTTACTAATCTCCTTACACAGGTATCTTCCCCACAGAGTCGGGATTACTGAGCTCCACAACTGCCACAGGAATAACAAAAGGAAGCTGAATATTGCTCCTCATTTTCCTGATCTTTCTTATCATCACCTATTTCCCTCTTTAAGCAAACTTTGCTCAATTTCTCTTCTTTGCCATTTTTCTTTTTCCTTTGGTCTTCTTTCTGTTTCTCAGCAGAAGAGATAGCGGCCTTAAGGACACAACTGAAAAACTTTGCATCTCTGCCACTGTGGTTCTCACATTGCTTCAAGGCATAACAGGTCCAGCACGGCACATATTCAATCACAAGACAAGGCCAAAAAACTGACTGCTAGTAGAAGAAAGTAGGAAACTGTTTTCCCCAGTTTCAAGTCTGTTGACAGAGGGAAGATGTAGATGTAACAGTACTAACACATGCTACTCAGGTTAGCAGAGACTAACTCCCCTTGAATTTAAGTACATTTGCTATTAAAAAAAGGTGTGACAGCACATTTACTTGCAAACCTTTACTGAAGCCCTTGGCAAGCTCAGCAGGCCTGTCTGTCCTGCCTTGGAGGCATCACCTTGGCTAGATCTCAATCCCATGTATTAATTTGTTGAACTACAACAGAATGCCCTCTCCATGCTGGTAACTTTTATCTATAAAAGGCAAGAGAGCCAGGAAGTTACTTTCAAAAATTCTCTGAATCTTAGTAGTCCATACCCAAACAAAAAATTCATGCTTTCTCTTACAATCCCATTTCTGGTGCTTTCAGGATCCTACTAGGAAGCTATTTAAAATAGAAGATATTAAAAAACACAGGTTATTTTCCATCTAAGTCACTTGCAAGAGAAGCATCACAAGATTTGGTCTGTTCTCAAGCTGGCTACAGTCACTAAGAAAAGTGTCAATTCCCCCCCTCCGCCCTTTCTCTCCATTCTCGTTTTCAAAAAAGAACTTTCCTGAAGAATTCAACAAAATTACAGCAGTCCAAAGAAATTAAAAATCTCATTACTAAGCTCTGCAGACCATGAACTACATTGGAAAAAAGCCAGGATTTTAAAAACACATTGATAGGAAATGTGACAATTAAAAGCAAAATCATTACTTCTGTGATGGTGCAAAGTGTGGGTGGGAAAGCTCAGTTTGAGGAACTAGGAAAGCTCACTTCAGGCTCAGAAGCAAGTCCACCAGCTTCAGTGTGGCCCTTCAGCTACCCAAAAGTTTGCAATGTTAAAAGCAATAAAGAAGACCAAAGGAAACAGAGTATTTAGCACAGCATACTGCCTGTGCCTTTTTTTGTACACCTAAGCCCAATGTCCTTGCTCTCAAGGCTGAAGTACTGCTTCACCTGCTGAGGATACACATTGTCTCAACCCCCTGCTATCAGTAAAGTATAAGGAAACTGGAAGGGGCAAGGACACATCCTGTTTTAACATAATGCAGGCAACAGAGGCAGTAACTTAGAGCAGCTGGATATTTTGTCATCCTAGTACAGTCCCAGTCCTTGTACTATCTCTGCTCCCCAGTGCTGATCCAACAAGCACAGCCAGAGTTCAGGTTTATAGAGATTTGGATGCATTTGGGGTTTGGCCTGTGAAAGAAATCAGCAGGGCACCATAGGAGAAATCCATGCCATTTTCTATTTGGGCATCACAGAGATCTTACTAGGTAAGTAACAAGCTGGCATTTGCATGTTCTATATCACAAGAAAAAAAGTTGCAACTGTCCTTTTATCTTACTTTCCATTACAATAATTTGTGAATTATTTGGTATCTTGAACTTGACTTTAAAATCCTATATGAAGTTCACAAACCCTACAAAAAGTCCTGACCCCTTCTCTTTTCTGTTCCCCAAGATACACACCTACCAATTTCTGCAGATTTCTGAAGATGTTTTGGCTAGCATGTGCTTAGATATGTCCAAAATATTTGAATGAAGAAACTATGACTATGTTCTCATATGCAACTACTATCCTGGCATAATCACCTCTGCAGGATTCTGATCTTGTTAATTCAAATGCAAGGTGTAAAACACTCAATATAAAGGGCAGCTGGTACACACAACTATTTAGTAAAATGCCCAGATAATAAATAGGACACTTGTCACACTTCCTGCATCTACCATGCCACTGCCATCAGTCTGGAGGCTTTTTGGAGAGCATATACATCAAAAGCAGGGAGGGAAGGAGAGGGAAGAGAAATATAAATATGTTACTGGCTCTTGTTTTAATAAGGAGTCTGATTAGCCTCAAACAGTTTACACAGTAACATTTGACAAATATTTTCAGCTTGACAAATTTGTTTCCCCCCCCCAAAAAATATCAGGCCTTGTTTTATTTGTCAAGATGAAACTGTTAACTCATGGTTCTCTGTAACAGTATTATTTATCAGCAATGCCCAGGATTGGCACGTGGGCCCTGAGGGTCAAATTCCAGTCATATATATGAACTGGCACCTGGCAAACCACAGACAGTGTGTCAGTATTCAATATTCCTTTAGATTCTGTGGCAGACAAAGAGATCACCACACACATACAAAGCTGAAGAAAAGACACTACAGGCATCAGTCCAGTAGAGTACAGGTTTGTGGCTTAGTTCTCTGCATTTGTTCTTCTGTTCAGCAAACCTACAAGAAATACTACAGTAACAGATTCTTCTATTTGTAAAAATCTTGTTTCAGTTGTTTACACCAGGTTTTAAATATCACCTCTTAAGATCTGCACAGGCTGTCAGCATTGATCCCCTGGCCATTGGAGTCCAGATGTGAAAAAAACTCGTCTTGAAGAGCTGAGAGAGAACAACACTTCACTTGTTATCTAATATTCTTCACCCACCCTTACATGTTTGGGAAAAAAAATCCAATTACTGTTACAGACTCCATCACCCACCCCCCAAAAAATGTGTCTAAAGTCGAGACTATTGAGTTGAAGGCCAGTTCAAAGCCCACTGCTGCAGAGTACCTCTACCACACACCATCCCCATGAACACGGCAGTTTTTCATAACTATCACACATATTCAAAGTTCACAAAGAAGCTTTGGCCTTTCCCTTAGCCTGAAAAAAAAAAAAAAGCTTATTCACCTAGAAATTGGATGGGATGAGAAAAACAACAGACTGAAAGAACCTGAGTGGGATAAAATAATTTTGGTAAGAACAAAGAAATCCATGGGGAGTGCCGAACTCCTGAGCAAGTACAGAGAGAGATAACAAAGATCACCACTGTTTATGCCCTAAAGTAGTGAGCCACAGCACTTCATCAAGAGGTTTCCAAATCCTGTAAAATGACTCAGAATTTCCTATTAAAGTGCCTACAATTAACAAAGCTCAGTAATGAAGTGCTGGGGTTTATAAAGTTGCTTTGGATGGAAGCTGCACATTAAAGGCCAGGAAAAATCTAGCATAAAACTCTGACCTGAAATTAGTTTTCATATATTTTGTTTACTGCTCTCCATTTACTGCACCACGAGGTACAAAAATGTAAGAAGGATAAAAAAGTAACTTTTCAGTGTTAACTCCTTTTCTCTGCAAGCAAAGCAAATTACACACTACTGGGATTCAGGTCTCCAAGCACTGTTTTTTCAGTGTAGCAGAAGTATTTCACTCTACAGGGGACTCTGCTCTGCTACAAAGTCTTTCCTCTTGTAATGCCTCTCATTTACAGCCTGTAAAAAGACTATAAACTATATGAGCATGAGCACTTAGTGTATTTGAGACTGGAAAGAAAACATTCAATATGGATTTATGGCAATAGAAGGGACTGCAGTCACACTTACACTCATGGTTAAGAACAAAGTAAATCAGGGCAAAGCAATTCACACCACATCCTCAGTCAGATGTCCTTCCCACAGGCTTGTTAAACATGTCCAGCTCTCCAGAGAGCACAACATCCTTTCCTGAAGGAAAGGGCATGCTGAAACTTTGAGACCCTGACAGTTCAGTAATTCTTTCTTTCCCTCTGTATTTTTAAAACAAACAGAAAACCATATCATACCTGTAAATGAAGCACTCATTCCTTTGCCTTCTAGAAAAGCCTCCTGGTATAGCAGGACATCTTTCCTTCTGTAAGTGACAGTTTCTGCAGGTGGTATGCACAAACATCAAATTCATCTCATCTGCCCATTTGTTCTTGTAACATTGCAAAGTCAGCAGTAGTAACAGAGAATCCACAAACTAAACACCAATAATGGAAATAGTAGGGTGGAAGGGAGAAAAGTACAGTTGAAGTAAAGAAAGCTGACAGAGTGTACCAGTTTTGGGGTAGGCAGAGTTAATTTTCTTCACAGTGGCTGCCATGGGGCTGTGCTTTGGATTTGTGCTGAAACCAGGTTTGATAATATAGAGACCTTTTGGTTATTGCTGGGCAGGGCTTATACAGAGCCTTTTCTGGGACACATTGGCAAGGAGCTTGGAAGTCTTTGGGAGGCTGGGAGGAAACACAGCAGGGACAGGTGACCCAAACTGACCAAAGGGACATGCCAGGTCATATGACATCATACTCAGTATATAAAGCTGAGGGATATGAGAGTAAATAAAACTACTCGATCCCAGATATGGAGGTAGAAACTGGAATTCTTTATTGAACATGCAACATGCAATTTAAAGGCTTGGGGGCCAGGAAATGTTAATAAGGAGGATGGATTATGGTAACATATGTTAACTGGGGGATTATACAAGTTTTGGCCAGGTTGCACAAGTAGTTAATATTTTCTATACTAGGGATTTTACATGGGGGGAAGGAAACAAAGGTGTTCAAGATGAATTGATAACATTCATCTTAATGTCCATCTTTATCTTGGAACTGGAGACAGCTAATCAGCGTGGCTGAACATCAACAGGCCTTGTCCTTAGTGAGGGGATTTTGTATCAGCCTCTGTTGACCAAAGCTTACAGTTTAAGCTTGCCAGTTCTCTTTGCTGGAAGGTGAATTTTGATCCCAAAAGGGGGAAGAAAGGAGGAAGTGGGGGAGGTTTGGAGTTCCATGTAATTGTTACACGTGATGGAGCCCTGCTCTCCTGGAAACATCTGAACACCTGCCCATGGGAAGCAGTGAAAAATTTCCTTCTTTTCCTTTGCTTGTGGGTGTGGCTTTTGCTTTCCCTGTTAAACTTTGTCTCCACACAAAAGTTTTTTGCCTTTTACCCTTCTGATTCTCTCCCCAGTTCCAATGATGGGCTGTGAGTGAGCAGCTGTGTGGGGCTTGGCTGCTGGCTGGGGTTAAACCATGACACAGAGTAAGGTCTGTTGCTTTCTTCTCCCTACAAAAAGTATCAGTGGTAATTCCCCTAGAAGCACACATTTTATTCACATCTTTGAAGACTGACAACTCAGCTAAAGACAGCTGGCAAAACTAAATCAAATTTCAATTTATTTTCTCTATATTTGCATATAATCACTGAGAGGAAAAAGAATTTACAAAGTGAAGAAAATTCTTGTTAGTGAAAAGGAAGCCAATGTGGTATAAATGAACCTCTGCAACCTGATTTTTTTCCATGCAGGTATGCTCTCAAACCTTGCTGGTGGGGAGAAAAACTTCAGCCAGAAACTGTGTGCAAATGTAGCCTATAAATACTTCCAATCAAATACCCAAATAATTTCTTTTGCTTAGATTTCCTGTTCCTTTTCTCTATGAGAAACTCAAATTTGCTCTCTGTGGTAGAGTTGTGGCTGTTGTATTTCCATCAGCTCTCTTTTCCCTTCATGTGAGATTAAAACACATCCAAGTGGCACAAGAACCATTTGCTTCACCACAGTTTCTGGGAACCAGACAGCCCTGCAGTAAAAGAGCAAACATCACATTACCTTTCATCTTTGTCCTGAAGAATTGCTCCTCCTACACAATATTCAGATATCAATAAAAAAAGCAATCAAAAAAAAATTGTACTAGAAGCACAAGGACCGTCATTACAAACGAAAAATGCTGCGAATCCAAAAGCACGACCAGTTGGAAAAGGTGTAGAAGTTTGAAAATTATCTCTATTTCTGCCTCTATTATGTCAAAATTAGTTTCTGATGTTTGAAAAAGACCATTTCCCAGCAATTCTCTCCATCAAATTCCTGCCATGCATCTCCCTCCAGCATTCTCCTCTCCCATTCTACACACACAGAGCTGCTGAGGCTTTTGTTTCTCCACATCAGCACTAAGTGTACTTCAAGCCAGTGAACTTGCAAAAACACAAATCACAAACTACATTCCCATTAATTGACATAAATACCAGATGCACTCCATCTGTGACCTGCCATAAGTCATGGGGAAGTCCAGTGCCAGGGGCTGCAGTAGTAGCAGCCTCTTACACAGGTAAAATTAATGATCTCTGCTACCAATGGCTCATTTGAGTTTTTATACACACTGGAAACTGCACCTTAAGCTTAAAACTTAATCTGTCACTAAGTTCTTGGTCAACACTATTTTGAAATGGTCTAAAAGTCTCCAGGTAAAGGAAGAGCTCAAAGTAATCAAATCACTTTCATGAAAAGCATATAGTAAAGCACATAAAATGTGAGACTGCACTCCAAAAGTAAATTTAACTGCTTCAGGGAACACAAGAGCAATGCAAGTATTTATAAATACCAGCCTCATTACAGTAACTTTCTGTAATAAAAGAATAACGTTAAAGAAGTTTTATTTTAATTTCTGATATCAATCTGACTTAAGGCAAAAGAAAGAAAAAACAAACTGTGGGCTTTTCTATATAGAACAGATGTGGAATAGAAACAAAGGGCACTTCAAATTATATTTTTATTTGATCTCTTTTTAAATCCTGCCTTTAAGCAATTCAACTCCAGAAAAAGAGTTTCCACCTCTATGTTTTACATTGCTTTTCTGGAGACTCTATAATTTGCAAGGCTGATACAGTATCACGTGTTTGGGGAGTGTGGGAGCTGAGGCTTAGTACCTCCTCTCTCAATCCCCCTTTCCCAATACAAGGGAGCAGGAAAGGTGTGGAAGCAGCAAAGGGTGCCCACCTGTGAGCAATGACAAAGAGGCAGGGAAGCATCTTGCCCATGGTAACAACAGCAGCACATCAGTGAGCAGAGCTTCCAGCAAAGGGAGCAATGGCACCAGGGGTCAGAGCAGGCAGGAACAGGCTCCTCCAGCTGTGGAATTTCAACAGGTAGTTCACGTGAACCACAACAACCATCCTGACTTCACAGTTTTATTTGATAGCAACAACAAAATAATGCCTCTGGAATATGCCCTGTACTCAGGTTATCAATACTGAGGCTCCCCAAACCACCATCTTCCTCAAACCAGTAAAGAAAAATGTTTTATCATTTCTATTTGATTCACTATAACCAGACTGTGTGATAACCAAAAATAAGGCAGTAAATTACATCATGAGAAAGATGCTGGAATTGCTTAATTTAATGTGCTTGTCTGCAAATTCCATATGCAGTAGGGCTGACATACCCAGAACGTGCTGGATTGCATATACTCATATTGCAACCTCGGCTTTCTGCAACAGAAATACAGGAACTCTATTTAATTAAAAAAAATAAAAGGAAGAAGTCACAACAATAATACTCTGATCTCTTCTGCTATACAGTACTATGTAATTCAATTTACTTATTCAGAACTAACTTTCCCAGAGACTTAACATCACAGACTTTGTCTAAATATCTTTTTTTTTGAAAGATTCTTTACTTTTCTCCTCTTGTCTGCCCCTATTTTGTCAGCTTGGCAAGCTATTCAATCGGGGGGAAAAAATCAAAAACAATTTTCTTTTCATTGTCCAAATTACAAACCAAGTTACAGTCAGCTTATGTATTGAGTGCCTGCCATTACAAAATTACATTTCATTAACTTATTTTGCCTTAAGATAGGAAGAAAGGAAATGCTGTTCCCACTCAATAAATGAGAAGGTGAAAGCCCTTCTTTCAGATACAATAAAAACACTGAACAAAATTCAGACAGTGGAAACTCACTATTTCACTGCAGCAACCAAGTTCCCAGATGACAACTGAGACCATTAGCAACAAGACTAGCACAGTCTCTCTCCAGCCAGTCTTGGACAAACGCGTGCCCTCATTCTTTTGCAATGTCTCCCAGCATGACCATGTGGTACCTGTATGCTACATTTCATACTTAATTGTATCAGAATCACTGTAGTAAGTTCACAAATTCAGGAAATGCCTTATATTTGCTTCATGCTATAGTTAATCTGAACAGGAAACTGCGTTCCCAGCAGCTTCTGTTTACCTGAAATCAGATGCTTTTCAGCCTTTGCACAGAGCTCCCATCAGCATCAAGTGTGTTATGGTATGTATGACACGCCTGAGGCACACTTTCAGACAAAAGCAGGCACCACCAATTCCTGACTAAGCTCAAAATTCGTTATTCAGATTTGCTTGCTACTGTCAATAGAGCTCAGCATGTAACCATGAGATGGCACAAGTCACTGTGGCAGATAAAAGGGCTAAGGTGGGTGAGGCTGTGGTCTCAGAGCAGCCTCCATGCCTCCCCTGCACATCTGACAACAAACTGGACAGAGCAAAGGGCAGAAACTCCCCAAACCCAGTTGTCTGATTACCTCTCCCTTGCCACACAAAGGCAATTATGCCTTGTGCCCATTTAATAAAGGATAAACAAGAATGACCTCCCTTTGTTAAATACTTTTAAATCCACAATTTTAAGTTCTGTACTTTGTGGTGTGAGTTTGTTTGGTTTTGTGGCTTTTGTGGGTTTGTTGTTGTTTGGGGTCCTTTTGTGGTAGTGGTTAGATATTTTTTACATATTGAGGGATTCTCTGGGTGGAATAATATTATTAAGAACAGAGAACACATACAAGACCCAAATTGAGAAAGAGAATATGCCCTTACTCTCCGAGAACCCTTTTTCCTGAAATCAGTTCATGTGTAATCCACAGGGGGCTGGGCACAGAAAAGTGTTAAACATCTCTGACTTCAGTTTAAAGATACAGGAATAAGAGAGTTCTCAGTAACTTCAGAGGGCAGTAACAGCTTTACTACAGGTCTGACATGTCTCAGGGAGGCCCATCATGGCTCAGCTACCTTTCACTCAGGGAACCATCAGGACACAGCCACTATGCTGTGAAGTTGGAGACTGAACAAATACTTCACAATCCCTACTTACATAGCTCTGTGAAAAAGTCTGAGCTCTCATGAAACTGGGGAGTTAACAGCAAATCCAGCAAACAGTTTAATCTAGTTCCTTAAAAGGATGCAACCAGCCCTAAAGTTTGCCTGTGCCTGATGTCAATATGCCAACATTTAGTACATCCTCATCCTTGTGACTCACATAATTTTCAATATGTGACTGTTCCTTGTTCAAGAGCCACAGCTTCTCTTTATGAAGCCCATTAAAATGGCAATGTACTACACTGTGAATATGTTTCAGTTAGGAAGGGGGAGCCAATAACTTTGCAGGGCTCTCTGAAGATCCAAACAACTGTGCCCATTTCACAGCTCACTGATTCTTTAGAAGCATTAGTGAGTCCTGGAAATAAAATGCCAGTACTTATTGCCTTTGCTTTATCTCATAGTCAGCGAGTTTTTCTTATGTCCTAATATGAAAACAACCCTTATGGATGATCAGCTTAGAAGAACTGAATAAACAGTTCTGAGTAACTGAAAGACACTGCTTTTTTATTTTTTCCTTTCTCCCTTTTAAATCCTGAATCTCTTTTTACAGTAGAGTGCAAAAGCAGTTCAGAGTTTGCCAATTCACATCACTTCTGTTTGACTACAGATATTATTTATAGAACCTGACTTGGACTTTCAGCAAGATCCTCCTGGCTGCACAGAGCAGCCTAATGTGCAACAGGTCACCTCCAAACACTGAAGTAGTTTAATTCATGTGACATCACAAGAACAAACTGCTCAGTACCACGTGGGGTCAAACCAGACTCCCTTGAGTCTCCTTGAAGCTTCAGAATCCCAGCAAAGTCAGTTGGATTCCTTGGGAGAGTTAAGCACCCTCTGGATGAACACGCCCTGCAATGACCTGCTCTAAGGAGCAGGAGGGGCTGGAACAGAGGATTCTGCAGTACAGACGGTGCCTAAGGGGCAGCAGTGAGTACTCACTGCAGAGCAGTACAGCAAGTAAACACCAGAAAGTCTTGTCCCCTGCCACTGCTCTTTACAGCTGCCTAATATTTTTATTTACAAAACAAAGCTACAATCCTTGTCTGCTCATGTTTACATATTGACTCTTTCAGAGCCACAGGCCTTTTTCACATGCTTTTTCTTCCACTAGCACTCTCCAGAGAAAATAACTCCTCAGGAATATTTATCTTAATTCTCTTTAATTTGTCCAATAGCTCCTTGCAGTTCTGGAACCTCATAATTTTTAGTGCAGCTACTTCACTATGTTCACTATGCAGCAATATCTTCCAAGTTGAAGCATTGCTCATTTTTTAAAGAACTCTCAAATGAAATTTATTTTGGTCTTAGCCAAAGGGTTTAATACTTTAGAATAAAATAATTGCAAAATAAGACATTGAAAATAAACTTGCCAGATTCAAAATAGAATGTTTGAAGTTCAGAATACCTGTTCTGACATTTGGTCTTTCCTTTTTCTTCTTCCAGTTACAGTCAGGGATAACATATTTAAACAACACCTCAAGTAAAGCTTGTGACGGTCCCTGAAAATTTTTTTTATCTTGGACTAAAACCAGTGTTTGCAAAAGGATCATGGACCAGTGGGAGTTATTACCTTTAGCTTCAGGTGACCCTAACTGGCCTCCATTTGTGCTGCCACCAGTACTCACAGAGCACTGTCAGGTACTGAGCCTTTCCAGCAGTGAGCCCTCACTCCCTCCTTGTCACAGCATAAGGCCAGGGGGAACTGCAGCACCAGTCCTGTAGCTTATCAATAAACACCAAACAGTGTCCCCAAGAGAGCCATGGGGATTTCCAGCACCAGATTCTTCGCCTTCTCCCACTTGTCATGTTGCAAAAAAAGAAAATATTCCATGTGATTTTAAGAAGACAAAGGGTTTTTACACTGTGATTTACAGTATTAGAGTCTATAATACAACAAACACCTGGCTTGCCATTGATGGACCTCCAATGCATACATGTCAATTGGTACAGGTCAGTGGCACACAACTACCCCAAGGTTAGAAGTGGATATCAATACAGCACTTCTCTTTAGTACACCCACATTATTTCACTGGGTTAGGCAGAAAAGACAGGCAATTTGAAGACTCATGAATTTCATTCAGCTATTTTGTGCCTTGACTCCTGAATCACACAGCCCAAAAATCACTTTTAATAAATTTCTTCTTAAAAGCATGGCTTTTCCTTTAGATAGCAGAGCCTGCATCTTTGAAATATCCAGTCTTCATTTCTAAGTATCAAAAAATGATAGAAAACTCCACTCAACCCTTCATTTCTAAGTATCCAAAAATGATAGAAAATTCCACTCAAGCAGATCCTCTTTTATCTAGAAATAACTTTTCTTCATAATTCTTTATTCCTTAACTACATCACTTCTCAAATATTAAAAAATTACTATGATCATAAATCTTTCTGATCTAGATGATAGTAGCAGGCTTCCTCTTACCCAGCTGTAAATGTCTCCCAGTTATGTAAATCCAAGTTAGCTTTGTTGATCTCTTCTGCATCAGTAATAATAGAAAATGTCCTATTGAAGGAGGTTGATCAGTGACCTTTAGACAGCATGAACAGTCTGAGCACAACAGCTTCAGATCTTTTACCAAAAGAAGCTTAGATGAGCAGCTTAAGCCGAAAGACCTAATTATGAGATACCTAAAGCAGGGAAGGAGGGGGGAATGTCCTTCCCTTGTTTACAGGTACTCTCCTAATGATTCCACTGGATTAACTAATTTACATTTAAATTCCTTTAGTCTCCAAATAAGAGAGTTTTCCTCTCTCAAAAAATAAAAAAAATATTTTAGCTCTTCTATGGAGCTCTGTTCCAGGAGTCATGTGTTTATACATCCCTGAAGCTGTCTTGGCTTTTTGGCTAGAGGAATATGTTGGACACTAATACATCAATGGTGTGATGAATACTTTGCTCTTCTCTACAGAATGTCCAGTCAAAGTTTTAGCACCTGTCGCATCCAAAGTCACTAAAACTAGTGGCAACTAAGCATTCACTCACATCTGGTAAGAATTAAGAATCAGTATCACTGGTCATTGATACACTCAGTTCCTTAAATCTTATCCAAAAGATCTCTCAGATTTTTAAATTAAAAAAGCTGTACAAAAAGAGTAGGGCCATAGTTTAACACAAATACACCAGTGTATGAGGTAAAGGGACTCTGGGCTGAGAAAATTCAATCTTAGTATTGTGGCTTCCTGGTTTCCCGCAATGAACCTCCAAAAGGACAGTGCTCTTTCATACCTTACCATTTATGGTTACAAAAGGCTTTGTAACAGGGGAACTAAGGAGTTCAGCCACAGCAAAGCAAACCAAGAGAAGTATAAGGAAGGAAAAAAAAAAATAAAAATCCCTTTCAGCTCTGAGCTCCACTTCCATCTGTCATGTAACAGAAGATTTTTTTTTCCTCAGAGAAAGCAGATATTCATCAAAAACTGTGAGTATATTTCTGAGCAACTGTTTCTCCTTGGGAGCATGCAATAGCTTTGGGTTCTGAAAAGTACAGTGTTTTGGGAAGCAACAGGCTTTCTAAATCTGCAGCACTGTGGAGGACAGCCCAGATAACTTCTCTGTAGTATGTGGGCTGAGTTGTTTTCTCTTGTGTAACTCAATGCAGTCTGATCATTCTTCAAAACTGTTAGCAAAGGTAACAGTAATATTATCACAAATTAAGAGTATACAGCTCATGTAAGATCATAGCTTTTATTCATTTTTAATGATAAATACACCTTTACTCTTAGGAGTTTCACAGCTTTGGGTATTGAACATCACTTTACGGACTGTGCAGAGCTATCCCTATGCAGTGTAAGGCAGGCACTTAAACTCTTCCAGGATTCCCTAAAATCTGCTCTCACATTGATTTCTTCTTTGCAACTCTGTACAGCAAAGAATTAAAAAAGAAGCACTCCAGAAAGACTTTAGAACTGCTGAACTAAGCAAGGAACTTCTTTCTCCCCTCATTTTCTTCTTTTTTTAAAAAACTGTCATTTTTAAAAGCTAAAAGAATTATTCTTAAACAACTACATATGTTTTTAAACAAAAGAAAAAGCTGATTTATTTAATTCTCTCTAGTCACACATTAGGAAATAAGTTCAGTAATAAAGCAAAAGGATACAGCACATTCTATAAAATAAACATAGTTGTATAATGTTACACAGTGAAAATATTGCAGTTTTGGGTTTCCAAGAGAACTACATGAGAATCTTCTTTTCTGTGCACTTTTACATCGAGGTTCAGCACCACCCTGTTCTGTAACATACAGTATTTGTGGTTCCAGATGCACAGAGAACTTGTTAAATAATGGTTTCTTACTGATTTGCAATAAATAAACCCACTGTTCCTTGGCCCCAGAACCCCTGGTACCAGTAAGAAATGCTTTTAACTGCTGGAGGAGGAAATGGAGGGCAGGGAGAGGGAAAGGGAGTGACAACACAAAGGTAGTTTTGACTTCAGCTTCTTGTAGGTGGTGGGGCAGCAGAAGAGAAATGGATGAGTGTAGGATCAGAACAGAAAAGAAGAATCTAAGCAATGTTGAAATGCTCCTGAAAACACAGGTGGGCAAGTGTGAGTGATCAAACTAACTCCACTAAGAGACAGTAGCAAATATGTAAATATGAACTCTGTCCCAGTGACATAATCACTACAGAGCTCATACTTACAGATCTAAAACTTTTGCCTTCTGGTTCCCACACAATGCACTTTGTCAATAAATCGTCACCAAATATTACCCCCCGTTTACAAACCCAGCAAAGCTGGCAATTTTTATGTTGTCCATAAAATGTGTTTTAGGAATAAATCAAGATGGTTGTTAAGTTGGCCCTGGACAGGAGAAAACAAATGGCTATTTTGTATGTACAGGCAGTAGGGGCCAAAGGGTCCAGGCCTGTTTAAAAAGTCCTCATCACTTCAGAGATGTGGATGCCTTGTATCACTCTTCTTGGCCTGATGTATTAGAACTTAATGCAATAAATAAATATGACAGTGTGGGATAAACCATCTCAAAAGAAAAAAAAAAAAGAAAGACCACCTCACTGCTTATGCCCAACTTAAATTCAAGGGAGGGGTTTAGCAGCCTCTCTTGTGCAGGCAAGATGAATTCAACAGTGCTATTCGCACTTTAAAGTTAAGAGCAGCCTGTAATAACTCGAGAGAGAGGTTCCATCCAAACTCATGGAGGCCACACCACTGAAAACACCTCAAAGATGGAGGAGGAGGAGGAGGAGGCAGAGTTCTTGCCAAGTATCAAACATATCTCCAATAAAAACAGGGCACTATTCCAAACCTGACCAGATGGCATCCCTGGTGTTATCCCCAGCAGCTGTCAGTGCAGTGATTATACACTGAAATTGCACAGCCAATGTACTGTATAATTTAGGTATGTTGAAGAAGATTAGGCAGAGGGAACATTATGAAAACATTTGCAGTGTGTACATTCCTATTAATTATGGAGGCACCCCACAAAATCTTCAGTACAAAAATACATTTAAAATTTCTCTTGAAGGCCCCACTTTGTAAACTTCAACACCTCCCAATTCAAATTTGCTCAGAATTTCTGGGCCAATCAAGTTCTTCTGTAGTGCTTAATTTTCAAAGAGTTAATGATTTTGTCAGAGAAAACACTAAATCAGCTCTTTCAACACTCCTAATTATACCTAGATAGAGCTAGAAGACAGAGACAATTTTTTAATCTGAAAAAATTAACCTTTTAAACAATGAGGAAATTCCAAATAAATAAGTGTTTTTACATGCATGCAGCATTGCTTTGTCTTGAGAGTTAGAAAGGATTTTCAGCAGAAGAACATAGGAGTATTTATGTAGGAAATAAAACAAATGCACATGGATTTTCTTTGCTGTTTAGTGTTTCCTCTTAAGTTTTTCTGTACATATATGAAATAATGTTACAGACTTTTCTGATCTTCTACATTTGAAAGCCAAAAAAAAAGGAACCAAGAAATGTGTATTTCAGTTGAGGGACCAGGTTTACAGCTAATTTGGTTCAGCAACCCATCAATGACATAAGCATCTCTTATTTACACAGCCTGAAGACTTAGCTGGTTAGTTTTTAGATCTATAGAAGCCCTCAGTGAGATATTTTCAGATGAAGTTTTCTTGTTAATATTCTTTGCATAATCTAAATGTCCATATTCACTTTGTGGTGGAGCAGGTATCTGAACTGGAGGAGCAGAGGCAAACAGGATGCCTTAGCAGCCCCTGCAGAGGCCCACAGTCAGGCAGTCTGGCTGGTGTCAGGATGGGGAACAACACTGCACTTAATGCTGGGAAAACCCTTGGCCACTTAAGAAAAAATTTCAATTTACACAAACAAATGCCTTTTGTGTCTTAAAGAGGTAACCTGTCAGTTTTAGGTTATCAGAAGGATGCACTTGCTGGTACTTCTGCTGCATGTGTGGCTGACATTCCAGCAGACTGTTGGGCTAGTTACATTTCTTATTAATTCTTTGGTTAATAGTCCCATAGTTCTTGTTTTCCATGGAACAAGGTGGTTGACAACCTTGCTGGTTCTCAGCATAACTGGGACAGCTCTGTAAACATAATGGCTCATCTAAAACTCAATACATTTAACAGCACTAGGTCACTAGAAGTTTCCCACAAGTCACAGTGGCAATACCAGTCTTTCATTTTCTAAATTTCTCCCAGAAAATTAAAGATCAATTGCTGTTCCAGTATGTAAGAACTTCTTGCTAGCAACAGAGATTTCCAGTCATCCATCATGAGCTTCCCACTGTGCTATAAGGACCTATTCCTCTGATATCACATGGTCTCAGGGCCTGTGTTCCAGGACTGATGATGTTTCTTCATTTTCCCCTCTGACCAAGCTGCACAATAGGTACAGGAGAGTCAGTTTCATATCCATTGGTCTGAAGGTGCTTTGTTGCACAATACTCCAATATTCTAAATATTTTGGAATTCCTTGGGTTTTAGAAGTGCTATTTCCAATTTTCCACTCATAGAACCAAAAGCAACGACAGAAATTTCCAAAGAGCAGTCACTACTGCCATTCACTCTGCAAGTTTCCTTGCTGCATGTGCCTCTCCCCAGGGCTGTGCATGAGTATGCAGGGCAGCAGGAGCATCCTGGCACTACTTGATGCCACACATTCTATTTATAAGCCCATTGACCAAGCAAAACTCAATAAAGCCTTACTGAAGGGCATTAGCTCACATTCTGCATTAAACTCAAATGCCAGTAAACAGGGAAGGTTCATCTTATGGCAATTTTCAAATTTAGATGCTTCTTACAATGTCAGTGAATTATATATGATCATCAGAAAAATACCTCCCCTCAAAATGCTGGATGCAAAATTCACAGTGGATGTTGATGTTTTATTTAAAGTGGAATTAAATATGGAACTGGACAAAATTCTGTAGTATAACAGTAACTCCGTTAGTTTCTAGGGACACCTGAGAACAGCCTTTCACTTTGATATCACATACTAGCAACTTCAAAGTATGTTCTTAAAATGTGCAACTAACCCCAAGTTATGCAAAACAACCAAAGCTGTTTTACTGTTCACAGATGTCTATATTTTTATTACTAACAGCACTAACATTCAGGTGTTACAGCAGTCTAAAAAAAGCAGCACGTCGATGTTCTTTTTCCTTTGATCATTAAACAGTCATTGAGGCACTTTTACCAGTGAAAACCAGAACTAACAGGAAAGCAAGCAACATTCCAAATATATTTCCATTCATTCCTTTAAGAGCTGAAGCTCATAGCAGTGGGAATGGACTGATAATCCAGGACCAGGAGAAGTTCCATATCGTTGCAGATTCCTTCAGCACGCAGGATAACGAGGCTACAAGAAACCAACCCTCATAGGGACCTATCTCACTGTTCTCCAAATCCAGCTGGCCCCTCACCTGCAGTACCAGCACAGCTCTGCCAGCCCTGGGCAGATGGAGACCATCTACTCACAGAGAACCTGAAGAACCTATTTGCTAATTTTGGTTTGTGCTTGTCTTGCACTGTATCTAAATTTAAACCTGAACACAGGTGGATTTAGGCAGGAACCACACCATCCTGAAGGCCAGCCAGAAAGGATAAACACTAAATAGTTCACGCACCTAAAACTGTAATCCTGAAAATGCACTGCATGAAGCTGTGCACCATTGCCTTGCACAGGAGAACAGGACTGAGAACTGCTTTGGCACATATTTAACATATCTTCCTTTTCTCCTTCTCCTTTTCTTTCCTCACTTATCCCAGAAAAGGCCACACAAATCTTGCCAGTTTTATCATTTGCCATAACAGTGGCTTGTGCCATGTTTTCATGAAAGAAAAAAGCCCACAAAAACCTGCAGTCACAGCTGTCAGTGCAGCAGGTACTGGTGATGGGTTGAACTCACAGTAAAACTTATGGCCCCTTTATATAGTAATCCTATATATCATAATGATTTAATGGCATATGGATTCGCAGCAATTATTTTCATATTCTGCTTATAAAAGTGTTACAAAGATCACTTAGAACACTCTTTGGCAAGGGAGTGGGGGGATCTAATGCTGGTCACTCACAAACTCGGATTCAGACAATTCTGCCCAAGAGCTCCCCCTGTGTTACACCAACACTCCTGGGACACAGGTCTGGAGCATCCCTGAATGGACAAGGCCAAAAAAACATGCAGAACTCAGAACTGGAAATCTCAAATGCTAAATTTTAAAATATTTCAGGTGTTTTGAAATAAGACAAGCACACTTCAGACTAATCCAGAAGAAAAGGCATCACATAAAAAGGATTCCATTTGAGAAGAGTTTCCCTTCATGCAGCCTTTATCAATACCCAACACAACATCTCTTACTTCAGAGAAGCAGCAGCGTAAAACAGACTGAATTAAGGCTGAGGACAAATGGACTGTTAACAGAACTCTCCCCAAATGTTACCAGGTTTTCCTACCCCATCTCTTAGCCTACACACACATGCACTTGTTAAAGGTCTATGTGGTAAATTAAAAGAAATAAAAAAGGAGCCTACTAATAACAAAAAACACAGTGACTTTTTTAAAAAATTCTAGTTGTTGCAAAAATGGGACTGTTCCTTCATGCAATACATTGCATTTGAGAAACTTGTTGCACAACCACAATAACTGTCATGTTTTCCCTCTCCTTTCTGTATTTTATTTTATACCAAAAAGAGGTTGTTCAAGTTTCACAACTCTAGATCATGTTGGCAAAGAAGCTGGTGACTGCACAGAAAAGAGGGGAGACAAGAGCCCTGTGCCTGGGACTGGGAATGGTTGCATGCTCCATGATGATGTACTTTTTTATTGGGATCACCATTGTGCCATTCTACACTAAGAGGTAATAACAGCCAATTGTTTATGAAATAAAACTATTCTTTTTTCCTGTCATCATCAAACGTAATTATTAAAACAATTATAAAATATTTAAGTTGGATATCAGAAAAAAATTTTTTACAGAGAGAGTAATCAGGCATTGGAATGGGCTGCCCGGAGAGGTGGTGGATTCACCATCCCTAGAGATCTTTAAATGCAGATTGGACGTGGCGCTGAGTGCCATGATCTGGTAAAGGAGCTAGAGTTGGACCAAGGGTTGGACTCGATGATCTTGGAGGTCTTTTCCAACCCAATCGATTCTATGATTCTATGATTCTATATATTAGTACATTGTACAAGAAATAAACCACATGCTCTCAGAGTTCATAAAAATTTAAGAGAGAATAAAAGAGACAAAAAAGCAAGACAAGACGTTATTAGATTATTAAAAGTAACCACAAGAAAGAGTAAATTATGCTCCTCGGGACTAAACAAAACAAAATAAAAAATAAACATTTATTGTGAAAACATGTAAAATCAAAAAAACGTGTAACCATGTTTATCAAATCTTGACAATGAAAAGCCAAGTCTTGCATAAATAAAAACAGTTTTTCAAAGCTTTTCCACATGCACAGAAGTGTTGTGTTTAATAAAACTATTAAAACTTGAGCAACAGAAGTTGTGGTAAAATTGTTCACTGGAGAATCTGTATCTTACTTCCAAATCAACCATCGTAAGAAACAATCACCTTCAAGAATCCAATGTGCCACAGAAAAAGCTGCAGAATACAATGAATGCTGAAGGAGTTACTTTTAGCCACATTTTTATTTCATTTTGCAAATTCTGCCTCTCCACATGTCTTGGTTTGATTGCATTACAAGTGACAGATGCATGTAAAAAGATTAGTTTCATAAGAACTGGAGTGAGAGTATTCCTTGACTTTTTTTGCCACCAAAGCGTACTACTATGAGCAAAAGTTTATTGTGCTATTATAATTGAAGAGTAATTCTTGAGAAAAAGGGGATACACAGAAAAAAACCCCAAAAAACAAAACCAAAAACCAACCACCTTTTTTCCAGATAAAATCCAGTTACTTATTCATGAAAAAGACCTGTGCAATACAGAAAAGGAGGAGGGAGGGGAAACCATGGGAACTAATCTGAGTTCTGACAACTATTGAAGGAAACTAGTCAAAATATTTCTGAAACATGAAGTGTACTGAATTCCAAAATTACTACCAAACATTAAAATCCATAGCAAGTTTTTTTTTAACAAAACTTGAAGCTGGTTTGTCAGAATATAACTGCAAAACACAGAGTGCATAACCACCACCACCATCAACAATAACAACACTCTCCCTGCACATCTTCCCCATGGCAGCCCTTCTCCAAGGGCAGCCATGGATTTGGGGTGGGCACAGTTCCCCAGAGCAGGATAGAGAAGCTGTGAACTCCAGACATGCCACCACACACAGATGGATCTCCACACGCAATTTTCAACAGATGCTTCTAATGAGCTTAAAATACCTTTTGGTTTGTTTTTTGTAGTGTTTGGACAACAGAAACTGTGTGCAAGGTACTCAAAGCCAACATCAAGGACAAAGTTCTCTGCCCAGAGCACGAAGGCTCGGAGGATGAGGACATCTTTCCTTATCCCTGTCTACAGGTGTGGGTTAATCTGACAGCCTCAGGACAGGAGGTTATGCTGTACCACACTGAAGATACACGGGAAAGAAATCCTAAGGTGATGGGTTTTAAACCAAGCAGCTCAGTAAGAGCAGAAATTGCTTGTCTTTTACATGTTAATGTCTGGTCTTAGACCAGGATATCAGGGATAAAAAGAAAGTTTACCGACTCTGGAAAAAAAGGGCTGGACACTCACGAAGAATTTATGAAGACAGCTAGGTCATGCAGAAAAAAATATCAGGGAAGAAAAGTGAACTTGGAAGTTAATTTGGCCAATTCTGTTACGAATAGCAAAAAGCACTTCTATAAATACATTAATAACAAAAGGGGGAGCAAGGAAAACCTCCATTCTCTGTTGGAATTGGAAGGAAATCCAGTTAACAAAGATGAGGAGAAGGCTGAGGTACTTAACACCTACTTTGCCTCAGTTTTCACCAGTAGGACAGGTGGCCCTCAAGACAACTGGCCTCTGGAGCTGGTAGACAGAGAGAGGGAGCTGAACAGCCCCCCTGTATTCCAGGAGGAAATAGTTAGGGACTTACTGAGCCAGCTGGATCCTCGTAAGTCTATGGGACCAGAAGGGATCCATCCCAGAGTGATGAGGGAGCTGACAGAAGAGCTTGCCAAGCCACTCTCCATCATCTTCCAACAGTCCTGGCTCTCTGGGGAGGTCCCAGATGATTGGAAGTTGGCGAATGTCACCCCAATCCACAAAAAGGGCTGCAAGGCTGACCCTGGCAACTCCAGGCCTGTCAGCCTGACCTCGGTGCCTGGCAGGGTTATGGAGCAGTTCATCCTGAGTGCAATCACACAGCACCTTCAGGGTGGACAAGGGATTAGACCCAGCCAGCAGGGGTTTAGGAGGGGCAGGTCCTGTCTGACCAACCTGATCTCTTTTTACGATCAGGTGACCCACCTGGTGGATGAGGGGAAGGCTGTGGATGTGTCTGCCTGGCCTTCAGCAAGGCCTTTGATACTGTCTCCCATAATATACTCCTGGAAAAGCTGGTAGCCCATGGCTTGGACAAGTGTACCCTCTCCTGGATTAAGAGCTGGCTGGAGGGTTGGGCCCAGAGAGTGCTGGTGAATGGAGCTGCATCCAGCTGGCAGCCGGTCACCAGTGGTGTTCCCCAGGGGTCTGTGTTGGGTCCAGTCCTGTTTAACATCTTTATTGATGATTTAGATGAGGGGATTGAGTCCATCATCAGCAAATTTGTAGATGACACCAAGTTGGGAGGGAGTGTCGACCTGCTGGAAGGCAGGAGGGCTCTGCAGAGGGATCTGGATAGACTTGAGAGATGGGCTGATTCCAATGGGGTGAAGTTCAACAAGGCCAAGTGCAGGTCCTGCACTTTGGCCACAACAACCCCCTGCAGGGCTCCAGGCTGGGCACAGAGTGGTTGGAGAGCAGCCAGGCAGAGGGACCTGGGGTACTAATTGACAGAAAGCTCAACATGAGCCAACAGTGTGCCCAGGTGGCCAAGAAGGCCAATGGGATCCTGGCCTGGATTAAAAATAGCGTGGCCAGCAGGACCAGGGCAGTGACCCTTCCCCTGTACTCTGCATTGGTGAGGCCACACCTTGAGTGTTGTGTTCAGTTCTGGGCCCCTCAGTTCAGGAAACATATTGAGGTGCTGGAGCAGGTCCAGAGAACAGAACAAGGCTGGTGAAGGGACTGGAGCACAAGTCCTATGGGGAGAGGCTGAGGGAGCTGGGGGTGTTCAGCCTGGAGAAGAGGAGGCTCAGAGGTGACCTCAGCACTGTCTGGAACTGCTTGAAGGGAAGTTCTGGCCAGGTGGGGGTTGGTCTCTTCTCCCAGGCACTCAGCAATAGGACAAGGGGGCACGATGGGCTCAAGCTCTGCCAGGGGAAATTTAAGTTGGAGATCAGAAAAAAATTCTTTGCAGAGAGAGTGCTCAGGCATTGGAATGGGCTGCTCAGAGAGGGGGTGGATTCACCATCCCTGGAGGTTTTTAAACTGGGACTGGACGTGGCACTGAGTGCTATGATCTGGTAAAGGGACTGGAGTTGGACCAAGGGTTGGACTTGATGATCTCAGAGGCCTTTTCCAACCCAATTGATTCTATGATTCTATGAAAAGTGAAATTCAGGTCTTGATTGCCCAAGACTGAAGCACTCTCATAATCCAGAACAAGCATGCACAGACTACAAGTGTAAGGAGTTCCACACAGTGCAAACATAATAGCATAAAACTCTTAAACTGATGAGAATTCTCTAGCCTATCTTTATAGTGATTATCTCAGGGAAAGTTACATGCCATGAAGCAGCAAAGCAGAAATCACCACTGTAGATGGAAACAAGAATCTTGTTCACTGTGCAAGATGAGGCCATTTATTGAATTCCTACCTACTTGCATTACTGCAAGTTTTAGGTCAGGAGCCATTCTCCCTTCTGCCTTGGCCAGTTTCCTGTTTAATACACCTGACTGTTATTACATATCGAAAATAATATTATAAAAAAATGGTTACGAATAACAAAAAAATCCACTTGTGCTTCATAGTTTTATAGTATTTCCACTGAAGACTAAATAACTGCATTCTGTGTTACTTACAAGAACAAGTAGGAAGCCTCCAACAGCCATCCTTGCTCTATTTTTCTACTAGTTACAGGCAGAGGCACACAATGAAACAACAAACCAGAGCAAATTCCTGCACAACTAACACTTTCCTGCTGTGGCAGGGCCTAGAAGCTCTGTTAGGAATTGGGGGTTGGCACTGTAATAATGAAGTGACATTCTCAAAGACTCAGGGATTTTTTGAGTGCATGTGTTATTGGTTTCCAGCAACATAACTCCAATGTGTAAATCTGCAGGCTGAGGCCATAGACACATTAATGGGAACAGGGAAGTGTGGTAAATGGGTTATGGGCATAAGGAAACCAAGGCAGTCCCCAGGGATGCCAAACCACAGAAGATTTTGTCAATACTAGCATGAGTTTTTTGCTCAATCTGATTTAACTGCAATCTTTGTAGTAGAGTATTCGGTATAATGAATGATCTTTTCTTATTCCAGTGCTCGTATGTCCCAGAAAAGTTGGAGAACTCTAAAGAAGTCAAAGAACGAATAGAAGCGATTGCAAGCAATTTCAAAAAATACCACACTGTCCCATGTTACTATGACCCAGGAAGAAAGGAGACCAGTGTCATTTTAAGCAGACTTTATCCCCTCAAGGGCCTCCTCTTTGCTTTCCTCTGGCCTACACTCATGTTTACTGGTGGATGTCTGATTATTGTGCTGGTAAAAATTAGTCAGTATGTTTCTGTTCTTTCTGCTTGGCAGTAGAAAATAAATATCTAGCATAGATTGTTGCAAGATATTAAAATGCCTTTGTTCTGCCTGTTACTGGCATTCTGTGACTTAATATACCAGGTGTCCACCCAAGCATAGGCATTCCAAAAATTGAATGGCCCCCACTATGGACAACAGTCCATTACTCAAGGACAAAATATGATTCCCAGGAATGTCTGAAAATACCTCATAAGCACACAGACCAAGTTAATATCTATTGTTCCCCTGGGCTTTATTAGGTACAGCAGCTTTACAAAGCTATCATTAAATTTTATTACTAAACTGCTGATCCACATTTCAGACAGGGCACGAGTTTTCTGTCTGGTTGAGATGAGTTGTTGCCAGATCCATATACATCATCACTGGCAAACACACACTTTATAAACTTATACACCAATACAGTTTGTATTCATGGCATATTATTGTGTCTGTCAAGAAAGGCAGCTTTGTTATGGTGCAAAAAGATGTTTGTTTTCATTGGGAAAGGGGAGGGAGAAAACCACTCAAAATATACACACACAGACCTTACAGACACCTAGTACCAATTATATAAAGAAATACATGCATAAAATACAGCGTATGGTTAAGAAGCTTATACTACAAGTTTTTGTATTTAACTCAGATTTTATTCTTGCTTTATTTGAAACAAATGTACCAGTCAAGGAAGACTACCTGCCTGCCATTTGCATTGATTATAAAACTATTAAGGAAAAAAAGTTAAGATATAAAAAATACTATCATGAAGTAGTGTCCTGGTTCTGGCCAGGATAGGGTTAATTTTGTCAGTAGGGGAGCATAGTCAGGACACTGATGTTTTCCTTTACCACCTCATATCATTTTCCAGGGATGGGGAAGGACTCCCTTCTGGGTCAGGTAGCAGGGGCAAAGGGAGCAGATGGCTGCTCTTGGGGGTGAGAACTCACATGTGAATCATTCATTTTTTGCACACATTTTAATTAGTGTTGTTGCTGTTACTGTTCATTGTCTCATTTCATTGCTGTTTCCAGCAAATTTTTCTTATGCCAGCATGTGGTCTTTACCTTTTGTGCCTCCAGTTCTCCTCTCCAACTCACTGCAATGGGGAGGGGAACTAAGGGAGTGGCACATGGTTTAGAGCATTCAGGTGGAAACACTAAATTGGGGAATACCATTCTTAAACCATGACAAATAGAAAACATTTGTGATACCTTACTAAATACAGCAAGCTAATGTAACCACAGACACAGCTTACATACCTAGCACAAAGATATTTCACAAAAGAGGTATTTTTGTTTCCAGTGCCAAGACTCTCAGGCATGCTCTGATGCACATTTAGAGGCATTCTCTAATGTCTGAAAACTGAGAAACTCCATTGTTCTGGAGTCTTGCCAGACACAGCTTCCTCTTTTGCCCAAAAGAAACAAGGATTTAAATGTAAAAAGCCAAATAGTCTTTTGTAGAAAACAAAAGGTATAGACATCCCAGAAGTCTGTTCTTGTTTTAAGTAATGTTTTGGACATGTATAGAGTGCTGGTTATTTTCTATATTTTTTGTGAGTGTAACATTAAATAGATATTTCACACTTCCATTTTCTCTTAATGTAAAAACTAAGTATTTTACATTGCATGAGGATGATGAGCTTTTGTAAACATTTTTCTATTCTTTTTTCATCTTCACTCTCACCAGAGAGTGAAGTTTTAACAACACATTCTGTGCTTCTTACAGCAGCACACAAGGAAGCAGTATAGCCTTTAGGGGTTTCTGTTTGGTTGGGGATTTTTTAATGTTATTGGATTATAATATCAAGTCTACAATCAATCTGATGAAAAATACAATTCTTCAGAGACACAGCAAACCACTTCCTATGAGAAGTGCTGCCATAACAAGCACTGACCACTGCAGTTACACAGCTCACTTTCCCAAAACAGAGTGTATATTACAGCATTAAAACTCCTGCCAGTAGAAGAGAAGCAGCAGCACAAGGAGCTGCTGAAATTCGTACTTGAAATCTGGTTGACTACACACAGCTTTCAACTGCATTGATTCTTGGGTCAGAGGTCCTTGAGTCAATTGGAACACATAAGGATCAAGACAAGAATGCAGATAGATTTTTAGACCCTGATGAATATTTCAGTTGCACAGGCCCTTTATATATCACCATGAATAATGGTGTTTTCCTTAAACTTTTATAAGTCCTATTTTTCAAGTGCTGTACTCTCAGGAGTAGTTTTCCTTCTTGATGCCAAATAAAATGTTGATGTGGTGATTCTGTTAGAAGATGAAAAAGAACAAAAGATACAGAACTATTATTGAGGGAAATAGTAGTCCTCCTAGGCAAAACACCTCAAAATCCTGAACTCCACCACCTCAGAAAACAATTGCTAAGAGTAGGAAAGTGAAGCTTACCCCATAAATGGGAAGCTACTTTTCCGGATGAGTGAAATTCAGCTCTCATCAGCTTGTAGTAACAAACTTTCTCAAACTCTGATGAGGTAGCAACAACAGCAACTGAAGAGGAACCCAGGGGACACTGACTTGTTGAGAAGCCATCTGTGAGTCACCAGCATGTCCTTACCTAAACAACAGCAGGTACCTTCTGACTGTCTCAGACAATTTTGATTTCAGTACTCTACTAATTAGTGCTATTTTTATTACCTGGTCCTCAAAGCAGCAACAGGGCAGTTATCATCAAGAAGACTTGAATCCTAAAAGATTCCTCACTAATTGCAAAAACCCATGGCACCTGACAGCACAATAACTTCCAGCTGAGTAACTGGGATTTTGTTCTTTTAGGGGAGGGTTTTGCTTTAGGTTTTTTTTATTTCTTTTGAGGTTTTTGTTTGGGTGTTCTGATAAAGAAAAGACAAAAAACATAACCAGTCTGAGGTCTCAATACTATTTATTATTCAAAAGCCACACAAAATAATTCAGATATTTTACTTTTAGCAATTTTGATAACAGAAAGAAAATAGCATTTCTGGTTAACTGGGTAGCTCCAAATTTACAGCCTGGCTTGAAGTTAAAAAATACTGTAATGCAGGAAAAATAATTACAAGGACTGATTGGAGGCAGTTATCCTCTGTGGGAGAGTTGGAGTTGTTCAGCCTGGAGAAAAGGAGACCTTAGAGAGGAGACCTTTGAGCCCCTTGCAGTCCCTACAGGGGCTCCAAGAGAGCTGGAGAGGGAGTTTGGACAAGGACTTGTAGTGAAGGGACAAGGGGAAATGGCTTCACACTGACAGAGGTACAGGGTTAGATTGGATATTAGGAAGTAATTGTTCCCTGTGAGGGTGATGAGGCCCTGGCACAGGTTGCCCAGAGAAGCTGTGGCTGCCCCATCTCTGGAAGTGTCCAAGGCCAGGTTGGAAAGGGCTTGGAGCAACCTGGGCTAGTGGAAGGTCTCCCTGCTCAAGGCACGGGGTGGAATGAGATGACCTGGAAGGTCCCTTCTAACCCAAACTGTTGTGTGATTCTACTTCTTGCCTCTTGTAATTCCAGGTGGATTTTCAGAAATAAGTTATTCTTCATTCAGTACCAAAAGCAAGTAAGGAGAGCATCTGGAAACACTTCAACTTCAGCAAAAAAGATAGCATGATTTATATTACAGATGGGGGACAGGGGAGAGAGTTGTTTCTAAGGCTCCATCTCTTCCATAAAGTATTTGTACCACACTCAGAACAAGATGACCTGAGTGAAGTAAACATTGGCTGTTTAGTTGAGCCAAACTCAAGGACATTCTTATAGAAACTCCTCGAATAGTATCTAAATAATTTCATTCATATGCTTTAAAGTCTAATGAGACAGTAAAATGTATTAAACAAATGTCTCTACAAAAAGCTCAGAGATCGAGGCTGAGCACAAGAATAGTGTTTGATGCACCTATTAGTTCATTGCTTGTAAAGCACTGCAGAATTCTCTCTCTGCTGCAATATTTCAAAACATTGAGCACGTTTCTTTTTAAACTGGATAAAGAAAGAAATCTTGACTTCTTTTTGGAGATGACACTAAATAATCACATGACTCCTAAGCCATCAGGGCTGTCAGCCTCAGCAGCCTGAAGCCACAGCATCAGAATTTGGCACCACATTTTTTGCCATTAGTGCAATTTTGGGGGTCTTTTCAGGATATATAAAATCTCTTACACAGAGGTACTGTTATGTGAGGAAATGTTTGCCACACTGGCTTGGGTTGAACTGGCAAAATGTCAAGTGTCCAAGACAGAGAGAAAGGGTTCCTCCTTCCCCCAACCAGCCAAGGGAAGAAGAAGAGGGAGAGGGAAAAAAACCCACTTCAAACTAGGTTTATGCTGAAACTAACTACATGTATTTACAAAGAAAAGAGAAAATTAAGAGAAAACTACAATATAACACACACACAAGTTATGTATAACAAGAAATAACTTCCCACTCCTCAATTAATACAAAGCCCTTTACTCTAGATTCATAAGCACTCTAAAAGACACCCTGCAAGACAGAGTAAGTATAACAACAAAATATTTCTGCTTCCCTGAACTCAAAAAAAAACCCCAATGTAGCAGCAGCAGGGGCAGGGCCTAACAGAAGAGAACAACTGGAGCAGTCTTCTCTGCACTCCAGCCATGGTGGAACTGAACTAACACCTCCCACTGCTGCCCCCTATCTTAAGTTTGCACCATCTGGTATGAAATACTTCCTTGATTGCCCAGTCAGGTGAGAGCTGTCTCCCAATCCACATAAGATTCTCTGAGCCTGACAATTTGAGGCTTAGCTGAAACCACTACACACCCTTACTGAAACAGTCTGTTGGTTTGGTTTTTTTCTATGACTGGAGTAGTGGAACCAACACCCTCTTATCCCTATCTATAAATAGCTGGAAAACCAGGGAGTTACAACTGCAAAATCAAGATGCCTGGCTAGCCAAGGGAGACGACAAAGATGAGGGAATTGAAATGATTCACTGTGACACAGAGATTACAGAGATTCTTCTTTCTACACCTCTATCAAACCTTTGGACTTGGACTTGATGTGGAAGAATCACCAGCTCTTAAAAGATATGGTTGTTTTGAGTTGGTTTTTGGTTTTTTAAGCCTTCTGTGAATGCATGTTTATAAGACTGACTGTGCGTCTTGGTTTGAGACAATTTGGAGAGGCAGAGACCTCCAATGGAAGTCTCCTTCTGCTGTTTCAATACCCTTGGTTCTCTCTAATATATATAGAGAGGGAGAGAGATCAAATATGACTGGGTGTAAATGGAAAAAAAAATCTTTACATAGAAGAACACTAAACAACACTGATAAAACTGGGTTAAGCTAACCAGGTGTGCTGGTTTAAAGGCGAACCAGTAGGGGAAATGAACTCACCACGAGAGAGATTGTAAGTCAGAGCTAAAATTTAATAATAATATTACAATAAATACACTGACACAAAGGGAAATTGCTTTCAACTCACAATACCCCAGCAGTATAACCCAGTGCCCTGGGGCACAAACCCAAAGGGGTTTGTTTGCCCTTGTGCTGAGACCCCTGTGGTTCCCCCAAGTCCAAAGCAAAAAGAAGTGAAAAACCTGTTGGTGCAGGTGATGGCTGCAGTCTGGTCAAGAGTGGCAGTCATAGTCTGGTCGAGAGCAGTGATCTCCTCCTGTCGAGGTCCTGTTGCTCCTCTGGATCCGACAAGAAGTTCCCAAGGTCTTCTTACCCACCACTTATGTACCCTCAGGGAGCACCCAGTCCCTCCCCCAGGGCGGGGACTCACACAATGGGTGATTAACTCTGGGAGTCATGGGGTGTTGTTGAACCGTTGATGGCCCATTGGCAGCCACGCCCCCTCAGGCTGGGTGTGAAGGTGCCAATGACTCCCTGGGCAGCTGCTGCTAATGGTCCATTGTCCTTGGGGAATGAATAGAGGGGGTAGAATACACAGCTTTGATCACCCCCACACAGTGTTAACTGGTCCCTCCTGCTGAACTAGGACACCAGGAAATTCCCAAGCTCCCACCCACCTTACCAGAACGAGATGGCAGCTGGCCTCTGCCACCTGATAAACCTGGCAGGAGTGGTTGGGAGGGTCAGTGCTGGAGTGAGGCTGCAGTGCCAGTACTGGCAGTCGCAGGGCTGTGAACGCCCAGGTGACTGGAACAACCCAAAAGACACCCCCTGGATCCAGTGATGAGACCAAATCGCTGCAGCCCTGGTGGTGCTTGTAGTCCCAGGTGGTAGAAGTTTCATGGGGTAAGGGAAGGAGATCCTTGATCTGCCAAGTGAAGTGAGTGTGGTCTTTTATTGGGTTCAAGGTAGGTGGGAATATCTCTGGTACCTTCCCTGGAGTGAGGAGTTCTTCACTAGGTGATTAATGATGGATCAGGGTTCATTTCAAGAGTTTTTCACACCTTCTAAGATGGTACAGCTGCCTGTTACATCAGCACAGGTGGATCCATTATTGCCATCAACAGAGATGGGTATCTTCAGGGCACATGTTCTCATGTCTGCCCAAGGAGAATTACCACAAGTAAGTCATTTGTGTAAGAACAAAGAAATAACACCCCACTCGTAGCCTGAGGTGGCAGATGTGCATTATCCTCAACAGCTGTATTGTCTGAGTCACCAGCATTCCAGTCTTTTCACACTTGTGGTTAAGTTCTCCTGGGATCATAGAGTACCTTAAGTCCCTCCCCACAGTCAAAATTAGTAGGCATATTTAAGGAAAAGAGAAAAGGTGAATACCAGAGACTTTGTGTAAGCCAGGACACTGTGACAACAGAGATGAGCCCAGTATGAGAAATTCTGTTACAAGCAACTCATTCAGAATGCCCCACTGAAACAGCTGCATAAAGATACACATTGACAGAAGCTTTAAAACAGCTTATAAAATCTTTCCATGGGTCGTCATTGTTCCTCTTTTACCTACAGATATTCCCCTCTATGGCCACTGAAATGGTTCTTCGTGCCTCACGATTGGACAGAAAATAATTCCTTGCCTTCTGGACTGCTTTCAGTGAAGTAATGAAATGGCACCAATGAACAGAACATTCAAAGGTGTTAAAATATGGCACAATCAAACTGCCTGAACTTGAAATACATATCATTTACTCTTCAGAAGTAGCATATTAATGTGGAGACTAAACACAATAGGTAAATTCAAGTTTACATCCACACCTCTAAGAAAATAATTTGAGGTTCTTTATGGTCAAGGCAGATGAACTGGCCTGAGAACAAGACAACATTACCCAACCATCTCTAATGGTCAAGGCAGTTCCTACTCTGTGAAGCTGTAACAGTACTGCACTCACAAGCCTTTTCCAGAATATGCTGCCAACACTCAAACCAAGACAACTCCTCAAGTAAATGCTCAGGAACTGACTTATACAAAGTGGTTTTATTCCCCCCAGAATGGCCACCCAGAGATCACCTCTGCATTTTCTGAAAAAAATACAGTTCTTTTAGGACTGTCCTACTGTCTGTGTGTTATGCACAGGACACTAAGCTTTGCCTTAGTATAGCAGAGGAAGTTAGGTTTTTATGGTGGTAGTCATTTGGTCTTGCTTTTTCAGGATAAGAAAAGAAAAAGGACCCTTTCAGGCATGTTGAGATAAAATACCTATCTCCTGTCACATAATAGACATAGAATAGTCCATAGAACCATCCTATGATGCGATTTCCAGTCACATATTGTGAAATAATCCAGCAGGCCATTGGGATGATTGACACAGCCACAGCTGGTGGCAGGTTATGGGCTGGGTACCCTACACACAGGAGGATCCCAGACCCAGATTGCACTGTGTAAACATATAGTTGTCAGCGTGCAACACCTAATAACTGAAGCTCTCATACTGCTCAGTCACTTGAAAACAAAAAAACCCCCCCCAAAAAAGGCACAAGCAAAGAAAAACCCCCAACAATGATAAACAAGGAGCTTCTGTAGTCCCCCACCCTCTTTAAAAGTTCAGTGAAAGCCATAATATAGAAAGTCTAAAGGCCAGCCATCTCTCCACTGGAAAGCAGGCTCTTTTAACAGTTATAAATAAAAACCTACAGAAGCTGGTTTGGAACAACATAAGTAACATGTGTATTTCATTATTTTATATTCTGAAAATCAACAGTCTTTAGGTTCACAGTTGCACAGAATTTATCTACATGGAAATACAGCAAATCACCCATTCAGTTACATTTAAAGTCTCTCAAACAGTGTTGAGAGCAAGTATTTTATACAGATTTAAAATATTAAGACTTTACAGGAAGGTAGTATAAAAAAAGAACTAAATTTGAAGACTCAAAGTGACTACAATTCATCATCTCAAATCACAGCACTGTGCAGCAATATGCTTCTGCCTATTAAGGTGAAAATTCTAAGAGGATAGAAATGAATTCAAAATAATTACTTCTTAATTAAAGAAGACTCAACAGAGAAAGTGCAATCGTTGTCCCCATCTTTTCTACTCAGCCCAATTCCACATCAAAACCAGGCACTAAGATCTGACTGCCGTAGTCAGAAATACAAGGTCAGAAATTAGGAATTTATCTGACTGTGAAAAATGAAGGTACAAATTCCATCTCTCAGAATTAATATATGCTTTTTCCACAATTCAAGAGTAAAAGATACAAAACTAATTCCGTGAGACCATTTGTATGTGTCTCGCTGCATTTGAGAGAAATAATTCTGGACAGAAGACCAAGAAAATCTAGCAGTCTACACGTGCTTCATGTTTTCTGGCAGCTGAAGGCACAGCCATACCAGCGCCCATTCGGGCAGCTGCTGCAGCCCAATGGTGCTTGCCAAGTCCTACCCATGGAAGCAAATCTGCAACAGAGTAACAGCTCAAAACCTGAACAACTGCTGTAAAGCAAAGGCTGGAAGTGGCACAGTCTGGGGGGAGAGGGGAAAATAGAACAAACACCAAAAAAAGCAAACATTGAACAAGAAAATAAAACAAAACAATCCCCCACCCCAAGCAAACACAAGAAACTCCAACAAAACCAAACCTCCTGAAACAAAAACCATAAATCCACCAGGAATCTCACCAGATGCTCCTCAAAATCCCTGAAAAACTGAGGACAAGGAAAAGTTAGGAAAAGGATGGAAAAATGCCAGGGTAAAATTATCACTAGTAAATGAATCAGATAAAAGCACCTTGAAAAGCCAGTTTTAAAAGCTCAGAGAAACTCTAACTTCCTTAATTGAACACTAATTTTTGCATGAAATTGAATGTTAACATTTATTCTATAAAGTTGTGCGGAGCCATCATGATCCTAATCCCAACTGCTATCAATTTACCTAGTAACTGCAAAAAAGCTGAATTCCCCAGCTGCAAACACCTAACCAGAGCAATATAGCATCACATTCAGCTGCCAGTAGATCTGGGTAGCATAATTAAATATTTTTTTAATGGGCATTTAACAGCTATTTCAATTACATATATTCCCCTTACTTTGATTAGAAACTGTCAGGTACCATAATTTCAAACCAAAACCTAATAAAGCATCACCACATCTCCTGCTTTCAACATTCCCACTAGGAAATTTTGATCATGAAAGCACAAGTGCAGTGTTTTCACTTGGTTTGTTGTTGTTTTTTTCACGTTTCATTGTTGACAAAACTAAGCTGATCAGCTGGGGAGGGGCATACTGTCCTTTGGGTGGGCAGAGAATGGCAAATAGAAATAATTTCAACGTTGGCTCATACTTCTGACAACTGGGCTTTCCCTCCTTCTTTATTCTTTTATGTTTCTGTTCAGGGCAGTTAGTTTGGTTGGCCTAGGCATTCACTTTTCCCCACGCCATGTTACAGGTACAGCCAACTTCGCTTCTCTTGTGGCAATAAATTGTGTGAAGCAACAAGTCACATAAACTGGTTTTTAAAGACTAAAAGGAGAACCAGCCATGAGCCACTCAGCACGCACAATCCTTGCCTGTTGTCTTTCCCATTTAAAGCATATTTTCATAATCTTTTATTACCATGTTTTAAACCCCCCTGTCAGCTGACATAGGTCATGTTGCACCTTGCCCTTTTTGCTCTTATCCCAACATGCTTGCACTATTTCATCTGTATTGGTCTCTTAGAGCACTTATCTTACCAAATAACCAAGATCCCTGCCTTTCCTTTGCAGCAGCAGCCAACTTGCTTAATATTAGCATCCCAAAAGATTACATAGCAGCTTCCAAATCCTGCCAAAATCTCTTTTTCAAAGCCCTTGTTCCCATCAAATTACTGCTCTCCTCTCCCCTCTTTCATGTCGGATCTGAACGCTGCCATTGAACACATGCCTTCACCTTGATCACTCAGGGATTCAGTCTGAAATTCATCAAATACTGGCTACTGACTTAAAAAACCCATTGTTTCCTGTAAAAAGGCAGATCTTCAATACCTTAAGCTGCAGTGGAAGGTCCTGGTCAGTGGTTGGGATAGTGAGAAACAAGTTTAATTCTCTGCTTCCATCGTCTGCCATGGTGCTCCAGGAAAGCCAGGCAATGGCCCACTAACACACTGCAGCCAGGCCAAGAGACCAGCAGCTCTTCAACAACACACAGTGCTGCACATACATTAGCCATTAGCACAGGCTTCCCAGTGCTTCCCAGCAGGCACAACTGCATCTATCTGCAGCAGAGAGGTTTTCATTAACACCACTGAGGATATTAGGGTACTTACAAGAGATGTGTTTTCAACATTTCATTTTGGATGAGTGAGGATATTGCATTCAAAGTTTATTTCCAAGTGTAATGAATTCGATAAAATGTCATTAACATTTTCTTTCTTGATTTCATTAGCTGTTCAAATCTGTTGCAAGAGAGCCTATGAGCCCCATGCAGAGACCAAGAGGGCCACCATTTGAAAGATTAGCATAACAAGCTCTTTATTCTCTATTACTACACTGTGTAAGTGACTTTTCATGCAAAGCTTGATCTTGAAAGGTCTTTTTTGATTGAATCCTCGGTCCTCTCAGAATTCTGCCTCTGTTCAATGCAGTGACAGGGAGACAGAGGTCTCAAAGACCAGTACACTACTCTTCCAGAGTCTCCATAGACATATCAAGTGCTGCAGGCATGAACCACCAGTGCAGCAGTTTGAAAGGGCCATATTACCTGGTCAAACCAATTCAAAGTTACTTCCATCTGAAAATGGAATAATGCTGCAGCTGAAGCCTATGGACACACAATGGCAGATCTCAGGGAAGGACCACAGCTACACCACAGTCAACACATCTTAGCCCAATGCACCACTGTGGGAATCCACTAAGTCTGCGAATTTCTTCATCTATAATTCACTGATCACCTGTCATGGAATTAGTTCAAGAGTTAAGTTGCCTTAGATGTGAATAGCCTTGCTGTTTGTGGCCTTTTTGTTTTTCTTATTTGTTAAATACAGTTTTTGAGCTGACTTGAATCGAAACACAGAATCTTGCGTAAAGGCATCTTACCAGAATTTGTGGTATTCCCTTATAAACCATTAATCCATAAAAATAGTTCTAAATTACAGTGTAAACAAACACAGCATCAACATCTGTGATGGATAGTTATTTGCCTTCTAAAGGAAGGGGAAAAAAAAGAGAGGCTTCTTTCACTTCTCAACCTGAGCAAATTAGGATAGATATTAAAAAAAAATGTCATCCTTATTTCTATTACTGCCATTATGGAACTTTGTCTTCAAATACAGACCATGCTCAACAAGAAGAAGCACTTCCTGGAAAGAAACTATCAGAGAAACTGTCTGAAGTGCTAACTCACTCAAAATCTGATAAGTGAGAGAACAGCACCAAGGCAGGAATTTCCATGCAAAACACTTGCAGTCATGACTAAAAGTGAAACAAAACAAAACAAATATAAAAAACTAATCCTATACTAGATCTTTAAAAGGATTCTAACTTTGGTAGCAGATGAGAGCACCAAGTTCTCCTTCCATGACAAATCAACCTCTCCCTCACACTGAGGGATTTGATATCCCAAACAAAGAGATTTCTTGGCTGTCTCATCCCCATCCTAGAGCCCTGCTCTACTCCTGTACCCTGCAGAGCTCCAGTGAGAGCAGTCCAGGGGTAGTGAGATTGGCGCTTTTCTCTTCCTTAACCCATGTAAGGGAAAGCTGGTTCTTAAGATACAGGAAACAAATTAAAAACAATCAATTCTCATTACAATAAAGCACTGTACCTTCCTTGCCAAGTGCCATGAGATAGGCTTTCCTATAAAGCTTTCTTACCAGATAAATTCTCTGCACGGGCACAGTAACACTAATACAAAAATCTCTAAAAGAAGTGTCTTCAACAGACAGCTTTCTTGGTTTTCTCACATTGTATTACTGGAAATTCATAAGAAGCCAGGGCAAAAATTAATGAACTAATGAATTGAAAAGGGAAACACATACATAGGTTGATACGAAGTTAAAGCTACTGATGAGAAATGAAGTTTGTCAATTCAAACTCAAGAACTGAAAACAACAAAATTATTGTTCATGTTTTACATGGAAGGCCGCAGTCAAAACATTTTGTACACAGACAACTTAAAACTGCAACTTAATTTAAGCCATTCTGTAATCATGACAAGGTCTTCATTAAAATGGAGACACTAGCACCTAAAGTTTTAATTTCCCTAGCACTGTCCTTCAGTATCTCAAAACTGAAATATCCATTTTAGAATTCCAACAGAATGAACATCTCATACAATTTTAACACTGATATTGAAAATGGAGAACTTTTATACTGTGCAAGCTGAAAAGCTCTGAGGATATGGTGCAGTATTTTCAGTGTGACATAACACTGCAGCAAACAAGGTAGAAAAAGCATCACAAGTTGTTATGATTCACTTAAAACCAGGAACAGAAGCCCAAAAGAGCTGCTTTTTGTGATTCCATCTCATGCTGCTGCATTCATCAGAAAAAAATGCCAACTTAAATTCCAACACAGAAAACAGAACAGAAGAGTCTGCATTATTGTGCTTCCATGCACACAAGGCAGTTGATTTAAGCTGAAAAAAATATTACTGCACAAAGGACTTCAGAAGGGACAGTAAAGGTAACTTACCTTAGTAGTTTCAAGAGTTCACTAAGTCTCCTAATTCACTCCAATTCTTGGCCTATAGAAACTGCATTCCCCTCCTGAATATGGAGCAACAAACTTGCTTCCAGAGGATAAAAATCCTACCGAAAAGATGCTTCACATAATTTTATTTGCATGGGCAGATTTGGGGGAGGGTGTGTGTGTGTTGCTTTGGCTGTTGTTAAAAAACACATAGAGGAGCTTTTTGATCTCTGTAATGCATTGTTTGATAGAGTGTATCAGTGCACCAAAGAAAAGGTGCATGGTAATAGTTGCACCATGACAACTGCTTGCACAAAGTATTTCTTTGCTGGCTCGTCTGTGCCTTTTCAAGCTCACAGTCCTTCCTCCTCCTTGGTCCCTCATGTAACTTCATTCTTTACTTTTTAATACAGCAATGTCATTACAGCACAGCCTGCCATGTAGAGTCCATATGACTTGACTTTGGGCTGGCTGCTAAACCTGTATCAGTTAACAGTAAAGGGGGAAGACCAGAAAGATTACCAGCACATGCATTGGGTAATTTGCGTCTGTGCTGGTTTAAAGGTGAACCAGTAGGGGAAATGAACTCACCACGAGAGAGATTATAAGTCAGAGCTAAAATTTAATAAATAATATTACAATAGCAACACTGACACACAAGGGAAATTGCTTTCAACTCACAATACCCCAGCAGTATAACCCAGTGTCCTGGGGCACAAACCCAAGGGGGTTTGTTTGCCCTTGTGCTGAGACCCCTGTGGTTCCCCCAAGTCCAGAGCAAAAGGAAAAGAAAAACCTGTTGGTGCAGGCGAGGGCTGTGGTCTGGGTGAGAGCGGGGATCTCCTCCTGTCAAGGTCCTGCTGCTGCTCTGGATCTGACGAGAGGTTCCCGAGGTCTTCTTACCTGCCCCTTATGTACCCTCAGGGAGCTCTCAGTCCCTCCCCCTGGGCGGGGACTCACACAATGGGTGATTAACTCTGGGAGCCAGGGGGTGTTGAGCTGTTGATGGCCCATTAGCAGCTCCGCCCCCCTCAGGCTGGGTGTGAAGTGAGAATGGCTCCCTGGGCAGCTGCTGCTAATGGCCCATTGACCTTGGGGAATGAATAGAGGGGGTAGAATACACAGCTTTGATCACCACCACACAGGGTTAGCTGGTCCCTCCTGCTGAACTAGGACAGCGTCCTAATACGTGTTACAATTGTGCTACATTATGAAATGGAAGATGTTTGTGAATACCAGACAGCCAAATCAAGAAATGTATCAGTACTCTGTTGGTAGCTACTTATTCAGTGTTAGAAGCAAAAGCAGTGAGAATACCAATGGCTGTTACTGTGTGTAAGTGGAGAACAGGAGTTCTTTGCAACACAGGGTTTGAAAGGAGAAAGATTAGCAAATGTCCGACCACAAGTTTCCAGTCATTATTTTCCTGATAATTTCGTTCTTTCTTTTTTAAAAAAGGGCACAGGCATTATCTTTATTAAAAAAATATTGTTCTGCATGAAAGACAAAAGCTGCAATTAGTTCTCTTTCCCACTAAGTTCTAAACTAAGGGCAGGGTCCCTTGTCATGAGAGGAGAACTCAGAGCCTCTCATGTCTTAGTTCTATCCTGTTGTGTCAGCAGCCCACTCTGCTGTCCCATCCCTGCCACAGGGCAGGTTTTTTGGGCACCTCTTAGGCTGGATAATGTTTCTGGCTGCTGCATAGCATTTCTGTTCTCTCCTCCAGTAGTCTGATGTCAGAAGGTTTGCCCTTGTGTAAGCCTATATGGCTTACGGACAGGAAGGAAGAGAGAAAGTTTGGTGCACCTTTGAAAGCAAACTGTTACCAGCTCCTACCAAATCCACATTTATTTCATTACAGCTGCTGACTCAAGACAGTGGCTTTGAATGCTGCCCTGCCAAGTTCTTCCGGCATTTTGGCTCTCACACCTGAGAAACTCACACTATGTAGACAAGGTTACATTTTGGTATCTCTTTTATTGAAGCTAAATATTTGAAATCATCTTGTTTTGCAAAACTTACTTAGCTAAATCAGTAAGTCAAAGGAAAACATTCCAAGAGGCTTAAGTCTGTTAACATAAGTCAAACTCTGCAAAGGAGGAAGCACTTTTTACTGAGCTCAATTATATCATTGCAGTATAGTGGAATTCAATTTAGCTTAATTGGCTGTATTTACAGATCTGTATTAATGCCAAATATTGTGAAACAAAAGACAATGTAAGCTGGCTTCAAGAAAATACTTCAGAGTTGGACACCATTTTCCAATTTCTGAGTCACAAATCATTTTTTAGCTCTTTATGCTTATGTATTGAGCTCAGAATTCAGGGCCCAGGATTTCAGGTGTTGGGCAGTTCCTTCCCTTCATCCTCTTAAAAAGAGCTATTGCAAGTAAACTCAGATTTTGCATCCTTGCTTTGAAGAATTACTTCCTACAGATGTACATTACCATATCCCTCTTACAGTTTGATTTGCTGTTCTCCGTCCAAAACTATTCCTCCCATAAATAATGCTTCCTTACTTTTGCTATTAGCTGCATGACAGTTAGACACAGTAGTATTTAATAAGCATTTAAGGCTTAATTACCTTCTCCCCTGACATCCGATCCCGTGAGATCTCGGAAGCTCAGCAGGGTCAGCCCCGGATTAGTACTTGGATGGGAGACCTCCTGGGAAATGCCGGGTGCTGTAGGTTCTAGTCCTGAGGACTTCACTGGCACTGTCCAAGCTCGCTCGGCCGTGGCAGATGAACCTCAGGACTGAAACGGTGGGGCCAGTTTTGCACATGCTGAGCCTCACCTAAAATCCACTGCGCAGGCTGGAAGGGCACGTGGGGACAGCCCTGCCCAAACCTGCGTTCGCGAAGCCGAGCCACACACACACCTTTTCCCCAGTGTTATCAGAAATAAATAAATAAATAAAACCAGATATTGGTAAAAAAATCTTAGCTCTGTGCTCCCGTTCCCTTGCTTTAAAAAAGTTGATTTGCATATTAGATACAGTAAAATAAGTTCCTCCAATACTGTCATTTCTTCCTCTTATAAAGACAAATACACAGTTTGTTTATCACAGTTGCCCTCAAAAGGCAGTCTGTGGTCTTGATGTTTAATGTCACCATGGAATAGTGTGAATATGTTCAGCTTCTAATGGTGATTTTGCAGAAATAATGTTCATAAAGCACATGCTTCTCATGTTTTCCTGTATTTATGAGAAGACAGAAATCTCACAAAAAGCAGAATTATTTCTAAGATGACAACAGGGTATTAACCCATAAATACAAGCACAAGGTGTTAACCCATAAATACAAATGCCAGCACCTGGTGCAAACAGCACTTCTTCCAGTTTCTGTAGGAGTGATTTGCATCACTACAACTGCCTGAGGGAGACCTTTTGAGAACTGAAAGGACCGTGGTCATCACAGCTCACCATGCTGCCAGTCCAGTAACAATCCCTGCAACATCCTGACTTACCACATCTGCAGCATAGATTACATTTATACAGTGCTTTTTTTTTTCATTGAATCACAAATTGCTTCTCATGAAACAAGCAATAAAATTCCTTTCAGGGCATAAACACATAATTCAACAATTGGGGAAACTTGCAAACATTTTCAGAGTCAAGTCAAAAACTTCGCGACCTTTAGGAGTATCCCTAAAACACATGACAAAGAGCTGCTACTCCTTATATTTGTAGAATGTGTCAGGTTCCAGGTGAAAAAAACAGAACAGCAAACTGAATTTAAAAATTGAAAATTCTATTTCACTTTTTATGCCTTTGTCAGCTTCAGGCTTGATTATCTTCCCTCTGCTTTTGTGTTTGAAAATGTATTTTTCATTTTTGTTGGTCTCAGCCTGAATCCATATGGTTCTTATTCAGTTTTTATTAACAGTCCACTGCCCTTTTACTACTTCAATGTGGTATGACAAGAGCCATATTTTTATAGTATTAGACTGTGCATTTTGAGGTAGGACAGCTCATGCTTATTCCTCTAAAGTAACATGTTTATCTCTATGAGGCAGTAAAATATAAAAATCACACTTTTTGCTTCCAGTTTATTCCAGGAACACTGCAACTGTTGAAATGTTGATGAACTATCAGAGGCTGATGATTATGAAAATATCATGAGCTTCACTGTGCAGTAGTAATAATGCTAACCTCAAACTGTTATTAATGTAAAAGCCAAAAGCCAGGCTATTGCCAAGAATTGCTGTGAACTATTTCACTATTCTTTGAAAGACAAATCATCTATTATGTTTGTAATTTACTCTGTTTAGTCTCACTAAAGCAGAGACTCAAATTGCTAAGTAATGTAACTATTCACAAACACGAGTTGATGGTTAGTGTGCATATACCAACAGATAACCTATTCAGATCTCAAGATTTTAATCTATTAATTTTTACCTCCAGTTTCTCCCATCACTCAGTAACATTAGGAATTAAGTGAGGGGGAATTTGTTGCTTAACTAAACATGAAGCTCGAGAAGTTCCCCTGGACTTCCCTAAAGGTCATCTGGCTGATACCAAAGCAAGATCAGAGCCCAGAGTCCTCTTTCATAAGCACCGCTAGCACTGCATACAAATCATGAAAATTGCCATTTGTCAGCTAGTGGGAAGAGTGTAGAACAGATTTTAGGAGCACTTATTTCACTGGAATATCCCTCCAGCTATCTTTCCCATTGAACATACCAAAACAAATAAAGGAGTTACATTCTCAGCAGTATGGTTTTCCCTGGTGCCTATTATTAACTTCATCTGTAGCCAACACACACTTCTAATATAGACTGCATAACGTACCTGATATTATCGTAAATTGTTGCCTTAATCACAAAGCATTATGCAACACATTGTGCTGAGGCCTCCAACATTGTGGTAATAAAATCCACAGGTAAGAAAGGATGCAAAAATGAATTACATTGATACCAAAATTTTGAGGGTATATACAAAAATAACCCAAAAACAACACACCAAAAAATCAAAAACAAAAACACAGAACATTTCACCCTCAACAGCCAATCATGTGGTAATACAGTTAATTCAAAGCTATTTTTAAACCATATTTGATGAAGACCAACACCACCTGTATTGCAAGGGCTGAGAACACCACAGAACAATTTCAGGCAAGGTATTGCATTACTTACACTGCTTTCAAGTGATTTTCTGTGCAAGTAAGGCTGGATCCACTGAGATAAATAAGTCATGCACTTCTTTTGATCTTTACCTTGAAGTTCAGCAGACTCCTGCAAATCAACCTGCACTTATTCATCCCGTGGACATTTAAAAGTGTAATAGCCATAAGTCCATCAAGAAGAGAAAGTGATCCAGCCACATTGTAAGGAAAGCTACCAGAGGAACAGAGAAAAGTAGACCAGTCCCACATAATCACTGCATCAATCACACATGTGTTCCAGGTCTTCATCACTGCTGTGTGACCACCTCTATAAACTGGAGCAACTTCAGCAGATTTTTACAGAGATTCAGTCTTTTACATGCCTCATAACCAGTTAGGAAAGCAGTTTCAGGGTAAGATGGTTCATGTTCCACTGACTCACACACACCACACTCCCCTTACAATGGATGTATTTGTAAATAATGAAACAGGCATTTGGCTTTAAAGAGTTAACTGAGATGTTGTAGAGTGTTCATTCCATGCCAAGAACTGTGCCTTACCCTACCAAGGATCATCAGCACTATGTAAATACCAAATAGTTTGTTCTGTCCTAAAGATTGATGTCAAGAATGCACTTCAAACATCCTTATATTCATAGGTGGATAAGATGTTCACTCAGGAGAAAAAACTCCCCAATGTCAAGCATCATGAGTCAAGTGAACAAAGTTGAAAAGTTCAACATGAGAAGAATGAGTAAAAAGACCACTAGGAGAGGATGAAGGCTGGAATGACCCTTAGATACGACCCCTAAAAGAAGATTCTGGCAAAACTCCACCTCTAACTCCACCTAAACTCCACCGGTTATGAATATGCATGTAAAATGCTGTCACCCCACACCAACACTGCATAAAATCCCTGATATTCCTACTAAAAGTTGGAAGTGAGCCTCCAGCAGGATTAACTGCTTCACTTCCCTGCGCAGCAGATAAATACCTTTTTGCTAACAGATGAAACCTTTCTCTCAGCAGGGTTCATTCCAGCCTTTCTCAGCATCAGGAATGCGTTTCATTACCCAGTGTAAATGTGACTCTTGCTAAAGTTATACAGAAACAAACATCTTATCCTCTAGCTTACAAGAATTTACAAATGGCAAAAGAAAACACCATCAAATCACACAACATGAACAAAGTATTAGAAAAACATCATGCTAGTATTGCTCATCTAAAAGACAAATTTACCTAAAAGTTCAAGGTGCTATTCAAAATTTCAAAGGCAAGTAAGACAGCACTTTTTCTATACCATATTTAAGTGACAGGGGCAATTTTCAAAATGCAGTAGATTGAAACTATATTAATTTTTGCTAGATGCAATTATGTGCATTACATAACATGGGTTTATTTTTACACTCTCAAATCTCTATTTTGGCTTCACAAGATGAGCAACTCAAGTCTGTGGCAGCAATTTCTCTCTCACTCTCTAATGTAAGGCTATTGCACAGTTTCCCATTTAGAAAAGACAGCATTAATCACCCTTATTTTAAACCTCAGATTACTTTGCTTCTAGTTAGCAGCATTAAGTGTACTCCACCCACACGTCCTGCAAGCCAAATGTTGTGAAACAGCCATTGCAAAGAATGAAATTAGAAGTTAGAACCATCTGAGAAGAGAAAGTCATGTTATATATGCATGCTATTGCTTTTCAGTAAAGCTGTGCAAATGGGAAAGATGTTGGCCATGAATATTTATTCCAATTATATCACAAGCTTGGGCAGTTAAATGCCTCCCTGACATCCGATCCCGTCAGATCTCGGAAGCTCAGCAGGGTCAGCCCCGGATTAGTACTTGGATGGGAGACCTCCTGGGAAATGCCGGGTGCTGTAGGTTCTAGTCCTGAGGACTTCACTGGCACCGTCCAAGCTCGCTCGGCCGTGGCAGATGAACCTCAGGACTGAAACGGTGGGGCCAGTTCTGTGCACGCTGAGCCTCACCTAAAATCCACTGCGCAGGCTGGAAGGGCCCACCCACGTGGGGACAGCCCTTCCCAAATCTTCAGTCGCGAAGTTTGGCCATACATCACAAGCTTAAATGCTACTGTAGTTAAAACCTTCCCATGTCTGCTTTCCATTAAGTTACCATTAATGAGCTTTACTATTCATATTAAAACAACAAAAACAAAGGTCTCGTAACTGGAATCCCACAAATACCATCATAAAGAAGTCAGGGCAGAAATTCATTTGCAACCCTAGCAATGGGATTTCCTGCTCAGGAAACCACTCAGCTTTGCCAGGCACCCAGCATGGAACAGAAACACCACTGCAAGTTTTGCTGCTAGCACCAAGGTGGTCTTAACTCAATGACACTGTACAGACAAGGAGTAATTAATAAAAATACATACAGAATATGGCCTAAACCAAACAGACCTGACTTGCAGCTCAAGACTAGTTTCTGATAACAGGAAACATAGACAACTGTTATGTCATCCTTTAATATTGTGCTACTGAATATAAAACTACGTATCAAAATTATAATCCATGTGCTAATTTAAGCTAATTTTGGATTATTCAATACATATTACCATTAATTTATGTCAAGCCATCTTCAAAAGTTACCCATTTACACTTAAATTTGTTGATTAGAAGGTTTATTAGGTCAAAATATGCATGTTCATTTTGCACCATTTGAATTCACAAAATCCATGTAGCAAATCAGCCTATCAATATAACTACAGTGTGGGTACCAATGCCTTAGCCCATGTGCCAACAACATGCTTCCTGTCCAGCCTACTGGTTATGGGGAGGAGGAAAAAACCCAAAAAACCATTGAAACCACCCACTCACACAATAAGATACTACATTTTTGTAAGTTATTCCAATGCTACAAAATCTGATTACTTCATTGTTTTTTTAAAACAGTTTTCTCATTTGAAAATCTGCAGATAAAATGGTAAGTTCTGTAAAAAAACCCAAACAAAAAAAACCCCAACGTTGTGGAAATTTGGCCTCAACCCCTGGTTTGCACAGACCCACGTTAGGAGCTAAGCAGTCTGGCAAGGTCAGCCTGACCTTGGGGCAGCCAGAAGGAGAAGTAAACAACCTTACCTCCTTGCAAACAGTGACAGGCTGTCGCCAAAGGTGGGCTGCCCAGCGCGTGGACACCTCGTGAAGATGGCTTTCAGCCAATGGGAAAAGCCCCTCAGGTCATGATCAAAGCCCTTGGACCTATCCCAAGCCACCCCGGTTCACGTGTACCCCCTCAAAACACTATGTAACCTGTTCACCCCCCAATAAATTTATGCTGAACGTTCTTTTAACCTTTGGAGCCTGGACTTTATCTCTGCGAGAAGACATCCAGGTATCCGGACGCTGAACCCGGGGCACCGTGAGAGGTGGGCTGGCTAGGACATGGAAAAGCCCCTCGCTTTGACACAGCTCGAGTAATTTTTCCCTATAACCCAACCATGCATATTTTCTCTAGAGAAATTGTCTATTACTTTAGTTCTGAATACCAACATGGACAGTTAAACTGATATGCTCCGCATTTTTCACAGATATTCCAGGCAGAAGTATCACAGTTGTTATACCTAATATCACTTCTTTAGATGCCAGAAAAGAACCTGGTTTGTCCACTGGTACGATATCTAACTATACCCAAGATTCCATAGTATTCCTGGCTATCAGACAGACACACAAATGCTCATTGCAAAACATAATTGAAAAAAAAAATTCTTCCTGAAAAATTTCCCAGAGGATAAGGAAATGTTTTATTTTTCCCTGAACAAGTAACATTACATACTTATCTTCTGGGGCTACACCACTGCAAACAATTAAGTTTTTAATACATTTCTAGCAGCCACATGCAGCCATATGTTTGCACAGGCATTAGTTTCTAGAAGAAGAGGTTTATAAAAAGTTTTAAAAGGGAGACTAGAACATTATCACTTTCACTCTCACTTCCTAAAATCTGTCTTGCTCCTGATGACAGACATAAGTGAAATGCACATACATATGTTCAGATTGCTCAAACTGAACAGCCCTTGTGGAAGAGATAGCTTTATTTGCAGTTCTTTTTTTTATAGACATACAAACATGTAACATTACAAACACAGGTGTATTTTACTTGTTGGCTCAAAGATCAATCAGTATGGAGAATATACAAATAGATATGCGAGCATTTTAAAAAGGAAAACAAAACCCACAGTTCCCACCAGTCATGCAGTGAAATTGGAGAGCTTCACTGGGCTGAGTTAGGATAAGGTACTGAATGATGAAGCTTCAGTAGTTGTGGACTCCCCTCTAAGTGAAAATGGTTATTCTGTCCCTCAGAGCAGCAGCCCCTTTATAACAGCATTTTATGCACAGAAACTCTCACTTACTTTTAAGGATGATTTGGAAAAGATTGACCACATGGACAAGCTCTAACTCCATTCTATATAATCACATTGTTATGGGTTCTGTAATCACTGTCTATATTAAAGAACATTTAAAACACCCAGAAAAGTATAACAGAGAACTAATGCATCAGTTCGCTCTGAATCAAAGCTTCTCTAAACTTGAAGGCACTGGCTCTAATTTCAAGGGGTGAAGGCAGGCTATGCAGCCACAGGAGGATCAAAACATCTTTTGATATGTCACACAGGTGCAGGAGCCGTGGCATCACTTGAGCAACAGCAATGAACCTTCCTGTGTCTTTAGGGCATCTAGCAACCTTTACCCTACCCTTGCATTTTCAGAGGCTACAGTCATGAGGACAAACCTAATGCAGTGTCAGTATGCTCCAAAGGCACAAGATTAACTTCCACTCAGAGGAGATAGAGCCTGAGTATGACTAAGAGGGACCATGCACTTTTCTTACCATCTCACATAACAACTCAGAAGATGAGCTGTAATTTGGATTCACAAAAAAAGCATCAAAACAGACCACATAGCTGTAAAATACTCAGAAGACTCTCAGGCCGGGGGAGGCTGAGGGGAGGGCAAGATGTTCGAAGACTTTATCACTGCCGTGGAACAGGGAATTAAGCAATTAAAACTGTGAAAAGTGGACAAATTACCAGTTCCAGATGAATTGCATTGCAGAACAGAAATGGGAGAAGCAAGAAAACAGAAACGAGTGCCTTTGACGAGTATCTTAACAGCACAGCTGAAAGAGGGGCAGTTTGAGAACAAAGGTGAAAGGGTAGTTAATTTACAGAAGCTTATCTGCTTTGGCACAGGAACATTTTGAGGTAGTTGGTCTGTAAAGTAATCTTGCTTTCCTTGTGTTGATAACTAGCACATATTAATAGAAATCCAAGAGTTCTTATTGCAGCTTCATTTTTGGGAACTCAGCAAGGCTGTCCTGTACTAGCTTTTTAATTATATTAGCACTATCTTCATACTCACACAGGCTTCTTGTTTAATCATTCTGCTCAATAGCAAACCCTCCACAAACTCATTCTTGCCATGAGGCCATGGAAGATGTACCATCATTTCACATACCACAATAAAGGTAATGTGAAAGACAACCCAGACTTCCCTCAAAACCTTCTCAAAGGCAATTTTGCTGAAGGTGCTGCTGCTTACACACTGTTCATCTCCGTTGTAACTCACTTCCAAAAGCCTCTTCTACACTTTCCTGGAGGTGCTGGACCCCCATCCAAGCCAAGAAGGAGAATAAGGGGTTATCCTGCTCATGCCAATGTAAGGGGCCATACATACATCTCACTATGCAAAGGTCTCGGTGGAGAAGGCTTTGCTCACACAGACACAGAGAACTCTGCTCTGGTACTAAGATTTTCCAAGTAAGCATGTCCTAAGAGGGAAGGTGACAAAACTTGCTAGTCCAGCTCTTCAGAAGTGCCAGCTATGAAATTCTTGGTTTACAGCCTCATAGACTTGCTGCAGATGTTAATCAGGACATACCAACCAGGCTCATGGCCATACAATGGTATCAGGTGTGCCTATTCCCTTATTGCCCACTGCAGGGAGAGGCTTCAGTCTCCTCACACCTTGTTGGAAAAGGAAGGACTTCATGGCTGCAACTCAGTCTCACTTTACACTGTAAATAACCATGGGTAAAGAAAAATGCTATTATTAAGACAAGCAGAAGCCAGAGAGTACAACTGAGGATTACACCTCATTGAACTGTGGAGTATCTCCCACTCCAATAACCTTCACAATGACAGAAGCTCTAAAGAGTAAAATTTGTGCCTAATAAAGGTTTTTCCTTGTAAAAGATATTAAAAGTAAACTTAAGAAAACCCACAGTAAATAGTATTAAAGAAATGAACCAGGAGTGTGATGAAAAACACAGGTGACAATGCTTGAATATGAAAAAGTATGCTTATGGTGTAAGTTAAGAAAAATGTAACACGGATATCCAACACTTTCTATTTCTTGGGTATACAAGCAGAATTTTTACTAAAAGAAATATTAAACAATAAGCTCTCAGATAAATGTACAAACATCAACACACTTTTTTTTAATTGAACATTCCTGAGCAAGATTTTTCTAATAATTTTCTTTCTAGCTATGAGTTTCACAGATAATCATCCATAAATATTTATTCTAATTACAGCAGGTCTTTGATATCTATGCAACAAACTAATTCATATGGTTTATTCCTTCCTGAATCTGGTTCTGCCAGTTCAAAATACAAACAGCTGAATGGGGAGAAAAAGTTTATCAGAGTTTTAAATCCTTTCTTAATACTTTGTCTCCCTAGGTTTCACAGGAAGCCACTCATCTCATCCAAACAGCTTCAAACAAGACATTGCCACGGGAAAGAAACTGGTAGAACTGTACAATACCATTACATTGGATACAAAGACAATGATAGTGCAATGTTGGCACATTTCAGGAGGGCTGGTGGAAGCAGGTCTTGGATATTTTTTACTCTAAATTTTAGCTCTTCATATCATGCTATCTTGTCAGACTCACATGTTCATCTGTCCCATCAACAGTGCAAAGGCAACTCTGGCAGCCTCATTTTATTATTGCATTTATTATGTCAAGCAACACAACGTTTACTTGGAAGTTCCCCATTAGATGAACTGCTCTAGATGAGCATGTGGAGAAATGCTACCAGAACACAAGTTTCCTCTTGTCTTCAGTGCAGCTCAAACAACCAGCACAGAATTTATCATTGATGACTTGTGAATATAGCAGCATACACCCTGTACTCCATTATCTCCTGTAAAAGACACCAAGTACAGCAAATTCACTGTACAGACATGCTGTAGAAGACAAGGTCTTGCAGACAGCATTCTATCACTTTTTCTTGTGCACATGACAAGAATTAATTTATTTTTCTCTCTTGTCTCTAATATTAAGATATACATCTTGGCATTAATCATTAATTATAACCAACATCTGACAGCTCTTCTTTATGACAGACTTTTACGAGTTTTCCATCTTTCCTCTGCTGATGTTTGACAGTCTATGGATGACATGGAGTAAAGTGGAAGAAGAACAATTAAACACACAAAGATAATTTTAAACCATCTGACTTTAAAAGCAACCAACCTGTCCAGTATTCTTAATGTGAAACAGACATTTTCTGGTGCAGATTTCTTTTGCAAGCCAGTAAGGTTAATATGAAAAAACTGTCTAAGAACTACATTTCCTTTCTAGAGAGACAGAATGAATAAATTTCCCCAGTTTCTGCTAAAGTAAGCTGCACTTAACAGTCCTTGGCACCTTTACATTTTCTATTTTAAAAGTCACCTCATCCTGCTTTATTTTATCCTAAGAAACAACTTAAACATTAAAATTCATGCTAGAGCATATGTGCTCCAGACAGAAGACAGCCACACACCTCCAAGAACTCTAAACTTATTTGAAAAGTGCTTCTTTTTTTGCTCTTTAACTATGACCACATTGGAAAGAGCTTGAGGCTCCTTTTAAAAAACTGCATCATAAAAGAGACTCTTCAGCCTTATACAAATATCTCTGCTAATAATTTAGCCTGAACTTTACTATCAATTCTCAAAACCACACTCCCTCCAACCAAACACACAAAGCTTAGGAAAGTCTGATCCTCACTTAAGAAAAGACCACATTTCAACAGGCACGCAGCATTCAAGGATAATATTATTTACTATTGACAGGAGTTCCTAAACAAATCATCAATACTCACATAATTATCTGCTAGAGGTGTGCTGGGAAGTATCATCATGAAAGGAATGACCAACAAAAGTAACATTACTTACCTCGGTGCACCAACACAGGAACTACTAGATGTACAAAGAAGAATAGAGGGTTTATTTTTTTTGTTGTTTGGTTTTAGTAAAGAGGACAGCATAAATCATTTTGGTATTCTTCCACCTGCACATGGGAAGGCACACAGGGTGTAAATGACAAGAAAAACTTAGATAAACGAAAGATACTCAAATGTATGCAGTAAGTAACAACCTAGATTTTGAATCAAAGCACACACATGCTTCAAAAAGAAGAGACACTAAAGGAGAAAAAGACACAGAGAAGTACCAATTACTGACAGTTATGAAGACCTGGAATTTGGTAAGCTGCATATGGATTACTTTCAGAAACACATCTCTCAACACATGGAAATAGCTCACTACAGTTGCAAACCACAGATCAAATACAGATTACAAACTACACAAGTTAGAAACAATTACATAAGGCTTTACAGCACAGCTCCAATTCTCACTGCACACAAGTTCCTTCAGAGCAGCCAATTCCCAAGATTAAACCAGATCACTTCTCAAGAAACAATAATAAATCATATCAGATGCCTTCTTAAAGACTATAAAACTCCCCTCACAAAGCTAACAGCTCACAAGAACAGTACGAAATAAAATGGTTTTCCTTACCTTTGCTGAGAGTGCCTGTGATGAGCTTAAAAATAGTCCGGGCAAATTTGGCAATCCCATGCTTGCACCTCTTTGAACAGCCACTCATGGTTCAGATGGGTAGAAAAACTCTTCTCTGTTACAAAGTCCAGAAATAACAAAAAAATAAAAAGCAAGTCCTTTACAAAGTTGAGATGACAGGTTGTGCGATGCACAGAACTCTGCCCTCATGCACCAAGCCCCAGGCTCTGCACTGAGGTTTGCCGCTCTGAAGCTTCTAGGAAGGATTGCAAAGGGGCGATGTGCATCCCCTTTTATTGAAAGGTGCAGCTCTCCTATCAGCCTCTCGGCCGGGACAGCACAGACGCACAGACCTGCCGCGATGCCCTAACAGAAGCTGCTGAGCACAAAAACACCACAGCCAGTCGGAGAGGAGGAAGGTTTGCCTCACCAGGCTGTGCCCCGTTTCAGGGCTGCCACCCTGGGCACTGGGAATGCAGCAAGGAATGCTGGAGTCAGAGACTGCTGACTGCTGCGAACAAAAGAGGCTGCTCTTTGAAGACCGTTTTCTTGGTGCTCTTTTCCAGCTGATTCCAAATCAATCTCTTCTAATTTCTGCAGCTTAGATGCTGCTCAGTTAGTGATTTGCTCAGCACTCAAGCGGCTGGCCTCGGGCTCGCCCCTCTGCAGCACCACACTACACTTTTCGCACCGTGCCCGTCCGGCGCTCACACGGCTCCCGCACCGCACAAGGGAGTTATCCCCTGGCAACAGCCGCAGCTCCGGCTCCTCCAGCTCAGCCAGTTACTGCTGCGTGCCTGGAATACTCCGAATAAAAAGGCTTGGTGCGTCCAGCAGCAAAGCGGAGGTACCTCAGACCCCCTAAGCGCTGGGCAGAATCAAGCACCTCTAGATTTAATTCATGCTGGCATCCTCTGAGGTGTTTTTTTAAAAATTCCCCAAATATCTATTTGCTTGTCCCGGTTACAAGGCTTACCTGAGGTTTCTCCTCGCACCTAGCTGCCACCCGTTAGATTCCTTCATCAGCCCTCTCTCTGCCAAACTGATCCGAAGCCAACCATCACCTCCGAGCGGCAACAGCTGAGTCCCGCCCTTACCCAGGGACAGGCGCAGCAGGCGGCTTTGCGCTTCAGGGAACAGCGATACGCCCTTCACTCCGGGAGCTCTAACCTGCTTTACCAGGATAACTGACATTCCTCAGGCAAAATTCAGGGCTTTGCCAAATGGCTCACGTTGCTCTGAGCCAAGCGACTCCCTGTCCCTCCCGGCTGGAAGTGCCTTCCTCCTCGTCCTCCACCCCTCACACGGGCACCCCGCGCTGCCCCCGCCCCATATGCTGCTCGAGCAGCGAGTCGCGGGGCAGTGTCCAGAGAGGATTCCCGCCGCGTGATTTTATCTCAGAAAAATTGTCTTTGGCATGTAAAAATCGACTTGAGAACAAAATGACCACCCTGGCCAGCTCGTGCTGGGGTTGCCAGCCCCGCGCTGAGCCGTCGGGCACTGGGCATTTTGCTGCCGCCTCACTTCCACTCAGTCCTCTCACATTGAGTTTCAGGTCTTATCAGGTGCAATAGTCCCCAGCTTTGGAAAACTTCCACAAAGCATCCAGGGAAAGCAAGGACGCGCTCATGAAGACTATTGCCCCCAGCCAGCACAGCGGGGAGGGCTCTGCGGCTGCCCCCGGCCCCTCACGGACATCCCCGGCAGCCGCAGCCCTCCCTTCGGAGCTGCACTCCCGCACAACCTTTCAGGTAAACATTTCTGTAAGTTTCTTCAAAGTCTGCATTTTTATTTATTATGCTCCACAGTACAAAAGTTTGCCAGCACAGCACTCAGAATACCCTTTGAGGCTCCGGTGACGAGCACTGAGGCCACCCCTCGCTCTGCAGGCAGGGAGTGGTCAGGGGCCCTCCTGCCTCCACATCCTCCCCACCTGGATTTCAAATACTCGAGTCCTGATGTTCCTGCCACCATCACCTCCACACAGTCCAGAGCCTTGATCATGTAGGACTTCTCCATTTCAGAGATTATTACATTTGTGGGGACCCTCAGCCCAATGTTATGGGTGAGAAACTGAGGCAGATTAAAAACATTCCTGAACATTGTTAGAAATGGCTAAACAGAGAGTGGTGCATGAGCTTCATGTGTAAATAATACTTGTATCTCCTACACCACAGATTAACAACCAGTAAAGAATACAGAATGATGAGAGGATGGAGTGTGGGAATGGGGATGTGGATGTGACTTGTGGAAAGCAGTGCTAAGTAACTCCTTAATGAAGCCATCTCCAAGGCTGTCCTTTATTTCCAGAGTTCCAATTCAAAGATGAAAATTTGATTTTTCAAAACCAAAAAATAAACTGCAATAAGGCAGTAAAACGTCAACAGGGAAATCAAGGAGTTAGTAGGTTGTTAATTAGTATATCTCTGTATCAAAGGTTTGCAGCATGCCTAATTGCATATATATATATATATATACATTATAATTGTGGGGTATGTAGGACGATAGAAGGAGTGCTAGGAGCAGAAGTAAAGAAAGTTATGGAAACTGAGAGGTCTTACATAGCAGGGAAAATAAAACTCTATAATATTCAGACAGGACTTTAAGCCTCCTTGGCACTCTAGTTTCCAAAGAGAATGAGATATCTTCTCAGATTCCTCTCACCTGTTTTGGCCCATATGTCACGGTTTAGCCCCAGCCAGCAGCTCAGCCCCAACAGCCACTCGCACCCTTACAGCAGGATAAGGGAGAGATTTGGAAGGGTAAAGTAAGAAAACTCATGGGCTGATATAAAGGCATTTTAACAGAGAAAGGAAAACCCGTGCACAGAGGAGAACAAAACAAATTTGCTGTTTCCTGTGGGAAGGCAGGTGCAGCCATCCCCAAGACAGCAGGGCTCCATCACACCAACAGTGACCTGGGGGAAAAATTACATCATTCCAAGTGACTTCCCCTTCCTTCTTCTCCGGCTTTATAGGATGAGCATGGTGCCACATGGTCTGGAATATCTCTGGGGTCAGTTGGGGTCAGCTGTCCTGGTTGTGTTCCTTTGCAACTCCTTGTGACCCCCAGCCTGCTCGCTGGTGGGGTGAGGAGAAGAAAAGGTCTTGGCTCTGTGTAAGTGCTGCTCGGCAACAACGAAAAAAAATCCCTGTTTTTTCAGCACTGATTCCAGAATAAATACAAAACAATCCATACTGACTACTGTGAAGAAAATTAACTCTATCCCAGCCAAACCCAGCACATCTATAACAGGGAGTAATGGGTCAAAAGGAATACAAATTGTACATCAGTAGGAGAGGATTGTTGCAACCACAGTGTTGCATACAAGCTGCAGCTGGTTCAGTGCAGAGGTCTCAGTCCTGTAGCTCAGGGAAGGCTGGAGTTAACCAGGCTTTCAGCAGAAGTTTCAGCAGCCAAAGGCCCTCTAAACATTGACTTTCAAAAAAAGATGAAAAAGAAATACTTATGCATAAAGACACTGATCCTGTAGGACCTCACTGCTGTTACTTGTGGGAAAGGACAAAGCCAGATTATTCTTGTTGCAGGAAAACGTTTTCAGCAAATGAAGAATCTCTAGAATCTCCTTGAGAAACAAAGGTGTTATATCCCCATCTGAGCATTTTTAATAATGGCTTGAGACAGTAAGAGAAGTATAGACAGACAGTGTTTCTGTATATAGAATTTCTGTATATTACTAAAAGTCTAAGGAGGTAAATCAGAAGTAGAAAGGCCTACAAAAATAAGGTTATTCAAAGGGAAGGTTGAGGTGTAGGGGAAAATACATTTCTCTGAAGACTTAAGGTAGTAATGTCCAAAAGGCTATAGACCATGTTCTGTAATTTTTTTACATAGGTTTTCAGCACACTTAATAAGGGGCTACAGTAGTAAACAGAGCACTCAGAAATGTAACTGGTTCACTAAAACCCATGTTTAGTTTAATTTTCTGCATGTAAAATCTAAGAACATTATATACAAGTTAACTATCATCCCCAAAAGATTTAAATCTGTATTATAAGAAATTATTCTTTCCTAATTTGCCATTCAGGAACACAGTGTGGGTGGGTAAGAGGTAAAAATGTTCTCTGAGTATATAAGACTCATATAAGTCAAGTTCAACCAGGGGTTCAGCCAGTACTTACAAAAAAGACAGCTAAACCTATTTACATCAGGAGAAAGTTTAATCCCTGAACTTGAAACTATACAGCAAATGCTCAAGAGTAATCTCTGGAATAAGTATGAACAATCAGACTGTGAACTTGGATGCCCTGTTTTCCTGCAGCCCTCTTCAGCACAACGGGAATATCCCTATTTTTCTGTGGGTATTTTAGATTTGAAAAAAGCAATTCCAGAGCTAACTGCTGCCATGGGTGTCAGGGTATACCATTCGTGTTACCCACTTCATATCACAGACACTGTCATCATGCTGTGGAAGCCAAAAAGGCAAAGGAGATGATGGCCAGGATCAATCATAGATCTTGGGTACTCCCAGAGAATACACTCTAGTACTTGTATTTTTTAATAGTTTTTCTAAGTTTCTCCTACTTGGTATCATGGGAGACAATTGTCAACTAGTTGGGTGTTTGGTCTGTTTCCATTCTTGTATCTGACTGCAGAGAAACTTCTGACAGAAGCAAAAATAATTTCAGCCTAAGCAGGATAACCGAAGTCATTCCTTTCCCTGTGGTTTAGGGAAGTACATCATTGCAGAAACTCCTCTCAAACTCTCATCATTTTTTTCTTAAGAACTTTTTCCACGCAGGTATGATGCGCTGTTATATTGAACCAGTACGAAAGAGTAGGATCTTTCCTACTGCATTGGGATTCTTTTCAGGCTCCACTTACTCATCTTGAGCCTGGTAGTCCCTGCTGTCCTGATTGTCCAAGTTAGACACTTAACTGAAGCATGATGGAGATTCCTGCCTGGTCTGTGCACGCAGCCGTCCTTCCCAGAGAAGAAAGGAACAGACGACATGCACTGAGTCTCACCCAGACATGGAAGTTCAGATGTGCCAGGTGATCTCTTTAGGTCCGGAAGTGTTGTCACAGGCATACTATATCATCTTCACTGCACTTCCAGCTGGTACAGCTGTCTCAGGACAGACCATAAATGAAATTTCAATTATCAGTTTGGAAGAAAATCTAGCAAGTACACGCAATTGTTCCTGCTAGCAAAAAGTATAACTTCAGGGAATAGCTTTAAAAATCGATCTACGGAAAATGAAGAATTGACATTTCACTTCAATACAGGTAGTCTGTGTGAGTAGAGTTCTCAGCATACCACATCCCATGCTATTATTATTTGCAATAGCACCACCATTACTATTGAGCATTTTCCATGTACAGAAATCCAACTGCGTTGGACTCACAAGAAAGTTTGTACTAATACCTGGTTTTTAAATCTGGTGAACTGACATACAACCAGATAAACTCACTTGCCTATGATTATCAAGAACAAAGCAGCAACTTTTTTTGGTACTAGTCTAGCACTTCAGCAGCAGCATTCCAGCTGTGATACCATCTTCTCCACTGGTTTCTGACATTACTGCCAGGCAAATAATGACCCTACTGTGTTTTCATTCATTCTGTAATTCCAATAAAGTATTATCAGACAGAGCCTCAGAAAAATTGTTTGAAGATTTTCTCATCACTACAGAGCTTGTTTTTTTATGGTACAGTAGTTATCTCTACACTCAGGCAGCATTCCTCACTGGAGAGGAATGGATATAGATAGGGATACATTAGTATTTTTCACAAACTGTCCACTTAAATTGAATCATCTCTTTATTTAATATCCCATCTGTTAAGCATGACTAATTGTTTATTTACACAGAAATCTAGGGGAAGAAATAGTACTTATGAAAATGTACACATCCTAAAAAGGGCTTTTAAAAGTGCAGTGAGAAACTAAGAGGATCAAGATTTGGGTATGTGCTGGTTTTGGCTGGGGGAGAGTTAATTTTGTTCACAGTGGCTGATATTGGGCTGTGATTTGGATTTGTGCTGAGCACAGTGATGATAACAGAGATGGTTTTGTTATTCCTGAGCAGTGCCTACTTATCTGGCCTTTTCTGTACCACCATGCTGGCAAGGAGGCTGGGGTTGCATGGGAAGCTGGGAGGAGACACAGTTGGACAGGTTACTCCAACTGAGTAAAGGGATAATCCAGACCATGTTACACCTTGCTCAGGATATAAAGTGAGGGGAAGAAGGAGAAAAGGCAGATGTTTGGAGTGATGCCATTTGTCTTTCAAAGTAACTGTTACGTGCGATTGGACCCTGCTGTCCTGGAGATGTCTGAACACCTGCCTGCCCATGGTGTGCTGGTTTTAAAAACTCAGCAGGGAAAAGTTAAGACTCGCTTGAGCCATCCCTTACAATAGTGGAGGACGAAAACGAAGACAACAGGACTGTGAGAAGTTAAAAACATTAGAGTCATAATTTTACTGAGGTAAAACTTGCAAATAACAAAATGATAGGGAAGAAAAAGAATGATTTACCCACAAAACCAAGAAAGGCAAAAAAGTTGCTACCTGCATGCCCCACCCCTAGGGCAAAAGCAAAAATGGCTCCCATTCCCACTGCACCAGCTCCATGTGGCCCAGGGAAACAAAGAAAGCACTGTGGCAAACAAATCCCCCCAGTCCAACACCCTTACCAACTGGAAAAAAAACCAGGGAAAACATGGGCAAAGCAAAACCTGGAAGACTATTTATTCCAGGAGCCACGCTGCCAAGATGCTGGAGTAGGTTCAAGGTCTCTTGGTGAGGGACAGCAAATGGCAGAGGGTTCAGGGTCTCTTTTTTTCCCTGCTGTGTGGCGGGCAAAAAGCAGCTGCAGCAATCTGCAGTGGCCAGAAAAACTGTCAGTGTTTGCACAAGCAGCAGCAGTGGCAGCTGTTAGCAAATGAGCAAACCTCTGGAACAAGTATGTGTCCCAGGCAGTGGGTGGCCCCAGGCAGCTCTGTTTTGGCTGGTACTCTGTGTTGAAGGCAGTGAAATGGCAGCAGTGGTCAGTGGCTGGGAGAGTTTTTGGGATTAGGGGCAGATCCAACAATGGCTGGGATTCATGGAGTGGCCCCAACTTGTGATGATGTAGCCATGTCTCCTCAGCTCAAGGAAAGGAATATGACTGAGCTTACACTTCCATCTCTCACAGGTAGGAGTGGGAGCTTCAGACAAATTTTATTAGAGAAGCCCTCCTGTTGAGTCATGAGGTGCAGAAAGGATCCCCTTGCTTTCTAAACTCCTCAGAGAGGAGCCTAGGTGCAGCTGGATCCAGGCTTAGCACCAGACTGTCAACGGTTTAAATCTAAGGGATTATAGAGGTGTGATTGAACCGCTGTACAAATTTGTCCCACAGGATTAAGAATGGCAAACCAGGTATATTTATATAAAAAGAATTATTTATTATGACAAATGATTAGATAAAAGATCTTAATCAGAACTATTTACTATACAAAATAGAAGATAAAACTACTAGTATAGTACAAGGATAGTGTGCTACATCAAAGCAATAATATTAAAGTTGGAAAAATAAGAAATAATTATTATTTAGTAAACACTGATGTAACTCACCCATACCAACAAACGTGAGCATCTCTCTTTCTCTTAACCCGAAGACTAACCTTGAGAGGTGTCTCCAGCTCAAGAGAGGATCTCCAAACACACTCCAAGAAGAGTTATGTTAGAAGAACCTACTGTATGAAAGTGAACTGGACTTCTGTAATGTAAAGTAATTGACTGCCAGTCATCTTTCTCCAGTTGGCTCACCATCAAGATGTTAATTCAGGGTTGACAAGTGTCTTGCTTTAAAGACAGATAATGGGCCAGGAATTTCCATAAAATAAACTCCCCTCCCCTGTCCCTTAATTCCCACCAAATACAGTGACAAAATGCGAGGAGACATAAGAGAAAAATAACAGTTTACTGACATATAAATAGTAGCAAAAACAATACCAACAGAACGGTTCAAATCAACAACAGTTAGGGAGAAACACTTCTAGTCTCTCCCTCCTTCCCTTTTGAACTCCATTTTATATCATCATCATCATCATCATCATGGCCAGGCTTTGCAAACGAAGATTTGGGAAGGGCACTACCCACGCTTGCTGCAAGCTGCTGGTGGCTAAAAAGGCTGATACGGGACAGGCAAGTCCGGTCACAAAAGACACAGGGGAACGTCTCCTTTGGCGATTTTGGTGAGGAACGGTTCTTTCTGCATTGTCTTTTCTCCTCAAGACTGACTCTGTGTGTGTTCTCAAAGGAAGCAGCAGCGTCGTGAATGGTGTGTCTCCATGAATCCCAGCTGGAGGCCAGAGTGGACCATGGGTGGCAGTCAATATGGCCAAGGCTGAGGTGTTGTTTCAGGGAGTCCTTGTATCTCTTCTTCGGGGCTCCTCTCTTGCAGCAGCCGGTGGCGAGTTCACCACAGAGCACAATCTTCAGAAGGCGGTGGGTGATCCTCCATCCTGGAGACGTGCCCTGCCCAGCACAGCTGCGTTCTCAGCAGCATGGCCTCGATACTGCTGACCCCTGCCTGTTCAGAACAGACACATTGGTCACGTAATCAGACCAGTGGATGTTTAGGATTGAACGGAGGCAGCGCTGATGGAAGCGTTCGAGAAGCCGCAGGTGGTGGCGATAGATGACCCAGGATTCAGACCCATATAAAAGAGTAGACAGTACAATGGCTCTGTAGACACTGATCTTGGTACTTTTCTTCAGGTGTTTATTGGACCAGACTCTTTTATGGAGTTTTCCGAAGGCTCTGTATGCCTTTGCCAGCCTGTTGTCTATCTCTTTGTTGATCTTACCGTCTGAGGAAATGATAAGGGGGTGTTCCTAGAAAAGCCCTTTTATATACAGACAAAGACAATGATCAACATGGGCTTTCCTTCAACCCCTTCACGTTCCTGGAGAACAAAAAACAGAAGTGAAACCATGGGAAAGAGGGGGCAAAGCAAAACCTGGAGAGCTAGTTTGTTCAAATCAGGGGTTGTTTTGCTGAAATGCTGACTCAGCAATAGCAATCTGAGTGCAGGGACTCTCACTCTGTCCTTAACACCAGAAGTTCCAGGTGGTGATGGACTGCAGCTGGGGTGGGGGTGACGCCCCAGGCTGTAGCTCCCAACTCTGCTGCAGTCCCAGCAGCAGGAATGGTCACCGGCGGTGAAGTGACAGCTCCCGGCTTGCTGCAGTTCCAACTGTGAAGATAGGCTGCCAGCAGCAGCTGAGACTCCTGGAGCAGCTCCAAACCACAGCAAAACCCCTCTCTTGAAGGGCCACTCCACTATGCCTGGTGACCCCTACTGATAATGTTTTGTTATGAATATTCATTGTTATAGCTCCATCCCCTGGCTTGTAACTATAATGACAAGCCAGGCTGGTTTGATCATAATTTAACAGCAAAAGCAGCACATGATGCTCACCACTGACAGCCTTAGAAACAAGGCATTGTCCAAGTTGCTTGACCATCTGCCCAGGGCAGAGTGTCCTGCTACACTGTTCAGGGGGTCTTAGAGACCATGCACCAAGCATGAGGTACAGGATGTAGAACACACAGTTTGGTCACCCACTCATAGTCCTAAACACCATCTTCTATCCCTATAAGTTCAACACCATGGGGAGCAGGGAATTAATTCTCTGTTTTGCTTTGCTTTTGCTTTCCTTACGGAGCTGTCTTTATGTCAATCCATGAGTTTTGTAGCTTTTACCCTTCCGGTCCAGTTCTCTCCCTGATCCTGCTGGCAGGGGAGTGAGCAAGTGTCTGCACAGCGCTTGGCTGTTGCTTGTGGTTAAACCATGACAGGGTACAAGACCTTTTGCCTGAAGTACACATATACATTTACAGAGCCCATATGAGTTACAATTATGACTTTTTTCTGGGAAAAGCCCTTGACAACTTGAAGGTCACTCCAAGGAAGTGGCTCCTTTCTCCCTGTGGAAAACTACATTGACTTCCCTGGAGTTTGTGCAGATAGAGCTTTTCCCAGCACAGGAGGTTGAGGCCAGTGCACAGGTCCTTCTTGGAAAGCCAAGCACAGTACTTGCCATGCAAGCTTCCCACAGAGTGGCTGAAGGTCCAGCACTCGTGATACTCTAGCCCTGACCTTCTTTTGAGGTAGTTTGTCACTCCTGCTAAAATATACTGATATTGTCATAATTCAGACTGGGATAAGACTGAATATCTTTTCAAACTCTCCAATAGATTTGAAGACATGCAAGGTCTAAACCAAAAGGGTGCTACACCAGATCCCTGAAAATAACATAGGCCTTCATAAAGAAAACAAACCACAACAATACTAGCCACTGTTCACTGTTTGACAGTGTCCTGGCTATCAGAGTCCAGAAAACACTCTAGTGACATGTCATAGTGTTCATTATGCCTATCCTTATCAAATGTGTGTCACTGAGTTGAAAAGCAGCAGAAGAAGCAGAGCCATACACAGAGGCCCTAAAGAAATATTTCACAGGGAAGTGAATTCTGCTCAATTCATATGAAATGCATCCTTGCTGCCATGCTTCCAGCAGTGAGGTGATGTCACTATTTCAATGAGGTCATGCTTAACCACCACCTTAGCCCTGTATTCTCAGGATAGTTGTACTATAGAAAAGAGTTAGACAGACTCTTCCTTTGTTCTGTCAATCACAGTTTACTTAACCATAACTAAGGACAGAGATACTACTTGGCAAATACAAAGCTGCTCAGAGAGCAAACAGGATATACTGAACACAGAGACTTGGAGTCTTGTAAAGCTGTAAGTGGGGAAGGGGTTGTAATGGTCTTGTCCTTGCACATAGGTTAGTGGGGGCTGAAGACAACTGCCCCAGAAAGACATCCACCATCCAGACTAACTGGTGTAATCCAAAAGAAAGAGATTTCACAGAATCACAGACTGTTCTGAGTTGGAAGGACCCCCAAGGATCACTGAGTCCAATTCTTAAGTCAATGGCCCACACAGAGGATTGAACCCATGACCTTGGCATTATTACAACCAAGTTTTAAATCCTTCTCATTAGTAAGTAAGTGTGTTCAGCTCCCAGGTCCATGAATAAGTCAGCCTTAGGAAAGGCCATTACAGAGGACCAAAGTGCGAGGGGGGTGTGGGAAGTTAAACCATGCCTCACTTTACTTTGGCAAGAACTTGTCAAAGTGTTCTCCAGGCTCATAAACTGTGAGTGTTTACATTCAGTCAAAGGCTGCTATTATGCCTCCCTGTAGGAAGAGGCCTGGCCCCAGCCCCTGCATTGCACGGAACCACATTAGGAGCTGTCAGGCTGGCAAGGTCAGTTTGACCTTGGGGCAGCCAACAAGGTAGTAAACAACCCCAAAGCAGGCAAGAGCATCAGACCCATTGGCGCCAGGGTCTTATGTCTGTCGCATGCACACCGCGTGCATCCTGCCCTCCAGCCAGTGGGAGGACTCCTCCGCCTCGTGAACCAAGATCCTCAGCCTATCCAAATAAATAATAAATAATAAATAAATAATAAAGCGATCTAAACGTTCTTTTCACCTTTTTGGAGCCTGTACCTTTATCTCTGTGAGAATTCATCCAGGTATCTGGCGCTGAAACCCGGGGCACCGTGCAGAGATGGGCTGGATGGGACTCGGTAAAAACCTCTCGCTTTGATGCAGCTCGAGAAATTTTTCCCTGTATTTGGTGGAGAACGCGGGGCAGGACCTCGCAAGGCTTGAGGTAACCGTCGTCACTCGCCGCATCCCTGGAGGGACGGGCCCAGTAACGGGTGACCGAGTTCCGGAAACCGAGGGCAAACCGCGGCCCTGACGGCACCGGCCCGGGACGTGGAGGTCGGAAGCGGGATAGAAGAGACCGAAGGCACCAAGCCTCGAGTCAGGTAAGGGGGTCGCTCCCCCTGCTTCTATCACTGATCACATCGGAAGGATGGAGACCGAATATGGTGCTGCTCAAAGACTCTTATTTAATATGCTCGTTAGGCGAGAAATAGCAGTAACCGGACAAGCCCCAGACAAACTGGTTTTGTGGGCAAGGGAACAGGCTTTCTTTGGGAGCCCTTCGTCCCTGTTTGAAATCGCGCAGTGGCGAGAGCTGGGAAACCTGATAGGCACAGCCACTCGCGGGGGATGGGCGGACAAACAGCCCCCCTGCACAGTACCTGGCAAGCGGTCAACAATGTTCTGAAGGAGATGAAGGCGGAAAAAAAAAGGTTGCCGCCGCTGTCGCAGCCTTGCTAACATCGCACGGCGAGTCCTTTGTTTCCTTTCCCGCGCAACCGCTTGGTCCCGCTCCATCGGACGAACGCGCGCCTTGGAAAGCTTTTCTGGGAATGGGAGACAGGGGCTGTGCAGTTACAAGCATGCCAGCCAGACCGCGCCAGACGGTAAATGAACTTCTAATTAATTAGGAGCCCGGGACGGGAGAGAACGCGTTATCCCCGATTCCAAACAGCGCGCCGTTCGGCAGCCGCGTCAGGTCGCAGAACCCGCTCCGTCCCGCGGAAGGCCCCTCCCCGACGGCCGGGTGTTTTCTTCCAGCGAGCTCGGAGGCAGCCACCAACTCTCCTGCGAGAGGGGGCGGGCCCAGATGTCAATCAGCGCGGGTTCCCACGCCTCCAGTTCTCACGCCGCCCCGCCGGTTCTCACGCCCCGGGCGGTTCCCACGCTTCCCGGCCGGCACCGCCCCCGGAAATGGGGAAGCCGCCGCTTCCAGGAATAGCGGATCTGCTGCTTCGGGAAATAAAGTCCCTCTTCGAACATGTAGGACAGGCAAATACCAAGTGGATTTTTGTTTCGCGCCAACACCGAGAGCCCTCAATGCCGGCAGAGGGAAGGGAGGAGTCCCCCGAGCCTTTGCAGCCTGGCAGGGGCGGAGCCCCGCCCTCGGCCGTGGGGAGACCGAGACCGGAACGCTGGTTTGGCATAATATAAAATGCAGTTTTGGAGGGTGAATGGGCAGAGGCTACCTCAATAGTGTGCCCTATAGTGCGAGATATTCATGGGACACAACAATATGAGCAACATGAGTGGAAAATACTACAGCAGGGGAAAAAGACTCTTAAGGGAAGGAGGATTAAAGACCAAGTCAGGCAGGGCAGTTTTGGGCTGGCTGTATAGAGCTGATACGAACAGCCCCATATGATGTCACAACATTGCCAAATACATGCTGACTCCCTCCCAACTAATAACATGGGAAAAAGAGTGGAGACGATTGGCTCAGCTCGAGGCAGATAGTCCCCGGCCAGCTGGTGACCCTCTTGCCAGACTGACACCTGAGATATTGGTGGGAGATGGTGCATTTGCAGACGTGCAGATACAACTGCAGTATCGTATCGAGGTCCATCACATCACAGCACGATTGGCCAGACAAGACTATTACGCCGTGCCTGAACCCACACCAGTGCCTTGAATCACTGCTGTAAATCAGGGAGTGACTGAACCCTACCAACATTTCATAGACAGATTGCACCAATCCATTGCTGCTCAATCGGGCCTTAGCAGTAATGAGAAAATGTCTATGTTTAGACTGTTTGTTTTTGAAAATGCAAATGTAAAGACAAAGTCCCTTTTGGCTTCGCTTCCACAGACAGCAGATGTGTCAGAGATGCTCGAGGTGGCAGATCGAGCCAGCCAGCATAACCAGACCCAGGCAATGGCAGGAGCTTTTGCAGCAGCCATGGATCCCACGCAAAAGCTTCTTGCCGCTGTGGCACAGAAACTCAGTCAGCCTGGCTACACCCAGAACCCGAGCTCTGACTCAGTGTGCTACAGATGGGGGGCTAAAGGACATATGCGTAAGACCTGCATGGCGACTGTATGGTGCCACAGTTGCCAAAAAGGCACCCACGACACCGCCGTTTGTGGACGTACAAAAAGTAGGAAAGGGAGTGTTGCTGACCTGCTCTAGGGGAGACTGCACACACCAATGTGATGTAAAGCAAATCCCAAGTTTATTCAAAAACACAGGTATATATGACCTCAAGTGACCCCGCCCCAGGTGCGGTGGTCTGACTCCAATTGGTTGAGGCTGGAAACATGTCCTTTTAAGGTGAAAACGAAACCTGTAAGGTGGTCCTTCAGACCCACCTGAAACAGGGGCTGCAACATCTCCCCCTTTTGTTTCAAAGAACAAAGCAAAAATGCAAACAACATAATACACATAACTCCTTGGCTAACTTATCCAATGGGGAAATTGTTACCATTAGGATACTATCCAGACTCATGCATATTGCAACTTGAACAGAAAGGCTGAAAATTTTGAAAATTGAGAAATAACATTTTGAAAAACTTAAATTTTGCTACTTCAAGACTTAACAGGGTATTTTGCAGGTTACACATCCCTACCTCCCCCTCTCTTTTCAAAACAGACTTTTGGAAGGAGGTACAGTAACCTTTGTAAACTAACACAAACTAATATATGACTAAGACATGTATGTTTGGAATTTGCAAACTTACAACTAGTGCAAAACAAGAAACTTTTCTTTCACGCGTGAAATTGTGGTCCTTCCTGTGCAGTCGTCACCACACAGACCACTGTAAACAAACTACAAATTTTATTAAATTTTGTGCAAAGTGTCCAAGAGTGCAGAGTGACTTAACTTAGCAAAGAAGCAAGTTCAGTCCAGCTGAGCTAAATCTCCTTATGTTCAAGGTCCATTCTCAGAACTTCTGTGTGGCCATCACAGAGGCCTGAGAATGAAGCTTTGATTTTTAGTCCTTACACACTCTTGGTAAAGCAGTAAACAAGTGTGAATTCGCAAAGGCTAAACATAACTACTTGCATTCTACAGAAAATGTTCAGCAGCTGAGGGGACAGGTGTCCTTATCCCTACAGCCTGCTGGGCAACTTGGCAGTGCAATAAGCTCAAAACTGCACTTTAACTGAAAGTTAACAGAATTTCAAAATACAGGCTAAACAACATGCTAACTTGAACTGGACTGTTCTTGTTTGATTGGACAGTTAATGAGTAGCCCTAGGCTACCACTGCTTGTGGTTGTGGTTGCCATATGGGGAAGGCAGCTTGGCTCCAGTTTCCATGAGCTATTTGACTGGCTGCACCCCATGGCTTGCAGCCCCTCTGGTTTTTTGGAGGCCCAGCTCCCCACCCCATGTTTGTTAGAGGAGTACCATCCTTTTTATATTTAGAATGACAATCCTGGGCTTTGTGACCAAGTCTGTGACAACAGTTACATTCTCCAGTGAACCTTTGAGTTCTGCTATATTTTGGTTGTGCTGGACAAGATTTTGTTGTTAAATTCCAGGGTCTTTTCCCCCTTTTTTGGGTGGATTGTTTGCTAAGAACTGTGGCTAGGGCAGAGGCATGTAGCTTTGCTTCTTCCTCCTCTTCTACCCAGGGCAACCTGGCACAGGCTTCAATTAACTGTACTAAAGTAGCTGTAGCTGGTAGAGAGGCTATGAGCTGTTTGCATTGAGGATTGGCATTATTAATTACCAGATCTTTCAATAAGGCTGGTTTAATGTCAGGGGTAATATTTGGAGCAGCATCCAAAGCTTCTGTTACTTTATCTACAAATTCCATGAATGTCTGTCTAGGTTTCTGCATTATTTGCATATAAGGTAGAGAAGGTTTTCCCTTCTTAGGCAGATTAGAGAATGCGGTCAAAGCAGCATTCTTTGACTGTTCCAAAATATGAAAATGTAATGCAGCTTGTGTTTGTGGGTCTTCATACGCTCCTGATCCCATTAGCTGGTCTAAAGGTGCTAATCTTAAGGGATGTCCAGTTTCTAATTGTATATTTTTTGCCTGTTCCTCCGTTAACTGCTCTTTCCATTTCTGTAGAAATATCACATAAGCAGTAGGAGGTAGAATAAACTCCATTAAAGCCTTAGTGTCTGCTGGGATTAGGTTATTGTATTTTATGAAGGCTGTGATTTGGTTTTTTACCAAGGCATTGTCATAGCCGTATTGAACGACTACACTGTGTATTTTTTGTGCAATTTTCCAATCAAGTGGCTCCCATTTTAAGCCTTGTGTAGTGTTAATCACAGGCGCAGAAACCAGGGGTTGCAGGGAAGGTGAGGGTGTACCTCCTTCTGCAGCTATGGATACTAACTCTTTGTACCTTTGCTGGGTATTAAATGTGAGGTCGCGAGGTGGCTTTGTGACTCCATCTGCAGAATCTGGTACCTGGGTATCAGAAAGCTTTGAAATTAAGTTAGCAGCATTGCAATTCCCAGCTCCCCCCAGCATGTCCCAAACAGAGGCTTCTTTGTCTTTTGCTCTCCATTCTGGGATACAGCTGGTGGGTGTGGCTGTCGGTGATGGAGGCTGCAGGTACCAGGTTGCCGGCGCAGGGGCAGTCTCTACCGGCGCGGGGGGTTCCAGTGCTGGTGCTGGCAGCTGCGGGCAGCACGCGGCTATCGGGGAGAGGGTCCCCACTGGTGCTGCAGAGCTTGTGTCCTGCGCGACTGGCGCTGATGCTTGCGCTGTGAATGGCACGCAGTGAAGGGAACGCCCAGGGGGAGCTCCGGTGGCTCCACTCCACTGGGGAGGAGTCTCTCCCTTCTCCATGACGCGGTCGATCCACGCAGGAGGTGGTGGGGGTGGCGCGGGAACTGATCTGCCCCCAGCCCCTGCGGGCTGCGGGGGACCCGCGCCTGGCGCATGTGCTGTGATTTGCACGCAGTAGGGAGGGGGGTTGGGCGGTCCTGGCACCTCGTGGTCAGGGCACGCAATTCCTTTGTTTGATTTCGCGGGCTTTGCCATCACGTGGTCTCTTTGTTTTCCTGGCCACGCGGTTATGCCGGGCGGCTGTAGCCCTGCTGGAATGTCTGCCTCAACAGTCTCCTGCCGCAACGGAGCGACTCCGGCGTACCCGCAGGGCGGCGAGGAGCGCGGCGGCGGGGCGACCCCAGCCCCGAGGTACCCGCAGGGCATTGGCGGCAGCGGCGGCAGTGCCAGCGCCAAAGTTGGATGGACAGGGGGAGAGAAACTCCACGGGGTTTGTCCCTCCCTCCACATGTCTCTCTCGGCTGAGGGCATTCCCCATCGCGCCTTCTCGGAGTTAGGATTTAAATAAAAGTCACTCACGGTTTGGTTTTCTGCGGCGTGTCTCGTGGGGTTCCAAGGTTGCTGTTGAGGTCCGGCCGCTTCTACAGCGGCAGCCGGTGGTCTCATTCGCTGTGAGTTGTAAGGCGGTGCAAAGACGACTTCTTGGCTTTTTGCGGTGATGGATGGCGTGGAAAAGCTTTGATTCCATGGTTGCTGTGGTCTCGCCGGGTTTTCCAGAGCGGGAGCGGGCGGTGCCACGTGTGGGTACCGCGGTGGGGATCCCGCAGGCGGCACGGGCAGAGAGGGGTACCGCGGCGGCGTTTCTGCGGGTGGCGGTGCCCACGGCGGTGCAGAAGGATGTTCAGGGGAAAAACTGCTCTGCAGAAACTGGCTTTTTTCCTTTCTCCCTGGTAGATCAAGGTTTTTACGGGCTCGTTCTACCTCTATCAGCATTTTTCTTACAGCTGCATATGACGAAATGTGCGGCAGAAATTCTTCGGGTGCAGTTTGCACTAAATTCCACAAATCTGCCCCAATTTTATCACACACTTCTATGGAAAGCGTGGAATTGACATCTGTTAAGTGCCTTCGAGTGAAACACCAATCCAAAAATTCCTGTAATGCTTGTCTTTCAATGTTTGTTTTTGTAACACGAGCTAGTTTTTCAAATTTATCAAGCAATAAGTTCGTTTTAGTCGAGTTGGAATTTCCCATGTTTCTTTAACTCACCGGTTCGAAGGTCGTGGTTCCTTCAGTCCACGTTCTTCCAGCAGCTCTCAGGGCCACTACACAAAACTCCCAAGTTTACGGGAGACAGAAGCTCTCGGGGGCTTCTCCACAAAGCACCCAGAAAAACTGGGGCATAGCAGCTCTTGGGGGCCACTTCTTAAGGTTCTAGGCAGGTCTGCAGGTGGGTTTCATGTTCTGAGACACGTTGGGGTTCACCATTTGTTGCAAACCTGCTCTAGGGGAGACTGCACACACCAATGTGATGTAAAGCAAATCCCAAGTTTATTCAAAAACACAGGTATATATGACCTCAAGTGACCCCGCCCCAGGTGCGGTGGTCTGACTCCAATTGGTTGAGGCTGGAAACATGTCCTTTTAAGGTGAAAACGAAACCTGTAAGGTGGTCCTTCAGACCCACCTGAAACAGGGGCTGCAACAAGGGAGTGTGAAAGGTCACTGCGTCAAGACACAAATGGCCGACCAAGCACCCTCCTCCAGCTTCTAGCCCCGACCTTGTGTGGAAGCTCAACCTTCAATGTAGTTGCAGTCGCAGATTTTACGCTGTCCAGCCAGCAAGCCGAAGAGGTGCCTGCAGGCATCAAAGGGCCCATCCTTCTCGGAAACAATCCAGTTGGAGCTCTTCTGATTGGACAGTCATCTGCGGGTACAGTAGGGCTGGTGGTGCTCCCAGAAGTTGTCAAAGCTGACCATGCCAGAGACATCATGCTAACCTGCTATACTGTCACTGCTCCTCTAGTCATCAGGAAAGGCACACACATCGCTCGGCTCATCCTTTTCCCAACCGAGGAGACGAGGGAAGGGTCACCAACATCTAAGGACGCCCAAAGCCCTGGATTGCCAGGCAGCCCCATCGTTTCCCTCATCCAACAAATGAAAACACGGCCGGTCGTCACAGTGTTGTTGGCATCAGGAAATGACACCAGAGTCCTCTCCATGATGCTGGACACGGGAGCTGATGTAACCATCGTCAGCCATGATTCGTGGCCCAAGGACTGGCAGCTTGTCCCTGTTCTAGATGCAGTCCAAGGAGTTGGAGGTGGCTCCAACCCTCAGCAGTCAGCCCAGCCTGTGAAGCTTAAATTTCCAGAAGGGCAGACTGTAACCATCAGGCCTTGTGTCATGCCACTGCCAGGCCAGTTAGGAGGCCTCGTTGGCAGGGAGGTCCTGAGCCAACTGGGAGCAGTTCTATCAGTCCCCAAGCCGGCTCAAAATTTATAGTACAGGTCACTGCTGAAAAGCCGCCCACTCTCAGACTGAAATGGAAAACTGAAGCCCCAGTCGGGAAGGAGCAGTGGCCACTCCCAGAATGGCACCTAGAAATTGCCAGGCAGTTGGTACAAGAACAGCTAAAAGCAGGGCATGTACAGCCATCAGTTAGCCCTTGGAACACTCCAATCTTTGTAATCCCTAAGAAGTCAGGGAAGTGGAGACTATTGCATGATCTGCGCAAGGTGAATGACCAGATGTGGATTGCCTCTTCCCACGATGCTTCCTAGGGGATGGCATCTCCTGATCATAGACTTGAAGGACTGTTTCTTCACAATTCCTTTACACTCTGAGGATACAAAGAGATTCGCCTTTACGATTCCATCTGTTAATAAAAGTAAATCAGCAAAGCGCTACGAATGGGTGGTGTTGCCGCAAGGTATGAAAAATTCACCCACAGTGTACCAACTGTATGTAGCATGGGCTCTCTCTCCGATCTGGGAGAGTATGCCTGCCTCCATAATTTACCATTTTGTAGATGATATTCTCCTGTGCCAAGAAAAACCATTTCCTGCAGGCATTGTAGAAACCCTCACCACACAGCTGCAGCAGAAAGGATTAGTTGTGGCACCAGAGAAAATCCAGGCACAAGCACCCTGGACTTATCTAGGATGGTGAATCACAAACTCTATCGTAAAGCCTCAGAAGATGGAAATTAGCAGCTCCATGAATACATTAAATGACACCCAGAGACTAGTAGTTGAGTTTCAGTGGATCCTATCTGTGATGGGATTGACTAACACTGATATCCATCCATTCTTATCACTTCTTCGCAGTACACGGCCAGATGCACCAGTTGATTGGACTGATGATCATGCCAGGCAATAGCAGAGAAGCTAACAAGTCATGCCGACAGGCGCAGTGCTTCTCACCCTGTTGGACTTTGGGTCTGCAACCATCCCTCGTTTCCATTTGGCCTACTGATGCAGGACTTCAATTGGCAACAAGAGAAAGCCCCTCGAAGTCAGAGACGTCGTGAGGCAGAGGAAATTGCCATCCTAGAGTGGATGTTTCCACCTCACACAGCCCCAAAAAGCATCTGGCAAAGGACAGAAATCGTAGCCTTTCTAATCAGAAAGAGATGGCAGCGTTGTGTGGAGGTTGACGGCCAGGAACCAGAATGGATCAGTGTCCCCCTTAAGGCAGCTGATTTTGACAGATCGCCTTGATCAGATTTTCTGGACACATTCGACATGAAGCCCCAAGGAACAAACGCCTACAGACCATCAGCCAGTTCTCGTGGGTCGGGAGACCAATCGTCTCAGAGCAACCGCTACAATGACATACAGTGTTTACAGGTGCTGGAAAGAAGTCCAAGACAGCAGTCTGTGTTTGGCAGGAGAAAGGACAGTGGAATAAATACCTGATCCCAGGAACGGAACAGGACAGTTTGCAGACGCTCAAGCTGGTAGCAGTCATTTGGGCACTAACCAAATGGTCTTCTTCACCACTTAATGTAATTTCTGATTCGCAGTATGCAGTAGGGGTAGTGAACAGGATAGAAGATGCTTTACTTGGGCCTCTAGAGAACCAACGACTTCTGGAGCTTTTTCTTGCTCTTCAACGGGCATTAAAAAACCGGACGCAGCTATGCTGTGTACTACACATCCGGAGCCATAAGGTTTCCTTAGGCCTGGGAGAAGGGAATGCTAAGGCAGACTCACTAGTCAGTCTGAGCATGCAAGCACCAGTGAGCGAGTTTGCAAAAGCTCGAGATAGTCATGCACAATTTCATCAAACTGCCAGAGCCCTGAGGCATACCTTCAAAATTTCTTGGGAGGATGCCAAGGTAATCGTTAGGGCTTGTCCTCAGTATATGCAATTCGGTTCCACCTTAGGACTGGGAGTTAACCCAAGAAGCCTCCAAGCAGGAGAGATCTGGCCGATGGACGTCCCGTGTGGCCCGTGTGGCCTGGCTCCGACACCCGCCTGTGTGGAGATGGCCAGGTCCCCGCCATGCTGTCCAGGGCATCCCTCCACCCGCCCTCTCCATACCGGTCACAGCAGCAGCCCCGTCACCCCACAAGTAGCGACTCCAGCACTATTCCAGCTGCCAGCTTGCGCAAACCAGCTCCCGTTTGAAACGGCGCTGAGGCGCCACGTGTTCCCCCCGATACCCGCAGCTGAACAGACGCCACGCTGAAAAACTGTGGATTCCTTCCCCACTGCCCGCAACTGGTCCAAGGTGCCGCCATGCCCAAACCACGTTGTGACCCACAGCACAGCGCTGCTCTTCACCTCCACGCTGCTCGTGGCCACCTCAGAGAGTCGCCACGTCTGGGACAAAGCATCCCGCGCCACCGCCGCCAGAGCTGCTCCCCGGACCACGCTGCTTCACACCGCATGGAACCCTGACCCTCCCCCAGTCCCGAGACTGCCACGAGACAATGAATATTATGCAACACATGCAAAAAGACTGCCAGACCTAATTGAGAACTGCAATTGCACGGAGCTGAGCCTGCGCAGAGGAGCATAGCTTGCGCAACTCTTATGTAACACATGTGAACTGGGCCTGTGCAGAGGGGCATGGCCTATGTTGAAAAAGTGAATATAGGCAGAGCCTTGTCTCAGATCCAATGCTGACTTCAGGAGCAAGACTCCCTGGTTGCCCAGTGCTCTGCCACCCGGCAAGCACTGCGTTGCTCATCTTGCCATCGCAAAGAGCTGGAATCACTGAGGCTTGAGCTGAAAAGCTGGATGTTGATATCACTTGCTGAAATCGCTTATTGATGTTTTAATAAATAAAATTACTCAATTTTTTTCCTTATTAAATAAAATAAATGCTGATCTCTCTAGCTCATCGCCTCGTTGCTGATAACAAGATTGCTATCATTCCACACGGGAGCCAAGGTAATGCACACAGTGCTGGGAGGGATCAAAGCAACCCGGGGTCACCCTTGCTTCAGCCACTGCAGCCAGAGAGAGAACGTACGTGAAGTGAATTGCTGCCTCTCTCTCTGCTGGGAAACCCCTGCCAGTGCCAGGACCAGGTGCCTGCAGCTCTGCCGAGACAAGTGAGGCAACACATTGTGTGGGAGGCAACACGTGGCAGGGAACAAAGAGACTCCAAACTATCACCACTACTGCAGCTGAGACCTGAACCTAACCAGGTGACATAGAGTGGCCAGTTTAATAGTGTAAATCCTTGTGAGCAACACAGCTTTCTTGAGTTTTTGTGCCTGTGCTCCCATTGTTTCTTTTGTTTAGTTGGGCAGACGGGGGTAGCCGTCAGGAGGAGCCTATGCCATTCTCTTTCCCCTTTATTCCCAGGTGACTACATGATGTGCTCGTTCTGAGTTTTTCTTGTGGGGAAGCCATTTACTTTGTATTTTTGTAGTAATATTTTGTATTTACTTTGTATTTTGTCAGTAAACAGTTACTTTTTTTACTTATACCTTCTCACATTTTTGTCTCTCTATATTAGGGGCAAACAAAAGAGGAAGGTGTTCATTTTATAGGTGTTCCCACCCCAATATTTGTCTTCAAACCAAGACAGCAGCGTAAAGCCAGATTGTTGCATTTTAATTTGCTTATATACAGATTCCCAGGATGAGTAAGGTTGGAAGGGACCACAGTGAGTCATCTGGTCCAATCTCCCTGCTCCAGCAGAGTCATCCCAGAACACATGGCACTGGATTGCATCCAGATGATTCATGAATGTCTCCAGTGAGTGAGACTCCACAGCCTCTCTGGGCAATCTGTTCCAGTGTAGGGTCACTTACAAGAGAAAAGTTCTTCCTCATATTCAGGTGGAACTTCCTGTGCCATCAGTTTTTGCCCATTGCCTCTTGTCTTACTGCTTGGCACCAGTGAGCAGATCCTGGTTCCCTCCTCTAGCACCCTTTCTTCAGATACTAACAGACATTGATAAGGTCCTTTCTCAGTTGTCTCTTCTCAAGACTGAACAGTCCCAGCTCCCTCAGCCTTTCCTCATGAGCGATTGCCCAGTCCCTTCATCACCTTCACAGCCTTCATAGCTGCACCTACTCCAGGAACTTCTTGTCTCTCCTGTACTGAGAAGCCCAGAACAGGACACAGCATTCCTCACATATGCTGAGTAGAGGGGCAGAATGTCCCTGACCTGCTGGCATTCATTTTCCTAATGCACCTAGGATAGTTTTGGCCTTCTTTTCTTGGCCCTCAGGGAACACTGTTGGCTCATGTTGGCTCTGTTGTCCACCAGAACTCCCAGGTCCTTCTCTGCAGAGATGTTTTGCAGCAGGTCAATCCCCAGCCTGTACTCATGCCTGGGACTGTTCCTCCTGAGGTGCAGGACCCTGCCTTTACCTTTGTCAGAGTTCAGGTGGTTCCTCTCTGCCTGCTTTTGAACCTGTTGAGGTCCTTGTGAAGGGCTGTTCAGCACTCTGGGGTACCAGCCAGCTTTGTCAACAGTGAACTTGCTTAGGAGGCATCTAGCCCTTCATCCACATCACTGATGAATAAATTAAACAATACCCAGTATTGAACCCTGGCGGACACTGTTAGTGACAGGCCTCGAACTAGACCTTTGTTACTGATACCATTCACTAAATCAGGTTGCTCCAAGTCCCATTCAACCTTGCCTTAAACAGTTCCAGGGATGGGGCAGCCACAACTTCTCTGAGCAACCTGTGTCAATGCTTTGCCACCCTCTGAGTAAAGAATTTCTTCCTAACATCTAGCGTTGCCCTCTGTCAGTTTAAAACCATTGTCCTGGCACTCTCTGCCCATACAAAGAGTTCCTGCCCGTCCTTTTTATAAGCCCTTTAAGGCACTGGAAAGCTGCAATGAGCTCTCCCTGGAGCCTGCTCTTCTTCAGCTGGAACAACCTCAGCTCTCTCATTCTGTCTTTGTTGGAGAGGTGCCCCATCCCACTGATTCTCTTTGTGGCCTCCTTTGGACCCACTCTAACAGGTCCACAGCTTTCTGGTGTTCAGGACCCCAGATCTAGACACAGTACTCCAGGTGGGACTCACGAGAGCAGAGCAGAGGGGAGAATCACCTAATTCGACCTGCTGACTGCTCCTCTTTTGATACAGCTTGGGATGCAGTTGGCCTTTTGGGCTGTGAGGGCACACTTCTGGCTCAAGTCCAGCTTTTCATTCATGAGAAGTCCCAAGTTCTTCTCCACAGGGCTGCCTTCAACAAGTTTTTCTCTGTATGAATGCATATCTGGGATTGCCCCGACCCAGGTGCACCAGCTTGCACTTGGACTTTTCGAACTTCATGAGGTTCTCATGGGCCCACTTCTCAAGTTTGTCCAATTCTCCCTCGGTGGCATCCTGTCCTAGTTCAGCAGGTGGGACCAGTTTATCACTGTGTGGGGGTGATCAATGCTATGTATTCTACCCCCTCTATTCATTTCCCAAGAACAATGGACCATTTGTAGCAGCTGCCCAGGGCACACCTGACCCCTCAGGTTGTGAGCTGGATATGAAAGATATCTGTGAGATAAGAGCTGTGATAACTCCCCTCCAGGGAGTTGTTAGCAACTTCACACCCAGCCTGAGGGGGCGTGTCCGCTAATGGGCCATCAACAATTCCAAAATACCCCATGACTCACAGAGTCAATCACCCATTGTGTGACTCCCTGCCCTAGGGGAGGTACTGGGTGCTCCCACTTGGACCTGGGGGTACATATGTTGGGGTAAGAAGACCTCAGAGGGCACTCGTCAGATTGAGAAGAGGACCAAAACCTTGACAGGAGGAGAGCACCACTTTCAACCAGCCTGCAACCACCACTCTCCACCAGACTGCAACTGTCAGCTGCACCAACAGGTTTTCCTCTTTGGATTTTTACTTTGGACTTGAGAGAACCAGACAGGGTTCAGCACAGGGGCTAACAAACCCCTTTGTGCTTGTGCCCCAGGGTGCTGGGTTATACTTCTGGGTTTTTATGGGTTAAAACCATTCTTTTCTTTTTGTGCCATTACATTTATTGTAATATTGTTATTAAATTCTAACTGACTTATAATCTCTTTTGTGTTGCATTCATTTCTCCTGCCAGTTTACGTTTAAACCAGCACACATGCCATCCTGCTTTTGTGTCAACTGCACCACTCAGCTCCTGTCTCCTGCAAATGTGCTGAGGATGCACTTGATCTCACTGTCTGTGTCACTGACAAAGATACTGAATAGCACTGGTCCCGAGATGAAGCCCTGAGGATCACAGATCCTCACCAGCACCCACCTGGACGTGAAGTCATTGACCACAACTCTCTAGCTGCATCCATCCAGCCAATTTCTTATCCACTGTATGTAAATCTGTCAAATCCATGTCTCTCCAATTTGAAGATAAGGATGTCATATAGGTTTGTATCAATGGCCTTACAGAAGTCTAGATAGAAGGCATCTGTCAGTCTTCCCAAGCCAACCCCTGCTGTCACTCCATCAGACAGAAGGTCATCAGATTGGTAAGGCATAATTTTCCTTTAGAAAAGCTGTGGCTGCTGCCTCAGAACCCCTCCTTATCTTTTATGTGCTTTAGCATATATTCTAGGAGGATCTGGTCCATGATCTCCCCAGGCACAGAGGAGAGGTGAGGCTCACTGGTCTGTGGTCTGTAGTTCCCTGGATCTTCCTTTCCCCCTTTGTAAAACTAGGAGCAATGTTTTCCTTTTTCCAGTCACTGAGGACTTTGTCTGACCACTGTGACTTCAAATATGATGGAGAGTGGCTTAGCAGCAACATCAGCCAGTTTCCTCCGGAACCTGGGGTGCACGTCATCAGGTCTCATAGGCTTGTGACTATTCAACATCATCAAGTGATCCCAAGCCTGCTTTTATTGTGGGAGGGATTCAATCCCCTCACACCCACCCAGAGGATCAGGGACTTGAGAAAAGTGGAAAGCTTGACTGTCAGTGAAGACTGAGGCACAGAACTCATCGAGTACCCCACCCTTCTTCATATCAGTTGCAACCAGTTCACCTTTCTTGCTTATCCAACCCTTTCTCTTCCTTACTGACATCCAACACATGACTTTTCTGAAGAAGTTTTTTAAGCAAGTTCACTCATCACACTGAAGATACTAGTTGTGTTTTCAGATAATGCAGCAGAGGAAATAACTACTGTCTTCGGTTGAACCCAGTGAGAGTCTAATGTTTTAGATAAAGAAATTTCTGCCTGTAACCAAGGGAGACGGGTTTTTGGACTTCAGAGACGACTCCACAGGAGTCAGCAGCAACAGGCCACTTTATTCATACCCACGCACACTTATATACACCTTTAAAACCGTATTCGTCCGCGGTTGCTTGACACTTTGGCACTGATCATTGGCTAACAATGCTGTTTACATTACAATGCCTCTCGTAACTGGCTGACCATGCACATCTGCTGAGAAAGTTGGCAGCAGCCATTTCTGATTTCATTAATTAGTTCTTAAGGCTACAGCACACTGATTTACATAGGCAGTTCAGCATATAGCTTGCTTTTTAGGTGAAATACCACATGAAATTCCAACATATGCCCATTCAAAACCAGAGCCAAGTTGCACATTGATTTGATCTTTTAAACAACTCACAGCACACAAAGTAATTTTTATATAAAGATATAACTATCCACATTGAGTGCTGTAAGCTTCAGACTATCATTCACTCTATCAGCTTTATGTACTTATGTAGAAGGAAGGACTTGTCAAGCCTGTTCAAACTCTGCCAGTTTTGTTTCACCTATGTATGAATTTATAATCCATCATTGCTTTCAAAGTGTCATGCACAAGATGATATCACAAAGGAGTGAGTAAAAACTGCAAAGGCTTTTTGGTAGTTCTCTGAAAATTAATCAAATGACAGTTAATTCCTTTATTCCATTTCCCACTTGGCTCTTACGCAGAGACTCAATTATATGACAGATCTGGTGGGAAAAATGTTTCAGGATTCAAAATACACTTATTTCCAAGAATCCCCTGCTCTGTCTGGAAGTGCCATTACACTGTAGTCAAAAGCTTTCAAGCACCACTAAAGAACTAGTATGATAAATCTAAGGGGAGATGTCTAAAAGGAACTGATCTGCAGATAAAGAAGCACTTCTGGAATGTTCTGCCATTACATTATAAGTGTCTCACCTTGATCTGTATTGCCAACAAAAAAAAGTACAGTTCCATCTAGCATTTGTGATAACTGTGGTAACAGCTGGTCTTTGCATACTCTGCTGCAAACTGCCAAATCACAGTGATGATAACAAGCAGTGAGAGATTCCCACATTTAGCTCCTATTATCCAAATTTTAATATTATTCAGTTGGAACACATGATTAGATTAAAGAAAAAATATCCAGAACTGAACACATTATCAAATAAAAAAAAGTGGGATTGTTAGTGTAAGGGATATTAAAAACTGCAGTTACTGGAAATGGGGGAAAAAAGAAGAACTTCTGAAGTTTCCAGAAGCATTTACAAAGGCTGTAAGACTAGATCCAGCCAAGAAAACTGAGCCTGAGCTATTCTACACTAAAAACATAGTAGTCCTATAAGTTCCTCTAACTGTTTTTCACAGTTCCATCAATTTCATCAAAATCTAATCAAGACAGACAAACATGAAAGACAAAATTAGTTTTGCTTTTTTTCCCAGAACTTCACATTTAGTTTTCAAAAAGGAACAGCAGATTTTATAATCTAAAAAACACAAACACATATATCTGCTTTATGCAATTCTCTTTGCAACTACTGGGTGTTGATCAAAAGCAAGGCAGGTGTATGGAAGTAGGGATATTACTGCTGTCTTTTTAGATTTGCAGTTATCTGTGGGAAGGAAGTGGATGTCTTCACGTAATAGTGCAGCATAAACAGTAGGAAGAAGGCTAAATGTGAGAAAACACACCTACCGGAGGTAAAGGCACACAAAGTATCTGATGTTTTCGTAAGTTTGCGTCTAACTTTTAAGAAGTTGTATAAGACCCTCAAGATGATAACATTGTTTATTTGTCACTCACCCTTAGGAGTGAAAGGGAAACATCTTAAAGCAAAGTGCCAGTAGCAGAGAGACTGTGGGAACAACCATAGGGACCAACCATAGCAACATCAATTTGCTGCTGTTCCAAGACGTGCAGTGTACAGGGAATTAAACATCATCAAAAATAAAACTGCACGAGGACACTGGGTTTGCAGCCAACTCCTCCTCCTCTTCCTAACCAGATACTGTGGTTTAGAAATGGTATTCCCCAATTAAGTGCCCCCACTGAGACTCCCAAAACACATGCCACTCACTTGATCACCCCTTGTGCTCTCCCCCTCCCTGAGGATAGAGTTGAGAATTGGACGTACAAAAGGTGAAGATCGTGTATTTTGAGAACAATTTACTGGAAACAACATTGAGGTAAGAAAAAGAGCAGTAAAAGTGAAAACATAACAAAAGTATACAAAGAGAGGGTGATTCACATGCAAAAATGCTCACTGCAAACCCTGAGACAAGAAACAAGGGTGGACAAGGAACAAGGACAGAAAATGCTGCCACATTTTTCAGTTGGAAGCCATGCCCTTCTTCTCAGAATCCAAAGAGTCCCTTTCCCTCACCCCAGCAATGACATGAGGTGGTATAGAATAACCTTCATGTCCTGGCCAAAACTAGGACACTAGGAGAATGGTTTTTGCCAGTATCTTCAATCAGCATTGTAACTGAGGTCTGCAAGGAAGCTCACTCCCTAATTTTGTAGGACTGTGAGACTAGCCATAGTTTTACTTAATTGAATAATTGGAACAGGTCGCAGTGGCTGACCCCACAGCACAAAAAACCACTATGATTTATCTGATTTATCCATTCTACATTTATCCTGCAACAAGATCTCTTAGTGCCTGTTTGCATCATTTAACTTTATTCCAGGCTAAGCTGCTCACCTCAGCCCCCTTCAAAGTCCATGAAGAGAACTGCACATTTCTGGAGGGCAAGAGAACCCAGCTATCTTCACCTGATTGCATTTTAGAAAAGAACTACCAAGTAAAGAATTAAAAAGAAGACATAGCTTTCTGTCCATTGGCTGGATGCCACCTTAAATATGGGTAAAAACTGGTTACTAAAGACATGTGAGCTAAAGCCAGTCCACCTTGATTCATTATTGAATCTGATTATTCCAATTTTAATTCACCTCCCCTAGTGAAATCCTTACAGTTTACTGTGGTGTACAGCTAGAGCATATAAATGTAAAAGATCCATGGATGAGTTCCTCTTTAAAATTATTTTTAAACAAATGTCTACCTGCAGAGCAGAACAACAAAGTTATTCATAAGATATCTTACAAAAGAGCAATCCCTCTTTGGCAGATCTCCACTGACCAGGGAAACGGGTGCAGATTTCAATTGCTTTTTGTCTGTTTCTCTTCTGAAGAGAGGGTGGGCATCCATCAATTACTGCTTTCTTTGCACTCTTAACCCATAGGCTCCCTTCTAAACAGTGTCCTTTTCAAAAGATTTATTCTGAAGATCTCATCACCTATTCGTACAGTTTTGCCTCAGCAAGTAATTCCCTTGGTTTTCTCCTTTCCTTCATGAATTTTACACATTGCTGTTGAGGAATATTTCAATAACACAGGCCATAGTGTGTTATTGGAAGCCTATGTGCACAGTCCAGGCCATGGAGAGGGAAACGGGGCCCCTTTATCCCTGAGCCTGCTTCAAGAAGAGCAGTAAACAATAGAAAGAATGTGGCAGCTGCCAGGAGAAGCAGGTAAACACATTGATACAGAAGGGCATAGCTTTGAGAAAAGCACCAATCCAGCTGGCAGCACGCCCTGGCCATTGACCAATGATATTCCTGTACTGTTCGTAGGCTGAGAGAATACGCAATATGTGTGTGTGTGATGTAAACAATCAATCAGAGCACAGATCATACTCCTATGGAGGTTACATCGCGATTCTCGCGCCGGAACCCGGGGAGCTCGAAACCGAAATTTCTTACTTTCCATTGCTCTTTGAAATAGTGCCTTCCTTACTTGAGTACAGCACTATTTCTCTCTCCTCCTTTCAGCTGCCCCTCCATACCAAGATTCTTTCTTAATTGCAAGAATAGGAATTGTTTAACAAACAAATGGGTCTTGCACTGTGATCCAGAACGTTCATTTGGCTACTCTGTCTTGTTTCTTTCTTTACTCAGCAATCCTGAGCTGAGAACATTTAACTTGTGCATCAGATAAGGGGACACCGTGTACTGCTGTAGAATGCATAATGCAGGCAAACATTACAACTACACAGCCCAAAATCCCACTGGGGTCTACATTCATAATGTCAAAGGAAAAGGAATTTTATGCACTACTTTTGACAGAATTGGTACATAACAGTCTTTGTTACCACGGTATTACAGGCCAGAGACAGCCATAAATCAGCCAGATAGGCTGGCTTAATAAATATATTTACTTCAGAATCCCTTCAGAATTATTTGGAGCTTTATAGCTGACTTCAAAATTGGCTCATACCTCCAAACAGAAGCAATTAAGATAGTCACCTGTGATAACAGGGATTTCGAGCAAAGTAAAACAAATATTTTGCTGGATAGAATACGTTTACAGAATCCTATATAAATCCTGTAAAGAAAAAGAAAAAAACTATGGTACATCTAATACATAATTTTATTAAATAAAAAGAATGGCTTTTTAAACTACCTTTCCCTATAAAAGCCTAATTTGAACAAACTTGCCCATCATATCCAAGTGCTGAAATGTACCATATTTTGTTAGGAATACTTGAATGAGTAAAATGGTTATATGACTTTATCAGGCTTTCAATAGAAAGAATTCGGATTATTTAAAGGATAAATGTATACAGGCTGTTATAGGCACTGAGGCAATGAGTGATTTCAGCTAGTGATATCAGCATTTAATTCACTTATTTAAACAATTTCTTATAATCTAATGATATCAGCATTTAGTTCATTTATTCAAACAATTTCTGCTCTCTTAGCATATATCGCAGTGATTCCAGCTCCTTTACCCCAGTGATTGCACCTCTTTGTGAAGGCAGGCAGAGGAGGAACACGCGCTTGCCAGCGCAGAGGGCTGGGCGGGCAGCGAGTCCCGCTCGCCAGCGCTCGGCTTTATACCCGCTCCATGCTGCGTGGGCCGCGCCCGTTCGCGCAGACTCATTCTGTGTCTGTAGCAGTCCGCAGCCAGGCCCGCCGGGTTCCCCCCTCCCAGATGCGGGCGTTGCATAATAGTTCAGAGCCGTCCATGTGTAGTCTCAAGACTGGGGCAGGGGTGACGGCACTCTATGCGGCGTAGAGGAGGCGCGGCGCGGTCCGGGAACAGCACGGCGCTTTGGAGTGGCTGCGGTGGGCGAGAGACGCTCCGTCTGGCAGCGGCGTGGCTGCGCCCCGGGCAGCCGCAGGCAGTGGAGGGGAACCGCGAGTGCGGCGCCGCTGGCCGTGGGCCCGTTCCAGGCGGGGGCCCGTTCCAGGCGGGGGCCAGGCGTGCTTCCGCCTCGGCGTGGGAGCGGGGCGGCCCCGGCGTGCCGGCGCGAGTCAGCGGCGGGCTCGGCTTTTGGCAGAGAAAGGGGGGGCACGGGCCGCAGAATGGCGGGGCTGCCCCAGGCGGGCAGAGCCAGGCCGGGCCACAGCAGGCAGCGGCACGGGGCTTGCGCTCAGGCTCTGGCCGCGGGGCCGGCCCCGGCACGCCTCGGCAGAGGGCGCAGGGGCGGCGGGGGCCGCCGGCGCGGGCCAGCGGTGGAAAAGCGGCCGGGTGGGCGCACCGCTGGAGCCGCGCGGGGGGAGGGCAGGGGTTGCCGGCTCAGGCTGGCGGGCCAGCAGCGCTGGAGGGACAGCACGACGGGCCCAGGGCGGGCTTAACATGGGAGCCGATTGGGATGCACAGGAGAGTGCCGGGGCACAGCGGGCTGCGCTGGATGGGCGCGGGGGAAGGACGGGCTGGGAGGTGGCGCGGGGCTGGGAGTGGGCGCGGCGCCGGGGCCGTGCAGGGAGAAGGGCGGCGAGCGGGCACGGCGCCGGGGCTGCGTGGGGAAGGATGGGCCGGGCGGCGCCGGGGCTGGGGCTGGGCTCTCCATCCTCCCCTCCGCTGTGGCGGGCGGCGGGGCGCGGCTTGTGATAATCACGGCCCAGTGCCCCCGAGGCCCACGCCCGTGATAAACACATGGCCTGCTGTCCCGGGGCCCCATGCGAGGGCTTGGCTGGGTTTTAGAAAATTCCTAAGTTTTAAAGTAAATCTACCTCTACATTCAAACAAACAAATAAAATAATTAAATACTATTTCAGAAAATTAATGGATTCATTTATCACACAGGCTCAGTCCAGCTCGTAATTATGAGTTCTCAGGCCTTTGTATTAATTTTTTTGTAAGAACCAGGGCAAAGGTAGATCTACCAAAGTCATGCACTGACAAAGTATGATTCTGTGATCATAATTTTCTGTTTCAAAATAGGTGAAATTAAACTGAAGATGTATTGATAAGACTTGCTTGGAACAAATAAGTTAGAAATGTCACTAATAGTAGTGTTGCCCGTTTAAAGGAGAACACAAACCGACAGAGTATCAGTTTATGCGGTGCTTTATTTGCTGGGCCCGGGAAACCTGGGGACTACTGTCCTAAGCCAGGATTCCAACGAGCCATTCTTGAAGACAGCTTTTATACCTTTTCTACAGCGTTGTACGTGTACAAAGACACACGGTCTCGTTCATAAATCAGTTACATAGGTTATATGTATACAATTGATGTCCGTCTCCAAGGGTTAAAAATCTACCACGCTCGTCTAACACAGGATACTGGTTAATTAGGCCCCCATCACCAGACCATTTGCAAAACCCCTTACATATGTTGATTCTAATCTTATCTTTAAGCAACAGTTTGTTTTCTTCCTCAGGTTCTATTTACTTCACTAATCCCTTTGATTATTGTCCTGCTGTTCCTAGCAAATTCCCAACAGTTTCCAGGACCCCACTACTGTTTCAAGTTACCTCACCTCGGGCCCAGTTAAACCCCGTAAACCTTAGCACAACTACTTCCACGATTAGATTTACAAATATATTTGTAAAAGTAGTCATGATGCACTAGAAGACAGTCACGGTAAGGAAAGAATGAATATTGCACGATTAATATCCCTTCAGAATAGTAGCAGCCTTTTTACTGGATATCTCACATCCGTATCTTCCAGAATCTGCTAACAAGGCAAGTCCCAAAGTTCAATCAGACAATGGAACCAAGTAAGATTCCTGATATAATTGTGCTGATATGCAGCATGTTTGCTCTTTGGGAATTCAGTATTCTAATCCAGGAAATCTTACTTAAACTTGTTATAATGTAGAGTTTAAATCCAGGATAGATGCAAACAGTCACAACATAGGGAAAATGGCAGTGCCTTCAATCTATGTGACCATCAAGCAACTCCAGTATTACTAGCTTTGTATTCCTCTACTTCCATTAAGATATCCAAAGCAAATTCTTCCCTTTCCTAGAAGTGCAGACCATTAATTTCCATTAGCTAAAGCACACCTGCTGAGTTTAGTCTCTTACTGTCTTGCTGAGATTATAATTAGGAGTCAGTGAATTTGACAGGAAAAGGCTCATTCCTTCTTAAATTAATTTTTGTAGGAAGATGCTGAAATGGATTCACAACTCAGAGACTTGCAGTTGAAGTTTTAAAAATGCAGTTTTACTTGTAATAGGTTTCTTTGTAGCAATTCTCTGCCTAGTTCTGTTACCATGTCTGTGCTGTTTGATGACCACCACCCCCTGTCCATTGTATCCCCCGAGCTGTGCCTAGTTCTGTTATACCACACCCTGCCAGCCTTCTTTGTGTTCCCTGGAGCCCTTTTGTTCCCTTGATGACTCAGTCATTAAGCTAGATTGCCTTGTCCTGGGTCTGGCAGGGCTCCCCTCACCCAGGAGCCCCAGTGATCGGAGGCCCCTGGGCCCCCCTCCCCTCTCTGCCCCAGCCGGCCCTGCCCCTGTCCCAAACCCATTGGTTAATGGATCCTAGACCCTGCCCCCTCCTCAGTTTTCACCCAATCCTCCCAGACCTGGGGACCGTCCCCAGGACTGGACATTACCTCGTGGTTTTTTGAAAAAAGAGTTTACTCTCCTGCTTTGCAACTGCCCGCAACTCCTTGTCTCTGTCTCCCATCTCTGTCCCCCTCGGACAAAGGGGAGAGCAGAGAACCCCTCTCCCTTCCCTTCAACACTGCATAAATTTTGTTTCAAGTTTACAAGTATTTTGCTTGTAAATTTCCAGTGCATTATTTTGTCTTATTGACAACAGGCTGTTACACCAGACAATCTTACATCTGAATAATATGTTTACATCACTCTGTGCTTACTCCTATCTCATTCACTTAAAATAAATACAGAAGTCTTGAGTATTTCAAAAACCTCTGGCTTTTAGAAGAAAAAGCCCCTTTTCCTGCTATTAGTATCAGCATATTTGTCTCATTGTAGTCCTTAGGAAATTCCTGTTACAGGGTTGCTTTCAGTTTAGTGTCATCGTAAATAACCCCTCCTGATGAGACACTTCTGCTAAGTGTGGTTATTCTGAAATAATGTTCCAGTTATTACAAAATATTCCTGTGCCCAAGTCTATGTGTACAAATGAGCAAAGCCTCAATGAAAGGCTGATTATTTCACATGTGCCATCTCAAACCATGAACCTGATTTCAAACACCTTATTCAGAGTTGCCTCTTTTCATTTTTATAGACAGGTAACTGCAGGAATGAAGCAGGTGCTGAGGCAGCAACCTTTAAGTTTTGTTTCAGCTGCTCTATTACTACAATACATAGTACAACCCTTTGCTACAAGAAGGGCAATATGCAAATGAAACAAAATCAGACTTAAGCAACTCACTATGCTTCCCACAGGCTACACAGCCAACAGACACTGTAGCTACTTGTACCATCATACAAAAAACTAGTGATCTGAAGAATCAGCATGTCAATCCAAAACTGGAAAAAAGTCCTGTAAAACTGTGTCCCTCTCAGTCTCAGAGGACAACCAACAGGACAGGACTGCACAGATGCTTGTCCATGTGATTTTGGAAAGTCAGACTGGAGAGCTTCTACTTTTGCAATCAGGAAAATATTCTGGCCATTGCAAAACTGGCAGAAGACCTAAAATGTCAAGACCAGCTGATGTGTTCCTATTTTTTGAATACATAATTTGATAGATGAGGCAATTGTTGATGATGTCCTTATTCCTAGTAAATGTTTTCAATTCATCTTTTTTCCTGGCTGGTGTAAAAAAAATACAGACTTTGCTTCACAGTTCAAGTGAAACTTGACATTGTTTTCTGTTATAAATCAAAAACCTAAGCATTGTCAGGCATCTCCCCTGAAGTATTTAGGGTGGTTTTTTATTATTATAACTATTTTTAACTCTCTAGTTGGTGCCTCCTCTTGTCATCCAATTAAGTTTTAAATGACATGATAAAAAAATATTCCATGTCCTCAAGTGGAACAACACAGCATAACCAAATTTAGCAAGAGACCAAGGGTGAGTAATCACCTCTGGTTTTAGAATCACTTTAATTGTTGGCAGGATATATAGTACTAAGTCTGAAGTGATGTTCAGTATCCATTAATTACAGCTTTGTTGCTCATTGATTCTGTATTGAACTTAATACATCACAATAGTATTTGAATTCCATGTTGAGACCATCCGTACAGCAGACAACTGTAAGCCTGTAAAGCCATTCCTCCTCCTCCTCACAAATGAAGAAGATAGCACAGCTGCAACAGCACAGAAAGGAAAAAGACTCCCAAAGGTGACCACCTTCTACCCTAGAAGGAGAATCAAGTAGTGATCAACTCCCAACAATCTGACTTCCAGTGCAATCCATGGCCTGTTACCAGAGCTATACACCTCAGCTTACTGATGTAGTTATAACAAACAAGCTCCATCTAACCTTACTGGTGCTCAAAGATGTTCAAAATAAAGTCTCAACTCCTAGGCATCTTTAAGAAACCAGTGCCTGCCATCACTGATCACTTCAGAATTCCTCACCTCCTGTACACAGCTTTGAAATTTTGGGACCAAGTCACTCACCACACTTTTCATGTAGAGCAAGGATCCCTTTTATCTTACAAGGGACACATTCAGATCAGTACATACAGACATTTCATAAGAAAGTACTGGCACTGAACTAGTGTCTTGTTATGGGTTCACCTAGGTGGGCCTAGATTTGGGCTCTGAAGTCTGGACTAGGCCGGAGCTGTCAGCTGACTTGAGCTGGGCTGAGCTGACAGCTGACCTCTTCTAGCCAGTAACTTTGTATTCCATACCACATTATGACATCATCTCCAGGGCAGTAGGAACCAGTGTGGGAGTGGTTAAGGCAGTCGCTTCTCAGCCCTCCTCTGGAGAGGACGCACGATGCTGTCCCAGGGGGGATGGAGAGGACCAGGCCCACCACTGGCTCACAGGGTACCTCAGGAAAGTAAAATGTGTTGTTCTGGGTCTCTCCTTTCTGCTTGGGTTTGTCTCCCTGGGGAATAAGCTTCTTCTTAAGTAATGTGTAGTTAGGACAGTAGAATTTGTGTGTTTGTTAAGAAGTTGACGTGGGGAACTTGTTGTTGTAGACTTGTGTGAGTGTGTATTTGTGCTCTCTTCTAATTGTCTCTTTCTTTCTGTGAAAAATATATGTAGATTTAGTATAAATGCAGTTTGAAGTGTTTTTTTTTCTTTCCCCTCTCTTTTCCTCCCTTTCCCTGGTGTTAGGAGGGAGGCTTTTCTCTCTGTGCTTGGGGGGGTTGGCAGTTGCTTATCTCAAACCAAGACAGTTAATGGTGCATTGGCCGGGAAACTTGGGAGCGACGGAGGACCTTGGCGGGTGTCCCAGGATCTTGGCAGGCTTCCCGGGAGGATTGTTGTGGAAACATAGATTGATAAGTGCCTTGTTTAAGTACATCCAGAACAGAAAATGTAAACAACTCTCCCTTACTGTTGAATGCTCGTTTTCACTGTTTCACTGTCTTTGTGAGTTCAAACAGCTCGGCTGGTGCCTGCTGTGAATGCAGCCACTGCAGAAAAGAGAGGCCCATGTAAGCTGTTCGTGTGTGGCAAGACACGGCTGTTTGAGTTGAATCCCTGAGGACTCATCATGTGAATGCTGATGTGCCCAGGAGCTGATGAGGAGCATCTCACCTGGACTGGCATGGGGAGGAGGTGTTCCTGGCTCGATGGGCCCATCGTGCCTCAGGCCACCTGCAGGTGGATAAAGTCGAGGGGTGGATTTAACCGTGAACACTATTCTTAAGGTTATCCACAGTTGTGAAGCGTGCTTGCCATTGTGAGACCCCAGTGAACGAGGAAAAGAGGTGCTGCGGAACCCCCTGCAGAGAACCCAACAGATGCGGCGCCCAGAACCAGCGCCCGCAGTGCTGAGCGACCCGCAGGAGCCGGGGCTGTCGCTGGCGGGGCTGCCATCAGGGCTGTGAGTGAGCCGGGGGAGGCTGCAAGGCGTGAGAGGCTGTGAGCTGTGAGAGGCCACGAGCCGTGAGAGGCTGTGAGCCGTGAGAGGCCACGAGCCATGAGAGGCCACGAGCCGTGAGAGGCTGTGAGCCATGAGAGGCTGCGAGCCATGAGAGGCCGCGAGCCGTGAGAGGCTGCAAGCCAAGCCAGGGCTGCGAGCGAGCCAGGGCTGCGAGCTGCCGGGGCTGCTTCTGCCTCTGCTGCTTGCTTGTGCTGCTGTCGGGGCTGCTTCCGAGGCTGCCAAAGCTGTTAGGACTGCTGCTAAGGGGGATGGGTCACATGGTGAACTGTAGTACTTCTGTGTGACTGAGGAAAAAGACATGAAGAGAAGCCTGCGTAAGCTGTTGATGTGTGATGGGACACTGCCATTTGAGTTGAATCTTTGAAAACCCGTCGTGTGAGTGTTGATGTGCCCAAGAGCCGAGCCAATGAAGAACATCACACCCTGGACTGGCTGGGGGAGGGTTCTTCCTGGCTCAATGGGCCTATGATGCCTCAGGCCACCTGTAGGTGGATGAGGCCAAGGGGTGGATCTGACTGTGAACACTATTTTAACCCCAGTGGGAAACTAGAGACTCCTGAGGAGAGGATGGTAACCCTACTGAAAGACATGAACCATCAGATAAGATGACCTGAGTTGAACAGCTATGTTTCCATCTGAAATATCTACCCCATCCTAATGGACTCTTAGCCACATTATGGAGGGGTGGAAAACAGCCCTGGAAAAGCAAAGAGTGTTTAAGCATGAGAACCTAAGATATGAGTGACATAATATGGTATGGAATAAGGGGTGGAGAATGTTATGGGTTCACCTTGGTGGGCCTAGATTTGGGCTCTGAAGTGTGGACTAGGCCGGAGCTGTCAGCTGACTTGAGCTGGGCTGAGCTAACAGCTGACCTCTTCTAGCCAGTAATTTTGTATTCCATACCACATTATGGCATCATCTCCAGGGAAGGAGGAACCAGTGTGGGAGTGGTTAAGGCAGTCGCTTCTCAGCCCTCCTCTGGAGAGGACGCACGATGCTGTCCCAGGGGGGATGGAGAGGACCAGGCCCACCACTGGCTCACAGGGTACCTCAGGAAAGTAAATTGTGTTGTTCTGGGTCTCTCCTTTCTGCTTGGGTTTGTCTCCCTGGGGAATAAGCTTCTTCTTAAGTAATGTGTAGTTAGGACAGTAGAATTTGTGTGTTTGTTAAGAAGTTGACGTGGGGAACTTGTTGTTGTAGACTTGTGTGAGTGTGTATTTGTGCTCTCTTCTAATTGTCTCTTTCTTTCTGTGAAAAATATATGTAGATTTAGTATAAATGCAGTTTGAAGTGTTTTTTTTTTCTTTCCCCTCTCTTTTCCTCCCTTTCCCTGGTGTTAGGAGGGAGGCTTTTCTCTCTGTGCTTGGGGGGGTTGGCAGTTGCTTATCTCAAACCAAGACATGTCTGAAACTCATATATGCCCTCATCACAGAGAGAATTGCATTCTAAAGTGGGTAGTAGTGTATTTGACTACACTTCCAAGGAGACTTAACCTTTACACAGAAAAAAATGGATGGTGAGCAGTATCACTGTGCTTGTTGGAAAGTGTCCACGTGTTATGCCAGTAAGAATAATGTTTAGCTGCTTGAAAACAACTTTCCCCTGAGATTATTCCCTTAAATTTACTGCTTGCTCTAGCCTTTCTATAGAATACAGATCATTTGTTCACAACACTGCAATTCCACAGAATCATCTGTTTTGTCCCTTTAACGTCAAGGCCTTGCTAATACTCCACTCCATCCTCATTACCAGGATGACTGCATTAAACTGCTATTCATAAGCTTTCAATAATGAGAAATCTAATTCAGTTTCTTACCAGATTTTACTTTTCAGGATTGTTCTTTTGTGAAGGGTGAGTTTGAAATTTAGGTTAACTCCTTTTAAACACAACTCATCAGAAGTCACCTATGAACAGGTACAAAGTACTTCTGAAGTGGGTCTGTTTTACTAATTCAGCACACAGGTAACCAGAGAGCTAAGCCATGGACTTTCAAGTGTTAAAGGAAGTTTATTGCAGACACACTGTACAACTGCAAAAACTCAAAGCTGGGTGGCAAGAAGCAACACACCCAGCAGGACTTCTTGCCCATACACATAAAAGGGCCAAGGCATGTGCACACTGCCCTCTGGGTTGTTTTTTTGCAGCTTGTTCCCTTTCTTCTTCTCTTCTCTTACCCCACCTGTGGGAAAGAATGCTTCCCTGGAGCTTACAAACACCTTCTTTGATAAGGGTTTGACTGTTTTGTCTGTCCTGGCAAAAAAACAGCTCAGAGGGAAAAAAAGAATGTAGTTACTCTCATACATTTACTCTCAAATTTACATTTTTTAGCCACAAAAGATCTCTTGAGCAAAGAGAACTGTCCAAACCAGTTCATCTCCTTGCCCATTTCTTGCACAGGATCCCCCTCAACCTCCGTAACAGAGCCCTCTTTTCTCCAACTTAATGTAAATTAAAAAATTAAATAAAATAAATGTAAGGTCACCAAGAAGGAAGTAGAGACAAAGTAACACTGTTTACTGAAAGGAAAGAGAAAAATAAACAAAACTAAACTACAAGTAGCCAACAACACAGCGAGAGTGTCACCCAGAGAAGTCTCTATCTCCAGTTAAGTGTTGCCGAGCCGGTAACTGAGGTTTCTTTAGGTGCAGTTACAGCCACAGCCAGCAGGAGGTGCTGCGGGGAACAGTCACCGCGCATGGGGCATCCCCTGCGGGCACCAGCGACCCGCAGAGCAGGGCTGAGGTGGGACACACCCTCGACCCGGCACGCCTGAGGTGGGACAAGCCCTCGACCCGGCATGGCTGTCACAGTGACGGTTCCCAGCTCTTGGCTGCTGGAACCGTCTGTGGTGGCACAGCGCGGGGCTGGAGGGGCAGGTGACTGCAAAGGACAGGGAGGTGGCAGCTCCTTGTCAAAGGCTGATCAGGGAACAAAGAGGGAGTTCACGTGCTGCTAGTGGTTCATGTATCCCCTAAACTCTCACTCCATTTCACACCATATTCCCCCTTTCCCCCTGTTCCCGCCCGGGGTGGGGGTATGTGCTGGTTGCTTTGTGCCTTTTCATTGTCCGTGAGAACCCTCGTGTGGTGGTAAGGGGAAAATTCAAGCAGGGACTTTAAAACTCTAACAATGTCCTTCCAAAAAAGCTGTCATTCACAAGCCACAACAGAGGGTAAACGCAGAAGAAGAGGTCTTGAATGGCTATACAAAGCTATCTCTAAGACATCTTTAGACCCTCCGTTTCCACTAGGTGTTCTGGCATAGCAGTATCTTCACACAACTGAAAACAGGCACTCTTGTGTTCCCACAAGTGTGTCTTGCCAGGCACTGCTGTGTCTGGATAGTGCTGGATGCACAGCAACACCTTGGTCACACAAGAGATCCTTTCTAAAGCAAAGTAATAGCAAAATGGCATTCTGACTAAATATGCCTTGGATACTATCACAGTGCAGAACACATCTGGTGCTTTAGTTTTGGTTAACTGGGAAAAATTTTTGGTGAATTTGTTCGTACCACCACGTGGTTTGGAATGTGGGGCACCACACCCTTGGCTTCCCCATCTGAGCTGAGGCTGGGAAGAGACTGATGCCAGCATCTCAGGACCTGCCAGAAAGGGGGGCCATGAGTGAAGCATCACGGGAGCTCAGGAGACAGGGGATAAAATCACAACCCACAACTTTCTAGGTTAGAAAAGACCTTTGCTCAAAACCCATCAACCTAACCTCAAAATAGCACTGGGTAGAATAAGAGGCAGGGTGCTGACAGTGTTAGAGCAGGTGGGGGAAACAAGGTGCAGTAAATGAAGTTTGGAAGTGAAATGGTGCCCAGCTGTAGGAAGTCTGAGATATTTTACTCCACATCAGCTTTCCATTGTTGCTTTTACGTGCTAGATACGTATCAATAGAAGATTTTGTGTGGAAATAAGGGAGGTTTCCAGGGAAACAGCCAGAGGAGCTGATACTTTAGGGAACAAACTGGCAAAGAGCCTCTGTTCCCTGCACATTCCACACCTGTAGTGGAGCTGCTGGTCCAGCCTCAGAAGCAGGAACCAGAGGCAGAGGGAATCAGTTAGAAAACAAACCTGCAAAATTTAATTCGTTCCAGGAGCTGCCAGAACAGCAACAGGACATTTGGGATGGCTCCATCCTGGAAAGCAGAGGTTCCCTATTTCCATGCCAAAGCACATACATTACAGGAAAAAACACCCACAATAGGAAAAAATACCCCTGTAGTTCCATTACAGTGTCAAACCACCAGAAAATGGAAGCCATGAGCTTGTTCCATGGTGCTTGTTCAGGATGTGACAGATGACGTGACAGTGGCTGTGTGTGACATGCAAGTGGCTCTGGTGCGCTCCTGCTCCCACTGTGCCATGTCCAAGCTCGAGACACCTGAAGGCCACAGGGAAGGGCCATGGTGAGGCTGTGCTCTTCATCTTGGGCAAAGTGGCCACAGCTATAGCAGGGCAGTCTGAGCCCCCTGGTTTAGGCAGGGGTCGGTGGTCATGGGGAGATCCTTCCCCTTCCCAAATGCTCCATGTTGAACTGAGGGGCTACCGAGTTGCTGTGGCTCCTTGCTCTGTGCCAGGGCCAGCTGCCTTACCAGCCCAATACCAGTTCCTGCAAGGTAAGAACCTGCTGGCAAAAACCCACAGGGTCTCTGCCCCTCTGCCCTTCTCATTTCCCCCAAAGGTCTGCCTGTGTCCCCACCTGGGAGGGCAGCTGTCCCTACATCCTCTGGCACATCCTGCATGGCCCAGAATCCACAGCTTTGCCACAGAACAGCCCCAGTCTCTCATGTCTCTCCCTGCCTCGCTCAGTTCCTGTCCCTGCCTTCTCCACGGCCCTTCGTTGGGAATGCTGCTCTCGCCCTGCGTGCTGTGCTGAACCAGGTGTGGAGGGGCTGGATCCTGCATGCTGTCTGCAGTGCTGAGTGTTGGCTGCTTGGCTGGTGTCCCAGGGACAGGGGCTGGGGTGGCCTTGGATTGCCTCCCTGTCAGCCTGCAGCAAGGTCAGGCTTTGGCAATCCCGAACCACTGTGAATGAGCAGGAGTGGGGGAAGCCTGGGAGGTTTCTGCGAGCAGGACATGGTGCTGCTGCATGGAGGAACTCCCAGGTCCCTTCCCATGCCTTGTTACCTCCTTTGCTCAGGGGTTTAAAGTCCCCATGCTGAAAGGGAAAGTACATGGGTGAGGATGTTCAGGGGCTGCAGTGGAAAAGGCTGGAGGGGAACAGCCACTTAAGAGGAAAAGATGTGATGGAGAGGAGGTATTTGAATCTGCACATCTCAGGGCACAGCATCTGCTTAGATCCGGATCTGGTGCCGGGCTGAGCTTGACACTGTCTGTAAAGGAGGCTTTGGTGAGGGTGCAAGTAACCTTCCTCCCTGCAGATTCTCGCATGCTTCCTTTTCTTTTCTTCTGCCTCACTTCTGGAGCAATGGTCAGGAGGGGTCAATATGTACTTTTGCACCCAGAAGCATCACTCCTTCCCTCACAGCTGGGAAGCACAGTCTGTGAAGACATTTGCTCTGTCTTCCACTACACGCTGGTAAACTGGCTTGGCTGTGAGGAGGGAGGGGGAGAGGTGCTGCTTCCCATGCCTTGGGCTGCAGCTGGGATGGACATGTCAGTGGGTTCACTGTGCCTGGTGGGACACAAGGAGAAGGGGCTGAGAAAGGCTGTCTGAGAGAGCACTCCAAACCAGAAGCCTGATGGTGCTGTGCCTGAAACTGGGGGCTCCCTGGGGGGACATAGCTGAGTTCTGGGGCCTTTCTGCAGGGAGAGGCCTGGGGTACCAACATGGGGAACTTTTGCTTTATCTGCTCTGGAGGGAGCCCCTGCAGGGCAGAAAGAAAATGGAAACCTCATTCAGCAGGGAGGGCAGACCGTGGTCCAGGAGATGCTGAGTGCCAGACTGACCTTTAGCACTCCCAGCAGAGCCTCTCCCTTCCCTCTCCATGATAAGCAGGCTGTCCTCAGGGCTGTGACTGCCACAACAAAGGTCCTTCTGCATGAGGAGCAGCACCAAGAGCAGCCCTGGGAGCAGCTCCTCTGGCTCCAAGATCAGGAAGGCCAAGACACCCCCCAGATCACTGTCATGGGTGGGAGTGGAAGGCCAAGACAAAATTTATTAAAGAAGGCCTGCCACAGAGTCACAAGGTGCAAAAAGGATTCTCTTGCTTTCTAGACTTCTCAGAGAGGAGTCTAGGTGTGGCTGGATCCAATCTTAGCCTCGGTTCATGTCAGTGGTTTACATTTAAGGAATCATAGAGGTGTGACTGAAGCACTTTTGTTCTTCAGGTCTTAATGATGGCAACCTGAGAATATTTATATAAAAGGAATCATTTATTAGTACAAGTGATCAGAAAAATAAACAAAATAAACAGACTAGACAATAGATGCAAGATCTTAATCGGGTTGGACCAGGGGTGGAACCAGGGCTGGACTGAGAAATGTGTAAAGCAATGATTGGAGGGATCTTATTATAAAAGCCATGGAAACAAGAACTGGGACACACATGCATGTCATCCTGTATTCCTGTGGGCTGTAGGCCCTGTGATATTAAAGGACCTTTACTTTTTATCTTACCCTACACTAATGCGGCTCGGAGTTCTGCTTTAGGGGGGGGTCACCCACAGCATCAGTTTGGCATCCCAAGGTGGAAATCAGAGAATCCAGCACCCTGGAACCACGAGGGACTCCAGAGCAAGAAGTTTCATCCTTCAGGAATTCTCTACTGCTGGCACATTTTGGAGGATTCCTTCAGTGACCTTTGAAACTCCTAACAACCGGGTAAGATAAAAGGAGCAGTTCCTTTGGGTATTTTTGCTAGCAAACTAAGGGAAGGTTTTTCCCTGGAACTGGGAATAAGTTGGGCTGGGAGGTATAGCTGATCTGGCCAGTCAGTTTCTCAGTCTGGTGGGCAAAAGTGTGTTTTGGCTGGGTGAGGGACGGTTTGGTCCCTTGTTGCTTCGGGAAGGGCAAAGCAGAGTGCTCAGGGGTTTCATGTTGGCTGAATGCAGCTGGAAAGGAGAGGAATATCTCTCTGGGATTACATCACTCTGTCTTAGCCTGAAGCGGTAACACAGCACTTGGAGGAGTGATCTTGCTTGGTATTCCTGAGGCCAGCAGTTCAAATCTGGGTGCTGAAAAGTTTTTTCCCTTGCCTGTAACTTGTCAGCATGGGTTGTACACAATCTGTGGAAGAGGAGACTCCAGTGGAGTCCCCTCTAGCTTTGGTTTTGCGCAAATGGAAGCATCTAACAAGCCCTGAAACATCTTTGAGAAGGCAAGTGTTACGAAAAGAGAAACGGTGGGAAGAGATCAAATATGCAGAGCGGGGAGGCTTTCCCAAGGTTGCTCTGGCAAGCACAGTCACTGATAAGGCAGCCCTGGAAAGGGGGGCCAAAAGGAATGTTGCAGGGACTGCAGAGAGCAGCGTGGGGCGGGAAGCAGCAGGCTCATTTCCCCCTTCCTCCCCTTCTGCTGCCCAGCAGTCGGCCTGAGCTGTACAGAGGGAGGCAGCACCCTCCCTTCCCCCTTTCCCCACCTCTGGCGTTTCCAGCTATGCAGAGGCAGAAACAAGCGAGGGAAGAGTAGCAGGCACTGCTGTTGCTGGGCAGCCAGCTTGTCAGGTACAGAAGAACAGGGAGACCAAAGCAGTGGATAACACCAGGATTGCAGAGGAGAACAGTCTCCTTCCTGCCTTCCCTTCCCCTGTTCATAGCTGTGTGAGAGAGCAGTCAGTTTCGTGTTTTAATGAAGCAGTGGTTTGCATCTTGTCTGTTGTTGGAAAAGAGGATTTGTATCAGTACCTCTGTAGTAAAGAAAGAAAAGCAAAGATAAGCTGGGGCCAGCCTGGTGGAAAGGCTAAGGCAAAGCAGAGTTTCTGGAATAGAGTGGCTGTCCCTGAGCTCAGGGAGCTGGGCTGGAAGAAGCCAAGACAAGCGTGGCTGTGGCACAGCTTCTTGCATTCAAGGCTGGTCCTAGCCTGGGAAATTAACAAAAGGAATAATCTTAACTTTCTAACTTACTTTTCTTTTAAAGACCATGAAGGGTCTGTGTCCCCAAAGCGAGAGAGTGGGAGTGTTACCGTTCCCTTGAGAAAGAAAGTACCTTTGCCACCTCCTGAGGAGGCAAAGAGGAAGGTGTTTTCTCTGTGTTCCCCTATCGGAGAGGGAGCAGGGAGAGTTGCCACAGAGACCCCCTGTAAACAAATGAGTAACCAGAAGCCCAGCAGCTTTTGGGAAGGAGAAAACTCCGGAAACGGGCTGGGACCCCCAGAGCCCCCCAGGAGGCTGTCCCGGCGGATACAGGGATGCACTGAGATTGTTCCGCAGGTGCGGGGATACACTGAGGCTGCTCCCGGTGACACCGAGACAAGCGCACATGCAGCGCAAGCAGAACCCCTTGGAGAAGCAAAGCTTGGCATAGTGGCAGTCCCAGGACAGCCAGGAGCAGGTTCCACCAGAGCCGTGAAATTGACTTCTGCCAGCATCGCTCCACCTGGAGTGGCGAGCGGAGCCAGCAGAGAGGGGCCAGGCACAGCAGGGTTTGTAACAGTTTTAGTTGGGCACAGCTCGACAGGTACTGAGGGTATAGTGTCAGCTTATACAACCCTCAGATGGACTGACTGCATTTTTTTCTTTATGCACTTGACAAAATGGTTTGGTCGATGTGACTGGTGCACATGGCAGGGGCCACACAGACCAGTTCATTTGACTGAGAGCACACTCTGGTCAGAAATTCTACAACCACTCCCAAAGCGGAGATGAAACTGAACTGATGCCATTGGAGTTTTAGAATTGAGGTTGAGAAATGAACTGGAGTGATATCATCCCCCTATCCAGTGGGAGGGCTTGGCCTTGTATCCTGAGGTATATGAGGCTCCTCTATCAGAACCAGCCCCAGGAAGTAACACCAGATCCATTGAAACTGAAGAGAGAAGTGATGACAAAGAGGACTGCTCTACATTAACATCAGCATCTCTCTGGGAGAAGAGCAGAGACCAGATACCAGAAAAGACACCAGGGGTGAAGGTCCCAGACAGAAATCCATCCTGTCCCTGCTGTGGGAACTGGATAGACAGAGTGCCTGGGCTGGTTGAACATCTGAAAGAAGTCCATTGGAAAATAAGAATTATGTTCCAGTGTGGCATATGTGGTAAGGAGAGTGAGAAGCACCACAGTATCACCTGTCACCTCCCACTTTGTAAAGCAACTGTTGAAGTGGCTCCAGCTGGGCAGGGGACCTGTGAAGTATGCTGGAGGGGTTTCCAGACAAAAATCAGCCTGGGACAGCATAGAAGACTTGTACACCCTGGTACAAGAAACATGGAAAGGATTGCTGCCTCCCACGCCAAACAGACGTCTGTCAGAGGAGCACACTTGCAGGTGATCAACGATGAAGAAGAGGAGTTGCTAAAAAAACTCGTCACAAGCTATAAATCCAAAAAGAACATCAATAAACTGATTGTTGAACAGATTCCATCCAAAACTGCAAAACAGATCAGTGATAAAAGGCAGTTGCTGGAGCCTGTGAAGGACAAAAGAGAAGACCAGGACTTAGATTTACAGGTGGAGGAAGAATGGTAACAGCTTGTAGGGGAGGAGTCATCGAGGGTGGGGCAACTGAAGGCCCATTATCCCAGAACTGTCAGGGACTGGATATCATCCCGGAAGATTCACACCTACCAGGGGCCATTCAGAAGGATACTTGACGGACAGCAGGACCCATTGTCAGTGGTGAATAAAACAACTCAAGACTGTTCAGAATGCCTGAGTGTGATGTGCCAGATTGGCAGAACACCAGCCACTAAGCAGAAACACCAAACTACTCAGGGTCCACACCATGGGAAAACATCAAAGAGCTGGATGAAAGAGAGAGCCATTAGAAAAGCACAGTATCTGTGCTTCCAGCGATTGTTCAGTCTGGACAGAGGGAAATTAGCGAGTATCCTCCTAGAGGATTTAGAGCCCATGAAGAGTGAGATACCACTTCAAGAGTTACACTCCAATCAAAATGGGAGTCACCCAGAACATTTCAAATCTATGGGGCATTTCATTCAAAAGGACAGGCTGACAACAATGCCTTCTGTACCATGACTACGGCAGAGGAAATTTACAAGAACGCAACGGAGATGCCTAAGAACTCTGCTCCAGGGCCAGATGGGATTACACTGAGGGGCTTTAGCAAAAGGGACCCCAAGTACTCCCAGACTGCAGAAATTTTCAACTTTAGGAAAGATCCAGAACATGGTGAGGTGCTGCTGGACTGTTTTAATATTAAAGTTGACCAGACCTGAACGCCTGAAGGACATCAGCAACTGGAGACCTATTACAATTGGATCAATCATTTTAAGACTGTTTTCCAGAATACTGTCTGCAAGGCTGGCTTAGGTCTATGCTCAATCAACCCAAGGCAAACCCAAGGTATTTATACAAGCAGCAAATTGCTCCGAGAACGTAAAACTGCTACAATTGTTAATTCAGCATGTGAAAAGAGAACACAGAGAGTTGGGAGTGGTATTTGTTCACATCGTGAAGGCTTTTGACACTGTGAGCCATCAGCACATCCTCATGGGTCTGCAACAGAAAGGAGTGGATCCAAACATTACCAACCTGATCAGAAACATGTATGAAAACATCTACACCCATATCAGTACAAAGAACAGAAAGACTGATCAGATTAAAATGCAGGCTGGTGTGAAACAAGGTGATCCAATGTCACCACTCCTATTCCATCTAGCTCTGGACCCTGTGCTGTGCAAACTGGAAGAATGTGGAAAAGGATTCCAACCAGAAAGTAACAGTTACAGCAATGACTTTTGCTGATGATTTAGTATTGCTTAGTGGATCCTGGGAAGGAATGAAAAACAACATCAAGATCCTAGAGACCTTATGCAAACTTACTGGTCTCGGGACACAGGGAGAGAAGTGTCCCTCATGTCTTCTAGATCAAGCCATCCATCAATGACTACCTGGCATGGGCAGTTAACAGCACACCCCTCAACATGATTGACCCTGGCAGTTCTGAGAAATTCCTGGCCCTTCAAATTGATCCTTGGATCAGCACAGCTACACCAGAACTATCTGAACAGTTAGGACATTGTTTGCAATGGCTCAATAGAGCACTGCTGAAGCCATTCCAAAAGGTGGACATTTTAAAAACATTCTCCATCCCCAAAATAACCTCTTTGGCAGACCATACAGACATTAAAGCAGCCTTCCTTGACTCCCTTGACACAGATTTGATCAACTGTCAAGGAATGGTTGTACCTTCTATCGAGCACTTGTGACATCATCCTATATTCCAGCACAAAGGATGGAGGTTTGTGCATTGCCAAATTAACAGGACTGATTCTGAGTGCTCAGGCCCAAAAACTGCATAGACTTGTGCAGTCTTTGGACAAAACAATCAAGACAATCTTGAAAGAAGAGCACATTGAAAACACACATGAGAACTACAGATAAAAGCCAGAGGAAGAATGGCGTCCATTTGGGAATGCAAACCAGTACTGGAATCCTCTGACTATGGGATGAGGAAAAACCATCAGAATGGGAGGTACACACACAAAAACCCAGTTACCTGAGACCTTGCAACTGGAGAAAGGTAGAATTCAAAAAGTGGACTAAACTTTTGTCCCGAGGCCGGGGGGTTGATATTTTTGAGGCTGACAAGATCAGCAACTTTTGGACTGACCATTACAGAGACATACCTCATAGGAAACTCCTGACAGCTCTTCAGCTGGGAGCCAACATCTACCCCACAAGAGAATTCCTGGCAAGGGGTAGATGGAAAAATTGCATCAAATCCTGTAGACACTGCCAATCCAAAGACAAGACATGCTCTCACATTATCAGAAACTGCCCTGTCATTCAAGACTTCAGCATCAAAAGACACGATTATATATGACAACTGTTGTCAGAGGTTGCTAAGGAAAAGGAGCCTCACATATAAGACAACAAAATGAATTATACAAACTGGATCTCATATTTGTAAAGGATAACAAGGCCTATGTGATTGAAATGACAGTGCAATTTGAATATAACATCACAACTTCGAAAGCAGCTGTGAATGAAAAGGTGAAGCAAGACCAACATCTTCACAAGCAAGTACAAGATCTAAGAAACATAGGAAGTGGTTTAATAAGAACTATGAATTGTTGAGTGCCCTGGGTCTCTTTAAGCGGAGGGAAGAGAAGACAACCCAGGCTCTGCTCTCCAGAGTGCTCTTCACATCTGTAAATATTATTCCTATGTTTGTTGTTGCATCCTAATTTTGTTGTTTTGTTATATTATTTCTGCATATATGTTATTAATATGCTATCAATAAACACTGCAACAGCTAGGGATGCAGCACTGCCACAAGCCAGTAAGATCAGGTTTGCAGACAGTGGGAATATAACCATGACACAGCATGTAACACCAAATTTTGGACAAATCTTTACTGATTTTGGCCAAGGTGGACAGAAAGAGGGATGTATATAAATTATATGTCCTCCAAAACCAGCCAAACGCAGCATCATCTAATCATTGATGCACATGAATGGATGAATGAGATTCCCACATAACCCCCATTCCCATCTCCCTGTGCCACTGTGGGGAAGGAGGGAGGGAATAAGGGATAAAGTGAATCCCGGTGGGTTTTTAGGATTTATTTCCCATTTCCCTGCTCTGCCTTGATTGGTCACAAATTCAATTAATTTCCCCAAGTGGTGTCTGTTGTGCCTGTAACAGCCATCAGTGAGTGACTCTCCCTGCCCTTATCCCAGCCCTCAAGCCTTTCCTTCTGTGTTGTGTCTCCTGCCCGGGTGAGGAGGGCATTGAGGGAGAGCTTTGGTGGCACCAGGCAGGGCCAGCCCAGCCCAGCCCAGAAATCTCTTCAATAATTCCATCGGCTCCATCGGTAACGCCGCCACAGAAACACAAACAGGGCAGAGCAGGACAGTGGGAGGAGGCAGGTGGCGCCGGAGGGGAAATCTTCCTCCGAGCAGGCAAGGAGAGGAGGAGCGAGAAACTGGTGCAAAGCCAAGGGCAGAGGAGAAGGGACGAGGCTGGAGGGTGGAAGGCGGTGGGCGCGGCCGTGGGGCAGCCGGGCCTTTGCTTTGCAGATCTCTGGGGGGAAAGGAAGCGCTGTGAGATTCATCATTGAAAAGAGAGGAGAAACAGCAGGTGGTGGAAATCGCCGCCGTTTGGACTCAGTTTCTCTGTCTGGATGAGAGAGGCCGAGAGCCCCCGAGCGCCGCTGGACACTCCTCCCTGCCAGCGCTGGCCCCGCTGGGTCTGAGCTCTGGCTGGCGGGGCCGGAGGCCCCATCACAGCTCAGCGCCTGCTCCGCGCTCAGCCCGATGGGCCGTGGAGTCTGCGACACAGCCCCGCTGAGGGGGGGAGCACAGCCCCGGCGTTGGGGGGTAAAGTCCCGGTGTGGGGGGCCACGGCCCCGCTCTGGGGGCACCGGAGGGGGGGAGGCGGGGATCGCTTATCCGCCTCGTGCAGCTCCGAGCACACAGCCCCGGTTTGCGGGGCCGCCCGGCAGGCTTCAGCAGGTGCGGGGGCTGCGGGCGCTCCCCGCCGTGGCCCCAAGGACCGTGCACAGACCCGCCCTCCGCTGCCCAAGATGGCGCCGCCAGACCGAGGGGCGGTGCCGGGGCTGCGGAATCGCCGAGCGCCCATTGGCTACTTTGTCCGTCATTCATCGTTCCTGAGGACTGATTGGTCACGCCGGCGGGTGGGCGGGCCCTGTGCTCGGCCATGGCGGGCTCGGGCCTGAGTCGCTCGGCCCTGCGTGTCCTCCCCGGGCTCACCTGACCCTCGGCCGTGCCCTCGGCACAGGCGCTCCCGAGGATTCACCCGCAGGGACCGAGGAACGTCGGGTCTGGTCTCTGAGGCTTCTCTGCTACGATGGAGAGAAAGAAACCCAGGGGACACATTGTTCAGGCCAAGAGGAAGCGTTGAACACCTGCAGGGATCCCGAGGAACAGTCCCAATGCGGTAATGCTGGGAAAACCAACGCTCCGGGTGAGGGCGGGGGGTGGGAAGAGCTCTGTGGAGCACCAGTGGGATGGGGATGGAAGCCTTGGGTGGGTGTGGAGCAGCCCAGGCACACCTACACTAAATTCCATGCTGTGCCCACCTCTGGAGGCGCAAGATCCATCTCCAGGTCCTCAGACACACATTGGTGCCTGTGATAGATCCCCATCAGCTCTCCTGCCTTCCTGAGACCCAAGAGGGTCCCTGTCCTGGATGTGGCTCGGGATGGGCTGAGGATCCAGCACAGGAGGGCAAAGCAGAGGGGAGAGCACCCAGCCCAGCCTTGTCCTGGTGTTTCCTCCTCCAGGATACAACTGAAACAAGTCAGAGTGGCAAACATCCCACACGGTGCGTGTTCTCCTCCCTCTGAGTGTATTCCTGGGTACTCTCAGCTTCAGCCTGGTTGTGGCACTGATTGATGAGTCCCACCCAGGCACCCCCATGGGGAGGATCCGGGCTAGGCACCTCCATTCTGGGGAGATGGAGCATCCCACGATTATCCCAGCATTGAGGGATGCTCCCCAAGCAAAGCCTCCTTTGGGGGTGACTCCCTTTTTTCTCTATACTGTGGTCCAAGTGTCTGCTCCTCACTCCACCACACCATTGCTTTTTCCCCTAGAACATAATCCCTAGTTTCCTCCTTGCAGTTTCTAGAAAAAAAAAAAATAAATCCCATTTTCCTGCTTTTTAGTGCTGCCTTTGTGTCTCACTCAGCTTTCTCTCAGTTGTCATTTTGAGATCCCATGCCCCTCGGCTGGAATTCTGCTCTGTGTGCCCAGTCACTTGACCTGGTTTCCAAGGGAAATGCTGTTACTTTTCTGAGGCTGAGGTCAACTGGATCACGAGCCAGGAAAGGTGCAAGGTCCTGGAAGCTTCACTGGCCATCAGAAGCACCAGCGGTGGACTGGTGAGAACTGGGCTTGCGCCTCTGTGCCAGCTCCAGGGTGGGAAATGTGGGGAAATAAAGAGTATAAACCCAGCCCCAAACTTGCCTGCCCCCAAACTGGTCCCAGTGTTGGAGCCTGGAGCCAACTCCGTGGGAAAAGCCCCATCTCTGGGTAGGGGGTGGACACAGGTGTGAAAGAAGAAGTGGGAAAGGCAAGACTGGCCAAACCTTGATGTTTCTTTGCTTTCCAGACATCATTCTACCCTATAAAGGCAAAGGGTACTGATCACTTGGTCTGGAAAAGATGGAAAAGGGCTGGTGGTGGATCAGTGGCACAGCCTTCAAAGCCAGGGGGTGGTCCCTCTGTCCGTGCTGGAACTGGGGGTCAGCACCAGGGGCAGGGCTCCCTGTGGGTGTGACTGGAAAGGACCTGGGGGGCTGCTCCCCCCTGGAAGAGATTTCATGGGATCTGGTATCACCCGTTCTGGGATGGGGACCGTCTGTCTCTGTGTCCAGGCAGTTCCTGGCTTTCCATTGGGGGTTGAGATGGGCTGAGGTCACTGCCCACCAACCCCAACTATAGAATTTGAGAGCCTCAGACAAATGCTGCCTCTTCTCTCCTAGAGTGGAAGTCCCAGCTTTTTTAAGTTTTTGAGGGTAGTTTTCTTCTTCTCCTCCCTTTCTTACTGCAGCCCGCTCGGCATTGCAGGTTTGAGGTGCAGGGCAGGGCCCCGGGTGTGCCTGACCCCAGGGAATATCAGCTCGACCTGGGCACTCCAAGCACAGCTGGATCTGCAGCTGCCCCCGTGGCCACGTGCTCTGTTTCCCAGAGCTTTGGGAAGGGAAGCAGGAAAAAGAGAACTAGCTTGGGGAGAGCAGAAGGCAGGGAATTGTTCCAGAGGACTGAGGTGAGAGCTGGGCTGGGCTTGACACGCCAGAGGGAAGGGAGGGAATCCACAGGGACCTGGAGAGCAGTTTCACACAATTGGACTCTGAGCAATGTGATTGAGCTGAGCCCTGCTCGTTGCAGGGGTTGGGACTGGGTGGCCTTTAAAGGTCTTTTCCAGCCTGAACTGTTCTGGGATTCTGTGCATTTGCACTTTCATGCCACATTCTGCTCATTTTCTGGGCTTGCTTGGAAGCAGATTTTGCCTGTAAGTCAGACAAGTACAGACATGACACCTGTGTGTTGAATGAATGTCAGCAAAGTGATTTCCTTCCTGTTGGAAGCCAGTGAAAAATGGTGGGGAGGGAAGCTGGGAAAATGGTGGGTTTGGAATTTTTTAAAGTATATTTCCCTCCCAACCTCCCCAAACCCCCCAAAAGAATCACATGAAACCCCAACCTGTTCCCCCAAACTTAAAATTCAAAACAGCAGCAATAAATTATCCCAAACCAGTTATCCAAGAAACAAACCCCAAAAGACAAACACCACTCCAGACCCCTCACACTCTAGCAGGGCCCAGGTGCTTCCAGCACTCCATGTGCAGATGGTCTCAGGTGTGCAGGGAGGATCCCTCATGGAAGCTGCTTTCACTTGAACTGTGTATAGGATAGTATGTCTGTCATGTACAGTATTCAAATTAATGGGAAGGACAAAATTATGTTTTTATAATTACATATGAGGAACCGTTTCTCCTCTTGCTGTGTTTTCTCAGTAAAGCAAACTCCTTTAAAGGCTTTTATTACTGTCACGGCTCTATCGACCCCCGGCCCGAGGCACAGACGGCTGCTTCCCCTGCTCGGGGGCTCATCCTCAGCCCCAAACTGGTCCTGACCCGCCTGGGAAACGGGTTTGCAAATCCTGAAATACCCCGCAGAGGAATGACGGGGCAGAGGTCTCACCTGGGAGACCCAAATTCCCCTCCAGCAGTTTCCCTGCTGCTCCAATCCCTGCCCGGGCTGGTAGCACTGAGATGCCTCTGCTCAGCCGGAAGGTCACGGAATGAAAACGTGATGAAAAGGTTCTTTATCCATCGGGGCGATTTCCCGGCGTTTCTGGGCGGCAGCGGGACAGGCGGGGCCAGGACCGTGCAGGAGGACCGGGGTGGGAACACCCTGCTGGTCTCTGCCGCTGGAGCCGCTTCCCCAGCTCCGGCTACCACCACTCAGTCCCGCGGGGCGGCTCTTGGATTGTTCTTCATCCTTTTCTCTCTATTTTATTCTCTTCACACCTCCCACCCGCCTCGGCGCAGCCCTTCTGGGGACACCCAACAGTGCCCGTCCCTCGGGGCAGCTTTTCAGTGGCATGAGGGACAGGGAACACTCGGGGCAGCTTTTTATTTTATTTATTTTACTCTCTTTGTAGTTTATTCCATTACCCGCCTGATAAGCGAAAACGTCACAAAAATAACTGCTAAGAGAAGATTTTTCATTCTAACAGCAGCAAAGGTATTTATTGACAATGTTGGAGGCAAGCCAGTTCATACTGGACAAAAACTTGCCTAACTTGTTTGTGGAAAATAAGCTATTTTATAGTCTTAAGTCCATAGTTAACACCTTCTAATTTCCGTATTAATGACTGGGAGGAATCTTGGGCAGAGCTTTCTTTTTGGCTTCGAATTTGGGTAGTGGTCTCCTGACTTCATCCCTCAGGGTGGTCTTGAAGCGTCTTCATCACTGCTGGACTTTTGCCTTTTCTTTGTTCAATGACATGACCTGTAAAACTTGCAAAACCTTGGCTCTAACTGCAAAATCTTGGCTCTTTACCATTTTATCCTATTGAAATGTCTGGCTTAGTTTAGTGTATGGCTCCTGACATGGTACACTGGTCTCTGGACAGTTTGTACCTGGACAGAGTGGCTCCAGCACTTCATGCTGTTCATGGCCTTGCTGTGCAAACAACATTTTGCAGAGCAGAAATAGAAATTTCAGAAAACTGGGGGTTTTTGGTCTCTTTTCTCTTTCAGTCCCCCTGTGTTTCAAAGTATACAAAGTCTTTTGTTCAGTACTATTGGGTTTTGATATGCATGTACTACTGTAAATATTACTTTTTTTTTGGCTTTAATGCTTACTTTGTGCTATGGTTACACGTTGAGCAGGGCCAGCATGATTATTGCTGCTGCTGTAATTTTGTTTGGGTGTACCAGGGACTTTGAAGACTTGTGAGGTGGTCAGCAAATAGCTTATAAAAATGTCTTACTAGTGGTGGGTCTTTAGTTGTTTAACTTTGGTTAAGACAGTTTTAATGCTTTCAGTATCATGTTTAATTTCCTATAGCATGTGCTGAGGTTTTTTTTAAGTGTCTTAACATTTCTTTAAACAGGTTAATATCTATGCTAGTTCTGCAATTCAGGTACCTCATGATACAACATATAATTAAAGAAAACTTTAACATATACACAGCTATTGTTCACATAAAATGCATACACTGATACCTACACTGCTAAAATATTTAATAAAGGCTTGAAACTGTGGCTATTTTAAAATAAATGTTTGTGTTAAAATCATTATAGTTATTAAAAGTTCAACAACTTGTGTCAAGTGAAATTTGAGGGTTGTTGGTCTCACAGGTTCTGAGGTCTGTTTTTTTCTCAGGAGTTTTCAAGGTGGGCTTTTCTTTTATCCAGACTGCTGGGAACAGGGTTAGCAACATTTGAAACAGTCCATTTCATTTTCTTGTAGAGGGTCTCCTGAGAAATTCTTAACATACACAATCACTAAAGGTACATAAATAGAGTTTGCCATCAGACAATGTTATTTTATTTAACAGAATTTTAAGAACTTTTCTTGATTTGTTAGTTTTGCATGGGAATGTTTCTGGTCTCTCAGGAAAGACATCTGTGAAAACTGAAAGATAACAGAAACTACTCCCCTTTTTCTTAAGATCTAAAAAGTCAGTTTGCTAAATTTCACTTGAAAGGTGTTTTTTGTTTATTGCTCAGTTTTACAAAATGCTAAACTAATTTTTCAGGTAGTATCTAACTTTTTGTTATTATAATTTTTCATATATTTATTTGTTACCTGACTTTTGATGCACTATTTGACTGTTAGTTTTTATTTTTTCTGATACCAGGGCTGCTATTTGCCTTTTACATTTTCAGCAGCTTGTTTTGCCTTAGTTTTTATGTTACTTTTTGAACACTGTTACCTCTCTGGTGGCTTTTTCCAGTACATAATGCCCACTTCTGATGGGAGTTGTAGTGCTTCTAACAATTGCAGAATTTCTTCAATATATTTTCTTTGTGCAGTTAAAAGTCCTTTTTCTTTCATTTTTTTTTAATGCTCTGTGATCATGGACGATGCCACAGACATATTTAAAGTCAGTCCAGATGTTGATTCTGCCAATTCCAGAGCTCAGGTGCTCTCAGTCTTTCTTTCTGGGCTGAAGTTCCTGCAGGCAGAGGATTTTATTCAATTACCTTTTTTCACAAAGCTGCTACTGGCAGAAAACCAATCTTCTGCTTCCAGGAGTGGTTCTTCTTAAAGGTCTGGAGGGCTGGAATAAACTTCTTCCGTGGTCTCCAGGCTGTCAGGTACAAAAGGTTCAGCTCTGGGTTCACCTTCTAGGAATGGAGCTGGTTGACAATGTGAGTTACTTGAATACGTCTGAAATTTCCTGGCTTTGTCTGTGTTATGATCACTGCTGCTCTTTGCTTTGAGGCAGCTGACCCAACTTTTGCTCCCTTTGTCTAATTGCTCAGAGAAGTGGCTCCTGGCTCTTTGTCTGGCTCCAGCTGCTGTGCCAGGACCTCCAGGACTTTCCTTGCTGCTCATGCAGAAACAGCCCAAAGGGGCTTCCTCACGTCAGGCAATCCCAATGCCGGAGCCCTCGGGAGTTCTGGCTTTAGCTGCTCAAAGGCCTCATTTGCTGCAGGGTCCAGGTCATGTTGTCTTTAGCAGCTTTTAGTAGGTTATACAGCAGTTTTGCAATTAGCCAGGATAGCTTGGTATTTCAGGAACTGAGAGAGTGACAGTCAGGGGTTACCCTTCTGCTCCAGCACTGCTGGCACACCGACCTGTCATGGCCAGAAAGGCTCAGAGATCTCTCACTGTTCGTGGTTCAGGTGTCTGGCAGTGGCTTCTTCTTTTGCTGTTTTTGGGGAGCGTTGTCTTCAACAAACTCTGTATCTCAGGTGTAACACTTGCTTCTGTACCAGCTGCTTTTTCCTGTTGAGAGACTTAATACTTACTTAGCAAACTTGCAGTCCACAGAATAAACTCTTCCTGCTTTTCAGTGGTTATTAATAAGTTACACAAAAATTGCAGACGCAGATTTCTCCTGGTGGCAACTGCTATTGGTTTACATTTTAAAATCTTTGAGGTAACATTGTTCAAGTGAGCGGTGTGTTTGTCTGGTGTTTTTTCTTTTTAGCAAATATATTAAACTTTTTTATTAAATGCAAATACTTTCTGACTTTTTGCTAAGGAAAGACAGAAAAGAACATTTTTTAAATTTAATACTTTTTGTTTTCAATTACTGGTTTTGTTTCTGGTTGTACTTTTATTTAGATGGGGCTTGCCCATTTTGACTTACTTGGTGTGTTAGAAGCTCAGACTCAGGATACACTTAATCTAAATTTGATTAATATTTTGATTATTCTGGTTTGGTTTTACACAGTTTATAGCTAAACTTAAAGCTGTTATCAACTGTTTTTTTTCTTGAATTCAGTTTTACTTTGTTTAAATTAGATTACAGCTCCTAGATTTTTAACATATCTTTGCCCAATAAGGGTCTGTATAAATTTGGTAAACATACAAACTGATGTACTCAATTTGTTCACTTAGGGGATTTTAAAAGAAAGTTTTCTCTGGTTGACCAGTAGCACACCTGTGACTTGAACAAATTTACTGCTTTTAACAAAGACTGTAGTTCCAGTGTCAAGCAGCAACAGATTTTTTCTAATGTTTGTATTTTTATATTGGAGTTACTACTAAAATTTTAAATACCACCAATCTATTGCATAAAACCCTTACATGTATTAATTGCAAAACAAACAAATTCTAATTTTAGGTTTTATTCAGTGTGGCATGCTTATAGTTAATTTTTCAGCACTGCCACATTTTGGCAGGGTAGTGCCTTCAACAAAATGATCTCAGATGTTTTAGGTATTCAGTGACTTTTCTGAAAACAAATAAAACAACACAAAACAATAACTTCACACGAAACTCTTAACTTTTCTTTAAAAATAAGACATAGACTCAAAACTTTCAACTTTTCTGAAAACAGAACAACAGCACAGAAGACAGTAACTACACACACAGATCTTAATTTTAGCTTTTATCCAGTGGGGTATTTTATAGGCAATCTGTCAGAGGTACCACTCATCTACAGCACAATAGCCCACATTGTCAGAGGGGTCATAAACAAAAACTTATTTCGAACATAGTAATTTTTCTAAAACCAGAATTACACACACAGCTCTTAAAATGCACATCAGTGCTTAATTCTGAAGCATACAAAGTACATGCACAGACTCCACACTCGTCTCATGGCTGGCCACGTCTTATTCATTCACTGATCACACGTATACTCTAAATCACTTTAACACCTCAACATAATTTTTCACAGTATACAGGACAGCTCAGACACACAATGAGACCTGTGTGTCATTCACTAATCACACAAATTATTCAAAACAAAAATGCACACGAGAACTGGTACACACAAAGGCTTGGCTCAGACACACTTAAAACCTGGGCAAACAGCTCAGACACAGATGAGAACTTGGACAACAGCAGACAGGACAAGGCCACAATTTGCACAGAAAGAAAACCAATGCTGTTAAGAGCACACAGAACTGCCAACTGTGTCTGTAGGATTTTAACACTTAAAGCACAGAGTAGTATTTCTAATACAGAAAAGACAGAAAAACACAGGATTACGGAATTACAGGTACAGAAAGCTCTGTACAGGGAATAATTCCCTTTAAAGGGGGCATTGCCTACTGCTTCTGGAGGAATTTAATACCAGGGACACAGCCCGTTCTCTTTCAGAGGATTAACAGGATCCTATGCAGGTACAGATACAGGCACAGGTTCAGGCAGGAAGATGAACTCTGGGGAGGGCGTCTCGCTACCCCCTTCTCTTCTGCGCAAGACGTCTCTTGCATTCATTTTTCTGGAACAGGACAGGAAAACATAAATACTTTTTGTTAAAAATGCAGCGAGTTCTTTTCCACCCCTGTAAAAGCCACCGAAGAAGGGGGAGCCCCTCTAGGTAAAACTCACCTAGGGGCGCCCAGTGGGTCCCCAATCTCTGACGGATTGTGCAGCCAGGTGGAAACGTCCCGCTGGGTTTGCCAAATCTGATAAGCGAAAACGTCACAAAAATAACTGCTAAGAGAAGATTTTTCATTCTAACAGCAGCAAAGGTATTTATTGACAATGTTGGAGGCAAGCCAGTTCATACTGGACAAAAACTTGCCTAACTTGTTTGTGGAAAATAAGCTATTTTATAGTCTTAAGTCCATAGTTAACACCTTCTAATTTCCGTATTAATGACTGGGAGGAATCTTGGGCAGAGCTTTCTTTTTGGCTTCGAATTTGGGTAGTGGTCTCCTGACTTCATCCCTCAGGGTGGTCTTGAAGCGTCTTCATCACTGCTGGACTTTTGCCTTTTCTTTGTTCAATGACATGACCTGTAAAACTTGCAAAACCTTGGCTCTAACTGCAAAATCTTGGCTCTTTACCATTTTATCCTATTGAAATGTCTGGCTTAGTTTAGTGTATGGCTCCTGACATGGTACACTGGTCTCTGGACAATTTGTACCTGGACAAAGTGGCTCCAGCACTTCATGCTGTTCATGGCCTTGCTGTGCAAATAACATTTTGCAGAGCAGAAATAGAAATTTCAGAAAACTGGGGGTTTTTGGTCTCTTTTCTCTTTCACCGCCCATCCCTCGGTGCAGCTCTTTCAGACGGGGGCGGTGCAGACCCCCCAGTGCGGCTCTTTTATTGTATTCTCCTCTGCAATCCGTATTTCATTCCATCCCCACCCGCCCGTCCTGTGGGGCGGCTAATTCAGTACCACACCGGGGTGTCCCCACCCTGCTGCAGGGACAGACCCCCGGGCCCAGCACCATCTCTGCCCTCCACTTAGTGCAGAGGAAGGGGCAGGAGAGGGCAGAGTCAAAATCTGCATCCCCCTCCTGCTTCCCAGCCTGGAAACAGTTTTGGAGCTGCAGCTGCTGCTCAGCACCCACAGCTGGGGCTGCTTTGGGGCTGGTTTTATTTAACCTCTTGTTCTAGGAGAGAGAAGGAGCCTTTCCCTGGAGCAGAGTCCCTGCCCAGGGCTGGGAAATGGTTCTGTGTGGGAAGGCTGGTGGGCTCCATCCCCCCTGACCCACTGGGGGCCGGTGGGTGAAGGGGGTTTAGGAGCTGCCGTCCCCCCACCCAGAGAAATTCACTGGAGCTTTGATCCAAAACAGGCCTGTGGGCAGGTGGGAGTCAAGACCTCTGGGAGAGAGGAAAGGAGGGGAAAAGTTCTGAAGGAGAGATTTCTGTACCTCCATCCCCTTTTCCCACCTCTTTCCCCCCTACACTTGGTTTTCACCCCAAAATGCCCCAAGCTGCAGCCTGAAGGAGGAGGAATTTGGGGGCTGGGGACAGGAACAAAACACTGCAGAATGAAACCCGATTAAAAATTCAAGCATTTGGGCAGGAAAAAAACATCCTTTTGGGTGTTCCCTTTGCAAACACAGGCAGGGGGTTCTCACCTGGAGAATCTTTGCCTGTGGGAGAAGTACCAGGTGCAGGGGCTGGCAATAATTTTATCTACAGTGGTGATGGCAAGAACACCTGCTGGACATTGATGTGGGAGCTTTATATAGTTTCAGTAAATATAGAAGCCCTTTGGAGTTCCCAAGGACTAGACAACAGCATCCACAGATACTTCTACTCTGTGTCAGTTGTTTCTTGTTCTGCTTTTTTGAATTTTTTTTCCTTACAAGGGTAGTACAAATCACTGTAAACTTCAAAATATCAAGACTCAGCAAAAAAGGAGTCAAAACTATGATGATTGAGCCCAGAAAAACACTCCTAGAAGCTCTTCCTCTCTCATCTCTCCCATCTGGGGTTCTGGGGGTCTTCCCTGTCCAGGATGGGGGTCCTGCTTAGGGATACTGAGGGTGTTGGGTTTCTTCTGCCCTGACTGTGCTGCACAGTGCCAGGTTCCCAGAGATCCCGCTCTCTGGGTTCTACACTTTGTTGTCTCAGGGCTCCCGGGGGTCCCTCTGTCCAGGCTCCTCCTTCTCTGGGCCCCCATTTCAGGGTCCTGGGGCTCCCCCTTTGTCACACTTCCCCCTCTCCAGGCTGCCAGGGAGACCCCCGGGTCTCTCAGCTCTGTTATTGCCCCTCTCTGCTCCCCATCTCTACAAGTCCCAAGGCATCTTGTGTCCATAAAAAGCTCCAGAACACTGAGTTTCAGGCAAAAGATCCTCACAAACATCAAGATTATACCCTCCCTGCAAAACTCAAGATTTAGTCAAAACCCACTCAAAAATATGAAGATTTAGCAAAAAAAAAACTCACTCAGGATTTCCCCTTCTCTGATCTTTTCACTTTGAGGTTCTGGGGGTCCTGCATGTTTTGGGGGTCCCCCTGCTCTGAGGTCCCCGTCCTCTCCCCACTGCAGGGGGTCCCAGAAATCCCAGAGGTCCCCCTCTGCGGTCTCTCCACTTTGGAATTCTAGGATTCTCCCCTCTCCAGGGTCCCACTTAGGAATACCGGGGCTTCAGGCATCCCAGAGGTTCCTTCTCCCCAACTCGTCTTGGGGGTTCCATGGGTGGTCGCTCTCCTGAGCCCTCTCCAGGCTGCCAGGGGTCCCCCAGCTCGGCTGTCACCCTGCTCTGCCCTGCAAGCCTGAAATGGGGGTCCCGGAGACGGGGGACCCCCGAGAACCCGGAGAGGGGGGAGCTCGGAGAGGAAGGAGCCCCCAGCCCCCTGTGCCGCCCCCCAGTCAGGGCCGTGCTGGTGGTTCTAAATGGCTGTGTGGCTGAAGAAAGATCCGCCCACGTCTCAGGGGCCCGAGTCACTCCCTGTCCTTGTGATTTGTGGAGAAAAGGCTCTATATCCGATAAGGTTATAGAGAGGTACATTTATTCAAGGCCCAGGTGTGTGGGGAATAGCTCCTCCAAAAACATGCACACTTGGTCGAGTTAACAACTTGTTTATATGCAAGTAAGTTATACATATTCGTTATTTCTTCATGCATAAACACAATTTTCTTAGAAAAGGCAGGGTTATTATAAGGAGTTCTAAGAACTGATTTTTATCTTCTCCGCCCTGTGTGCCTCCTCCTTGCGCCTGCGCTTTTCCCCCCGGTAATTGGGGGCGAGGGTCTTCTGGTTGTCTTTGGGGATGAAGTTTGAAGTCTTCCTCATGTGAACTTTCTACCTTTGGCTCAAAACTGCTCCAAACCGGATCTTTTGGCAACTGTAACTGGTATAATTGGTCAGTTCCTCTAATTATCCTGTTCTTTTGACATATTTTCTGATTTATCTTTGTTACATATGGTGTCCAGTCTATTTTAGTTAGCATAAGAAGTCCCTAAAGCCCCTTAGTATAGAAGTTTCAAGGACAGGTCCTACACATCTGTACCTTATGATTTTTGCCATATGCTAAGCTACTTTATATAAAGTGATTTTTATAATGACTATTAAGCAAATTCTGTGGTAGATGTATCAATTAATAACATCATCCATCAATAAGGCTAAGTCTCTCCAATCACTTGTGCCCTGGGGCAGCCTCATGTGCGAACCACACTTCGGGGTGCTTTGTTCCCTCGGGAACAGCAGGCCCTTCGCCAGGGATATGCCCTTGTGGGTCCCCAGGACGTTTTTTTTTAGGGGATCCCTGTGGGGCTGTGGGGGGTGGGAGAGGGGTGGGGAGACATGGGTCCCCTCCAGGTGGGGGTTGGTCTTCCCGGGTCAGGCAGCGCCAGCTCCATCGCCAGCCCGGGACTAGCGGGTGGGACACACCAGGTTTGGGGACACCTTGGGAGGGCAGGGGTGTGTGTGTGTGTGTGTGTGTGTGTGCAGAAAACAAGGAGGGAAGAGCCCCAGGACCCTCCAGGCCCTTGAACAGCAGGCCCAGAGAAGGGGAAGCCTGGATAAAGGGAACACTGGGATCCTCGGAACAATGAAGTGGAGAACCTGAAGGAGAGTCGGGGAGGAGGGACACCTGGGACCCCAAAACATTGGCATCTCAAAGCGGCACCCCCAGCAGCCTGGAGAGGGGAGACCCCCAAAACCCCAGAGTGGAGAGACCAGAGAGGTTTCTGTGAGAGGGAAATCCTGGGAGGGTTTTTTGGGCTGAATCTTCACATTCTGGAGTATTTTTTTGTTGAATCTTGACCTTTTGGAGATTTGGGGGGCTTCAGCTCGATATTTCTTGTGAGAAAAGTCTCGGCTCGAAAAATTTTTAGAGAGATGAGTTGAAGGAGCAAAGCAAAATAGGGTTTAATGGCCAAACTGCACACACAGGGTGCCTCGCCACAGCGAAGTCGCCGGGGAGCACCCCGGGGAGGGGGAGGTCACCCTCATTTATTTCCTTCATGCCACGCCCTCTTCCCTCCCCTCCAGGAGTCCATCCCTCCCTAGTCCATGTATGGTCCTGTGCACGCTGGTTCGAGGTTACTCCATCACTTCACTTCTTCACTGCCTTCTTTGGGCAGTTTCTTGCTGCATCATCAACGCTGATTGGCCCATCCAGTCACCCTATCAGGCCCTACCACCGTCCGCAGGCCCTGACAACAGCCCCGTTGCTGAGGCTGCTGCCTCACAGACTGCCCTGACAACAGCCCCCCTTGCTGAGGCTGCTGCCTCACAGACTGCCCTGACAACAGCCCCCCTTGCTGAGGCTGCTGCCTCACAGACTGCCCTGACAACAGCCCCCCTTTGCTGAGGCTGCTGCCTCACAGACTGCCCTGACAACAGCCCCCCTTGCTGAGTCTGCTGCCTCACAGACTGCCCTGACAACAGCCCCCCCTTGCTGAGGCTGCTGCCTCACAGACTGCCCTGACAACAGCCCCCCTTGCTGAGGCTGCTGCCTCACAGACTGCCCTGACAACAGCCCCCCTTGCTGAGGCTGCTGCCTCACAGACTGCCCTGACAACAGCCCCCCTTGCTGAGGCTGCTGCCTCACAGACTGCCCTGACAACAGCCCCCCTTACTGAGGCTGCTGCCTCACAGACTGCCCTGACAACAGCCCCCCTTGCTGAGGCTGCTGCCTCACAGACTGCCCTGACAACAGCCCCCCTTGCTGAGGCTGCTGCCTCACAGACTGCCCTGACAACAGCCCCCCTTGCTGAGGCTGCTGCCTCACAGACTGCCCTGACAACAGCCCCCCTTGCTGAGGCTGCTGCCTCACAGACTGCCCTGACAACAGCCCCCCTTGCTGAGGCTGCTGCCTCACAGACTGCCCTGACAACAGCCCCCCTTTGCTGAGGCTGCTGCCTCACAGACTGCCCTGACAACAGCCCCCCTTGCTGAGGCTGCTGCCTCACAGACTGCCCTGACAACAGCCCCCCTTGCTGAGGCTGCTGCCTCACAGACTGCCCACCAAATCCGCCTGTCTGACCTGCATGTGGAGAAATCCCCCCCTTAAAGGGCCATTCTGCTTTTCCAAAAAGCAATTAACACAGAACCTTTTAATTCAACTGTTCAAATCAACCAAAACCCCTTCCTTCCACACCTCCCACAACAAACCCTCTCTTTTTATTTCTCACATTTCTGAGGGGGTTTTGGCTGAATCTTGGTGGTTTAGGTTTTTCTAGGTTGAATCGTGGTGTTTTGGATCTTTTTACAGACACAAGTTGCCTGGTGACTTCTAGAGATGGACTTGGGCAGGAGAAACCCCTAACCCAACACACTCACCTTGTTTTTCCCTCAAACCAGGATTTCTGCCCAGGCTTGGCTGCTCGTCAAGGTGAGTGAGGGTTGGGACAGGCTCCTTAGCACGTGCTAAGGCTTTGGAAACTTCTCCAGGGAGCATGAGCAACCCAGAGAGTAGGGAACAGGAGTGGGCAAACGGGCATGGCACGTCAGTGAGGGTGTGGCATGGCAGTTTGCACAGGCAGGGCAAGCAGGAGGGCACAGGCACCTCCCAGCTCTGTCAGGTGAGCTTTTCTGGTTCCCCTCTCCTCCTGCTGCAACCCAACTAGAGCCAGTAATGGTTTCCAAAAAAATGAAAGCTGTGGCTGCTGTTGCCACTAGCACTGTGTTAACACAGACAGAACCCTCCAAGAAAGACCCAGTCATTCAGGTCTGTGGCCCCACAGACTGTTTGAGCCTGGCATTAGTACCAGAGGACAGTGTGAGAGGCACCTGCGTGCAATGCGAGCGAGGGAACGATCTGCTGTGCCTGGTGGCAGAACTCAAGGGAGAGGCAGAGAAGCTGAGAAGCACTGAGGAAAGTGAACGGGAAATTGACCGGTGAGTCACACCCTTTGGACCCCTAAGGAAGTCCAGCAGGAGTGGTGAAGCCCTGCCCCTCCTGCCATCAGGCACATGGAGCAAACCGAGTGGATGGGGGGGAATGGAAACAAGTCCCTGATTGGAGACGTAAAAGACCCCCCGCTAGACCCCCATCACCTCCCTGGGTGCCCTTAAAGAACAGATACGAGACCCTAGACCCAGAGAGCCAGGCAGAGGATAGTCAAGAGAAAGATCTGTCTGGAGGGTCTCCTGGTTGCACCTCATCTACCAAACAGATTACAGCTACAGCCATAAGAAAAAAAAGAAGGGTAGTTGTACTCAGTGATTCCCCTTTGAGGGGAACTGAGGGCCCTGTGTGCCAACCAGGCCCATCCCACAGGAGGTTTGCTGCCTTCCCAGGATTAGAGTGAAGGATATTGGTAGGAGACTTTTTGAGCTAATTCAGCCCTCAGATTATTATCCACTGTTGGTAGTCCAGGCTGGGAGTGATGACATTAATGGAAGGAGTACCAGGGTAATTAAAAAGGATTTCAAGGTACTGGGTCGATCAGTTCATGGGACAGGAGCACAGGTGGTATTTGCTTCAGTTCCTGTGCTAGGCAGGATGAATGAGGAGATCAGTGAGGAAGGAAGTAGGGAAACCCATCTGATCAATAGGTGGCTCAAGGATTCATGCCACTGTTGACATTTTGGGGTTTTTGACCATTGGTCAAACTGCATGATACCCAGTCTCCTCAAATCAGACAGGCTTCATTTATCTAGGAAGGGCAAAAGGACTGCAGCCCATAAGTTGGCAGGGCTGATTAGGAGGGCTTTAAACGAGGTTTGAAGGGGGAAGGGACTGAAACTGGGCTCTCCAGAGATAAGTCTAAGGGTGGAGAGCCTGAGTTGAGAGTGAAATCAGCAGCCCAGCTGAAGTGCATGTACACCAATGTACACAGTATGGGTAACAAACAAGAGGAACTGGAAGCCATAGTGCAGCAGGAAAGCTCTGATGGAGTTGCCATCATGGAAATGTGTTGGGGTGACTCACATGGCTGGAGTGCTGCTATGAGTGGCTACAAGCTCTTCAGAAAGGACAGGCAGGGTAGGAGAGGTGGAGGGGTGGCTCTGTATGTTAGAGAGTCTTGAGTCTGTGGAACTCGAGATCAGTAATGATAAGGTTGAGTTCCTGTGGACCAGAATCAGGGGAAGGGCCAACAAGGCTGACATCCTCGTGAGAGTCTGTTATAGGCCACCCAACCAGGATGATGAAGGAGATGAATTATTCTACACGCAGCTGGCAGATGTCTCAAAATCTCCTGCTCTTGTTCTTGTGGGTGACTTTAACCTGCCAGATACCTGCTGGGAGCTCAACACGGCAAAGAAGAGGCAGCCAGGAGATTATAGAATGTATAGAGGATAATTTCCTGCTTCAGCTGATAAATGAACCTACCAGATGTGGGGCCCCACTAGACCTGCTGTTTACAAACAGAGAGGGGCTGGTAGGAGATGTAGTGGTCGGAGCCTGTCTGGGGCACAGTGAAATGACCATGAAATAATAAGAGTTTTCAATACTCAAGGGTGTAAGGAGGGCCATCAATAAAACCTCTATGCTGGACTTCCAGAGGGTGGATTCGGCCTACTAAGAAGACTAGTTCAGAGCATACCCTGGAAAACAACCCTTGAAAACGAGGGAGTACAGGAGGGATGTAGCAATGCATTCTCAATACATGGCTTGGAGAATGTCATGTCAGAAATGGGCTGATGAAGAAAACACACCAGCCACTGAGAATGCTTTAGCAACTGATGTTTTTAATGTGGTTCGAGTATACTGAATGTAAAAACTGCATTGTCATTGCTTCTTCTTCCCATAACCCCCTGCCAGGCCAAGGGGCTGGGAGAAGGACAGTGACCTCATATTACCTGAAACCCTCTCCCATTGAATGTAAATCCCCTTACTCCTATTGGCACAAATTCAGACTCCCCCCCCTTGTCCCTTTTTGGTGAATTTGTATTCCTCCAAAGTCCATATAACCCTGTACCCCTGATTAAACTTGCTCTTTGTTCCTGCCTTTGCTGGTGGTCCTTGTGTGGGCTTCCTGGGGGGCTCTCAGAGACCACATGGTCGGGGTGAGCAGAGAGCACACACTTCTCCCGGGTTAATGGGCTGATAATCCAGGACCAGGAGAAGTTCCATATAGTTGCAGATTCCTTCAGCACACAGCATAACAAGGCTACAAGAAACCAACCCTCATAGATGGTGCCCTGTGGGGGTGGACGTACTCCATGAAGAAAGTCTTAAGTGCACAGGAGCAGGCTGTCCCAGTGTGCCAAAAGGCAAGCCGGCAGGGGAGACGACCAGTGTGGTTGAACTGGGAGATTCTGAAGGAAATCAGGGAAAAAAGGAGAGCTTACCGACTTGAAGAAAGGGCTGGCTACTCATGAAGAGTTTAGGAACATAGTTGGGTCACGTAGAAAAAAAATTAGACAAAAGTGCTATTTGAAGTCAACTTGGCTTCTTCTGTTAGGGATAACAAAAAGCACTTCTATAAATACATTAATAATAAATGGAGGGGCAAGGAAAACATCCATTCTTTGCTGGACTTGGGGAACATAATTAACATTGATGAGGAGAAGGCTGAGATACTTAACACCTACTTTGCCTCAGTTTTTACCAGTAAGACAGGTGGCCCTCAGGACAACTGGCCTCTGGAGCTGGTAGACAGAGGGAGCTGAACAGCCCCCCTGTATTCCAGGAGGGACTTACTGAGCCAGCTGAAACCCCACAAGTCTATGGGACCAGAAGGGATCCATCCCAGGGTGATGAGGGAGCTGGCAGAAGAGCTTGCCAAGCCACTCTCCATCATCTTCTAACAGTCCTGGCTCTCTGGGGAGGTCCCAGATGATTGGAAGTTGGCAAATGTCACCCCAATCCACAAAAAGGGCTGCAAGGCTGACCCTGGCAACTCCAGGCCTGTCAGCCTGACCTCTGTGCCTGGCAGGGTTATGGAGCAGATCATCCTGAGTGCAATCACACAGCACCTTCAGGATGGACAAGGGATCAGACCCAGCCAGCATGGGTTTGGGAGAGGCAGGTCCTGTCTGACCAACCTGATCTCCCTTTATGACCTGGTGACCTGCTTGGTGGATGAGGGGAAGGCTGTGGATTTGTCTGCCTGGCCTTCAGCAAAGCCTTTGACACCATCTCCCCGGCACTGCTGGGAAAGCTGCACCCATGGCTTGAACAGGGGCACTCTCTGCTGGGTTACGAGCTGGCTGATGGCCCGGCCCAGAGAGTGCTGGTGAACGGAGCTGCATCCAGTTTGCATCTGGGCACTGGTGCTGTCCCCAGGGATCAGTGCTGGGTCCTGTCCTGTTTAACATCTTTATTGATGATTTAATTGATGGGATTGAGTCCATCATCAGCAAATTTGCTGATGACACCAAGTTGGGAGGGAGTGTTGACCTGCTGGAAGGCAGCAGGGCTCTGCAGAGGGATCTGGATAGACTTGACAGATGGGCTGATTTCAATGGGATGAAGTTCAGTAAGGCCAAGTGCAGGTCCTGCCCTTTGGCCACACCAACCCCCTGCAGCGCTCCAGGCTGGGCACAGAGTGGCTGGAGAGCAGCCAGGTGGAAAGGAACCTGGGGGGACTAATTGACAGGAAGCTCAACATGAGCCAACAGTGTGCCCAGGTGGCCAAGGAGGCCAATGGGATCCTGTCCTGTATCAAAAATAGTGTGGCCAGCAGGACCAGGGCAGTGACCCTTCCCCTGGACTCTGCATTGGTGAGGCCACACCTTGAGTATTGAGTTCAGTTCTGCGCCCCTTAGTTCAGGAAAGAGATTGAGGTGCTGGAGCGGGGCCAGAGAAGAGCAACAAGGCTGGTGAGGGGACTGGAGCACAAGTGCTGTGGGGAGAGGCTGAGGGAGCTGGGGTTGTTTAGTCTGGAGAAGGAGAGGCTCAGGGGTGACCTCATCACTCTCTAAAAGTACCTGAAATTGGGTTGTAGCCAGGTGGGGGTTGGCCTCTTCTCCCAAGCAACCATCTGTAGAACAAGGGAGCATGGGCTCAAGTTCTGCCAGGGAAGGTTTAGGTTGGATATTAGAAAGAAACTCTTCACAGAGAGTAATCAGGTATTGGAATGGCCTGCCCAGAGTGGTGGTGGATTCACCATCCCTGGAGGCTTTCAAGATGAGACTGGATGTGGCACTGAGTGCCATGATCTCATAATCACAATGGTCTTGCATCAGGTGTTGGACTCGATGATCTCAGAGGCCTCTTCCAAAACAGTTGATTCTGTGATTCTGTGAGAATCAACTGTTGAATTCGCTGGAGCCCTGGTAGCCTGGAAAGGGTGGGGACTCTGGAGAAGGAGGACTTCCAATACACAGGCCACCAGCAGCCTGGACACGGGGGAATGCCAGAACCCCAAAGTGGAGAGACCAGAAAGGAGAAACTCCTGGGAGGGGTTTTCTGGCCTGAATCTTGGTGCTTTGGAGGTTTTTATGGACACAAAATGTCTGGTGACTTCTAGGGATGGACTTGTCTCGAGAACTGATTGGGGGAAGTCTCTCAAGCAACTAACACACACACACAGGAGTTGAGAACGCTCAAAAGCCTTTATTTCCAGTTGGGGTGGTGCTTTAAGGGTTTGGATAGGGGCAGGATTTGGAAGGGATTGGACGGTATGTGAGAGTACGCAGTAGGTCATGGCGGCCAGAAACATTACTGAGGGCACAGTTGACAGGTGTCACACAGAAAGTAGTTTATTAAATCACTCCATGAAGAAAGGAAAAAGAAAAAATAGGTAAAGGTAAAAGCTAACTCTAACTTCAAATTATACAATATATATTCTCAAATCCCACCCATAGCCAAGTTCTATAGATTGTATCACAGTGTCTGTAAACCTTATTACAGCTTTTAATTGGATGACACTTTCTGCACAGATGTTTTCTTTACTGTGAGAAATTTATCTCTTCAGCATTCTTTCTCATGGGCAGCTTGACCCAAAACCTCCTTATCTCATTTTGGTTTTGCTAGATTGATGGTTTTTCTCACAGAACTAATTTCGTGCCTGCTAGTAGGCCTCAGAATCAGTTTGCAGCTCCAAACCGTTTTTCTCAACTCAAAAATCCTTCTTTATCCTCTCAACAGTACATCTGAGGGCAGGATTAGGCTTGAGGGCAAGGACAGGAGAGGCTTAGGTACTGGGAGGAACCACACAGGGCATCCAGGGGGGAGGAGGAACCACAGGGCTGCGAGCAGGGGGCAGGTGGGCATCTGGGGCTTCAGGAACATCTGCCGCACTGTGCTGCCTCAGGAGTAGTGGGGTCTGCTGCAGCAGGGCAGGGGAGGGGTGCAGGACTCGGGGAAACTGTCAACGTACCTTGGCGGCATGGAAAAACCTCAGGGAAAAAACAGAGAGGGGGAAGGAACATGGGGGGTTGTGTGAGCCTTGGGGGTTGACTCCGACAGACTTGGGCAGAAGGAACCCCCAAGCCAACGCGCTCACACGTTGTTTTTCCCCTCAAACCAGGATTTCTACTTCCCAAAGCTTGTCGGGATGGAGGAGGAGGCTGTGAGGAAGAGGAAGATGCCCCAGGGACCCCGGGCAGGTGAGGAGAAAGTCAGTGCCCCTTTACCCCTCTCTTGTGCTGCATCTTCCAGCTGAGCATTGCCCCCGGCTGCAGGACAGCCCCGCTGCTGACACCATCCTGCCGGGGATGGGTTTGGGGAGACCTCTTTGCCTTTCCCTGTGGCCTGGAGGCAAATCCCCTCCCTGTCCTTCTTCCTTTCTGCCCCAGGCCCTGAGCTGAGCACAGAGAGCACAGAGGACAAATCCCCCAGGCAGAACTTCATGGCAGAGGCTGTTTTGAACGGCTTCACGGTGCATGAAGTCACTGGAGAGGAAAAGCCATGGAGATCCCCTACAAGGGAGGGCTCCACACCCAGCCCACGGTGGTCCAAGGAGGAAAGACCCACCCCATGGCGAGAAGGAGACCAGAGCCTGAGCCAGAGCGCCGACCTGGTGGTCCATGAGCAGCTTCACTCTGGTGACAAGCCCTGTAAGTGCTTGGAATGTGGGAAGAGCTTCACCAAGGTCTCCAAACTGATCCGCCACCAGCACATCCACACTGGGGATCGGCCCTATACATGTGGGGAATGTGGGAAGAGCTTTAGGGACACTTCTGATCTCCTCCGCCACCGGCACATCCACACTGGGGAACGACCCTACACGTGTCAGGAATGTGGGAAAAGTTTCAACCTGAAGGCCCACGTTGTTGCTCATCAGCGCATCCACACCGGGGAGAGGCCCCACAAGTGTTGGGAATGTGGGAAGAGCTTCAGAAACAGGTCTGACCTAGTTCGCCACCAGCACATCCACTCTGGGGAGAGGCCTCACGAGTGTGGTGAGTGTGGGAAGACGTTTCAGAGGACCTCAGCTCTCCTCAGGCACGAACAGTTGCACACAGAGGAGAGGCCCTTCCTCTGCACTGACTGCGGGAAGAGGTTCAAACGCAACTGCAGCCTCACCATCCACCGTCGCATCCACACTGGGGAGAGACCTTACAAGTGTGGGGAGTGTGAGAAGAGCTTCACCTGCAGCTCTGCCCTGACCACACACCAACGGACCCACCACTAAGGGAAGCCCTAGGAGTGCCCTAACTGTGAGAAGAGCTTTGTCTGCTGCTCCAACTCCACCACCTATTGGAGGACCCACATTGGGTGATCCACAGTGATCAGTGTTGGGCACAGACCTGGTGATCCTATGTTCGGAAAACACCTGGCTGGTGGTCTCCACATCCTCCTGATTCCCCACTGGAGGACCCATCAGGACACTGGCCAACAATGTGAGAAGAGTGGATTTGTTTTCTTTAGGCCTGTGGCAGGACATCTGCCCCGGAATGGCCAAGCAAACAATGCTGTATTTGCAAGTCTATCAGTGGTGGCCTGAGAGGGACTCCTGGTTGAAACCAGTCTGGCTTCAACCCCGAATTAACATCCCGATGCTGAAGTAACCACTGAATCAAATGACTGTCAGTCCACTTCGTACTATAAAGAGCCAGCACCTTTTCATGTGAGCAGGTTCTTGTAACGTACACCTTCTTGGGGTGTGTGTGGAGATTCCTCTCTTGGGTCCCACTAAGATTGCTCCTGGAGGCTGAATGAAAGATTTCCCATGAGCCTTGATCTGGGTGAGTTACATGAAATCTCTACTTAATAATTGTTTCTTTTTGCCAGCTTTATTATAATTGTTTCAATAATTGTTTTAGTATTGTGCATGTCCTATCTTAAACTGTAGTACTAATAGTTGTAGCATTTATGTTGTGTAGTAATTCTGATTAAGATCTTTTGTCTGTTCATTTGTGTGTTGTCACAATTAATTATATATACATATACATATCTGGGTTGCCATGATTAAAACCTGCAGGACAAATATGATCCTGGAACACCTGTATAATTCCTTAAATTCAAACTGTTGCCGCAATCCGAGGCTGAGATTGGATCCAGCCACCCCCAGGCTCCTCTGAGAAAGAGTTTAGAAAGCCCGGGGGTCCTTTCTGCCCCTCATAACTCAACGTCAGGGCTTCTTTAACAAATTTTGTCTAAGCCTTACAATCCCACCCCAGACACAGGGTGATATCAGATCTATGAGACTCCTCAGTGTCACAATGGCCCTTTGATTCCATGAGGTTCCACATTATCCCTGGGTTCCACTGGTTCCATGCAGACCCTCAGTGTCACAATGGCCCCTGGATCCAAGGAGATTCCACAGTGCCCCAGGGTTCCTTTGCTTCCATGAGCCCACTCAGTGTCAAAATCACCCCTTGATTCCATGAGGCCCTGTGGTGTCACAATGGCCCTTGATTCCATGTGGCCCTGTATTGTCGTAATGCTCCCTGGATTCCAAGAAGTTCCACAGTATCCCAGGGTTTATTTGATTCCATAATAGCGTCAGAATGACCCCTGAGTCCAGGAGGTTCCACAGTGTCACAATGGCCCCACGACTCCGTGACATTCCAGAACGTTTCAGCGTTCCTTTCCTGTGCACCCAAAGCTGCAATGGAAAGAAAACAGCCAAGCAAAATAAAGAACAGTAAAAGAAGGTACTTGTGGAAAGAGGAGCAGCAAAGCAGGCAAAAGTGGGGTGTTACAAAGGATCACAGAATGTGCTGAGTTGGAAGGGGCCCACAAGGATCATGGAGTCCAACCCTCAGCCCTGCACAGGCTGACCCCCAGGAGTCACTCGCTGTGCCCCAAAGGATCATCCAAACACTCATCGAGCCCTGGCAGCCTTGGTGCCCAGACTGTGGGAAGAGTTTTGTCTTCTGCTCCAACTCCATCACCCATGAGAGGATGCACATTCCCAGTAATTCATGTCGGGAAGACACCTGGCTGGTAGCCTCCACATCCTCCTGGTTCCCTGTGGGTACGTGGGTGAACGCAGTGGGAGGGAACATCCATCTGGACACAGAGCTGACTATGGAAATACATTGGGATGAGTGGATTTGTTGCCTTCAGACCCACAAAAAATCTCACATGCTCAGTTCAATTGTTTCTTCTGGTGGCATCAGACAACCCTGGATGATCTTTGAGGTCTCTTCCAATTTAGATAATTCCATGATTTTAATTCTCTGTGATCCTCCTTCTCCAAGGGCCACCCATCCAACCCAACCCAATCCCCAGATACTCATATACTGCCTTTTTTTTTGCCTTTGATTTTCTTTAGAACCACCTTCATACCTTAAAGATATCGGGTAAAAATAAATAGATTGAACAAAGACCTACAATGTTTGAGGGGATAGTCCAGACAATCTCAGCATTCTGGGGTGATTTAGGAGAGGTTTTTTCCACATAGTTCAGGGGGCCCAGGTGGTGTAACTTCTCTCCATCACTTTTCAGTCCAGCAGCTGAGGGGGATCAACAGTGGCTTGATCCCACCCCAAAATTACTCAATCCCTCCCAACAGCCCCCTAAAAACCACCTGTGGGAAGTCAAAACCAGAGAAGTGGGACATCATACCCAGGAGAAGTGGGATGGGATGAGGCCAGGGGGTACCCCTTTCCTCAAGGGATTTTGGGGTATCTCTTGTTCTTCAGGAGGCTTTGGGGTACCCTCTAATACTGAAGGAGTTTTTGCAGTGCCCCCAGTTCCTGAGAGGGGGTACTGGGAGATGTGTAGTTGATGTGTGTCTCCAGCACCTGGAGTGGGGCACCACAGGGAGGGACCAAAGGAATATGTTTTTGTGGAGGATCCTGCTGCGTTCCACCAATTTTGGTGCTATAAACATCTTTTTCAGGTCCCCTTCCTCTTTTTCAAAGAGGTGGGGTGAATCCCTGGCATTTTGGAGAGGAGTGAGATGACTCCATTTGGAGGTGGATCCTGCTGTTTTCAACCAGTATTAAGGGGTTATAAATGGCTCTTGGGAGTTCCCCCCTCACTCCATGGGTTGCAGTGACCCCCTGACTCCACTGGTGGCTGAGGGGGGTTGTAATCCCCAACTCTGAGGTGTTACAAATGGCTTATAAGGGACCCATGTTTTATGGACATCCCACCTGGAGGAGGCTGTCCCCACCTTTCTCCAGGGCTCCTGGTGTGGGTCTGGGACCCCTCCCCACAAAGAGGGCACTGTGTCTTGGTTTGAGGGGAAAAACCAAAATGTTTACCCACAAGCGGAGGAGGGGGGCCTCCTCTACAATAATCACACCACTGTTTATCAAATTTAAGAAAAGGAACTTTAATTAAAAAAAATGGATATAAGAAGGATAACTGTTCTTAACTGTGATATATATATATAACTTTAAACAGACTAGAACAAACTGTTTTCTCAACACAGGAAGAAAACTGAAACACAATAACCCCAAAAACCAGCAGGATTCCTCCTGAAGAAAAAAGTTATAGTTAAGGACAGTGTCTGTCACAGCCTGGCTGGCTGCAAGGTGAGCTTCCAGTCCCTCTCCAGCGAGACAGACGAGTGGTGAGCTCTGTCTCTCCCCCTGTGTTCCTTGTCCCAAACGAAGAAGGAAAGCTGGAAAATGGAGAACCGCAGCGTGTCCCAGAAAGCAGCCACGACCTCTCTCTCCCAGGTCGCTGCTGCAGCCAGGGCAGGCCGGTCACGACACTGCAGGTGGCAGCGAGACTGGAACGGAGACCGGGACCCCAATGCCAAAACCAGGAGCAACAGCAGTGGCACCGGAAAACTGCCTCACTCCTCAGTCGCAACAAGGAGCAGCAGCAACAGCCTCTCCCCGCCCCCCCCAGCCGTATGTAGTCTCCAAGAACAACAGAGACAAACTGCCCCCACCCAAGCGATCAAGAAGAAGACAATAGCAGTTAACTGCTTCCTTTGTTAACTAATGGCATGGGTAGTTAGTGGCAGGGGAGAGAATTTACATAATAATTCCAAACTACAACACACCCACAGTTTTTTTGTGGGGGACAGGACTCCTCATACAGTGGGACCAGCCCAGCTGGTGTCACAGAATCCCAGAATATGCCAAGTGGGAAGGGGTCCACAAGGATCATGGAGTCCAACTCTCAGCCCTGCACAGGACCAAGCCAGGAGTCATACCCTGTGCACCAGAGGATCATCCAAACACTCCTGGAGCTCTGGCAGCCTTGGGGCTGTGCCCACTGCCCTGGGGAGCCTGGTCAGTGCCCACCACCCTCTGGGGGAAGAGCCTCTTTCTAAGGTCCAACCTAACCGTGCCCTGATACATCTCCAGGCCATTCCCTGGGTGCTGTCCTTGGTCCCCACAGAGCAGAGATCAGTGCCTGCCCCTCCTCTGCCCCTTCCAAGGAAGTTGTCCCTGCAGTGAGGTCTCCTCTCAGTCTCCTGTTGTGCAGCTGAACACACCAAGGGCCCTCAGCTGTTCCTCACACGCTGCCCCTGCAGACCCTCCCCCATCTTGGTTATCTATTTTGGACACTCTCAAATGGCTCAATCTGTTCCTTGTATTGTGGTGCCCTAAACTGCCCCAATATTTCAGGTGAGGCAGCTGCCCCAAGGCTGTGTGAGGGGAGCCTCAGGGTGCCCAGGGGATGTTGTGACACTGCAGGGCCCAGGACACACTGTCACACCCAGAGAACCAGCCAGCCCTGCCCAGCACTCGGCAGAAGCACAGAGGGCACTGCCCACCCCTGGCACTCCTGGTGCCACAAGAGGAGCCCAATTGGCCTCTCTGTGTCCAGCAGCAAAGGCAGACACAGCCCTGACACAAGGGGCAGCTGCAGCTGCTCCTCACTGTGCCCAGCAGGGCACACACACGCACCCCCCGGCACAGCAGGAGGCACATCCAGCTGCTCCTGAGCCAACACAGGGCACAGCCCCTGTGCCCCTCCAGGCCTGCACAGCTCCCTCTGTCCTGGCATCACCTTGGGCAGCTGCCCTGCAGCTCTGGGGCTGCTCGCTGGCATCTCAGCTCCCTTGGGGAGATGTGAAAAGACTCCAGGAGAGGCCTGGGGGGAGTCTCAGGTAGATCCTGGGAGGTGAAGACTCTACAAAAGACGAAAAATCATCTTGGGTACCTTCCTTGAAGGAGTCTGGGGCTGATACACATGATTTCAGATCCAGAAATCACAGAGACTCAAGGACAATTCTGGGAGGAGCCCAAAATAGATCCTTGAAGATCCAGAAACCACAGAAAGAAGAAAATCATGTCTGGAATCATCCCTAGAGCAGTCTGGGGCTGGTATCAGGGGTTTCAGGTCCCCAGAAGAGAAATGAAGACTCAAGGCAATGTTTGAGAAGGCTCCAGCTGGATCCCAGAGGATGCATTTTCTTTCAAAAGAGAAAAATCATCTCAGGTACCTGCCTTGGAGCTTCCACCCAGGAAATGAAGAGAATCAGAAAGGAAAATACTCTGGTTGATGCCAGGAGGCGTCTCCAGTGGATCCCAGAGTAGAGAGCTACTTCTAAACAAGCCCAAAGATCTCAGAAATTTTCCCTGGAGCAATCTGGGGCTGTTCCGTGGGAACTCGGCTTCCTTGAGATGTGAAGACTACGGGACACACCCGGGTTGAGTCTTGGGTTGATTCCAAATCAAAAATTTACATCCAAATGAGAAAAAATACATTGGAAACCTTCCTTGGAAGATTCTGGGCCTGCAAAGAGCAATTCAGGTTCCAAAATCAGAGCTCAAAAGACTTCAAGGGAATCCTGGGAGGAGTCTGGGGTGAATCCAGGAGGACACAGTTTCCTGCAAAAGGGAAAAATTCCTCTCTGGCAGCTTCCCTAGAATAGTCTGGGGCTGCTCCCTGGGATCTCATCTCCCTTGAGATGTGAAAAGGCTCCAGGAGAGGCCTGGGAGGAGTCTTAGGTAGATCCTGGAAGGTGTAGGTTCCAGTCTGATTGGAGCAGTGTGGGGCTGTCACCTGGGATATCAATTACAGCCTCAGAGAGGACAAGGCTGGGAGATGCCCAGAGGAGTCTCCGGAGGATCCCAAAATAGAGAGCTACTTCTAAAAGGGCAAAGTCAACTTGGAAGCTTCCATGAAGGGCTCTGAGGCTGTTCCCTGGGATCTCCTCTCCCCTGAGGAGGGGAGAGGGGAGGGCGTGGGCCTGGGGAGGGGAATGAACTGGACAATAATCAGGAAATTGTTTAATATATTAATTCTTCCTGTGTGGAAACCAAAGGCTTAATATGATGGAGGGAGGTAAAAAAGTATTGAAATTACAACTTTGAGGTCTCTGTCAGGTGATCGTGCTGGGACGTAAACGAGGGACATCCAAAATCAAGGGAATGTCTGAGTGGAAATGCCCTCAAGTTGTTCCAGGGCAGGTTTAGATGGGTATCAGGAAAATGTTTCAATGCAAAGGGTTTCCCAGCCCTGGCACAGGGCAGTGGTGGAGTCCCCATCCCTAGGGGTGCCCAAAAACACATAGTGGAGGTGGCACTATGGGACATGGTTTGTTGGTGGCTGTGGCAGGGGTGGGTTAATGGTTGGACTTAATGACCTCAGAGGGTTTTCCAGTCCCAGCCACTGCAGGGTCATGAACACGAGATGGTCGTGACCATGAGATGATCATGACCATGACATGATCAAACCCATGAGGTGACACTGACCATGTGCCATGAGAGAACACTGACCATTTGACCATGGGATGCCACGACACGACCACGACTCTGAGGTGCTCAAACCCATGAGATGGCCATGACTGTGACCGTGAGGAACGTAGGGAGAGGAACATCCACCAGGACAAAGACCAGCATTGGGAATTCATTGGGAAGAGTGGATTTGTTGATTTTACACCCCAAAAAATCTCACCTGCTCCATCCCATCATTTCTTCTGGTGGTACCAAGTCCCCTAATTCCACCCCAAATCCCTTAATTCCACTCAAAAATCCCTTAATCCCTCTGGGAATCCCCAGAATTTGATCTTGATTCCTTCTAATTTCACCCCAAATCCTCAGGATTCCACCAAAATCCCCTTAATTCCATCCAAAATTCCTTTAATTCCCCCCCAAATTCCCTTAAATCCACTGAAAATTCTCTGAAGGCAACTGAAAATTCCCTTAAATCCACTGAAAATTCCCTTACTTCCTCCTAAAATCTCCCTGATTTCTCAAAAAATCTCCTTAATTTAGCCTAAAATCTGACTAATTTCAGCTAAAATACCCGATTGCACACCAAATTGCCTCGGATCCCACCCAAAATCCTCTTTAATTACACCCCAAATCCCTTTAATCCCCTTAAAATCCCTGATTCCATCCCAAATCCCTTCCCCAACTCACCAGCCCCCCGAGTCCCCCGAAATCGCCCCCCAAATGCCCCCATTGTAGCCCCAAATCCCGCAAAAGGGACGCAGCGGAAGGGGGGGCTGGATGGGTGGGAAGGGTGGAATTGGGGCTATCAGAGTGCTTTGGGGAACTTGGAGGCCCTGGGGACACTTCTGGGGCAGTTTGGGGTCTGAAATGGCATTTGTGGGTCCGGGGAGGGGGTTTGGGGCACTTGGGGTCTGCAGATCCACCTATGGGAGAGTTCTTGGTGGCCGGGGGGGCTGACAGGAATTGTAGTCCCTGGTTAAATAGTGCCCTACGGGCCGCGGTGGGTGGCGGGAGCTGCAGTGCAGGAAAGGCACAAAATGGCGCTGCCTCCAGGCCCCGCCCGCTTGCACTCGTAGACGTTGATTGGCTTCCAGCGCTGACGGGCGGGCCCGTCCACCAATGAGAGGCGAAAGGCGGGACAGAGGGGGGACAGAACAGCGGTGGGTTTTGGCGCTGACGGAGCGGTGAGGGAATAGCGGCGGGTTTGGAGGAGTTTGGGGACTCAGAGCGGGTATTTTTGTGGGGACTGGGGCCTCAGGGCGGGTTCTGTGGGTCCCTCAGGACCCGTTCACTCCCCACAGACTTCCGGGACCGCCTCGGCGCCGTGTTGGCCGTGAAGGTGAAGAAGTCGGGTAAGCCTCTTCCCCCACTCTGGCCCAGCCCTCAAGACGCCCAAATCCCACCTGGAACCCCAAACCCTTCCCCCCAAAACACTCCTGAGATCCTGAAACCCCACATGGGCCCCCCAGGATGCCCCAAATCCCCTCCTGGACCCCCAGAGCATCTGAAACACCCCAGACCCCCTCACAGCCCCCCCAAAACACCCCAGAGCCCCCCAAAAAAACTCAGGTCCCCCAACCCCCCAAAAACAGCCCCATTTTCCCTCAAGCCCTGTTCCAGACCCCCCCCAAATGCCCTCAACCTCCCCCCAGACCCTGTCCCAGACCCTCCACATTGGCCCAGGACCCCCAAACCGCCCGCAGGCCCCCCAAGCCCTTTTTTAGGGACACTAGACCTCCCCAAATCCCCTCAACTTGCCCCTAAACCTTCTCCCAGACCCTCCAAACCACCCCAGGACCACCAAACTGCCCCCAGACCCCTGGGAACCTGGCATCCCAAGGCAGAGAGTCAGGGCAGAGAGGTCCCCTGTGACCCTCAAAGCCCCGATATCCCTAAGCAGGAGGCCCCTATGAGAGTTGAAGATGGGCATCTCAGAGTGAAGAGGCCAGAGAGGAGGAACTTCTGGAAGGGGTTTTGGGGCTGAATCTCGCTGTTTTGGAGGTTTTTAGAGACACAAGATGCCCAGTGAGTTCTAGAGATGGACTTGAGCAGGAGGAACCCCAAACCCAATGCGGTCACACCTTGTTTTTCCCAAACCAGGATTTCTCCTTTTTTGGCAGGATGGAGGAGGAGGCTGTGAGGAAGAGGAAGATCCCCCAGGCAGGTGAGGAGGAAGTCAGTGCCCATTTGCCCCTCTCTTGTGCTGCATCTTCCAGCCCAGCATGGCCTCGGCTGCAGGACAACCCCGCTGCTGATGCCGTCCTGCCGGGAATGGGTTTGGGGGGATCTCCTTGGCCTTCCCTGTGGGCAGGAGGCAAATCCCCTCCTTGTCCTTCTTCCTTCCTGCCCCAGGCCCTGAGCTGAGCACGTAGGACAAATCCCCTCAGGAGAACCTGGTGGTGCATGTTCAGTTTCACCCTGAGGAGAAGACCTACAGGTGCTTGGAATGTGGGAAGAGCTTCATCCAGACCTCCAACCTCTTCTTTCACCAGCGGGCACACATGAGTGAGAAGCCCTACAAGTGCTTGAAATGTGGGAAGATCTTCAGCCAGCACTGTGACCTGACCTGCCACCAGGACATCTATACCAGGGAACGGCCCTATGAATGTCTCCAGTGTGGGAAGAGGTTTCAGAGCAGCTTAACTCTCCTCAGGCATTGGAGAACACACACAGGGGAGAGGCCCTTCTCCTGCTCTGACTGTGGGAAGAGCTTCAACCAGCGCTCCAACCTCATCAGACACCGATGCGTACACACCTGGGAGAGGCCATACCCATGTGGGGAGTGTGGGAAAAGCTTCAGGGATAGCAATGCCTTGACCAAACACCAACGCACCCACCGGTAAGGGAAGCCCCACAAGTGCCCCGACTGCGGGAAGAGCTTTGTCCACTGCTCCAACTCCATCACCCATGGGAGGTCCCACATTGAGAACAGACCTTGTGACCCACATTCCCAGTGATCCATGTCGGGAAGACACCTGGCTAGTAGATTCCACATCCTTCTGGTTCTCTCTGGGCACTTGGGTGAACACAGCAGGAGGAACATCCGTCAGGACACAGACTGATGTCAGAAATTCACTGGGAAAAAGGGATTTGTTGACTTTACACTCCAGAAAGTCTCATCTGCTCCATCCCATCATTTCTTCTGATGGCATCTAGCAACAATGGATGATGTTCTAGCTCTTTTGTAACCTCAGTAACTCCATGATTTTAGTTGTGGCCCACGGGAGTCATCTACATCCCAATGGTGATGGACTGGGGAATGAACCAAGGTGTTGGAGACAATGGGGAGAAACTCTTCCACCCGCCCATGGATATTCACATGACACCAACATGCAAATCCTTTTCTTTTGCCCCTGATTTACTTGTAATTCATCTTCATCCCTTCAAAACACCTGAAATTGGGGTAAAAATAAAGAACCAAAACCTCCAAAGCCCCTCCATTTTCCTGGGATTTGAGAGGATGTTGGGGTTCAGGAAGATCTTCGGGGGATCTGCTTGGATTTGTGGGACTTTTCGCCATTGCTTATCACCTAAAAAAAAAATAATCCCAGTGAAAATGTCTCGATTCCACCTCAAAGTGGCTCAAATCCTCCCAAAAGTTACATGATCCCACAGCCCCCCATGACCCCTTAGAATGGTGGGATGTGGATTGGGAAGGGGAGGATGTGGACTGGGAGAGGGGGGATGTGGACTGGGAGAGGGGAAGGAGTGGGAGGGGGCCAGGCAGTGGTGGGATGTGGACTGGGGGGTGGAATGAAGCTGGAGAGGGGAGGGGTGGGCTGGGCATTGGGAGGGAGGGCTGGGATCTGCAATGAGAGAGCTGAAGGCTGGGGATTCTGAGGCCACGTTCTTTAAGAATGAATCATCCCAGGGACACCATGGAGTTTGAGCCACGGCTGAGCAGGGAGGGCACAGTGCCCAGGCCTGTCCTGCCCCTCAGCCCAGCCCCAGCGAGCAGCCTGGGGGAGGCACAAGGGCCTGGGAGGGGACACAGCTGGGCAGCTGAGCCCCCTTCCCCAGTGGATGTCCCACACCCCATGTCTGCAGCAACACAACTGCTGCTGCTGCTGTCCTGGCAGGGCCTGGGGTGGCTGGGAGTGACCCCTGTGGCTTTCTGCATCCCTTGACTGGTTTAGATTTGGTTTTCGTATTAAACTGTCTCATCTCAGCCCAGGGGGGTTGGCATTTTCCCCCCTTGGATTGTGTCCCCCAGCCCAGCGTGGAGCAGAGTGTGTGAGCAGCTGGGAGGGATCAGCTGCCCCCAGGGTTAAACCAGGCCAGGGTGGGGGGGTGGGGGTGGTGCTGAGCACGGGGCTGGGACCCTCCCAGCTGCTCCTGCCCCGGGGACACCCTCAGTGACACCTGGTGACACCCTCAGCACCAGCCCGGCTGTGCTCCCGCCCAGGGCACCCTGGGCAAGGCAGAGCCCGGGGGGATGAACGTGCCCCGGGGTCCCAGCGCTGCTCTGGAGCAGGAGGCAGTGCCAGCCCCTCCTGGGGCCAGCCAGCCCTGGAGCCACAGCCTGGCAGCTGGGCAAGGCCAGCCCGCAGGGAGGAAGGGCTGGGGAAGGCACTGCCACCCCTGGGGGGCACAGAGGGGACAGGGGCACCCTCAGCTCCTCCTGCCACCACCTCAGCTCAGACAACACCCCGAGCTCCTGGGGCCTGCACAGCTCCTGCTCCATCAGAGGGCTTTGCCAGGATGTCCTGTGCTCCTAAAATAAAAACACAAAAAGCTGATAAGCCAAAGTGGTCCCATGGGAGAAATTTCTGAAATATGAAGGAAAAAACAAACTATAAAGACAGAAAAATGATCAACTGACACAGACTAGAGATATTGTTTGATGCTGCTGTTCAGTCACTGGCAAGTGCAAAGGGTTTCTATATTTACTAAAATTATATAAACCTCCCACATCAATGTCCAGCAGGTGTTCTTTTCAATAGCACTGAAAATAAAATTATTGCCAGCCCCTGCACCTGGTACTTCTCCCACAGGCAAAGATTCTCCAGGTGAGAACCCCCTGCCTGTGTTTGCAAAGGGAACACCCAAAAGGATGTTTTTTTCCTGCCCAAATGCTTGAATTTTTAATCAGGTTTCATTCTGCAGTGTTTTGTTCCTGTCCCCAGCCCCCAATTCCTCCTCCTTCAGGCTGCAGCTTGGGGCATTTTGGGGTGAAAACCAAGTGTAGGGGGGAAAGAGGTGGGAAAAGGGGATGGAGGTACAGAAATCTCTCCTTCAGAACTTTTCCCCTCCTTTCCTCTCTCCCAGAGGTCTTGACTCCCACCTGCCCACAGGCCTGTTTTGGATCAAAGCTCCAGTGAATTTCTCTGGGTGGGGGGACAGCAGCTCCTAAACCCCCTTCACCCACCGGCCCCCAGTGGGTCAGGGGGGATGGAGCCCACCAGCCTTCCCACACAGAACCATTTCCCAGCCCTGGGCAGGGACTCTGCTCCAGGGAAAGGCTCCTTCTCTCTCCTAGAACAAGAGGTTAAATAAAACCAGCCCCAAAGCAGCCCCAGCTGTGGGTGCTGAGCAGCAGCTGCAGCTCCAAAGCTGTTTCCAGGCTGGGAAGAAGGAAGGGGATGCAGATTTTTTCCTGTCCCCTTTCCCCAGTGCAGAGGAAGGGGCAGATCTGGGGAGGGCAGAGATGGTGCTGGGCCCGGGGGTCTGTCCCTGCAGCAGGGTGGGGACACCCCTGGCTGTGCTCAGGTGAATTTGCTCACCTGCAGCCACAGGTTTGCTGACATTCATTCAACCCACAGGTGTCATGTCTGTACTTGTCTGACTTACAGGCAAAATCTGCTTCCAAGCAAGCCCAGAAAATGAGCAGAATGTGGCATGAAAGTGCAAATGCACAGAATCCCAGAACAGTTCAGGCTGGAAAAGACCTTTAAAGGCCACCCAGTCCCAACCCCTGCAACGAGCAGGGCTCAGCTCAATCACATTGCTCAGAGTCCAATTGTGTGAAACTGCTCTCCAGGTCCCTGTGGATTCCCTCCCTTCCCTCTGGCGTGTCAAGCCCAGCCCAGCTCTCACCTCAGTCCTCTGGAACAATTCCCTGCCTTCTGCTCTCCCCAAGCTAGTTCTCTTCTTCCTGCTTCCCTTCCCAAAGCTCTGGGAAACAGAGCACGTGGCCACGGGGGCAGCTGCAGATCCAGCTGTGCTTGGAGTGCCCAGGTCGAGCTGATATTCCCTGGGGTCAGGCACACCCGGGGCCCTGCCCTGCACCTCAAACCTGCAATGCCGAGCGGGCTGCAGTCAGAAAGGGAGGAACTGGGGGACCTGGAGGGGCTTTTGGGGGCACTTGTGAGGCTGGAGAGGGGATTTGCTGGTCTTGAGTAGGCACTGGGAGGGCACTTGGGGGTCCTGACGGCAATTCCGGGGCAGGTTGGGGTCCAGGGAGAGGATTTGGGGTCACGTGGGGAGGCTGAGACACCCCCCCCCCCCCCGGGGCCGAGCGGCACCGCGGGGCTGACGGGAGTTGTAGTCCCGATCGCGCCGCGGTGCATTAGGGGAGTTGTAGTCCTAAGAAATCTAAAATGGCGGTGACTCCAGGCTCTCCCCTAACGGCGCATTCCTAAGTGCTGATTGGCTGGAGACGTTGACGGGCGGTCGAGTGACCAATGAGATGCGGCGGGCGCGGGGGGCGGGGCGGGGCGGGCGCGGGGGGCGGGGCGGGGCGGGCGCGGCGCTGAGTAAGCGCTGAGGAAATGGCGGCGGGGCTTGGGGGTATTTGGACGCTCAGGGCGAGTTTCGGGGGTCCCGCATGACCTGCCCACTCCCCCCAGTCTCCCGGGACTGCTTGGGCGCCGTGTTGGCCGTGAAGGTGAAGGCAAAGGCGGAGGTGAAGGTTGGCCGTGAAGGTGAGCCCCTCCCCCCACCCCGGAACCTCCCTCATGACTCGCCAAAATCCTCCCAAAGAACCCGTGAGGCCCCTGAACCCCCCCCACCCCGGGACCCCCAAAACTCCCCAGATGCCTCAAATTCCCTCCTGGACTCCCCTCCCCCCCTCCCCCAGATCCTCTCACAGACGCCCCGGAGCTCCCGGAAAATACCCGAGAGACCCCCAAGCCCTGTCCCAGACCCTCCAAACTGCTCGAAGACCCTCCAAATCCTTTCCCAGACCCCTCAAAACCACTCCAGGACACCCAAACGGCTTATAGACCTCTCCACACCTGCCCAAATTCCCTTAACCTCCTCTCAAACCCCCTACCAGACCACTCCAAACCTCCCCAAGAACCCCAAACTGACCCGAGACAACCCTAAACCTCCCCCAGAATCCCAGACTGGGATCTCGAAATGAGAACTGAAGCTGAGCGAGACACAGGGCAGCCCTGAAAAGCTGGAGAATGGAATTTTTTTTTTCTTGACGCTGAAAGTGGGAAATTGGGGATGATGCTCTTGGAAAAGGGAATGATGTGAGGAAGTGAGGACCAACCACAGCGTAGGGAAAAAAGGGAGTCACCCCCAAAGGGGTTTTGCCTGGGGAGCACCCCTTGATGCTGGAAAATCCTGGGATCTTCCCATTCTCCCAAATGGAGGTGCCTGGCACAGATCCCCTGAAACTCCAAACCATCAAGATTCGGCAGAAAACCCCTCAAAATATGCAGATTAAGGCCAAACAAATTCAAGCCACCAACATTCACCTCCAAGAAACCCTCACAGAAATTTACTCTCTCTGATCTCTCCACTTTGGAGTTCTGGGGGTCCCCCCTGTCCAGGATGTTGGGGGTGCCTTGTGTTTTGGGGGCCTCTCTCTGGGGTTCTGCCTCTTCCAGGCTGCTGGAGATCCCAGAAATGCCAGGGGTGCCCCACTCTGTGATCTGACCCCTTTGGGGTTCTGGGATTCCCTCCTCTCCAGTGTCTGGCTTAGGAATACCGACAGTCCCAGGGGTTCCTCCTCCCCTGATTCTCTTCTCGGGGGAGTCGGGGACCCCCCAGGACTCTGAAACAAGAAGCCCAGAGACGGGACACCCTGGGGACCCTCAGCATCCTGGAGACGAGAGGCCCTTGGGAACCCACCACCCCAAGCAGAGAGTCAGGAAAGAAAGGACCCCTGGGGGCCCAAATCGCCCCTGGCATCCCTAAACTGGGGGACCCCAGAGAGGGGAAACCACAGAACCTCAAACGGATGAGAGACTAAAGAGAGGTGACCTTTGGGGTTCCCAGGACCCCCAGCAGCCTGGAGAGAGTGGGGACCCTCTGCAATATACGTGGGGCCCACCCAAACCCTAAAGTGGAGAGAGCAGAGAGACGGAACTCCTAGCAGGGCTTTTTTTGGGCTGAATCTTGGTGGTTTAGGCTGAATCTTGGGGTTGCAGGGGGGACTGATGGGGATTTCAAGGGGTGGCAAGGCCAAGGAAAGGGGGCCGTAGGGGCTTGTAGAAGTAGGATGGAGGATCCAGGGGCACCCTGTGCCCAGGAAAGGGGGGTCCAGGGATCCCTGATGTCAGGGAAAGGGAAACCATGAGGTATGGAGACCCAGAGCAGCTAGAGAAAGGGGTTTAAGGGGTCCACCAGTGTTCAAAACAGGGGTGTCTGTGGTGTGGGAAATGCAGCAGTGGGGGTCCTGGGGATCCCAGAGTCAAGGAAAAGGGGGGATCTGTGGGCTGGAAGAGGCGGGATGGCCAGGAAAGGGCATACAGGGGAGTATTGGTGCAGGAAAAGGGGGTGCAGGGGCATCTCAGTGCCTGGGAATAAGAGATCAGGAGAGTCCCAATGTCAAGGAAAGGCAGGACTAGGGGGGGAGAGAGGTGTTTTGGGGGTGCAGAGGGTCCCTGTACCCAGAAAAGGGGAGTCTAGGGAATACAGGTTTTGGAGCCCCTCAGGTGGGCCAGGAGGGAACCCCGGGACCCACGGAGTGGGGAGAGCGGAGAGGGGCGATACCGGAGCTGTAGAAGTCCCCTAATCCTGGAATTAGGGGGCAGGAGCACAGAGGGAGCCCTGAGCTCCTTAAATGGAGGTTCCAGAGAGGGAGGATCCCTGGCAGTGTAGGCAGGAGGGGAGAGCACTAATGCAGGGGGGAGGTGGGACTCCCAAGAGCCTGGAGAAGGCGAGACCTGACAGAGGAGGAACCCCTGAGGCTCTGGGCACCTGGCAGCAGAGAGGGCAGAAGGGACTCCTGGGACGCCCAAATCCCTGGCATCCCTAAGCAGGACCCAAGAGAGGGGAACCCCCAGCAGTGCAGGGAAGGGGGGGACCCAGAACAACAAAGCTGGAGTTCATAGAGGTGTGACCCCTGGGATTCCCAGCAGGATTCCCGAATACACACGGGACCCCCAGCAGTGCAGGCAGGGGGACCCCAATAACCCTGTAGTGGAGAGTTCAGAGAGGAGCGACTCTGGGGAGGGTTGTTTTGGGACAAATCTTGGTCTTTTGAAGGTTTTTGGGGACACAAGATGCCCAGTGAGCTCTAGAGATGGATTTGGGCAGAAGGAACCCCCAAGCCAGTGCACTCACACCTTGTTTTTTCCCCCAAACCTTCCCAAGCCTTGGCAGGATGGAGGAGGAGGCTGCGAGGAAGAGGAAGATGCGCCGGGACCCCCAGGCAGGTGAGGAGGAAGTCAGTGCCTGTTTGCCCCATTCTTGTGCTGCATCTTCCAGCCCAGCATGGCCCCGGCTGCAGGACAACCCCGCTGCCGACGCCGTCCTGCCGGGGATGGGTTTGGGGGGGTCTCCTTGGCCTTCCCTGTGGCCTGGAGGTAAATCCCCTCCCTGTCCTTCTTCCTTTTGCTTTTTTATTTCCTCTCCTTCCTTCTTTCTCACCTTCCTGCTTTTTGTTCCTTTCTCTGTTTCCTGTTCATTTTTCCTTTTTCTCCTTTCTCATTCCTGCTTTTCTTCTTTCTCTTTGGTCCTTCTTTCTTACTCTGCTTCTTCCTTTTTCTTTCCTTTCAACTTGTTCCTATTTTCCTTGTTTCTTCTTCTTCCTCCTTTGTTTTACTTATTCCTTTCTACTCCCTCTTTCATCTCCAGCTTCCTACTCCCATCTTTCTCCTTTTCTTTCTTCCTTCGTTCCTTGCTTTCCTTATTCTTTTTACTTCTTGTTCCTTCCTTTCCTTCATTTTCTTCCTTCTCCTCTTTCCTTCTTCCTTCTTTCCTCCCTCCTCTTGTTTCTTTTTCTTCTACTTCTTTCATGTTCCTTTTTCTCCTTCTTCCTTTTCTTTTGTTTTATTTCTTCTTCGTCTTCCTTCTCTGTGTTCTTTTCTCATTTTCTTTCTTCCACTGCTGCTTCTTTTTACTTGTTTTTATCTCTCCTTTTCGTTCCTGCCCCAGGCCCTGAGCTGAGCACGGAGAGCACGGAGGACAAATGTCCCTGGCAGAACCTCGTGGCAGAGGCCGTTTTGAACGGCTCAATGGCACAGGAAGTCACTGGGGAGGAAAACCCATGGAGATCATCCCCCACAAGGAAAGGCTGCGACCCCAGCTCAGGGTGGTCTGAAGAGGAAACACTCAGCCTGTGGGGAGAAGGCAGCCAGAGCTTCAGTCAGTGCTCGGGCCCGGTGGTGCAGCAGCAGCTTCAGACCAGGGAGAAGCGCTACAAGTGCTTGGAATGTGGGAAGAGCTTCAGCAAGAGCACCAGCCTGATCCAACACCAGGTGATCCACACTGGGGAACGGCCCTACACGTGTCAGGAATGTGGGAAGAGCTTCAGCCAGAACTCAAACCTGATCCGCCACCAGCGCATCCACACTGGGGAACAGCCCTACGCATGTGGGGAGTGGCCCTACACATGTGGCGAGTGTGGGAAGAGCTTCAGGGACAGGTCCAACCTGGTCACCCACCAGCGCATCCACACTGGGGAGAGGCCCTACATTTGTGCTGAATGTGGGAAGGGTTTCAGCCAGAACACCAACCTTCTCACTCACCAGCGCACCCACACTGGGGAACGGCCCTACACGTGTGGGGAATGTGGCAAGAGTTTCAGCCAGAAATCCAACCTCCTTACTCACCAGCGCATCCATTCTGGGGAACGGCCTTACATGTGTGGGGAGTGTGGGAAAAGCTTCAGCCAGAAGTCTGACCTCCTCACCCACCGGCTCATTCACACTGGGGAGAGGCCCTACACATGTGGGGAGTGTGGGAAGAGGTTTCAGACCAGCTCCCATCTCCTCGTGCATGAACGCACACACACAGAGGAGAGGCCCTTCCGCTGCACCGACTGCGGGAAGAGATTCAACCGGACCTCCTGCCTCGTCAGCCACCAGCGGATCCACACTGGGGAGAGGCCCCACATGTGTGGGGAGTGTGGGAAGAGCTTCAGAGAGAGGTCTGACCTCCTCAACCACCAGCGCATTCACACTGGGGAGAGGCCCTACCTTTGTGGGGAGTGTGGGAAGAGGTTTCAGACCAGGTCGTGTCTCCTCAGGCATCAACGCACACACACGGGGGAGAGGCCCTTCCACTGCACCGACTGCGGGAAGAGCTTCAACCGGAGATCCAGCCTTGTCAGGCACCGGTGCATCCACACTGGGGAGAGGCCCGATGAGTACAGGGAGCTTCGCCCACAGCTCTGCCTTGACCCAACATCAACGGACCCACCAGTAAGAGAAGCCCTATGAGTGCCCCAACTATGGGAGGGGCTTCATCTGCTGTTCCAACTCCATCACCCATCAGAGGACCCATGTTGGATGATCCACAGTGACCCATATTGGGCAGAAACCTGAAGACCCATGTTGGCTAAAGACTTGATGACCACCATTCCTCATGAGCACTGTTTAGCAGAGACCTAGTGACCCACTGTCACATGAAAAGGAGAGGCAGAAATGCAAAGATTTCTTGTTGCACCTGTATTAGTATGAAGTTATTAGCTATGAGCATTCTTGGAACAATCAAAGCTTTATGAACTCAACACTGCCTGACTGACAGTGGAGAGAACACAGACTGAAAAGATTTTCGACCTTCTTGTGAGGACCACACTTTAGCCGGAGAGAACTTATTAGCTATAAGTGTCTCCAGAAAAACTGAAGTCTTATGAACCCAACATTGCCTGCCTAAAACTGGGCAACCCAGAGGCTGGAAGCATCTTCAACACTCTGCTGTGAGGACAAGACTTAATTGCAAGAAAAGAAATTTCTCAATAGCATTTCCCAAAATAACTTTTATTAATACAAGTATGTGCCAGTTACTGTGGGTTTTGTATCGCCGGTGATAACGTTTAGCTGTGTGGTTGTATTAAAATACAGAGAGTACATGGTTTTCTCACCCCTGCATTGTCCAAAGAGGTGGGAGGAGACAGGGCAGCTCCTGTCAGCTACCCCTGCAGAGATGATGGCATTTCTCTCTTAATTTTTGCTCATGCCCAATCACTTTTGTACCATTTTTTTTTCTCTTAGGTGGTTTGAGTGGCTTTAGTACTGATCTTTTCAGGCTGTCTTAGCACTTTTGGAAAGCGACTGGGACAGTGGTTCTGGGAGCACCCCTCCAGGGAGCTCAGGCATTTTCCTCAACTCATCAAGAGTTTATCAGCGCTGTCACCCCACACCCATGTTCCAGGTGATCCATGCAGGGAAGTGTATTGGGTTTGTGTGGCCAGATTTTGGTAGCAGAGGGGCTCCAGGGATGGGTTGTTCTGTGAGCAGCTGCCAGAAGCTTCCCCCATGTCTGGCACCTGTCCTGACCTCCCCTGAAAGGGAAGGTGACCCAGGTTCATGTTAACCCATCTCTTGGGGCAGATTAGATTTACTTTATCAATATATGTGTATATGTAGGATTTAGAACAATTTTGTTTTAATGTAAAGTAGGTTTGGAGCAGTTTTGGTTCCTGTCTGTAGTGATACAAAAGCATAAAAATAAAACCTCCCTTCCCTGGCTCCCAGCCCAGCCTGTCTGCTCCAGGGGTGAGTGTTCCCCCCTCTGCCCCTGGGTGGTTCCTTTGCCCATGGGCAGCAAAGCACCCACTGCTTTTGCAACTAGAGAGTGTTGGAGCCATGAACTGTGAACATTCCAATCCCTCCAAAGTGGAGGCACAATTCGCTTGGTTGGGAACTCTTTAACATCAAGGTTAAGGCAAACAACTATTTCTGCAGCTGGTTTCTTCATCCCTTGCTCTTGGCCAGGAAACACACTGAGAACAAAATCACAAAGCTGCTGGAGAACAGCCTAGTGTTCAACAGTGGGCCGTGAGAACGAGTTCCTGTCCTGGTTAATGATTTTTTGTCTCTTCTCTGGGTGTGCCAGTAACTAACTCAGTACCAAAAGTCTGTTCCCAGTCTCCATGATCTCCTTTTTAAGCAGCACCAGGAAGCTGATCCCAGTCTTCTGAGCTTCACTGTGAGGGGAAGTTCTGGAAGAGGAGCTTCTGGGCTGCAAAAGTCAGGGCTGGTTGAGTTGACAGTGGCTGGAGTGATGCCAGGGCTGGGCCAGGACTGAGCACTCTGGTCATGGTCTTGTCTTTGGGGGGCTGAAATAACCACCTGATTAATTAAACATAGCACATTGAAGGGAAGGGAGTGATAAACCTCAAAAGTCACAATTTTACAGCTGTTGTAGTGAGGCTTTTGCCACCACAGGGTTGGTCTGAGTGTGTGCATGGGGGGTTTTGATGATTTGTAATTTTTGGTGCCTTGTAGGCACTTTTTTGTCACTACTGAGGCACAGACTCAGGTTGCTTGTACAAACAGAGACCTTTATTACCTACTATCTTAGTTTGAGGGAAAAACCAAAATGTTTGCCAAAAAGCAGAGGAGAGGATTCCTCCACATTTAAGAAAAAGGAACTTTAATTAGAAAATAGATATAAGAATAACTGTTCTTTACTAATAATATATATACATATATATGTAGATAAAACTGTGAACAGAGCAGAACAAACTACTCCCCCAGCACCAAAAGTAAAAAGAGAACAACCCCCAAATGGTAGATTCCTCATGGTGCAGTTGTATTTATGGACAGTGTCAGTGTCACACCTCGGTTGGCTGTGAGGTGAATTCTCAGTCTTTCCCCAACGAGGCAGAGACAAGGGGTGAACACTCACATGGGCTTTCTCTCTCTCTCTCATCCTTTGTCCCAAATGAAGAAAGAAAAGCTGGGAGTGGGGGGATGGTGATGGTTCCCAGGAAGGAATGGTCTGCAGCATGTCCTGAAGCAGCTGTCTCTCCTCTCTCTCTCTCTCTCTCTCTCTGAACCTCAGGGTACCCAGAGGTGGAGGGGGAAAAGCAAAGAGCAGAGCCAGAAAAAGAGCTCTCACCAACAAGCAGTTGCTCCTTTTCTGCAGCTGCCCATAGAAAACCCCCCAAAAGGTCAAACCGGCACACAGGGAACAAAGAAAGAAAAAACCTCTCCCCACCCCAGGTACTGGGGTTCTGTTTTCTCACCTCCACCCCACCATTCAGCTTGAATCTGAAAGTCATCAGCCATCCTTTGTCCTCAGTCCTGGCACTCCAAGCCTAAACCTTTTGTATTGGTATGGTGAGAAAAATTCTCTGAGGGCTCGTCCCAACACCACCTTCCTGTGTTGAACGTTTAATATTATCCACCCTGAATTTTATTTCCATGCCAACACCCTATATTTGAACTTAACTATATACACACATATGTCAACTATATACACATTCCCAGATATGTACATACAGATACAGTAATATGGGCAGCTTATCCAAAAACAAGGTCCCCTTGAGGTATACATCGTGTTTCTCCGTCTTCCTGCATCACCCACCAGGTAGAACTAGATCCTTGAGCAAAAACAATCCCATGAATGGGTTTGCCTTTGCCTGAGGCAGGGTTGATCCAGACTGTTTTCCCTAGCATACCTCTCAGGTGTATTACGGGGACTTTATCTCCATCTACAGTGTGAAGGGGTTCTGATTGGGCAGGACTGGCTCGATTGACAGAGCCTCTAGTGTTGACTAGCCATGTAGCCTTTGCTAAACATTGATCCAGTGTTTGAAAGTTCTTCCACCCAACGCCTTCAAAGTGGTTTTCAACAGTCCATTACACCGCTCAACTTTCCCGGCAGCTGGTGCATGGTAGGGGATATGATACACCCACTCAATGCCATGTTCTCTCGCCCAGGTAGCAACTAAGCTGTTTTTGAAATGAGTTCCATTATCTGACTCAATTCGTTCTGGGGTGCCATGTCGCCACAGCACTTGTTTTTCCAGGCCTAGGATGGTGTTCCGAGCAGTGGCGTGAGGCACTGGGTGTGTCTCCAGCCACCCTGTGGTTGCTTCCACCATGGTGAGCACATAGCGCTTGCCTTGGCGGGTCTGTGGCAGTGTGATGTAGTCAACCTGCCAGGCCTCCCCGTACTTATACTTATCCCAGCGTCCACCATACCACAGGGGCTTCACTCTCTTAGCCTGCTTAATGGCAGCACATGTCTCGCAGTCGTGGATAACCTGAGAGATAATGTCCATGGTTAAATCCACCCCTCGGTCTCATGCCCATTTATAAGTGGCATCTCTGCCCTGATGGCCCGAGGCATCATGGGCCCATCGAGCCAAGAACAGCTCTCCCTTGTGCTGCCAGTCCAGATCTGTCTGTGATACTTTCACTTGCGCAGCTCGGTCTGCCTGTTGGTTGTTGAGATGTTCCTCATTGGCCCGATTTTTGGGCACGTGTGCATCTACGTGGCGGACTCTCACAATCAGCTTCTCTACTCGGGTGGCAATATCTTGCCATATATCGGCAGCCCAGATGGGTTTCCCTCTGCGTTTCCAATTGGTTTTCTTCCATCGGTCTAACCATCCCCAGAGAGCATTGGCCACCATCCATGAGTCGGTGTAGAGGTAAAGCTTTGGCCATTTCTCTCGTTCAGCAATGTCCAGGGCCAACTGCACGGCTTTAAGCTCTGCAAACTGACTCGACCCACCTTCTCCTTCAGTAGCTTCTGCAACTTGTCGGGTGGGACTCCATACAGCTGCTTTCCATTTGCGATTAGTCCCTACAATGCGACAGGAGCCATCGGTGAAGAGGGCGTAGCGTATTTCCTCTTTTGGCAATTGATTGTATGGTGGAGCTTCTTCCGCACGTGTCACCTGCTCTTCCTCTTCATCTGCTAGACCAAAATTTTCACCTTCGGGCCAGTTTGTGATGATTTCCAGGATCCCAGGGCGATTTGATTTTCCCATACGGGCGCGCTGCATAATCAGGGCAATCCACTTGCTCCAGGTAGCATCAGTGGCGTGATGTGCAGAGTCAGCCTGTCCTGCCAACATCCACTTCAGCACTGGTAGTCGGGGTGCCAGAAAGAGCTGTGCTTCTGTGCCAATCACCTCTGAGGCGGCTTGAACTCCTTCACAGGCGGTTAGGATCTCTTTCTCTGTTGGGGTGTAGTTGGCTTCGGATCCTCTGTAGCCTCTGCTCCAGAATCCAAGTGGTCGGCCTCGAGTCTCACCAGGCACCTTCTGCCAAAGGCTCCAAGACAGGCCATTATTCCCGGCAGCGGAGTAGAGCATGTTCTGTATGTCTGGTCCTGTCCTGACTGGTCCAAGGGCTACAGCCTGAGCAATCTCATGCTTGATCTGGTCAAAGACTCGTTGCTGCTCAGGGCCCCAGTGGAAATCATTCTTCTTACGGGTTATCAAGTAGAGAGGGCTTACGATCTGACTGTATGCTGGGACACGCATCCTCCAGAACCCTATGGCACCCAGGAAGGCTTGTGTTTCCTTTTTGCTGGTAGGTGGAGACATTGCTGTGATCTTATTGATGACTTCTGTTGGAATCTGACGGCGTCCATCCTGCCACTTCACTCCCAGGAACTGGATCTCTTGGGCTGGTCCCTTAACCTTACTCTGTTTGATGGCAAAGCCAGCTCCCAGAAGGATCTGGATGATTTTCTCTCCTTTCTGAAAAACCTCTTCTGCTGTGTCCCCCCACACAATATGTCATCAATGTATTGCAGGTGCTCTGGAGCCTCACCCTTCTCCAGTGCAGTCTGGATCAGTCCATGACAGATGGTGGGACTGTGTTTCCACCGCTGGGGTAGTCGGTTCCAGGTGTACTGCACGCCCCTCCAGGTAAAAGCAAACTGTGGCCTGCACTCTGGTGCCAGAGGAATGGAGAAGAACGCATTAGCAACGTCAATAGTGGCATACCACTTTGCTGCCCTGGACTCCAGTTCATACTGGAGCTCCAGCATATCCGGCACAGCGGCACTCAGCGGTGGGGTAACTTCATTCAAGCCACGATAGTCCACAGTCAATCTCCATTCTCCATCAGACTTACGTACAGGCCAGATGGGGCTGTTGAAGGGTGAGTGGGTTTTGCTGACCACCCCTTGGCTCTCCAGCTCATGGATCATCTTATGGATGGGAATCACAGCATTGCAGTTCATTCGGTATTGCTGACGGTGCACTGTTGTGGTGGCAATTGGCACTTGCTGTTCCTCAACTTTCAACAATCCGACAGCAGAAGGACTTTCTGAGAGACCTGGCAATGAGTTCAATTGTTCAATCCCTTCTGTCTGTACAGTGGCTATTCCAAAAAGTCCATCTATGCCCCTTTGGGTCCTTAAAATATCCATTCCTGAGGTAGTCAATGCCCAGGATACATGGGGCGGCTGGACCAGTCACAATGGGGTGTTTCTGCCAATCTCTCCCTGTCAAGCTCACTTCAGCTTCTAGCACAGTCAGCTCTTGAGATCCCCCTGTCACCCCAGAAATAGAAATAGTTTCTGAGCCCACATGTCCTGATGGCATTAATGTGCATTGAGCGCCAGTATCAACCAAAGCCTTATACTTTTGTGGGTCTGATGTACCAGGCCATCGAATCCACACAGTCCAATAGACACGGTTGTCCCGTGCCTCTACCTGGCTAGAGGCAGGGCCCCCCTAACACTGATCCTGGTCATAGCGGTCAGAACCTTTTCTCGATGAGTACACCTGGGAGGTGCCCTCCTGTGGGTCAGATTCTTGCCCATGGGAAACTGGGACTGCACTTACTCTCACTGACCTTCTTCAATTCTCCTTCAGTTCTTGTACTCGGGCTGCAAGGGCACGGGTGGGTTTCCCATCCCACCGTCCCATGTCTTCTCCATGTTTGGCCAGGAAGTACCACATCTCAGTTCGTGAGGTCTGTCCACTTCCTCTGGCTGGGGGGCGTCTGTCTCTGACTTCAGAGGTTCTCATTCACACTGGTGGCACTTGGAGACTCTCTCTAATCTCCGCTCTAGTCTCCTCTCTAAGTTTCCTCTGCTCATTCTTTACCTCTGCAACCAATGTCTCTACAGCAGAAATACGGGCCTGCATTGGGCTGTGGGTCATGCCTTCATATATCTGGAGCTTATTTGCTACAGCGCGCACTGTTTCTTGGTTCTCTTCCCTATACATGGATGCCAAGAAATCGGTGTATTCAGCTGTCCCCGAGTGTGAAAGGTTCCATCACATATGTGGTGTGCATCTGACCTTCTCAGGGTCATTATTGGTTTGCCCACCCCTTCCAAAAAGCACGTCCATCATTGCCATCTCCCTCAGATATAAAATTCCTTTTTCCATCGTCTTCCAAGTCTTCTTAATGTGATGTTCCTGCAGGATTTCTCTATAAACAAACGTCTCTCTTACACTCATTAGAAGTCGTGCCCAGAGTGAAAGGGGCTTTGATTCCCTCACGAACACCTGTTCAATAGCCACATCCTGGGCCAGAGCCCCCAAAAACCTGGCTTCAGCACCATCCAGTTGTAAGGTTTCACCCATAAGGTCCCAAACTCGGATCAACCAAGTCAGGATGGGCTCGCCCGGGTGTCGAGCAATGTCTTTCTGCAAACTACGGAGATTATCAAATGACAATGACTCAGTGATGATCTCAGGCTCTGGGTCTGCTCGCTGTGAAGGTGCAGCAGCCCCCTCATCATCCTCTGGACGGGCTGGTTTGGTCTTATATTTCCTTTTCTGGATAGGGGCAACTTCCATAGACTTGGACTGTCCACCCGGTTTAGCCTCGTCCTGCATCACTGTAACATCAGAGGTTTTACCCTCTTCCCTTTTTTTAGCCCCATCCTGCGTCACTGTAACATCAGGGGTTTTACCCTCTTCCTTCTCCCTCTTCACTGTAACATCGGGGGTTTTATTCTCTTCCTTTTTCCCCTTCACTGTGGCATCAGGGGTTTTATTCTCTTGCTTTTCCCCCTTCACTGTGGCATCAGGGGTTTTATTCTCTTGCTTTTCCCCATTCACTGTGGCATCAGGGGTTTTATTCTCTTCCTTTTGCCCCTTCACTGGGCTGGGCTTCTGAATGCGTTCTCGAAAAACCCTGGCCCTACCTCCAAACACACTGGAGGCCACAGGGATACAACCTTGCAGAAAAACCATAAAGAGCAAGATATCTCTGGCATCCAGGGAGAATTTAAACATCTCAAAAGCCGTTGTAGCAGACTTGAAGGGAGAATAAACAAAGGGTTGGGAGAAAACACTCCCCTTTGTTCCTTCCCAAGAGTTCAGTACCATTATCACTAAATCCCCAGAGGTAGCAGCTTAGGTTACAGGAGGAAAACAACCTTGACAGCACCACCCAAATGACACCCACAGGCATTGAATTCATGGCACCATAAATCCAGAGTAAGAACTCAATAATAATTGCGGCTATTTGAGTTCTACTCATTGATTTGTTGATAAGACTTAAACCTGCCGCTCCTTTTGGCATGAATTTGTACCAACAAAAAGCCAATATATTATACAGGATGGTCCTGATGGACCCTAAACTCAATACCCACATGGTGCCACAAAAACAGTTATCCTTCTTTGTTTACAAGCCCCAAACATTGGGCACCAAAAATATGTCTTGGTTTGAGGGGAAAAACCAAAATGTTTACCCACAAGGGGGAAGGGGCCTCCTCCACAATAATCACGCCACTCTTTATCAAATTTAAGAAAGGGAATTTTAATACAAGAAGGATAACTGTTCTTAACTGCTATATATATATATCTGTAAACAGGCTAGTGCAAACCGCTTCCCCAACACCACAAGAGAAAGAAAAAAAAAACCAACAAAATAAACCCCAGCAGGTTTTCCTCCGGGAGGAAAGTTATACTTAGTGTCAATGTCACAACCCATCTGGCTGCAGAGTGAGTTTCCAGTCCCTCTCCAGCGAGACAGACGAGTGGTGAGCTCTCAGATGGACTCTGTCTCTTCCCCCTGTGTTCCTTGTCCAAGAAGCAGAAAAACACAAGCAGCCAAAAGCAGTCCCGGGGCAGGCAGTGCCAGCGAGAGGCCAAAAGCAGTCCCGGGGCAGGCAGTGCCAGCGAGAGGCCAAAAGCAGTCCCGGGGCAGGCAGTGCCAGCGAGCACCCAAAACAAACAGTCCGGGCCAGGCAGCAGCAGTGAGTCGGCTTCCACTCAGCCCCGCACACACACACCACCCCCAGCCGTGTGTAGTCCCCAAGAACAAAAGAGACCAACCTGCCCCACCCAAGTGATCAGCAGTTAACTACTTTTTTGTTAACTACTGGCATGGGCAGTTAGTGGCAGGGGAGAGAATTTACATAATAATTCCAAACTACAACAGGCCAATTGGACATCTTTGAGTTCTGCGAACTGACTCGATTCGCCTTTCCCCTCAGTGGCTTCTGCCACCCATTGGGTGGGACTCCACACAGCTGCTCTCCATTTCTGGCTCCTCCCTATGATACAGCAAGAACCATCGGTGAAAAGGGCATAGCGCGTCTCTTCATCTGGCAGCTGATTATATGGTGGAGCTTCTTCAGCGTGACTCACTGACTCTTCCTCTTCTTCATCTGCCAGGCTGAAGTTCCCACCTTCAGGCCAATTGGTTATAATTTCTAGAATTCCAGGGCGATTCGAGCTCCCAATTCTAACACGTTGTGTAATCAAAGCAATCCACTTGCTCCACGTGGCATCGGTGGCATGATGTGTAGGGGGCACTTTTCCTTTGAACATCCACCTTAACACTGGTAGTGAAGGTGCCAGGAAAAGCTGGGCTTCAGTACCAATTACCTCTGAGGCTGCTCGTATGCCTTCATACGCCGCTAAGATTTCCTTCTCCATAGGGGTGTAATTGGCCTCAGAGCCTTTGTAGCTTCGGCTCCAGAAATGAAGTGGTCACCCTCGTGTCTCACCAGGCACCTTTTGCCAGAGGCTCCAGGAGAGACCTTTATCTCCAGCTGTGGAATAAAGTACATTCTTCACATCTGGTCCCGTCCTGACTGGTCCAAGAGCCACGGCATGTGCAATCTCCTGCTTGATCTGCCTGAATGCCTGTTGTTGTTCAGGACCCCATTGGAAAATGTTCTTTATACAGGTCACAAAGTAGAGAGGGCTCACGATGTGGCTGTATTCAGGGATGTGCACTCGCCAGAAGCCTATGGCTCCCAGAAACGCTTGAGTCTCTTTTTTTGTTAGTCGGTGGAGCCATTGCTACAATCTTATTGATGACGTCGGTTGGAATCTGGCGACGTCCATCTTGCCATTTCACCCCAAGGAACTGAATCTCTCTGGCAGGTCCCTTGACCTTTCTCTTTTTGATGGCAAAACCAGCTTTGAGGAGAATCTGAATAATCTTTCGTCCTTTTTCAAAGACTTCTGCTGTGTCTCCCCATACAATGACATCATCAATATACTGGATGTGTTCTGGAGCCTCACCCTTCTCCAATGTGGCCTGGATCAGCCCATGACAAATGGTTGGACTGTGTTTCCACCCCTGGGGTAGTCGGTTCCAGGTGTACTGCACGCCCCTCCAGGTGAAAGCAAACTGTGGCCTGCACTCTGGTGCCAGAGGAATGGAGAAGAACGCGTTAGCAATGTCAATAGTGGCGTACCACTTTGCTGCTTTGGACTCCAACTCATACTGGAGCTCCAACATATCTGGCACAGCAGCACTCAGCAGTGGCGTAACTTCATTCAAGCCACGATAGTCCACAGTCAATCTCCATTCTCCATTTGATTTATGTACAGGCCAGATAGGGCTGTTGAAGGGTGAGTGTGTTCTGCGACCACCCCTTGGCTCTCCAGCTTCCTAATCATTTTATGGATGGGAATCACAGCATCTCGGTTTGTACGATACTGTCGTCTATTTACAGTAGCAGTGGCCGTCGGTACTTCTTGATCTTTGACTCGGAGTAATCCCACAACAGAAGGGTCTTCTGAGAGACCAGGGAGAGTAGACAACTGTTTGGACTCTCCTTCAATCACTCTGGCTACACCAAAAACCCACCAGTACCCCTTCGGGTCCTTGAAGTGTCCTCTTTTTAAATAGTCTGTACCAAGGATGCTAGGGGCTTCTGGTCCTGTCACAATGGAATGCTTTTCCCATTGGTCTCCTGTTAGGCTCATGTCGGCCTCTACCACCGACAAGTCCTGAGACCCTCCGGTAACTCCAGAAATAGACACAGTCTCTGTACTCTCATGTTCCGATGGCATTAATGTACATTTGGCACCAGTATCTACCAAAGCTTGGTATTTCTGAGGATCCGATGTGCCAGGCCATCGAACCCACACAGCCCAATAAACCCGATTATCATCCTCGTCCCTCTCCTCCTCCTGGCAGGAGGCAGGGTCCCTCTATTGTTGTTCCTGGTAGGAGCATTCTCCATCTGACGTGTGCGATGCTCTGTTGAGGCTCCTTCATCAGCATGGGGGGAGTTTTTTCTTTTGCGTCTCGGAGATCGATGTTTCTTTTCCAGGGTCTTTGCTTCAACTATGTGGACAGCTTTCTTGCCAACTACTTTCCGTTTTAATTCTTTCAGTTGGGCTTTAAGTTTGGAGGTGGGTTCACTGTGCCATTTTTTCATGTTTTCCCCTAGTTCCCACAGAACAGTCCATAAGACACTATGCTCACTCTGTGTCTAACTCCTGGGGCTTCCAGTTTTCCCTCGTGCTGCATGAGATGACCAAGAATGGGAACGGGACCAAGAACGGGAACGGGAACTTGAACGAGAATGAGAACGAGAACTAGAACGAGAATGAGAACGAGACCTTTCTTTGTGACCTCTAGAACCTTTACCTCTAGGTTCTTCTTCATACACAGAACATCTAGCATTCCTCTCTACCCTTTCCCCACTGTAGAGGGAAGAATGCTGGTATTTAGAGGGGACCCTCATGGTTTCCGATATTCTCCGTATCCAGTGACACATTCTGTCAACGTGTATCTCATTCTCGTCCATACTTAGAGGGTATGCAGATATCAGACACGGCATATAAGACTTAGGGGCCCCATCCATCACCTTATCCCACATCGGCTGTGTGCATGGCATCTTCTCTGGGACCAAGATGTCATAGTAATTTGGATCGGAGTATATAATCTCCAGCATGGCCAGTTCCCGCAGATACTGGATGCCTTCTTCTGCAGTATTCCACTCTCTCAGAACACTCACCAAATACTCTTTAAATGGGTATCTTGCCCTCATGGCATGGAGGATTCGGGTCCAGAGACTGTATGCCATCTCCCCCTGTCCCATTTCCTGTTCTATTTCACAGTCTCGGGCAAGAGATCCCAATTGTTGTGCTTCATGACCTTCCAGCACATGACTACTGGCCCCCTGGTCCCAACATCGCACCAGCCAGGTGAGGATGCGTTCATCGGGCCACCGACTGTAATCCCTTCGTATATCTCGAATCTCCTTCGGGGTCAATGATTGTATAATTTCACTTTTCCTCATTATTTCCTGTCCATCTCTCCCACGTACTATTCTCTCTACCTGTGTTTTTACTCTTCCACTCCTCCGTGGAACCTCTCTCACTTCCTTTCTGACCCTCTCACGCGAAGGTGGGGATTGTTTGCGCTGTGAGGACAAGCTTCTATGGTGTTCACTCCGGGAGGATGGGCTCCTACGTTGTCCACGCCATGGAGAGAGACTTCTACTTCGTTCAAGCCACGGAGAAAGACTCCTAGCTCGTGCACCCCGTGAAAGGGAGCTCCTGCATTGTTCATCAGGTCCAATGAATGGAGGTAGCACATAGTCCTTGGAAGGCCAGGGTAAGAGCCTTCCCTGGTCATCTTTTCCCTCAAATGTAGGTCTAGTACGGGGAGGTGGAATCACACCTCCAAAGGAGGGTTGCCTTTGGAGAGGCTGAAACGGTCCTTCCTCAGGCTGACGGAAACGCGATGACCTCCTCTCTTCCTCCACTGGGTAGCTGCGTATGTAGTCAGAGCACCAATCGTCGAATGTTATTCTATCTCAGGATGCTCGCACCGTCCCTTTCCTTTCTCCGGCATGCCTCTGGTCTCTTTTGGACGTGCCCCCAGTCCCATTAGGTGTGCCCCATCTCTTGTGACCACTTCTCCCTCCTTGGCGGCTGCTCCCTCCTCTACTGTGACTATTCTTTCCTCTCATGCCATCGCTCCTTCCATCGTCACAGCAGTTTCTTCCTCTCTCACAGCTGCTTCTTCGTCTGCTTCTTCTTCTTCTTCTTGTTCCTCTTCTTCTTCTTCTCGTTCTAATTGCAGAGGTGGCTCTATGGGTTTTGTAGTCTCCTTCGTTCTCGTTGTTTTCTTCTTTATGGGGGCAATGATAATCTTCCGGTCCATAACTTCAGTTTGAGTTCCCACAGAGCGAATAGGGACTGTATTCGCATCGGCTTGAGTCTGAGCTTCGACTGTGGTCTTGGTGGGCTTAGTAGGGATGACAACTTCCAGATCTTCAGCTCGCCTTTGAGTGTCTACAGAGCAAATGGGAGTTGTATTAGCGTTGGCCTGAGTCTGCACTTCAACTGTGGTCTTAGCAGGCTTAATAGAGATGGCAACCTCCAGATCTACGGCTTGAGTCTGAATCTCTACAGAGCAAACGAAAGCTGTATTAGCTTCAGCTTGTGTCTGGGTTTCAGCCGTGGTTGTAGCGGGGACAGCAGAAATAGCCTTGTCCAAATTTGCAGCCTGAGTTTGGGTTTCTGCCGAGCAAACAGAGACTGTATTAGCTTCAGCAACTTGAGTTTGGGTTTCTACAGAGCGGACGGAAGCTGTATTAGTTTCAGCTACTTGAGTTTGGGTCTCCGCAGAGTGAACGGGGGCTTTGTTGGCCTCGGTTTGAGTCTGAGTTTCAACTGTAGTTTTAGCAGGGACAGTGGAGATAGCCATGTCTGGGTCTGCAGCTTGAGTTTGGGTTTCTACAGAGTGAACAGGGGCTTTGTTGACCTCGGCTTGAGTCTGGGTCTCAGAAACAGCATTGGCCTCATGCTGTGTTTGGACTCCACTTTCGGTAGTCTGAACGGGAACTACACGGGTCTCGGACGGCATATTTCCATTTTCTATCCTGTCCTCAAGCCATTGACAGTGGTTCATGGCAAATCAATAAGCACTAGCCAGGCCCCAACACAAAGCAGAGACTCACATATACCGGTCCTCGAAGGAAAAACACTCTTCTGATAAACAGCGGGCCACCTCAGCAGAGTCACACACTTCTTCTGGCGTGAACTTCCAATTAACGGGGAGTGAGATACGCCCTAGCACTTTACCGAGATCCAACCAAGCCCCATCCCAGCCAGGGATTGGCCTGTCCGAAGCCCCTTCCAAAGTTCCAGCGAGTCCCCCAGAGGCATAGCCTTTCTTAGATCTGAAACAAGGGAAGCACCGAAGTGCCAGCATTCTTCCAATCTTATACAACAGTTTCATTACCTTCATAAACACTAGTGCTGTCACAATACAATTTAGGTAATAACTGGGACCAATTGTAACAGTAGGGATCTCTCTTAATAGGCTGTTAATGTCATGTTTTAACAGGCCTTTAATGCCACATTTTAACAGGCCTTTAATGCCAAGATTCAGGAGGGCCTTACATGGATGGCAATCATCAGATAGACTGAGGTACATCCCTAGGAGACCTCTCAGAGTGGGAGTAAGTGTTACCACCATCAGTATGTAAAAGAATAGAAAGACACTTAACAGGAGGCCTTTCACTACAAGAAACTGCCAGGCCATGCCAGCATGATTGGAGTGACCTCCTCTGGTACCTCTCAGGTATTTGCTAAAAAGGGTAAAACCCATTCTTTCTATTGTTTACCTTATGCCTGAGTCCTCTGTTCCCAAACAAAAACCTTCTTTATATCAACAAGGTACTCTTGGCTGCCTTCCCAGTGATTGTTTTGAAAATACCACTTCAGCTGGCAGTTCTCCCGGACACTGTTCTCTAAACAGAGAACTATTTACAAAACAATCCAAGGTCATATCTCAGTGGGACCTCCAATAATGTCGCAGGTTTGGCTTAGCTGTTGCCAACCCTGGACTGGCCCCCTTTCGCCCTCCCAGAACTTTCCCAGCAAAGGAAAGGAAAAAAATTACTGAAAAGAAACGCACTCTAAAAAAACTGAACTGAATAAAAAGAATAAATTATATTTTCTAACATTTACAAATCACACTGTATACACAATACATAGGATCCCACCCCCCAGGGGAGAGGCGAAGGGAGAAAAGGGGATTGATTAGCCAGAAAATAGGGAAGACACCAACCAACCTAAAGAAACCAAATGAATCAAAACAAACACCATTAAAAACCTCAAGGAAGGGGAACGAGAATGAAACAATCTCACCCAGGACAGGAGAACCACCAACAACCGGAGGGACCAGACTCCAACCACCTCCCACCAGCTCCTCGGCCAAGAGAGAAGAAAGCAAAACCACTGCCCTCCTGCTACGTGGAAGACACGTGTGGAATACTTGTAAATTCCTTAGATACAATGGTTACTGAGGAAGCCATGGGTCAAACCATTACATTCAGGCAAATCCCAACTTTATTCAAATTAGACAACATATATAACCCGAGGTAACCCTGCCCTGGGCACAACACATCTGACTCCATAGGCTGAGGTTAGAAACGTGTACTTATAAGGTAAAATCCGAAGCCCTTTCCAGGTGAGATGCTGGGCTTGTAGTTGTTTGACTTCTGAGTCCGGTGTCACGTGGTTCTTCTGGACCCACTGGAGTCAGTGGGCGGCAACACTCTCCACTGCAACGTTGCTATGTAGCGGGAATACATTTCTGGCCTGACCCATGCAAATTTTAACCACATCCGGGATGTGCACTGTACACCCTCTGGACTTTTAGGGAATCTCTCAACCTCTGAAAAGATTATCTCCAGTACAGCCAATTCCCTTAAGCACCAGATACCTTGTTCGATTGTGTTCCACTGTCCTTGCTGTATGTGGAGATCCTCTATACAAAGATATGTCTCCCTCACACTTGACAACAGTTGCTGACAGAGGCTGAGAGTTTCCTGACTCTTTCCAATCCCCTGATCAATGATCACATCTCGAGACAGGGATCCCAGCTGCCTTGCTTCATTCTCATCTAGAATTGTATCATTGACCACAGTGTCTCAGATGGCCAGGTCAAGATGGACTCATTTACCTGTCACGTGAACTCTCTCCTGAGCTCACACAGCTCACCCAAGGATAGGGACCGGGTGATTGTTTCTGGCTCTGTTCCTTCTGCTGGATATGAAGGTCCTACCTATTCCTCATCATTCACTGTGTGAACTGGCTTGGTCTTTGATTTTCTTTTCTGGACAGGGGTGACTGCTATCGGTTTTGGTTTTCCTTCTGGCTTCTCAATGGTTTGCATGGACATGGTGCTAGTTGATGTATTTCTTTTTCCCTCTGCCTCAGCCATGGTTTGGGCGGACATGGTGCCTGTGGATTTGCTCCTTGTCTCCTCCTCCAGACGATGCTGTACCACACCAAGCAGTGTGCGGTAGGCAGTGGCCAGGGCCCAGCAGGCTGTTGTGAGCTGCACATCTCTGGGGCTGCCAGAGCATCTTCCTTTCACGAAGCTTATTATTCAAACAGGGTCCTGCAGTTGTTCAGGGGTGAAACACTCCGAACACTGCCTCATGTCCTCCCACTTCCTGTCCCACTCAGTATTATCCTTTTCCAGGGCAGACCTTCAGAAAACCTCCCTAGAAGGCTCTGTTCTGACCCTAAACATGGTGTAGATGGTACAGAGGAGACAGAGAAACACTAACAACATTACCCTATCCTTAACATCAAAAGGAAGTTCAATATTCTCAAAGACTGTTGTAGCAGGTCTGAAGGGGAAGGGCGAGGTAAAAGAGTGGAAACAACCATTGCCTCCTGTTCTCCCCACAGGCTGGGTGTGATTTTTAATGAGATTCAAGAGGTAGCAACCCAAACCAGGACAGGCAATCAAGACTGAATATACATTCACAAAGAAACTCACAGCCTCTGATGTTATGATGAGTTAAACGTAATATATTAATAAAGCAATTTTGATCCCTCTCCCTGGTCTTAAAGAGAGTATCAAAATAGGTACTTAGTTCCCCATATGCAGGAATATGAACAGGCTCAGATATAACATCCATGTGCATACATCACGCAACATGGTGATCAGGGAGTTTCTGTATCCAAATACACAAATGGTTAAAATGAAATTGTAATTCTGATTTCTCTCCCCTTCCTCGCATAGGGTGCCAGAAATGTGCTGGTTTAAAGGTAAACCAGCAGGAGAAATGAACTCAACCCAATACTCCATAAGTCAGAATTACAATTTAATAAATATATTGCAATAAATGCAATGATACAAAGAAAAATTTGTTTTAGTCCACAAACCCCAGATGTATATCCCAGCACCCTAGGGCACAAATAGAATGGTGTTCTTCAGCCCCTGTGCTGAGCTCCACATGGTTCTGCTGAGTCTAAAGTAAAAGAAAGGGAAAACCTGTTGATGCGGAAGATGGTCATAGTCTGATCGAGAGTGGTGGTTGGAGTCCTGTCAAGGTTCTGGTCCTCTCCTGGATCCGATGAAGTCCCCAAACACCAAGATTATATACCCTCTGGTTCAGGTGGGAATGCCCAGTACCGCCCCCAGAGTGGGGATTTCCACAATGGGTGATTTACTCTTTGAGTCATGGAATGTTTTTGGATTCTTTAATGGCCCATTAGCAGACATGACCCATCAGGCTTGGTGTCAGAGTGCTAAGGCCTCCCCATAGTTATCACACCTGAGTCATTGGTATGAAGATATGAAGACCCTATCTCCCAGGGTTCTATAACACCCAGCTTGTAGCCTGAGGGGTCAGGTGTACCCTGGGCAACTGCTGCAAGTGTTCCCTTATTAACAGTTCATGAGACATTACGTAGAGGGTGTAGAATACACAGCTTTGGTCACACCCATACAGTGATAGACTGGTCCTCGCTGCTGAACTGAGACAGATACCCAGTTCCCATGGCTGGAAGTTAGTGATGGGGAACTGAGTGAAGTCCCCGCAATCCAGAAGGAAATGGTCAGTGACCTGCTCTGACAGTGAGACCCCCACAAGTTCCTGGGCTTAGATGGGATACACCCGAGAGTACTAAGGGAGCTGGAAAAAGAGCTGGCCAAGCCATTTTCGCTCATTTCCCAGCAGTTCTGGTGAACTGGAGAAGTCCTAGCTGACTGAAAATCAGAAAATGTGATGCCCATCCACAAGGAAGGCTGGAAGGAAGATCTGAGGAACTCCAGGCCTGTCAGGCTGACCTAAGTGCCACAGAAGTTCACGGAGCAGATCATCCTGAGTGCCATCACACAGCACAAACAGGACAACCAGGAGATCAGGCCCAGTCAGTGTGGGTTTGAGAAAGGCAGGTCCTGCCTGACCAACATGATCCCTTTCTATGACAAAATTACCAACTCAGGAGATGAGGGAAAGACCATGGATGTATCTCTCTAGAATTCAGTAAAGCCTTTGGCACCACCTCCCACAGGATCTCCTGGAGAAACTGGCTGCTCATTGTTGTGAGATTGCTTGCAAAAAGTGAATTTCTGAGCAATCCAAACTGCTTCAGCTCTGTGAGAATCATGCAGATACTTCAGCTTGCAAGGACACACACCTGCTGTTTGTCCGGTAGGCGACGGTCACTCCTTGCAAATGTTTTCATGAGAACATCTCAACTGCCTTCCTGATCTCTGGACATGGACCTCAAAACATTGGGATGAGATAATACAAACACTGGACTTGTGAGAGATGGGTTTTTAACCAATTAGAAGTTCTAGCGTGTTGGGATGAGACATTTTTAGCCAGCAAGATGTACCTCTAACCCTGTATAAACCGTGTGCTGTGTGAAATAAAAGGTCTTCACTTTGAATCTCATAGATTTGTACTGTGAAGTCCTTTTTCTCCGTGAAAGTTTGTTTACTTTAGCTCATGGCTTGGATGAAGGAACTGTTTGCTGGGTGAAAAACTAGCTGATGGCCCAGAGAGCAGTGAGGAATGGAACTAAATCCAGGTGGGGCCGGTCATGAATGGAGTTCCCCAAGGCTCAGTGTTGGGACTGGTCCTGTTTGACATTGTTATTGATGATCTGGAGAATGGGATCGGGTGCAACTTCAGTAAATTCATGGACAACACCAGAGTGGGTGTGACTGTGGATCTGCTGGAGGGCAGGAAAGTTCTGCGTATGGATCCTGGACAGGTTGGATCAATTAGGTGAAATGTTAGGTCCTGCCCTTGGGTCACAACAACCCCATGAAATGCTCCAGGCTGGAGGCAGAGTGTCCTGAGAGGTTCTCAGCAGGAAGGGACTTGGGGGCCGTGCTTGAGAGCAGCTGGATATGAGTGAGAATGTTCCCAGGTGGGCAAGAAGCCCAATGACATCCTCACCTGTATGGAGAACAGTGTGGCCCGCAGAACCAGGGAACTGATTGTCCTTCTGTACTGGGCACTGGTGAGGCCACACCTGGAGTGCTGTGTCAAGTTCTGGGCCCCTCCCTGCAAAAAGGACATTAAGGGACTGAAGCGTGTCCAGAGAAGGGAACTGAGCTGGGGAAGGGTCTGGAAAAAAAGTCTCATGAGGAAGGGCTGAGGGAACTGGTGTTCTGGAGTTTGGAGAAGATGAGGCTCAGGGAGGATCTTGTTGCTCTCTACAAAGACTGAAAAGGAGATTTTAGGAAGATGGGGTTGGTCTCTTCTAACACCTATAGTGACAGGAAGAGAGGAAATGGCCTTAAATTCTGTTGGGTGAGGTTCAGGTTAGATATTCAAAAATATTTTTTTCACTGAGAGAGTGTTCAGGCATTGGAATGAGCAGCCCAGGGAGGTGGTGGACTTTCTGAGAGTGTTCAGATGGCACTTGGATACAGTTTATTGGTGATTATAGTAGTGCTGGGTTGACAGTTGAACTAGAAGATCCTGAAAGTCTCTTCCAACCTTGATGATTCTGTGATTCTGTGACCTTTCCTCACTGTTTCCAGGTTTGTGCTCTAACCAGATCCTGGAGATGTTTTCTCAGTTGGGTCCCTCAGTGGGACCCATTAGCACTAGAAGAAACTTTATAGTTTGAATCTGACTTTGGCTCCTCAAGAGGTTTCTTTCCTCAGGGTCTGATGTGCAGGGACTCAGCACCAAACCCCCCAGAGGGCCATTAAATGCCTTGAGCTGTTGCTGTACTGCTGAGCTGGGCTGGACTCCTGGCACAGAGGTTGCTCCTGGCACGTGGGCAGCGCTGCAGAGAGACAGCTCTGCCCAGGAGCAGATCCTGTGCACAGCCCAGCAGGGCTCAGGGCACTGCCTGCAGTCACCGAGGGCACAGCAGAGAAGTGTCAGAGATGAGAGGCAGCCTGGGCTGGGAGGTGACTGAGCTTTTGCTACAGGAGAAACCTTCACAGTATTTGAATGAAGAATTCTCTGGCTATAAGAAAGTTAAACTTCCCTTCCTGCAGGAATCCCCTAAATTTGTCACATTCCACAGCTTCTAGGATCATTCAGAACTGTGAGAGATAAAGGGGATTTGTTGTAAGCAAGGTAAGAATGTTAAAAGATAAACAAATGTTGTGTGCTGAGGTTAATTCAGCTCAATTGTCAAGGCTTCATTCAGTTTCTGTGAACACTGTTATAAATGCTGATCAGGTTTTATTGGCAATTGTTGGATATTGGCTTCTGGAATTTTCCTTTCTCCACAGGTTAGCTTAGGCAAAGGCAGGAAGCCTGTGATGCCGAAAGAGTTTTTGTTCTGATTTTCACATTTTGTAGATTTTAGGAACACAGTAGTTGTAGATTTTTAAAGAGTTAATATTTCTAACAGTTTAAGTTTAATGCCTTTCTATCACTACCCCTGTCCCAGAACAGGGAGCTCAAATTCCTTTAATTAATTAATCTTGTTTAGACTCCTTTCCAAGGTAAAGAGCTGAAGGATATCAGAAGGCCCACAGAATGAAACATAAACACAGGTCAGAGTGACCCAAAAGCCAGAATTGGATGAACTCCAAGAGACCTTTGTGTGCCTGAGGAAGAAGAGCTGATGAAGACAGAGGGTCTTGATGACCCCAGACCCAATTCCAGGGGGTTGGACCAGGGGTGGGACTGGGGCTGGACTGAGAAATGTGTAAAGCAATGATTGGAGGGATCTTATTATAAAAGCCATGGAAACAAGAACTAAGACATATGCATGTCATCCTGTATTCCTGTGGGCTGTAGGCCCTGTGATATTAAAGGACCTTTACTTTTTATCTTACCCTACACTAACGTGGCTCGAAGTCCTGTTTTTGGGGGGAAGGGTCATTCACAGCATCAGTTTGGCGCCCGAAAGGTGGAATCAGAGAATCCAGTACCCTGGAACCACGAGGGACTCCAGAGCAAGAAGTTTCATCCTGCAGGAATTCTCTACTGCCGGCACATTTTGGAGGGTTCCTTCAGTGACCTTTGAAACTCCTAACAACCGGGTAAGATAAAAGGAGCAGTTCCTTTGGGTATTTTTGCTAGCAAACTAAGGGAAGGTTTTTCCCTGGAACTGGGAATACGTTGGGCTGAGAGGTATAGCTGATCTGGCCAGTCAGTTTCTCAGCCTGGTGGGCAAAAGGGTGTTTTGGCTGGGTGAGGGACGGTTTGGTCCCTTGTTGCTTCGGGAAGGGCAAAGCAGAGTGCTCAGGGGTTTCATGTTGGCTGAATGCAGCTGGAAAGGAGAGGAATATCTCTCTGGGATTACATCACTCTGTCTTAGCCTGAAGCGGTAACACAGCACTTGGAGGAGTGATCTTGCTTGGTATTCCTGAGGCCAGCAGTTCAAATATGAGTGCTCAAAAGTTTTTTTCCCTTGCCTGTAACTTGTCAGCATGGGTTGTACGCAATCCATGGAAGAGGAGACTCCGGTGGAGTCCCCTCTAGCTTTGGTTTTGCGCAAATGGAAGCATCTAACAAGCCCTGAAACATCTTTGAGAAGGCAAGTGTTACGAAAAGAGAAAAGGTGGGAAGAGATCAAATATGCAGAGCGGGGAGGCTTTCCCAAGGTTGCTCTGGTAAGCACAGTCACTGATAAGGCAGCCCTGGAAAGGGGGGTCAGAAGGAATGTTGCAGGGACTGCAGAGAGCAGCGTGGGGCGGGAAGCAGCAGGCTCATTTCCCTCTTCCCATCAGTCGGCCCGAGCTGTACAAAGGGAGGCAGCACCCTCCCTTCCCCCTTTCCCCACCTCTGGCGTTTCCAGCTATGCAGAGGCAGAGACAAGCGAGGGAAGAGCAGCAGACACTGCCCTTACCCGGCAGCCAGCTTGTCCGGTACAGAAGAACAGGGAGACCGAAGCAGTGGATAACACCAGGATTGCAGAGGAGAACAGTCTCCTTCCTGCCTTCCCTTCCCCTGTTCATAGCTGTGTGAGAGAGCAGTCAGTTTCGTGTTTTAATGAAGCAGTGGTTTGCATCTTGTCTGTTGTTGAAAAAGAGGATTTGTATCAGTACCTCTGTAGTGAAGAAAGAAAAGCAAAGATAAGCTGGGGCCAGCCTGGTGAAAAGGCTAAGGCAAAGCTGAGTTTCTGGAATAGAGCGGCTGTCCCTGAGCTCAGGGAGCTGGGCTGGAAGAAGCCAAGACAAGCGTGGCTGTGGCACAGCTGCTTGGATTCAAGGCTGGTCCTAGCCTGGGAGATTAACAAAAGCAATAATCTCAACTTTCTAACTTACTTTTCTTTTAAAGACCATGTAAGGTCTGTGTTCCCAAAGGGAGAGAGAGGGAATGTTTCCATTCCCTTGAGAAAGAAAGTACCTTTGCCACCTCCTGAGGAGGCAAAGAGGAAGGTGTTTTCTCTGCGTTCCCCTATCAGAGAGGGAGCAGGGAAAGTTGCCATAGAGACCCCCTGTAAACAAATGAGTAACCAGAAGTCCAGCAGCTCCTGGGAAGGAGGAAACTCCGGAAACGGGCCGAGACCCCCAGAGCCCCCCAGGAGGCTGTCCCGGCAGATACAGGGATGCACTGAGGTTGTTCCGCAGGTGCGGGGATACACTGAGGCTGCTCCCGGTGACACCGAGACAAGCGCACATGCAGCGCAAGCAGAACCCCCTGGAGAAGCAAAGCTTGGCATAATAGCTGTCCCAGGACAGCCAGGAGCAGGTTCCACCAGAGCCGTGAAATTGACTTCTGCCAGCATCGCTCCACCTGGAGTGGTGAGCAGAGCCAGCAGAGAGGGGCCAGGCACAGCAGGGTTGGCCTTGGACATCGGCAGAGCCAGCAGCTGTGAGAGTGCCTGCAGAAGGGCGGTAGCCAAGCACACAGATAGAGCGAGTGCGGGGGAGGCAGCACACACATTCCCGGGACCGGGAGATGAACAAGCAGGGCTTGCTGGCCAGGCAAACGCAGCTTTTCCTTGGGCAGCTAGAGCAGCAAAAGGTCCTGAGGGTACCAGCGGAAAAAAGGTGCTTGTAACTGAGAGTCAGCTGCAGCAAGAGCGGGATCAGTCTCGCTCGGCCATTGACTGCAACTCCGTGCTGGGCTCTCCCGCTGCTGAGAACAGAGCAGGCACTGGCTTTGCTGCCCCTTCAGCAGCTGCGGTGGCAGAAAGGAGGGCGAAGTGGGCTTTAGCAGAGACCGCAGGGTAAAGCGGGAAGGGGGAGCCAGCGCTGTCCCTTCCTCTATCTCTCGCCGATGCCGTTCGTGACCATGCAAAGGCAGGGACAGGCGACGTGGCCAGCTCTGCCCCTGCCCGGCAGCCAGTGTGTGCTCTGCAGAGAGGCAGGGTGGAGAGAGCTGCTTCTGACACCAAGATTGCAAAAGGCACAGGAGCAGAGAGACATGGTCTCCTTCCTGCTTTCCCTTCCCTTGTTCGTGGTGGAGAGAGAAAAATCAGTGCTAGTTTGCCTTTTGTCTGCGGTTGGAGAGGAGGCTTTGTGTCATCTTTATAATGGAGAGTTAAGAGCAAAGCTGGGCCAAAGTGGACCCGGAGGGAGGAAGGCATCTTCATCTTTGCCTCCTCCTGGGAAAGCAAGGAAAGGAAAGTTTTCCTTGTGCTCCCTCACTAGAAATGGAGCAGGGAATGTTGCTATTGAAACTCCTTGTAAGCAAAGCATGAGTAGCTTTTGGGGAAGAAAAGGACTAGAACACTGTCCAGGACCCCCGATCCCGGGCAGTTCCACCCCTGGGACCGTAGAACTAACTCCTGTCAGCGTTGCTTCCCTTGGAGCAGCGAGTGAAGCCGGCAAAGAGCCGGGTGGGCGGCACTGCACGGCAGGCCCAGAGCCGGGGGCAACACCGGCAGCGGCTCTGGACCCCTGGGTTTCTAAAGCAACAGAGGCCAGCCCAAGGGCCATCAGGGACGGGACTGTTCCCTTAAGAGCCAGCATGGCCCCGACAAAAAGGACCAAAGAAGCTGTGCTCAAAGCCAGTGCTACAGCAATAGCAGATGCCAGCAAAGACCCAGGGTCAATACCTACAGCTGAGACCTTGCCCAGACCGACAGCGGGAGGGCCGTGGGCGACCCTTTCCTTTCTATCCCTGTCGCTAACAATCCCTACCTGCCTCAGCGAGCAAGCAGAGGATTTAAACACCTTGTCCTGGAATACAGGACTCCCCAGCAAGCAGGCAGGCAGCCTGATCATCTCGACTGCCTTGCCCAAGTGTGCAAAATTTCTAATTGCCGGAAAAGGGGGGGTGAGTTCCTCTACCCCCAAGAGCATTTCCAGCATTTTCCCTCTACCCCTGCCACCAAGACCGAAAAGGGGGGAGCAAAAGAGTGATAGTGTCACTGTGTTACAAGCTGCCTGAATAAACTCAGTTCTTTCCAACTGAGATGAATGTTAAAGCACCAATTTAAGTTTAAGGAATCTCTATCTTAAGCTTAAAGATTCTGTCTGTGTTTGCAATTTTCTCATTTCCAATTTTAGAGAAGCCTCAACACCTGATACACCGAGACAGATTGGCAAAGCAAAACCACAGCTTTCTGTGGTAGTCTCTGTGTTCTGAGTTTGCTCTGAGCTGCTCCAGCCTGTAGCATGTCTGTCTCAGCATAGCTCTGAGGCTGCTAAAAACTAGGACCAGTATCATACTGGTGCAAAATCAATCAATAGTTGCCACCTATGTATTTTTGTCTTTATTGTGAACTAACCATCTGCTGTGAGAATATGATTATTTGCAGACAACCAAAGAAGTCTGTCATGAAGGACATGCCTCTCAAGAATCCAATCTGAGAGCAAAGTTGATGAAAACATCATTGTGCAAGCATTGTGTAGAACAACTGTGTCTTCTCTTTAATTGCTGTTACATGTAAGAGAAATTTCTCTAAACCTGGTTTGAAAATTCTACTCAGGAGTTTGTATGATTGTAACTTCAAGTTTGTTTATTTTGAGTTTGTCTCTAACGTCTTATCATCTAGTGTCTGTTACAGTGTGCGAAGCACTGAGCCTTGCAAAAGAGAAGCGAAACAAGTTCTGTGTGTCCTGTGTTACACGACAAGAAAGCAAGCAGCTAGTCACAACAGTGCAGCTGAAGAATTAAAAAAACTGATTTCGTAGACTGTCTCATGAACATTGAGTTACATCTAAGCCTGCAATCTTTGAAATGAACTGGTAACATCCTAGCTGAATAGCTTGTTTAAGCCATCTAAGTAATGCTTGTACCCTATTTTAGCTTAATTAAGTGAATTTCAGTCTTGTCCTGAAAACTTTTTCATGCTCTTATGTCTCTTGGATTTCTTTCAGCAAAACGATCTTTTAGAAACCTGCATTATGGCTCACAATATGTGAAGATGCCATTGTTATTTAACATAAACATATACAATTTAGCAGTGAAAATGCTTTTATACACGGAGGCAAGAAGCTCCTGCACAGCTACTCCGTGAGGTGGAGAGGACTGACTGTGGTCAAGGCAGGCTGTGGCAGGATGGTCTGACCTCGATAGGGCCTGAAATACACTCAGAGGATGCAAGCATGCTGTGAGGAGCAATTAGTAGTGCCAAGATGATGTTTGGTGTTGCAGAAACTCCAGACACACCTTGCTGGTGGAAAGCTCCTGATGGGCCCGTGCATTCATGGCTAGCAGTCAACCCCTTCATGTTATAAAAGCTGAATCTGCTTTTTGTACTGTCAAAATGCGAGAATTCTGAAATTCGAGATTCCTTTGAAAATTGCCTGAGATTTGCAAAATTGCACACTCCTAAAACTCAAATTAGCAAAATTTGTGAAGAGATACAAGAGACATAAGACACCTTACATACCCAAGCCTTGCCTATAGCTAAGGCAGAGAAACAACTGTTTCATTGATTCCTCATATACACATAAGAAAATGTGGTTTGCAAAATTATTAAATGGTCTAGATTTCCTTTTACTTTGCAGAAACTCCAAAAGCCCATGAAATTGGACATTCCTGTTCCAGACTGAGAACTGTTGAAAGATGGGACACTGACATCTGCATGCTGACTAGAGGGAGTCATCTCAAGTACTGTCAACTAATTACACCACAGTGAAAGACAGAACTGTACCCCTGTGATACAGACTCCAGGACCACTTCAAAGATTAACAACCTGATGTCATCCTAAAAGACAAAATAGACTGCTTTCTTTGCATAGCAGGTTTCCTGGACTTACTGCAGGACGGAAGTCCTCTGCCCCTAGAACAAGGGCAACAGAGACTATTACTTTCTTAAATTACTTTTTGTATGTATTGTTTGCATTGCTACTAACCATGAATTAAGTTTGGAACTAAAATTTGTAACTGCATTTGGCTTTAGCCGAAACACCAAAAAATTTGCTAAATTTGCATTATGAATTTAGCTGAAATTTGAAATCAAAACTTGCATGTGACCCTAGTCACATATATAAAATCCTTCAAAAACTGACTGCTGTATTTGTATTCAAATACCAGCAATTGATGAGAAAAGCAATTAACCCTAATTGGCATTTTGATGAATGAAACAAACTTTGGAAAGTCCTATGAAATTCCAGAGACCTGGAGATTCCATCTCTAAAAGTAAGTCAATTGAAAAAACACTGTCATTGAAATTATCCAAAATCAGACCTCAGATGCTATTGCAACTTCAGAAAAGTCCAGAGTTTGTCTCATGTAGTACAAATCAAGTAACTCTTGGAAAGTTTCCACAAACCAACTTCATGGTTACTGAACCTAACCAACTCTTTAGTTATGTTTATCATTAGTGTTTTGCATTATAGCTAGCTGTAAGATTTAATACTATAGTTTTTGTTTATCTTTTAGTGTAATGCTAAGTTTAAGTAGTAGAACCCAGACAAAATTTTTGAGTTTTGTCTGTTTCTAAAGGGGGGACTTGATGCCGAAAGGGTTTTTGTTCTGATTTTCACATTTTGTAGATTTTAGGAACACAGTAGTTGTAGATTTTTAAAGAGTTAATATTTCTAACAGTTTAAGTTTAATGCCTTTCTATCACTACCCCTGTCCCAGAACAGGGAGCTCAAATTCCTTTAGTTAATTAATCTTGTTTAGACTCCTTTCCAAGGTAAAGAGCTGAAGGATATCAGAAGGCCCACAGAATGAAACATAAACACAGGTCAGAGTGACCCAAAAGCCAGAATTGGATGAACTCCAAGAGACCTTTGTGTGCCTGAGGAAGAAGAGCTGATGAAGACAGAGGGTCTTGATGACCCCAGACCCAATTCCAGGGGGTTGGACCAGGGGTGGGACTGGAGCTGGACTGAGAAATGTGTAAAGCAATGATTGGAGGGATCTTATTATAAAAGCCATGGAAACAAGAACTAAGACACATGCATGTCATCCTGTATTCCTGTGGGCTGTAGGCCCTGTGTTATTAAAGGACGTTTACTTTTTATCTTACCCTGCACTAACGTGGCTCGAAGTCCTGTTTTTGGGGGGAAGGGTCATTCACGGCATCACCTGCAAGGTGGCAGCATCAATCAGGCACTGCCAACAGGGAAACTCGGGCCGGGGCAGGGAATGATACAGTGAATGAATCAACAAATAATCGCAAATGACACAGAAAGAAATTGACCCTAAATGGAAAAAACAATCAGAGATGAAGGGGGTCAGCTAGCAATATCAAATCAATAAGCAAGAAGACTAAAAAAGGAACAAAAGGGGTCCAGCTGCCTGGAGGTGAGGGAAGAGCAGTGGTACAGAGCGTGTAAAAGTAACGGTCTTTCTCCTCCAGAGTGTGCTCCCTAGTGAATACTGTGGCAAGGACCCTACGTATCTAGTATAGCTTAATAAACTTCTTGCTCTCTTTCTTTTATTCTGTGTCTGGAAATTTTTAAACACGAGATTTTTCTCAGAAGAAGGGCTCCCATAGTTCCTCTAATGGAGAGGAAGTGGCCATATGGCAGAGCAGGGCAAGACCTGCAGGCACCAAGGGCAGACAAGAGAAGTGACAGAGAGGTTTAGGGATCCTGGGCTGGGAGGACAAGTGAGAGCTCATCAGGGGAGAAACCTTCACAGCCCTTTGCCACATTAAGTCTCTTGCTGCAGAGCAGTGAAGGTGCGTTCGTGGAAGTGTCTCTTACACCTGTCAAATGTCCTGTCAGGATGGCTCTCCTAGATTTCCTGGTGTGCAGCAGGAGAACATGGTCCAGAACAGGACTTGCCTGCTGCACCATCAGAGGCACAGGGCAAGAAGGTTCCCTTCTAGCAGGGATGTCTGCGGGGTGTGAGGGTGGGGGAGCAGCCAGGGGTGCCCAGGGCTGTCCTGCAGAGCAGGGTCCTGCAGCCCAGGGCTCTGTGTGCTGGGGCAGGGACTCTGATGCCTGCTAGGGTCACCTCAGCCTGGTCAAGGAGCTCCCAAGGGCCCTGAAGGGAGAAGGTGTTGGTGGAAGGAGTGACTGCCTCCTGGCAGGGCAGGGATGAGCACGGCAGGGGTGAGCAGGGCAGGGCAGGGCAGGGTCCTTCAGCTGCAATGGCTCTGGGCTTCTCTCAGTTTCAGCTCTACCTCCTGCCACTTCCAAGGGCACTTCTCAGGAAGCACATCCACTCAGAAAACCTTCCCCTCCCCAGCCACGTCAGCTTGTCTGGGATCTACTCTGCAAGTTCCTGTCCAGATACAAAGCCTTTGGGTCTTTCTGTGGAGATGTGTCTGTGGGAGCAAAGTGCCTAAGACTCCTCCAGGCAACTTCAGGACTTTTAGCTGCTTCCCTGGGTCCAGAAGGGCACAGCTCTCCCACAGTGTCTCTGTGCTGCCTTAGGATCCTCATGGAGAAAACACCTTGGTGCTAAATTCGGGGAAATGCTCTGGGCAGCTGCAATGATTGTTTTGTGTCTCAGTCTGTGAGGGGAGAGAGAGAAAAAGGCAAACGACTGTCAGTCTGCTCTTTGGCCCTGGATTCCTCTGTTCTCAGCAATATCTAGTTTCTTTTTAGGGAACTGGTTGAGTGTGATTCTCATCCAGCTCCAAGCTGCCAGCACAGGGCACCCAAGAACAGCACTGATGGGCAGAGCAGTAAGGGACTGTCCCTTTGCCCCTCAGGTTGCACAAGACTTCACCTGCATAGCATTAGGAATGTCAGAGATTTCAAACACCCACAGCCTCTGCTAACTGTGGCAGATGCAACTGGGAGAGAAATTACAAGTATTCCCTCAGCTTAGTTCTGCAGCTGGGCAAAGTATAATGGGCAATGCTAACAAGCTCTTTGATGTACAATCAGACAAGCTCTTTGATGTACAATCAGACAAGCTCTTTGATGTACAATCAGTACATTTAATTTGAGACCACCCTGCATTCAAAGTTCTCTCTCATGTCAAAGGAAGAACTCCTTAGGAGCCCATCATAGAGTTACTGCTTCCAATGGTCCCCTCAGCCAGCAAAAGCCAGAACTCAGGGGAGGGAGCTGCAGAAAGACCTGAGTGATGAGAGGGAGCCTGAGAGTGAGGTGGCTGTGAGACATGTAATGTTGGTATTTTTCAGAAGCCATGCCTAACTCAGTCCTGCCTTTTACTCCTCAAAAATTAAAAATAGTCTTGAGAAAGCAGCAGATGTCCAACAGCAGCTCCATCAGCCAGTTCCTCCTCCTGGCATTGGCAGACACCTGGAAGCTGGAGCTCCTGCACTTCTGGCTCTTCCTGGACATCACCCTGAATGCCCTCCTGGGCAACGGCCTCATCGTCAGCGCCATAGCTGCGACCACCACCTGCACACTCCCATGCACTTCTTCCTGCTCAACCTGTCCCTCACAGACCTGGGCTCCATCTGCACCACTGTGCCCAAAGCCACGGCCAACTCCCTCTGGGACACCAGGGACATCTCCTATGCAGGGTGTGCTGCACAGGTCTTTCTCCTTGTCTTTTTTCTTGGAACAGAGCTTTCCCTTCTCACCATCATGTCCTATGACAGCTACGTTGCCATCTGCAAACCCCTGCACTATGGGACCCTCCTGGGCAGCAGAGCTTGTGCCCACATGGCAGCAGCTGCCTGGGCCAGTGGCTTTCTCACTGCTTTGCTGCACACAGCCAACACATTTTCCCTGCCCCTGTGCCAGGGCAACACCCTGGGACAATTTTTCTGTGAAATACCCCAGATCCTCAAGCTCTCCTGCTCACACTCTGACCTCAGGAAACTTAGACTCTTTGTGGGTAGCGTCTGTCTAGCTTGTGAGTGGGGGTTTTTTTCCATTGTTTTCTTGTATGTGCAGATCTTCAGGGCTGTGCTGAGGATCCCCTCTGAGCAGGGACGGCAAAAAGACTTTTCCTCGTGCCTCCATCACCTGGTCGTGGTCTTCCTGTTTCTCAGCACATCATTATTTGCCTACCTGAAACCCCCCTCCATCTCTTTCCCATCCCTTGACCTAGTGGTGGCACTTCTGTACTCATTGGTGGCTCTAACACTAAACGCCCTCATCTACAACCTGAGGAACCAGGAGATCAAGGATGCCCTGAGGAAAATGATGACTGGATAGTTTTCAGAAGCAATAATTTGCTTGTTTTCTTCTCCTTTCATTACAGGTCCAGCATGCCTTCTGAAGTTTTTCATAGTGATTCAGTGGGGGGGGCATTTCTTTTTTATTGTGTCTTAACATCGGGCACAATGAACCTTGATTATTTATCCCTTTTCTAATTCACTATTTATGTCCTAAAATTTACTCACAGACTGTGTAAATGAGAAATCATCTTTTCTGTGCATTTTAGCAAAATGCATTCTTGCTTGTCAAAAATCCTTCCTTTGAAATCTTCTGTGAATCTGAAAGGGCAGAGCCCCTGTGCAGAGAGGGAGAGAAGCAGAGTCCCAGCACAGCAGCACTTCCAGGGAGCACCAGTACTCAATGTCCTTGTTCAGCAGGTGGGACAAGTGTATCATTGTGTGGGTGTGACCAAAGCTGTGTATTCTATACCCTCTATTCATTTCCCAAGAACTGTTAACAATGGACCATTTGCAGCAGCTGCCCAGGGCACAACCTGACCCCTCAGGCTGCAAGCTGTGTGTTAAAGAAGCCTGTGAGACAGGAGCTGTGATAACTCCCCTCCAGGAAGTCGTTAGCACCTTCACACCCAGCCTGAGGGGGTGTGTCTGCTCATGGGCCAGCAACAATTCAAAATACCCCATGACTCACAGACTCAGATCACCTATTGCAGAACTCCCCGCCCTTGGGGAGGTACTTGACAGTCCCACTGGACGTAAGGATGTATAATCTTGGAGTCTGAAGACCTCTGGGAACCACTCGCTGGATCCAGAGAAGGATCAGAACCTTGACAGGAGGAGACCACCACTCTTGACCAGATTGTGACCATCATCTGCACCAACAGGTTTTTCACTTACTTTTGCTTTGGACTTGGGGAACCATATGGGTCTTAGCACAGGGGCCAACAAACACCATTGTGTTTGTGCCCCAGGATGTTGGGTTATACTTCTGGGTTTTGTGGGTTAAAATCAATTTCTCTTTGTGCCATTGTATTTATTGTAATATTGTTACTAAATTGTAACTCTGACTCATAATCTCTTTTATGTTGAGTTTGTTTCTCCTGCTGGTTTACATTTAAACCAGCACACTTGGTCTTTTCAGACCAGACTTGCCCTTTCCACTTCCCCACTCTCCATCTGTGCCCTTGTGTTCGCCCTCAGCTCTCTGGCTGCTCAGTGTCTGTCCTGCTGTGTGGCAGTGCTGTGACCACAGGAGGTGTGCAAACGTTTCTGTTCTTTGAAAGTAGACAGAAGTGGTCGGAATCGTTAAGCTGATTGTTGAAGTTTCTCAGAATTTTGTGGCTGTAAAAAAGTCAATGGTGAATCATGGTGAACCTTTGAGCTGAGAATCTGAACAATAATAATAAAATGGACAAAGCTGCAGCTCATATTCATTTATTTCATCATTCATGGCTAGGCTTCATGATCGAAGATTTGGGAAAGGGTCTATCCATATAGGTGTGTCCTTCAAGCCTGCACAGTAGATTTTTTAGGTGAGGCACAACATGCATGAAACTGGTCCCATCCTTTGCTCCTAAGGTTCATCTGCCACAGCAGAGTGAGTTTGGACAGTGACAGCAAAGTCCTCAGGACTAGAACCTACAGCACCCGGTACTCCCAGAAGGTCTCCCATCCAAGTACTAATTGGGCCCGACCCTGCTTAGCTTCCGAGCTTAAATATTAGTTAAAAATTAGCAACTGGAATGGACAGCCCAGAGATCATGATCTGGGAACTGTTACAACCATATTACAACAGGGACTGCATCACCCACTGAAAACACACCAAAACACACCTCAGGAAGGGTGAAGGTGATCCTGTGGCAACCACTTGATATCAAAACAGTAAAGCCATTGAAGAGTGACAAGACCTCAGCTTCTGGTATTTCCATTGGTCTGGACCGCTGTGTGCAGGATGGGGAGTTTAGATTGTAAGGATGGAGTTGCAGAGGGATTTCTTTTTTCAGGTCACTCTCCTGAGGCACCTGCTTGAGTTACCAGGTATTGTGATTGATCTATGCCAATAAACCCATCAGATGGAGATGAGAACCTGTTGTTACAGTAAAATCAAAAGTGAGCAATTCAGATCTGTAGAAAACCCTGTGAGACTCAGCTATCAGCCAGAAGCAGCAAGGAGCTCAGCTGCTGCTGGCTGGTAGGGAGGAGGTTACTCCCCAAGAATTCACATAGTAGGAATTCACAGGACTCTGCAGGGGCACAAAAACAGCCAAGATGAAATAATATAAACATGGGACTTGTGAGAGATAGGCTTTAACCAATTGAAGTATCTGGCGTGGTGGTGTGTTAACTCTTTTAGCCAATAAGCTGTAGTCCTAACCCGATATAAACTGTGTGCTTTGTGTAATAAAAGGTCTTCGCTGTAAACTTCATAAGCTTGTTGGTGAAGTCCTTTCTCTCCGCCGAAAATTGTTTACTTTAACTGGTGCCCTGATATGGCTGATACCCTCAGACATGAGGAAGATATTCCCTCCATGGCTGCATTTCCCTACCCCTGCACCCTGAAGAAGAAGCAGTAGGACACGAGGATGAAAGGTGGAGAAGTTTCCAACCGAGAGGGACCACTGCCCCGGTGGTCAGGCAGGACCGCTGTGCCCCGCGGAGCCTGGGAACATGGAGGTGCGTCATGGAGCGACAGGAAAAGTCATCCGGAAAATCTTGCTCAAAAATTCAGGTGGGCAAGCGGTTGGGGAGGAGATGGGGATAAGCTCTTCCGTGTATATCCTTTCTGAAAAAGGGATTTGCCGTAATTTTTGGACTGTAAAGTAGTTTTGAAAGTGGGCACAAGATAGAGACTTTTTTCCCGGTGTTATGGCATTTAAGCTGTTTCTGTGGGAGCCATGGGGAGAAGCCTCTGGGAAACTCAGAAATAGGAAGAAACTTGCAAGGGATGTGTTGCGGGACATTAGAACCGAAGGGACTGCCGCGCTTTTCCGCGCTGGCCGCGATCGGCTCTCATTCCCGCCGCCCTCCCCCACCCCGCTGCGGGCCGACCTGGGGGACACCTCTGGAGGTCGCGCACAGGCTCTGGCGGAGCCCTCGCCTCTCGCCCCGCTCCCGCCGGCTCTCGCTGTGGCTCCGTGTTGGCTCCGCTGCGAGGGCACTGCCCCCCCCCCCCCGCGTCCCGCCGCCTCTTCTCGCTCCCGCCGCCTCCACCCCCCCAGCCCCGGCAGCCGCTGCGGGGTTCCAGCTCCCGCCACATTCGGGGGTCGCTGCACCCCCCGCCGCTCCCGCTCGCCACTCCCCCCTCCGCCGTCCCTGCCGCCCTGCGAGGGGTCCCGGAATTGGCACAAGACAGAAAGACAGCGCGAAACAGAATTGGGAGGAGAATTGTGCTTGCAAACACAAAAAGCCCGCTATTCCAGCTTTTCGATGCTGAGAGGATTTTTGCTGCAAAATTTGAAAGTGGCGCTGCCACTCTGGGATGGGAGGGGCCGGCCCCCCCTCCGATGGGGAGGGAGGCGGGTCCCTCGGCTATGTCACCGTGGGCAGGCGGAGCTTTGCATTCGACATCAGCTCCTTGCACAGATCCCTGGCTAATGTAGTCTCACAAAGGACTCTGGTTGTTGCGGTTCCAGCGTACCCCTGACTGCAAGCCTGCGAGCCTGTCAGTTAACCAGAAAGCAGCGTGAGTGACCTCGCTCTAACAAACATCAGCCCAGCTTGCCCTTGAGACAACGGGACACAGGCATCTGGTGCCCTGTGTCACAGCTTTACAATACATCATGCAAAGACAGAATGCAGCTTCTTTCTCCAGCAATTCAGAGGGCAACAGAGAAGCCTGGAAGGGATCTGTTGGACTGATTTCTCTGTTAATTTAGCTTTTGTTAAAAGTTATAGAATGTTGTCGGCTTTTAATAATTTGGACAAAAGTTTCTATTTTTGTCTCCACAGGTTGAAGTCAGCGATGGATAAGAACGACCAGTTTCCTCTGACTGAATCAAGATCAGTTACCAGAACATTTGAGTGACTGATTAAGCTTTTAATTTGATCCTTCAGATTCAAAATTCATAACACCTGGTAATAATTGATGTGTTTCCATCTGTTGGTTTTAAACATTTTCACAAAGCTCTTTTTAACGCTACCAAAGTGAATTAAAACAGATGATGGTTTTAGTTATATAGCATTAGATTGGATAAGACATGTTCTTTTGAATACAGACGTGCATATTTACCACGAGTAACACTAGAATTATAAGACTTAAAAGTGTTGGGATCTGTTCTTATGAATGTAGGATTCAATGCAACATAACCAGTTTATAGAAATAATGTTGTGTGGTGTTGTTATATTTCTGTTAAAGATTTTAGTTTTTCTTGGTGCACCAATAACAATAGAAAATAGTCACGTTAAGCACATGGGATAATATTTTTAATTGGTTAAGAACTTAAGATGTTAGGTCATTGCAATGGTCTTTCTAATTTCTTAAGAGGTTAAAAAGTTAAGCAGAATAAGTTAAGAGTTAAAGTGTTGATTGAGTTAGCAGAGTAATGTTAATTTAGTAGAGGTTTAGGTCATTAGAATAAGGTTGCATTTATAGCTTTTAAGTGTATTGTCAATTAATATTTTCACTAAATATTCTAAAAATAAAAAGGGGGAAAAAACCATGGAAAAAGCAAAAAGAGAAAAAGAAAAATGGTAATAAATAAATAATTCTCTGAAGCTCAAAAAAAAATCGAGGGAGAACACCAGTGACATTAACATCAGAAAAAGAATAAAGTAGTAAAAGTGAAAGAACTGCAAGTGAAAAAGCAAGTGATCAACAAATGATAAATGAAGTCAGCTAAACAAATTGCTCTAAAAATGACTTAGAGATTCTTCTGTGAATTTTGTGATGGTGACAGTTGTGCTGCAGTTACCATCAGGCACAGCAGCTTTCAGCCAAGGGCCAAGCTGAAGTGTTGCTGCCAGCAGGTGCAGTAGCCTTCTCCTAAAGGCCCATGCTGAAGTGCTATTGTCATTTTTGTGGCACAACTACAAAGAATTGTCAGGATAACTGTGTGTGTGTGATGTCTGAAATGACTGATGGATGCGTCTTTAAAGACCAAAAAACCACCTGTAGAATGTAGATGCCTTGTCTTACCACTGATTGAAATATGCATTAGGCTGCATTGTTGCAAAATAAAGTAGTTGCTTTTGATTTTCTTTGCTTTCAGCACAGCTTTTAGCTCCAGGCCTTAGTTTTGAGGAATTTGATGGATGTGCTGCATGAATTTGTCAGATCATTCAGTGTCTTTTCATGCAGATTTAAGATAGCTAAAAGACTATATGAAGAAGCTAATGGTAACATCATCTGCTTTTAATATTTGGTTGAAAAGGCTAAGATTTAATGGTTGGTTATTCAATTTTCTGAAAGAAGGCCTAACAATTGTTTTAGTCACTGTACTTGTCTTAGTTCTATTGCTTTGCCTGTTATAGTGTGTTGTAGACTCACTTCACAAGTCAATGCTATAAATCTGAATTGCTCAAAATAAAGAAAGGGGATTTGTTGTTACAGTAAAATCAAAAGTGAGCAATTCAGATCTATAGAAAACCCTGTGAGACTCAGCTCTCAGCCAGAGGCAGCAAAGAGCTCAGCTGCTGCTGGCTGACAGGGAGGAGGTTACTCCCCAAGAATTCACATAGTAGGAATTCACAGGACTCTGCAGGGGCACAAAAACAGCCAAGATGAAATAATATAAACATGGGACTTGTGAGAGATAGGCCTTAACCAAATGAAGTATCTGACGTGGTGGTGTGTTAACTCTTTTAGCCAATAAGCTGTAGTCCTAACCCGATATAAACTGTGTGCTTTGTGTAATAAAATGTCTTCACTATAAACTTCATAAGGTTGTTGGTGAAGTCCTTTCTCTCTGCCAAAAATTGTTTACTTTAAGAACCTGGTGTCAAAATTTTCTTTAAGAATCTGGAACCTCAGATGGGACCAAGAATCCCAGATGGGCTACAAAAGAAGTTCTTCCCCATGAAGGTGGTGATACCCAGAGAAGCTGTGGCTGCCCCCCCCACCCCCCCATCAGTGGTCAAGGCCAGGTTGGACAGGGCTTGGGGCAACCTGGTCTAGGGGAAGGTGTCTCTGCCCGTGGTAGGGGATTTGAACTGGGTGTTCTTTAATGTCCCTTCCAACCCAGGCCATTCCATGAAGTCACATCAGGTCACTTGCCCCTTCCAGCCCTTTTGAGCTCCAGACATCCCAATTGCCATCAGTAGGGGCTTTCACCCTGGAGCTCAGAAGTAAGGAAGGACTGAGTGTTGAGTGCTAAATCTCTAAAGCATGTTCAAGTCCTGCCTTCTATGAGTTTGAGTCTGTGGTTTGGGGAAAGATGGTAAATGTACCTGGTTTAAAGAAGGGGCCACTGTCATGGTTTAACTCCAGCAGCCCCCCAGCCCCTCACAGCCACTCGCTCGCTCCCCACCAGTGGGATCACAGACAGAACTGGAAGGCTGTAAGTGAGAAAATTCATGGGTTGAGAGACATACTATTTAATAGGGAAAGGAAAAGCTGCACAGGCAAACAAAGCAAAACATGGAATTCTTTCACTGTTTCCCTTGGCTGGGCAGGTGTTCAGCCACCCCCAGGAGAGCAGGGCCCCACCACATGTAATGGGGACTTGGGAAGAAAAACACCATCATTCCAAACTCCCTCCAGTTCTTCTTCCTCCCCCCCCCCCCCCCCTAATATACTGAGCATGATGTCACATGGTCTGTAATATCTCTTGGCTTGGTTTGGGTCACCTGTTGTCCTGGTCGTGTCCCCTCCCAATTTCCCAGGCACCCCCTGTCCCTCCCCAGTGTGGCAGTACAAGGGGCAGGAAAGGCCTTGCCTCTGTGAAAGCTCAGCTCAGCAATAACAAAAACATGTCTGTATTATCAGCCTTGTGTTCAGGGTTCAGTATGATAAGAAGTAGTATACATAACATACTTTAGTTTAAATATTTTTTATATAACTTTGGGGATTTTAGTTATAAGATTTAAGTTTTTGTTGGCGGGGGTGTGTGTGTGTGTGTGTTCTGGTTGTACATATGAGAAAAGTTACAAACTGTGGAATTCACTAGCTGAAAATGTATCTTTTTCCAGATGTCACAAGGCCTAGCAGAAGCTAAAATAGAACTTAATTCAAGATTATCCAATCAGAATTCAGCCAAAGCAGCTAGAGAACTGATAAAACAAACTAGGGGCTTTCCAAGGGAAAACAACGGAACAGAGCATGCCTCTAACAGAAAAGTTAAAAGTTTAAGCAAGGAAGAGGCCCTGAAATGACCACCTGTGAGGCCGAAGAAGAGCAAGACCCCTACTCAAGGAAAGCACTGTGCAGGCGCAGTTCAAAGCACTGCCCCAGTTATGCTCATCTGTGCATATGTATGAAGAATTCTCACTTTATGCATATATATGGAGAATACCTGCTTGCTTTATGCATATGTATTACATTCCTCAGTCCATTGCTTTTCATATGTATTAGATGTCTTGGGTTGAGCTGGCAAAACGCCAACTGTCCAAGACAGAGTGAAAAGGGAAGAAGAGGGAGAGGGAAAAAAAAAAACCCTCTAAACCAGGTTTATGCTGAAACTAACTATATGTATTTATACAGAAAATTAAGAGAAAACTACAATATCACACACACAAGTTATATATATATATCTATAACAAGAAATAACCTCCCACTCCCCAATTAATACAAAGTGTATTATTCTAGATTCATAAGCACTCTAAAAGACACTCTGTAAGAAAGAGAAAGTATAACAACAAAATATTTCTACTTCCCTGAAACTAAAACAAAATACGATGTAGTGGCAGCAGGAGCAGGGCCCAGAAGAGCAGAACAACTGGAGCAGTCTTCTCTGCACTCCAGCCACAATGGAACTGACCTAACACCTCCCACTGCTGCCCCATATCTTAAGTTTGCGTCATCTGGTATGAAATCTTTCTTTGATTACCCAGTCAGGTGAGAGCTGTCTCCCAATCCACATAGATTCTCTGAATGTGCTAATTTGAGGCTTAGCTAAAACCACTACAGTAGAATAAGGTATAAAATATATAAGCTGACACAGCACGGGAGGAGGAGTGGGTCATGCACTACTAACCCCTCACTTCCCGCTAGCATGAAGAAACAAATACCTGCTACTTAATAGAGCAAAACTTTTTGAGCAGTTCTTTATTGTTCAGGATTTACCAAGAATTTTTGCATCAAATACAGCAGCAAAGAAGTCCCTGGGAAGGAAATTAACTCTGCCTCAGCCCAAACCAGCCCACAATGTCCATCTACCATCACCATGGGACCACGTGTTCATTTCAACAAATCATAGAATCCCAGAATATGCTGAGTTGGAAGGGACCCACAAGGATCATTGAGTCCAATCTGTAGCCCTGCACAGCACTATCCCCAAGAGTCACACCATGTGGTCCAGAGTATCATCCAAATGCTTCCTGAACTCTGTCAGCCTTGGTGCTGTGACCACTACTCTGGGGAGCCTGTTCAGTGCCCAACCACACTTTGGATGACACACCTCTTTTAAATAGGATGTGATGACATCAGCAGCAATTTGAGGATTCTGGGATGAATCCCAGAATCAGGTCCCAGAGATTTGTAGGGATCCAGGGGGAGCAGCAGATCCTGCATAAGTTCAGGGTCGACTGGGAGTTGATCATTCTCATAGTCACAGCCCTTCAACTCAGGGCACTGAGCCTCCCTTGGACAATCACCCTTGTTAAGAAAGTGTTAAACACCTCTGCCTTGTTTCTGTCTGTATTTGGGACATGACCATCCTCTTTCTGGAACGGGCAGATGATATTTCTATACTGCCTATTGCCACTATTATATTTAAACAACACTTTTCCTTGCCCCCCATATTTCTGGCAGCTTAAACTCAAGTTATGCTTTGGTTGCAGGAATTTTCTCTCTACAGTGACGAGCAGCATCTCTGAATTCTTTCCATGTCACTTGACCTTGCTTCCACTGGGCATACACTTCTTTTTTTTTTTTACCTTATTTTCCAGTCTCGATAACCTCTTTATTTCACGAGATCCTGCAGTGACGCAATTTCCCCAATGATTCCATGAGGTTTCACTATCTCCCAGTTTTTTGGTTCGATGAAGCCCTGGAGAGTCGTGATGGCCCATTCATTCCTTGAGGTTCCTCAGTGCCCTACTTTTTCTTTGGTTCTATGAGGCCCTCACAATGTCACAATAGCCCCTTGATTCCATGGCGTGAACAATTGCTTCTATATTACTTCCTAGTGTACTGTATTAGTGCCTTTTCCTGTGTGTGATTCAACAGACCTTTAGGTCCCCAGAGACCTCTGGGATGTCCCCATGAACTGCCTCTCACTGCCTGTGATCTCATGGCTCTTTGACAACCTGGAGAGCCCTGCAATGGCACCAGTGAGCACCTGTCACACACCAGCTCTTGAGCAGCCTGGACATTGCTGGGATGTCACCACCCACTGGGGATGTGGCTTAGCTAGACAACCATTTGGGTGGGGATTCACCAAGCTCTGGCTCTTTTAGGGGTGGAGTTGTCACATCACAGAATCACAAAATCAGTTAGGTTGGAAAAGACCACTGAGATCATGGAATCCAACTCGTGACCGAACACCCCTTTTTGCGAACTAGACCAGAGCACTTAGCGCCATGTCCAGTTCTTTCTTAAACACCTCCAGGGATGGGGACTTCACCACCTCTCTGGGCAGCCCATTCCAAAATCTAATCACCCTTTCTGTGAAGAAATTCTTCCTGTGGTGAAGAATCCTTCCACATAGTGATCTTCACACCCCTGAGCTGTGTTTCTGTGAGATTTCAGTGGGTTCTGCAGTTCCTGTTGGGATATGGTTGTTCCAGTTCCCAGACCACAATCCCTGGGATTTCCACTCCATCTGTTCATTTTAAAGTAATATTTCAGCTGCAGTTTTGTCTGTTCTATTCTTGCTGTTCAGATCCATCAGGTTTCCCTCTGATCCACCTGTGACTGCCACAGCCCAGCCAGATATTCAGAGAAAGTTCAACTTGCAGAAACACTGCCAGGCCCTGCTTCTTGTGTGGGACTTTCCTCAGCCTGACATCTCCCTGAGGGGCAGCACAGCAGGGCAGAAGACACACAGCAGGTTTCCGGAGGGCACCAAGACCTTCCTGAAAATTCAAAAATTTAATATGGCCTCAGAATGGCATCAGGAAAGGATTCAACAGCAGCAGCAGCAGCAGCAAAATGAGGGCTTGGAAAAAAATGGGCAGGATGGGGCAGGGATCCTGGTGACAAAGAACACAGAAAGGGCCAAGGGACTCAAGTGCCTTCATTGTCTCTGAGGTCACAGGGAAAACTAATCTTCAGGAAGTCCAGCCCCAAAACCAGAGACATGGAGCACAGAAGACCCAGTCCTGGGGCAGAGTCTCACATTTTGGAACATTTAAACAAACTGCACCTACCCAAATCCCTGGGACCTGAGCAGACACACTCGAGAGTGCTGAGGGAGCTGCTGATATCACTGTGGGGCCACTTGAAATCATGGCAGAAAGGTCTTGGGATAGGGAAGGATCCTGAAGGCTGGAAAAAGCCAATGTAAACCCTGTCTGGAAGCAGGGAAGAAGAATATGAGGAGGTGCCAACCCATCTCCTGTTATATCCCTGGAGGATTTAAAGAACAATCTGGAATTGAGGACCATCCCATGGCTTTGTGTCCCAGGAAATAGCCAGAGATAGGTGCAGAGACATCAGTGAGGGCACAGAAATGCTGCTGTGAGGGCTGGTGGGAAAGCAGGATGGGCGTGTGCAGCCTGCAAGGCCAGAGGAGCAGCAGGGATGGGGCAGGACAGCCTACAGGAGAGATGGTCAAGGGCTCTGGCAGGGCTGGAAGGCACAAAGGCACCCAGGGCTTTGCCCCCTGTGCCCTGGCAGGTGCCTCTGCCAGAAGGAACTTTCTTTGGAGGTTCTGGACTTTGTTTTTCTCTCACTCCTCCCTGAGCAGGTTGAGAGGCGTTGCACAGTTTTTGACATTTGTCATTGCTCCCCTTCACATCCCACTGCCCCACAAACAACCCTGAGCCACACATGAGGGACAGGACCAGGGCCTGAAGCTCAGGGCTTGACCTTTGTGCTTCCTCAAACAAACCCAGGGTTTTCTCAGCATTGCAGGTGCCTGCACAGAGCCTTTGTCTCCCGGCAATCAGGGCCTCCAAGAATCTGCTCTAAGGAGTCCCTGGGGAGGCTTTGTCTGTGCCCTGCCCTCAGTGGGGCCCCTTGATGCTTCATTTTCCTTCTGACTTCTCGAGCAGCTACTTCAATGTTCTCTCACATCCTGAGGGTCATGGAATCATCTCCAAATACACCATGGGGCTCATTAAAACACAGAAAACCAATTTCTTTCCCTTCCTTTATTTGTCTTCAACTCTTCAAGTTTAGTGAAGAACCTGAGGTGCTGGCCTGGGAATGGCATCTGTCAGAAAGGGCCTGTGAGAGAGCAGAGACACTTGCAAGATGGTCACCTGCAGCCCCAGAGAGCTCATGCCCCATGAACATCTGCTCTGCTCCAGTTTGAAATAGGGGCCAACATCATCCTCGGATCATCAGAGAACTGAGGCTGGAAGGGACCTTAGCAAGTCTGCAGCCCACCCTGTCAGAAACAGGGTCAGAACAAGTGGTTCAATGTTGAATTCAGCCTGAATTGGAAAATTCCACAGCATCTCAGCATCTCAGCACCTGGCTGAGCTCATGGGGGGAAATGTCTTCCTTATGTCCTGTGCTGAACCTTCCCTTTCACCTTCCAACCATTATCTTCTGTCTCCTACCATGTCCCATGGTGAAGAGCCTGGCTCTATGTTCTCTATCAGCTCCTCATTGGTACTGGCAGGTTGGTGTGAGGTGCCCTCAGCCGTACATTCTCTGGGCACTCACCCCACAGCCACAACCCCTCTGAAGGGCACAACAGCTCCTGGGGGACAGAGAAGGGACTCAACCTCCATTGTAGCCCCAGAGCTGCAGACTGGACTTGATACAAAGAATTGGAGATGAGTCAAAAGTCAGGACCCCTAGTGTCATCCCCAAGACATGCCTCTCACAGTTTGACTGTGCCACTCAGTGTCAGCCCCTCTCCACAGCCCAGCACAGAGTCCTGGCCCAGCCATAGAGCAGCATGGCCCAGGTTCCTTTGGTTCCATGGGGTTCCACAGTGTGAAAGCTACCTGTTCTTATCCTTCAAAAATTTCTGGGCCCATTCTATCCCTGCCTGGGATGCATTCCTGGGATTGTATTCCTGCAATGCTGTATCCATGGCCCTCCTGCCCACTGTGACAATTTAAATGCTGCAAAAACCTAGCTCCAGTCTGTGAACTGCAGGTCTGGTCACATACACAAGAGCTGGTCAGGGTCACAAACAGCACAATTTATTGGATGCAACACCTGCAGTTCTCTGGGGTTGCTGGGCACAAATGCATTAACTGAGAGTAGCTCTCCAGAGCTCTGACAGTGCTGTTGGAATCACAAGCTGCATTTCCTGGGTCCAAACACTTGGTGCAGCTGAAGGCACAACACTTACCAAAAGGTGCCCATTGAGGAGAGGGTGAGGGGGACAAACCTCTTGACCTGTCCCTACAAATTTTGTGTTTCATTCTCATACTCCACTTAGGTACAGAATCAGGGTACATTTTATACCTTATTAACCATGAGTGTGCAAAGTGCTGTGGGTAGAACTGTGGTCAAGTATTCCATTCCTTGTGGGAGCCTTGTACAGAATACTTCTTGGCAGGAGGTGTACTTGGTTTGTACAAAACATCTCTGACTATCAAATAGAAGAATGAGACCATACAGCTTCTCCCCCACTCCATGTCCCTTCCTGATGCTATGACAACACACACCGTAGGACCTCTCTCTGATTTTTGTGATCACCACAGGCCCCATCCTGTATTGAGCTTTGCATTTCCTTCACTGTTTTGCACTTCCAGCATGCACACACACACACACACACACACACACACTAGTCTGGGCAGAGTCTGGCCCCCCAAAGAACACAAGACCTGACTATTTGTGGTTCCTGCTGCAGCGGCTGGTACTTGGGCCACAATCTGTACCAGGAACAGAGAGGTCTCTCACCGCAGAAACTTCCTGGCAATGGAGGAATTAAGAAAACAGGACAGGCTGTGGGGATCAGTTGCAGAGCATGGCCTAGGATGTGTCTTGATCCTGTTTAACATGACTGGCTCTTTCATCCCTTTTTCTCTGTTTTCTCATGCTTGTTCCTCCACAAACCACTGTGATCCCACCTTTTCCTTTGATTCTTTCCTAAACATCCCACACTAAGTCTTCTTCAGTGCCAAAATGTGCTTTCTGGCTGCACATCATAACACTCAGCCTGAGTACAAAAACCCCCATACTCATCCATGAGGTCATTCTGGGAGGCTCTGAGATTGTCCCAATGGGAATAAAGGAATAAGGAAGGGACAGGTTCTCCCTTTGCTGGTGCTAGGGGTCAAGGCTTGGCCCTTTGGAATAACGAAACATATCCAGGTTTCCTCAGCATCATAGAGAATTTTCCCTTGCTTGTCCATACTTGTCATCACTGTCTGCAGTTTTCTGTTCTAACTGGAATCTGGGGACACTTTCTCAGTCATGTCCCTCAGTGGAACCCATTAGTACTGCAAGAAACTTCAGTGTTTCAATCTCACTTTGAGTTCCTGAGAAGTTGTTTGAACTTATTCTGATGCACTGTGTTTAATGTAACCAATATCAAACCCCCCCAGAGGGACATTAAATGCCCTGGGCTGTTGCAGTGCTGCTGAGCTGGGCCAGGATCCCGGCACACAGGGTGCTCCTGGAAAGCGGACAGCACTGCAAAGAGACAGCTCTGCTCAGGAGCAACTCCTGTGCACAGCCCAGCAGGGCTGAGGACACTGCCAGGGCATCTCAGGGACATAAGCAGGGCACAAACAGAGTTTAAAGGGGCTCAGGATTGGGAGGATGACTGGGAGCTCATGGAGGAGAAATATTTGCAGTGCTGGACACAGTGAGTCTGTGGTTGCAGGGCAATGCAGGGGTAGTTCCTGGAGGCATCTCCTAAAGCTGGCACAGCCCCAGCTGAGGGGATGTGTGAGGAGGGGGCTGTTGGAGGGCACTTTGGGTTAGCTGTGGAGCCGGGGGGGTGCAGCCAGGGGTGCCTGGAGCTGTGGTGCCCAGGGTGCTGTGCTGGGGCAAAGTCAACTCTCAGCTGGCCTGGGGAGCTGCTCACAGGGCTGGGGGGGAAGGTCTGTGAGGAAGGAGTAGCCTCTGAGAGGTGAGGGCAGGATTCTTCCAGTCTTAGTGCTGCAGGTTTCAAAGCTGCTCACAGTTTCAGATCACTAAAGAGGTTCTTACAGGGAAGTTTAAATGAAGCATAGGAAGTCAGGGGCTCCATGATTGGGGTGTGCTGTTCTTTCTGTCTTTTGCTTTGGGTTTTCCACATGGGCAATGAAACACAGAAAGTACACTCTTAGTTCAGGAGAAGTACTGGAATCACAAGCCTCTTATAGGGACTATCTGAAATCGCCACACTGACTTAAAAACAGCATCAGTGTCACTTGTCCAGCCACCTCAGGTTTGTTCTGGCATTGCCACAAGAATCTGCACAGCCAGAGCTGCCCCTGGCCAGTGCCCTGTGCTAGGAGGGCTCTGCAGGGAAGAGCTGAACACCCAAGGCTGGGATGGGGTCAGGGAGCACTGTCAGGGGTCAGCCCTGGGCACAGGGAAGCAGCTGCTGGCGGGGAGCTCCAGGCAGCACAGCCCTGAGCAGGGAGTGAGAGGGAGCTGCTGCTGCAATGCCATGGCAGAGGGGTTAGGGCAGCTCTGGGCCATGCCCTGAACTGCTGATTTCTTCCCAGAACAAACCCCTGATCTCCACCATTCAGCAGAGCCTTTACTTCTAAGGCCATGGGGTCAGTGACATGTCCTTGGCAGACAGAGCCCTGATGAGGGGAAACTCCCTTTGCCCATTAGTTACTGAACACCTTCTTTGCATCAGTCTGCACCAACAAGACCAGCCCTCAGGGATCTCTGACCCAGGAGACTGGGGTATAGGAATGTTGGAAGGAAGATCCTCCCTTGGTCAATGAGGATTGGGTCAGAGAACAAGGATTGGGTCTGAGAACACCTAAACAAAGTCCACATCTACAAGTCCGTGCCTGGAAGGGTAATGAAATGTCTCCTTCTGAAGCCCATCTCTACCCACGTGGAGGACAAGAAAATGATCAGGAGTGGTCAGCATAGATTCACTAAAGGGAAACCAGGTTTGATCAATCTGATTGGCTCCTCCAATGAAACAAGTCCCTGGATGGCTGAGTGGATATTACCAAGATTTCCCTTTCACAATATGGGACCTCATGGTGGCCTGGGGCCCCTCTGACGCTTCATGCTCTCATGTGACCAAGGGGACACTGTGACACTGTGGGGTTGCATGGCTGTCTGTGTCTTCTGATAGTTCTGTGTATGTAGAGAGAGGCAAAGCACTGTAGCCTGAGAGTGTTGATTCAAAATACTACCATCTTCACCAGAATGCGCCCCTGATTAACAGAGGGACTGTGTGTTCCCTCTGCTCTCTGGGGCACTGGCATCCTTTCAGAGATGTCCAACACTCTACTGGCCAACACCCCAGGATGGGTTCTCCCCTGGAGGGGGGAGCAGAGACTTCTTTTACAACATGAGGTTGCTCAAAGCCCCATCCAGCTTGGTCTTGAATGTTTCACCACTGCCTCCCTGAAAAAGTGTTCCAGTGTTTCACCATTCTCATCATAAAATATGTCTTCTTTATCTGTAGTCTGAACTGACCCTCTTTTAGTTTAAATTGCTCACCCCTTGTCCTTTTGCCACAGGCCCTACTGAAACCTTTGCCCACATGTTTCTAATAAACCACCTTTAAGTACTGCGAGACCCCAGGGAAGTCTCCCCACAGCCATTTTGTTCTCCAGGATGAAAAACCCCCAACTCTCTCAGCCTGTCTCCATCAGAGAGGTGCTCCAGCCCTCTGATCATCTTGGTGGCTTCTTCTGGAACTGCTCCAAGAGGTCCCTGTCTTTCTTGCGTTAAGGACCCCATCGAGCTGCATGAGATGCAGGGGCTGGCAGGGTAACCAAAAGTGATTACCATTCAGGGCAGGTGCATTACAAACACTGAGAGGTCCCCAGAACTGGAAGCAGCACTGCAGTTGAGATCTCACCTGAGCAGAGCAGACGGGCAGAACTCACCCTCATCTACTGCCCATGCTGTAGGATGAGGCCAGGACACAGCAGGTTCCTGGCTGTGAGCCCACATTGCTGGGTCACATCCTGCTTTTCATCCACAAGTATCCCCATGTCCTTGTGTGCAGGGCTGCTCTTGGCCCCTTCATCCCCCAGCCTGTATTGGTATCTGGGAGTATTTTACATCCTCTGGCTCCCTTTAAGCCCTTTCCTGTCCCTCTTAGAGGTGGACAGAGGACCCAGAGGTTCCAGGCTTCTTGTGCCTGTTCCTCTCCATTCCCAAATCCAACCTGTGCTCCTTTGAGATGGTGCTCATGAAGCCCCAGCCAGCACCTGTTTCCTGCTGTGTTCCCAAACCCAGGTGCCCCAGTGGTTGCCCTTGTGCCCCTCACCTTTCCTAGCCCCTGGGGGGATACACCAGAGTCCCCCAACCTGTCCTGCCTGGGGGATACATGGAGGGGGTGAAGGGGATCTCCTGTGCAGAGATCCTCAGGTGCCCCCTGAGTACTCTGCTGATTATCAGAGTGTGGGCAGAGAGGCACCGAGTGTGCAGGGGCTGGAGAAGGGAGGGTACAAGGACATGGGAGCACACATAGACATGGGAACACATGTGTGGACATGGGGACACACACATGGACATGGGGACACACACAAGGACATGGGGACACACACACGGACACAGGAACACACATGAACACAGACACAGACAGACTCAGACCATGGCTTTGCTGAAGGGGTTTATTGATGATTCCAGGGAAATTTCCAAGGGCTCCCAAGGGATCAGGGGTGTCCTCCAGGGAGGATGACCTCCTCATACAGCTGGAAAGGGACAGGACAGGGATGTCACCACCAGTTCCAGTCCTGAAAGGCAGAGCCCAAAACATCAGCCCCGGGGTCCACTGGGGCATGAGAGGGGACTTGTTCCTACCCCATCTGTCTGAAAGGACCTGGATCAGGAGAGGGGAAATGAATCCTGAGATCCATGTGGCCTCCAGACTAAATCAGCCCGGTACTCTGAGATCTCCCAGAGCCCCTCCCTGCTTTCTTGGTGATGCTGGGGGTCTGCAGAGCCACCTGAGTGCCAGAAAAGACGTGGGGGAAGCTGTCTAGCTCACCTGGGACACAGATGAGGGACAGCCACCACTGTGTCCGTTTGCTGTGCCCAAGTTCTGCCTAACCCTGAGGGTTCAGCGATCACCCAGGACCCTCCCAGGACCCTTTGGGGGCCTGAGGACCCTCTGATATTTCTCACCTGGAGAGGCAACCAGAGAGGAAACTCAGCGTCACTCGCGCAGAAGTTCCACCTGGTCAGCCACAGGGGGCTGTGGAGAAAGGCAGGGTTAGAGACAGTGGGATGTTCTGGGGCTCACTGGGATGTACTGGGAAACACTGGGATGCCCTGCAGGGTCGTGGCCATAAGAGAGGAGAGTCTGGGCCTAGAAGAACTCAGAGTACCCACCTCAGACCTCTTCAGTCGACTGATCTTGATACCTCCCTGTAGAGAGACCGTGAAGTGTCACTGGTCACTGGGGCATCCACAGTCCCCATAAGGGATGGGGGACTAAATTGGCCCGCAGTTCCCACACTGGATGCCCCCCAACTCCAGTACTTACCCCAATACATCCACCTATACCTGCTCCTGTGAGTGCCTGAGCAAGGAGAGCACAGGTTTAATCAGGATTGGCCCCTCTGGGGCTGTGGGTGACACAGGTGTCCCCAGACCCCCAATGGCTGCCCTCTGACGTAGAGGGAAAATCCCTTCTGCTCCTCCCAGTCCCACTCTGTCCAGTTTCCCCTGGGATCCCTGATCCAGCAGGGATCAGGGTGGGGATGGAGACAAGGAGAGTGAGGGCAAATCAGGGCATTCAAGGAGGATGAGGGTGAGAGGGAGGGGACCCAAAGATGGTGAACTGGGGGAAACTGGGGACCACACATTGTGGGAATCAGGGTCTAGAAAGGATAGAACTGTAAGAAAGGCAGGTGAGGTGGAAGGAATTCCAGTGGAGAGAAAATGGGGAATGAAGCAGGGGATGGATGAGGTCAGGAAAACAAGGAAAGGGGCAAAATTAAAGGAATTTGGAGGTGGTTTGGGACTAGGGAGTCAAGGAATGGGATTTAGCAGCATCACTGTGAAGTGCAATGGGAAAGTGAAAGGATTAGGGTGGAAAGAGGAAAGGAAATGGGTTGGGAATGATGCCCTGTGTGTGTATACTGGGGTGGACTGGGGTGTGTGATAACACAATGGGGCTCATGAAGAAGGGGACTCCCCAGGAAAAACTGGGGTGGACTGGGGAGCACTGAGATGCCCTGGAGGGTTGTGACCATGACAGAGGAGAATCTGGGCCCAGTAAAACTCCTGGTACTCCCCTGGCCGTCCACTCCACGGATGATGCCATTCTGTAGAGAGATCATGAGATGCCACTGGTCACTGGGGTATCCCCAGTTCCAGTAAGGTATAGGGGGACCAAACTGCCCCCCATTTCCCACAGTGGGTGCCCCCCAACTCCAGGACTTACCCAATCACAGCCTTCACCACTTATTTCAGTGGGGTCCTACAGAAGGAGAGCAAAGACTTGGTTGAGATTGGCCCTTGTGAGTCTGTAGTGGGGACACAGGTGTCCTCACCCCCCCAGCCCATGGCTACATGCCACTCTGAGCAGGAGTGCTTGGGATTAAGGCTCTTACGGAAGCTGGGGACAGGAGGAAAGGCAATGGGTTGAGGGGAAAGACTGGAGGAAAGATCCTGGGAAACATCCATGGGGGGACATGTCCCTGTTCAGCCTGGCTTGGCTTTGCCCCAATTCGGCGCACTTTGGCCCTTGGTCCTGTTTGTCCTAATTTGACTCAATTTGAGCTTGGTCCAGTTCACCCCAGTTTAGGTTCAGCCTTTATCCTTGGATGGGAAACAGAGAAGATCCTGGGGAGATGCCTGAGGGAACTAAGGGGATGGGATGGGGAGGTGCAAAATGTGCAAAAGAAAACCAGAAACCAGTGTGACTCTGCCAGGAAAGAGCCTAGTTCAAACATTCCATGAGAAACCAGAGCTCCGGCTCCAGGAGTACAATTACAGGATGGGGAAGAACAGAAGGAATCATGGCAGGAAGAAAGAGGCATTGCCTGGAGGTGCAGGGGAGTCCTGAGGGACTTCCTGGAGTGGGAAGAAGCTCACCCCTGAACCTATCCCAGTGGCATCGGAATCTTACCATGGCTTCTGCCTGAGGGCTCAGCAGGATGGTGAAGAGCAGGGCCACGCTGAGCACAGTGACCTTCATCTTCCTCTCACAGTGGGGAGTGCTGGGTGAGGCTGGAGAAGGTGAGGAACACACTTATCCCTCCTGGGACTCCTCCCTGCACCCTCCCCAAGAGCCCCCAGTGTAAAGCTTGGCTTGGCAGACTCCAGCTCTGGCCACAAGCCCAGCCCTGCCACAGAGTCCATCCTGCCTCTGGCATGGATCCAGCCACCATCCCTGGCATCTGTCCAGCTTCCTGCTCAGAGCAGCTGCCCCTGGAAGGGCCCAGGCCCCTGAAGGAGCCTGGAGGCAGACAGGGATCCAAAAGCAGCTGCACACCCTGTGGGTCAACCCCTTCTGCAACACAATCCATCCTCCCACAGCCCCCAAAGCCTGAACCCCCCATCTGCTGGTGCCTCTCCCTTCCCAGAGCTTTCCCTGCAGGACACCCCAGAGCTGACCCCAGCCCCAAACTTGGCACATTTGAGCACAATTATCCCTGTGTCCACTCCAGCCCCTTGGCTGAATGAGGGGCTGACACTGACCCCTCTTCTCGGGGCACCAGGACCCCAGGATGAGGCAAAAAAGGGAGGTGGCAGATAAAGGGGGTCACAGGCCATGGGAGCAGCCTGGCATCTCCAGGCTCTGGTTAGTTGTGGAGGCACTGGGGAGCAGTGGGGAGTGTTGGCCCTGGGAGACAAGGGCTTGGCTTAGGAAAGTGCTGGGGTGGTTGCTAAAGTAAACAAACTTTTGCAGAGAGAGAGGACTTCACCAACAAGCTTATGAAGTTTATAGTGAAGACCTTTTATTTCACACAGCACACGGTTTGTATAGTGTTAGAGGTACATCTTATTGGCTAAAAAGGTCTCACCCCAACACCCTAGAACTTCTAATTGGTTAAAAGCCCATCTCTCACAAGTCCAGTGTTTGTATTATCTCATCCCAATGTTTTGAGGTCCATGTCCAGAGATCAGGAAGGCAGTTGAGACGTTCTCATGAAAACATTTGCAAGGAGTGACCGTTGCCTAACGGACAAACAGCAGGTGTGTGTCCTTGCAAGCTGAAGTATCTGCATGATTCTCACGGAGCTGAAGCAGTTTGGATTGCTCAGAAATTCACTTTTTGCAAGCAATCTCACAACAGGTTGCAGTGCTGGCTCCAGCCCATTTCCTGCCACTGCAGCCCCAAACCAGGCCAGGCCCAGCCACTGCCTCCCCAAGCAGAGCCCAGGGGAGAAGAACCCCTGTCCCAGCCCTCCCCCTGTCCCACCTGGGAACAGTGTCCTCCCACCTCACCCAGGGCTCACTCTGATGAGCTGTCCCTGATACGGGGTCCCAGCGACCCTGACCCCAGCAGAGCTTGTCTGCAGACTGGGCTGGGACTGGGACACAGCTCTCACAGCCCCTCTGTCCTCAGGGATGTCCTTTCCCTGCCCTCATCCCAGGGCTGTCCCTGAGCAAGATGGGACCTTCCCACCCGAGTGTCCCTTGCTCTCATCGCAGCTCAGAGGCCCCTGCCAGGTGGGACCCCTGTGGGCAGAGATCAATGACAGTCACTGATCAGTGTCTCCTGGGAGGTGCCAGAACCTCAATTCTTCACTGACATTCAGTGAAATTTCTGGGAGATGTTCCACCCTTATGGGACACTGACGATACAAAAGACAGCAGTTGTGGGGCAGGTGGAAAAACATTTCAGGTGATTGACTTGACTATTTGCATTGTATTTTCCCAGAGGGCTTTTCCTTTTTCTGTTTCTGCTTCATGCCTCATTGATGTGTTTCTGCTTCATGTGTCAGTTTCCTTGGATCCTGGTACCTCCTTTACTGTGAGTTTGCAAGAAATTTCTTAAAGTGATTTCTGTCCCTCCTACTTAGCAGGAACTGCCTCCAGAGGCTGAGGACTGCTGCCTCATTCCCAGTCCTACTGTTCATGCCCTTATCCCCAGCAAGGAATCCCCAGCTGGACTCCATTCCTTCAAATTCCTGAGTTTTGGATCCAGTATTTGACATCGAAGTTATGCACTGAAAATTTGCTTTCCTGAAGAGGGGCTGAAATAGTTTTGCATCTCTCCTAAGTTGTTATCAACTTCCACAGATCCTTCCTGCTTCCTTCCAGATCCTTCTAGAGCCTCTCTCTTCTCCTCACCTGTGTGGAACGCTGCAGGACAATGCTCAGCAGGTGCAGGCATGTCTCTCTGGCAGACCCAGGGCCAGAGATCCCTCGTTGCCGATCTCCTGATGCTCCCTCAGAAGCCCAAACCCTTGTTTGGGTTGAGGTCCCAGACTGCTGGAGGTGACAACCATTGGAGGTACCTGCCTGTGTTCCGTGTTGCCCAACAAAAATGGGAGCAGGCCACAGGCCAGAGGCACTGAAGGACCTGTGACCAGTGTCCCTCATGGTCCATACTGGGACCAGTGGTATTTTATAGCTTCCTTAATGAGCTAGACAAAGGGATTGAGGGCACACTTAGCAAATGACACTGAGCTGAGCAGTGCAGGTGACACACCTGAGGGACACAATGGCAGCCAGTGGGACCTGGACAAGAAAGATAAATGGTCCCATGGGAATCTCCTGAGGTTTAACAAGACCAAGTGCAGGAGCTGTACTTGGGTCAGGTCAACCCAGGGTATCAATCCAAGCTGGGGGATGAAGGGGTGGGAGTCCCCTGCAACAGGGATCAGGGGGTGCCGGTGGGTGACAAATGAAACATGACCTATCCTGGAAACTCCTCATGTCCTGTGCTTATCCTGATCAGCAAGGAAGGAGGGGAATCTGCTCCTCTGCTCCTCTCAGGTGAGACCCCACCTGCAGTGCTGCCTCCAGCTCTTGGGTCACCAGAGGACCTGTGGACGTGGACCTGTTGAAGTGGATCCAGAAGAGGCCACAGAGATGCTCTTAGAGCTGGAGCAGCTGTGCTCTGAAGACAGGCTGGGACTAATGGGATTGTTCAGCCTAGAGAAGAGAAGGCTCCAGGGAGACCTTCCAGTGCCAAGTAGGGCTCCCAGAAAGCTGAAGAGGGATTTTTGATGAGGACCTTGTAGTGATGACAGAAGGGGAAATGGCTTCCCATTGATAGAGGGTAGGGTTAGGTGGATATTTGGAAAAAAGTTTTCCCTGGGAGGGTGTTCCCAGGTTGCCCATGGAAACTGTGGCTGTCCCATCCCAGGAAGTGTCTAAGGCTAGGTTGGATGGGGCTTGGGCCAACCTGGTCTAGTGGAAGGTGTCCCTGCCTGTGGCAGGGGATGGAATGAGATGGGCTTTAAGGTCCCATCACACCTAAACGATTCCATGATTCCATGATACTACACTGAGATGAGGCAGGTCACTGGCATGGCCTGTAAACCATTAAGTTATCCCAGTCACAACCAGTACAACAGGACAAAGACTTCCTGCTGAGTTTCGTGTACCCCCGTGCCATGCATAGGTACTGAGGGACTCTGAGAACTGGAGGGCACCAGGAAGTTGGGATATGAGATGTAAATTTGGTTGACAACAGGGCCCCCTTTTCTCCTCCCCTTTCTCTCTGCAACACCTTCCTGCAGGTCATGGCCTGAGAACAGCGAGGCCCAAAACTGACTTGAAATCTGAGTGTTGGAAAAAACCCTCAGAAGGAACAGCAGGAACAGGAAGAATTTGTCCAGTTCCTCCCAGCCCTGCTCAGGGAGGGGAAAGGAGACAGTCCGGGGGCTATCAGCTGCACCTCAGGCATCCTGGTCATGTCTCTCCTTAATCTCTGTCAAACACCAAACTGTGGACTTTCCCTCTTCCATAGAGCTGCTGATTCACAAACATGAGCATGCCTGAGATGCCACAGCTGGGGTTGTCCAGAGGGGTACCTTTTGTGTTATGGGGTGTAAATGCCCCAGCTAAGCAGCTTTACCTCCCCTGAGCCTCTCCTCAGTCTACATTCTTCAATTATCCAATAAAAGAGGCAAAAAGCAGAAAGGGGCCAAAAGGAAATCTTCCAGGTTAGTGCTGGCACCTCATGAAAATACAATGCAAATAGTCAAGTCAATCACCTGAAATGTTTTTCCACCTGCCCCACAACTGCTGTCTTTTGTATCGTCAGTGTCCCATAAGGGTGGAACATCTCCCAGAAATTTCACTGAATGTCAGTGAAGAATTGAGGTTCTGGCACCTCCCAGGAGACACTGATCAGTGACTGTCATTGATCTCTGCCCACAGGGGTCCCACCTGGCAGGGGCCTCTGAGCTGCGATGAGAGCAAGGGACACTCGGGTGGGAAGGTCCCATCTTGCTCAGGGACAGCCCTGGGATGAGGGCAGGGAAAGGACATCCCTGAGGACAGAGGGGCTGTGAGAGCTGTGTCCCAGTCCCAGCCCAGTCTGCAGACAAGCTCTGCTGGGGTCAGGGTCGCTGGGACCCCGTATCAGGGACAGCTCATCAGAGTGAGCCCTGGGTGAGGTGGGAGGACACTGTTCCCAGGTGGGACAGGGGGAGGGCTGGGACAGGGGTTCTTCTCCCCTGGGCTCTGCTTGGGGAGGCAGTGGCTGGGCCTGGCCTGGTTTGGGGCTGCAGTGGCAGGAAATGGGCTGGAGCCAGCACTGCAACCTGTTGTGAGATTGCTTGCAAAAAGTGAATTTCTGAGCAATCCAAACTGCTTCAGCTCCGTGAGAATCATGCAGATACTTCAGCTTGCAAGGACACACACCTGCTGTTTGTCCGTTAGGCAACGGTCACTCCTTGCAAATGTTTTCATGAGAACGTCTCAACTGCCTTCCTGATCTCTGGACATGGACCTCAAAACATTGGGATGAGATAATACAAACACTGGACTTGTGAGAGATGGGCTTTTAACCAATTAGAAGTTCTAGGGTGTTGGGGTGAGACCTTTTTAGCCAATAAGATGTACCTCTAACACTATACAAACCGTGTGCTGTGTGAAATAAAAGGTCTTCACTATAAACTTCATAAGCTTGTTGGTGAAGTCCTCTCTCTCTGCAAAAGTTTGTTTACTTTAGCAACCACCCCAGCACTTTCCTAAGCCAAGCCCTTGTCTCCCAGGGCCAACACTCCCCACTGCTCCCCAGTGCCTCCACAACTAACCAGAGCCTGGAGATGCCAGGCTGCTCCCATGGCCTGTGACCCCCTTTATCTGCCACCTCCCTTTTTTGCCTCATCCTGGGGTCCTGGTGCCCCGAGAAGAGGGGTCAGTGTCAGCCCCTCATTCAGCCAAGGGGCTGGAGTGGACACAGGGATAATTGTGCTCAAATGTGCCAAGTTTGGGGCTGGGGTCAGCTCTGGGGTGTCCTGCAGGGAAAGCTCTGGGAAGGGAGAGGCACCAGCAGATGGGGGGTTCAGGCTTTGGGGGCTGTGGGAGGATGGATTGTGTTGCAGAAGGGGTTGACCCACAGGGTGTGCAGCTGCTTTTGGATCCCTGTCTGCCTCCAGGCTCCTTCAGGGGCCTGGGCCCTTCCAGGGGCAGCTGCTCTGAGCAGGAAGCTGGACAGATGCCAGGGATGGTGGCTGGATCCATGCCAGAGGCAGGATGGACTCTGTGGCAGGGCTGGGCTTGTGGCCAGAGCTGGAGTCTGCCAAGCCAAGCTTTACACTGGGGGCTCTTGGGGAGGGTGCAGGGAGGAGTCCCAGGAGGGATAAGTGTGTTCCTCACCTTCTCCAGCCTCACCCAGCACTCCCCACTGTGAGAGGAAGATGAAGGTCACTGTGCTCAGCGTGGCCCTGCTCTTCACCATCCTGCTGAGCCCTCAGGCAGAAGCCATGGTAAGATTCCGATGCCACTGGGATAGGTTCAGGGGTGAGCTTCTTCCCACTCCAGGAAGTCCCTCAGGACTCCCCTGCACCTCCAGGCAATGCCTCTTTCTTCCTGCCATGATTCCTTCTGTTCTTCCCCATCCTGTAATTGTACTCCTGGAGCCGGAGCTCTGGTTTCTCATGGAATGTTTGAACTAGGCTCTTTCCTGGCAGAGTCACACTGGTTTCTGGTTTTCTTTTGCACATTTTGCACCTCCCCATCCCATCCCCTTAGTTCCCTCAGGCATCTCCCCAGGATCTTCTCTGTTTCCCATCCAAGGATAAAGGCTGAACCTAAACTGGGGTGAACTGGACCAAGCTCAAATTGAGTCAAATTAGGACAAACAGGACCAAGGGCCAAAGTGCGCCGAATTGGGGCAAAGCCAAGCCAGGCTGAACAGGGACATGTCCCCCCATGGATGTTTCCCAGGATCTTTCCTCCAGTCTTTCCCCTCAACCCATTGCCTTTCCTCCTGTCCCCAGCTTCCGTAAGAGCCTTAATCCCAAGCACTCCTGCTCAGAGTGGCATGTAGCCATGGGCTGGGGGGGTGAGGACACCTGTGTCCCCACTACAGACTCACAAGGGCCAATCTCAACCAAGTCTTTGCTCTCCTTCTGTAGGACCCCACTGAAATAAGTGGTGAAGGCTGTGATTGGGTAAGTCCTGGAGTTGGGGGGCACCCACTGTGGGAAATGGGGGGCAGTTTGGTCCCCCTATACCTTACTGGAACTGGGGATACCCCAGTGACCAGTGGCATCTCATGATCTCTCTACAGAATGGCATCATCCGTGGAGTGGACGGCCAGGGGAGTACCAGGAGTTTTACTGGGCCCAGATTCTCCTCTGTCATGGTCACAACCCTCCAGGGCATCTCAGTGCTCCCCAGTCCACCCCAGTTTTTCCTGGGGAGTCCCCTTCTTCATGAGCCCCATTGTGTTATCACACACCCCAGTCCACCCCAGTATACACACACAGGGCATCATTCCCAACCCATTTCCTTTCCTCTTTCCACCCTAATCCTTTCACTTTCCCATTGCACTTCACAGTGATGCTGCTAAATCCCATTCCTTGACTCCCTAGTCCCAAACCACCTCCAAATTCCTTTAATTTTGCCCCTTTCCTTGTTTTCCTGACCTCATCCATCCCCTGCTTCATTCCCCATTTTTTCTCCACTGGAATTCCTTCCACCTCACCTGCCTTTCTTACAGTTCTATCCTTTCTAGACCCTGATTCCCACAATGTGTGGTCCCCAGTTTCCCCCAGTTCACCATCTTTGGGTCCCCTCCCTCTCACCCTCATCCTCCTTGAATGCCCTGATTTGCCCTCACTCTCCTTGTCTCCATCCCCACCCTGATCCCTGCTGGATCAGGGATCCCAGGGGAAACTGGACAGAGTGGGACTGGGAGGAGCAGAAGGGATTTTCCCTCTACGTCAGAGGGCAGCCATTGGGGGTCTGGGGACACCTGTGTCACCCACAGCCCCAGAGGGGCCAATCCTGATTAAACCTGTGCTCTCCTTGCTCAGGCACTCACAGGAGCAGGTATAGGTGGATGTATTGGGGTAAGTACTGGAGTTGGGGGGCATCCAGTGTGGGAACTGCGGGCCAATTTAGTCCCCCATCCCTTATGGGGACTGTGGATACCCCAGTGACCAGTGACACTTCACGGTCTCTCTACAGGGAGGTATCAAGATCAGTCGACTGAAGAGGTCTGAGGTGGGTACTCTGAGTTCTTCTAGGCCCAGACTCTCCTCTCTTATGGCCACGACCCTGCAGGGCATCCCAGTGTTTCCCAGTACATCCCAGTGAGCCCCAGAACATCCCACTGTCTCTAACCCTGCCTTTCTCCACAGCCCCCTGTGGCTGACCAGGTGGAACTTCTGCGCGAGTGACGCTGAGTTTCCTCTCTGGTTGCCTCTCCAGGTGAGAAATATCAGAGGGTCCTCAGGCCCCCAAAGGGTCCTGGGAGGGTCCTGGGTGATCGCTGAACCCTCAGGGTTAGGCAGAACTTGGGCACAGCAAACGGACACAGTGGTGGCTGTCCCTCATCTGTGTCCCAGGTGAGCTAGACAGCTTCCCCCACGTCTTTTCTGGCACTCAGGTGGCTCTGCAGACCCCCAGCATCACCAAGAAAGCAGGGAGGGGCTCTGGGAGATCTCAGAGTACCGGGCTGATTTAGTCTGGAGGCCACATGGATCTCAGGATTCATTTCCCCTCTCCTGATCCAGGTCCTTTCAGACAGATGGGGTAGGAACAAGTCCCCTCTCATGCCCCAGTGGACCCCGGGGCTGATGTTTTGGGCTCTGCCTTTCAGGACTGGAACTGGTGGTGACATCCCTGTCCTGTCCCTTTCCAGCTGTATGAGGAGGTCATCCTCCCTGGAGGACACCCCTGATCCCTTGGGAGCCCTTGGAAATTTCCCTGGAGTCATCAATAAACCCCTTCAGCAAAGCCATGGTCTGAGTCTGTCTGTGTCTGTGTTCATGTGTGTTCCTGTGTCCGTGTGTGTGTCCCCATGTCCTTGTGTGTGTCCCCATGTCCATGTGTGTGTCCCCATGTCCACACATGTGTTCCCATGTCTATGTGTGCTCCCATGTCCTTGTACCCTCCCTTCTCCAGCCCCTGCACACTCGGTGCCTCTCTGCCCACACTCTGATAATCAGCAGAGTACTCAGGGGGCACCTGAGGATCTCTGCACAGGAGATCCCCTTCACCCCCTCCATGTATCCCCCAGGCAGGACAGGTTGGGGGACTCTGGTGTATCCCCCCAGGGGCTAGGAAAGGTGAGGGGCACAAGGGCAACCACTGGGGCACCTGGGTTTGGGAACACAGCAGGAAACAGGTGCTGGCTGGGGCTTCATGAGCACCATCTCAAAGGAGCACAGGTTGGATTTGGGAATGGAGAGGAACAGGCACAAGAAGCCTGGAACCTCTGGGTCCTCTGTCCACCTCTAAGAGGGACAGGAAAGGGCTTAAAGGGAGCCAGAGGATGTAAAATACTCCCAGATACCAATACAGGCTGGGGGATGAAGGGGCCAAGAGCAGCCCTGCACACAAGGACATGGGGATACTTGTGGATGAAAAGCAGGATGTGACCCAGCAATGTGGGCTCACAGCCAGGAACCTGCTGTGTCCTGGCCTCATCCTACAGCATGGGCAGTAGATGAGGGTGAGTTCTGCCCGTCTGCTCTGCTCAGGTGAGATCTCAACTGCAGTGCTGCTTCCAGTTCTGGGGACCTCTCAGTGTTTGTAATGCACCTGCCCTGAATGGTAATCACTTTTGGTTACCCTGCCAGCCCCTGCATCTCATGCAGCTCGATGGGGTCCTTAACGCAAGAAAGACAGGGACCTCTTGGAGCAGTTCCAGAAGAAGCCACCAAGATGATCAGAGGGCTGGAGCACCTCTCTGATGGAGACAGGCTGAGAGAGTTGGGGGTTTTTCATCCTGGAGAACAAAATGGCTGTGGGGAGACTTCCCTGGGGTCTCGCAGTACTTAAAGGTGGTTTATTAGAAACATGTGGGCAAAGGTTTCAGTAGGGCCTGTGGCAAAAGGACAAGGGGTGAGCAATTTAAACTAAAAGAGGGTCAGTTCAGACTACAGATAAAGAAGACATATTTTATGATGAGAATGGTGAAACACTGGAACACTTTTTCAGGGAGGCAGTGGTGAAACATTCAAGACCAAGCTGGATGGGGCTTTGAGCAACCTCATGTTGTAAAAGAAGTCTCTGCTCCTCCCTCCAGGGGAGAACCCATCCTGGGGTGTTGGCCAGTAGAGTGTTGGACATCTCTGAAAGGATGCCAGTGCCCCAGAGAGCAGAGGGAACACACAGTCCCTCTGTTAATCAGGGGCGCATTCTGGTGAAGATGGTAGTATTTTGAATCAACACTCTCAGGCTACAGTGCTTTGCCTCTCTCTACATACACAGAACTATCAGAAGACACAGACAGCCATGCAACCCCACAGTGTCACAGTGTCCCCTTGGTCACATGAGAGCATGAAGCGTCAGAGGGGCCCCAGGCCACCATGAGGTCCCATATTGTGAAAGGGAAATCTTGGTAATATCCACTCAGCCATCCAGGGACTTGTTTCATTGGAGGAGCCAATCAGATTGATCAAACCTGGTTTCCCTTTAGTGAATCTATGCTGACCACTCCTGATCATTTTCTTGTCCTCCACGTGGGTAGAGATGGGCTTCAGAAGGAGACATTTCATTACCCTTCCAGGCACGGACTTGTAGATGTGGACTTTGTTTAGGTGTTCTCAGACCCAATCCTTGTTCTCTGACCCAATCCTCATTGACCAAGGGAGGATCTTCCTTCCAACATTCCTATACCCCAGTCTCCTTGTTGCCCGTTCACAGAAACACAAACCGACAGAGTATCACTTTATGCGGTGCTTTATTTGCTGGGCCCGGGAAACCTGGGGACTATTGTCCTAAGCCAGGATTCCAACGAGCCATTCTTGAAGACAGCTTTTCTACTTTTTCTACAGCGTTATACATGCACAAAGACACACGGTCTCGTTCATAAATCAGTTACATAGGTTATATGTATACAATTGATGTCCGTCTCCAAGGGTTAAAAATCTACCACGCTTTCGTCTAACACAGGATTCTGGTTAATTAGGCCCCCATCACCAAACCTTTTACATATGTTGATTCTAATCTTATCTTTAAGCAACAGTTTGTTTTCTTCCTCAGGTTCTATTTACTTCACTAATCGCTTTAATTATTGTCCTGCTGTTCCAAGCAAATTCCCAATAGTTTCTGGGCCCCACTACTGTTTCAAGTTACCCCACCACAGGCCCAGTTAAACCCCGTAAACTTTAGCATAACTACTTCCACAATTAGATTTACAAATATATTTGTAACAACTCCCTCCTTTTGAGCATCCTTCGAGCTTCTTTTTCGCAAGGATGCTCAATCATTCAAATAGTTGCCTCCGAATAGGGCGGAGGAGCTGACATATTAGGCTTCAAAGCTTCCGGTATAATCATTTCTTTCCGAGTGACAGCCTTGATCACTTGGCGTGTGTGCTGACCTTCTTTTTAGAATCATTCCTAAAAGACACTTATAAACAATTAAAACTGCCACAACAATTATTACGATTAATATTCCATACTGTATAATCGAGGAGAGCCAACCAGAGACCTGGATTCCAAGGAAACTAAAGATTTGTCCAATCCAGTTATGTTCTGCTTCTTCTTTTACCTCACGTACCTTATTTTCGATTTGTCCCAATTGACGAATTTCATTCTCGACATCTTGAGTAACATTTGGGATGTGTATACAGCAGTGCTCATTTCTACCATGCAAATACCCACAAACACCGTGTTCTTTGAGAAGTATCATGTCCAAAGCCATTCTATTCTGTAAAGTCATCCTAGAAGTAGCCTGCAACTGGATGTTTATAGCTTTGAATCCTTTCCTGGTTACCGCTGCCAATCTTTCAGTTTGACCCATTAATTTATACAACATCTCTCTATTCCGATAGGAGGCAACTGGTGCAAACAAAGATTCTAGAGCCCACCCAAATTTAACTCCCCCTGAGGGTTCATGCCAACCTTCTTTATCTAATCCTAAATCCTGTAAATCCTGATTCACACTTCGTCTACTTCGTAGTTGTTTTTCTTCCTTAGTTAATTTTGATTCCTTCCAAAAAGGGCATAATGTAGGAATTCCTAAAGTAATTTGTGTAATCAGTCCATCTAAGGGCAAGTGAGTTGTCCACTGCCCGTGTCCTAGTACCCATACTAAATTTCCCGGGCTATGTACAGTTGAGTATTTACAATTAACAGCCTTCTCTTCCTGTTCTATAGTAATATAATGTTTATATCCTCTACACTCACATCCCCACTTCAATACCATTTTTACGGGAACAAGTCCTATCTGATCCTCCGGAGTGTCGCATGTAAATACTTGGGTACAATTCCATTCTTCTAGCTGCGTATGAAAATACCTGGAAGAGGTTTCAGTGGTAAAAACCTTTAGGTGTGACTGATCTTCTGTTCCCGTCCACTGTATACACCACTGCACCTTGCCAATATAGCTATAATGCTCCGAGATACTAGAACCCCAAGTAGTTTTCCATTTTTTCCAGATATCAACATCATGAGTAACATTCCGGCATTCTATAGCATATTGTTGTTTTCCCCATTTTATATTTTGTCGTGGTGCCCCAGTACGGGCGTGATCACAGGGTTCATCAAAAGGGGGTTTGATATAACATCTACCTGTGTCCCTTAGCCATACATAATACGTAGGTTTCTTTTTGCACTCTGTTTCTGTCATTACCCGTTTAGTCAAACATATATCAGCCCCTTTCGATTCTGGTCGAGGTACTTTTTCCAAATACTTTATGACATGTCCATGAAAAATTCTTGCCTGATAATGGCATAACGGTTACGGGGATTACCCCCCACGGAATAGGATCACTTGCAGTCTGGGGCATAGGTAAACAGGCGGTAATCTGAGATACATTTTGTATCAAACCAAAATCTCTAATTAGACCTATCACTAAGTTTTCACGATGTCCATATTCCTTTTCCCAACCTACCCCTGAATTCGGGGAGTCAGTGACAGGTTCCTGATCAGAGGATCCTATCACCCGTAACTCTACATTTCCCTGGTCCCTACTACTTTGAACTGTTATTGTACATGTATAGTGTCCCGTCCACATTTTTGTAGCTTTCGGTATATGCATGATAGAAGTGCCCCTTCGCATCCTTTCATCCCAAGTCAATTTTGAAGTCAATTCTTGATCGTCATCGGCCCCATCCCATCGAGCCTTCCATCTAGCTTTAATTTCTCGGAAACCAACTCTCTGATCGCAAATAAATAAACAAGTTAGATTGACAGCGTTCCCTTCACGTACAGTTACATAAGATCTTGGAACTTCAGCCGTTACCACCCCTCCCACTGGAACAATCCACCACCATAATATTAGGGCTGACTTCGCAATATTAATCGGGTGGGTGACAGTGGTTCTACTGTCCATTTCAGAGGAACCTTTTCCACCCTGGTGTAATGGATCCAGTTGTCGATCCCTTGAACCTTGATGGCGGTATATGTAGTCATGATCACTTGGTGAGATCCGTCCCATCTCTCCTTCAACGGCTCCTCAGACCACTTTCGCACATACACCTGGTCACCCGGAAGAATATCGTGTGCTGGATTCTCCAGGGGTAAAGGTCGATTCCACTGCAACATCCCTCTGATTGCTGTAAGAGTTTTATTCAGAGCCAAAACATAATTAAGCAACATTTGATCCCCAGTTAAATGAGGGTCCCCCTGATATGTAGCAGCATGATAGGGTTTCCCATACAAAATCTCATATGGGCTAACTCCCACCCTTTCCCTGGGTTTAATTCTGATTCTTAGCAGAGCTAAAGGCAATGCCTGCGGCCATTGGATTTCTGCTTCTTGGCAAATTTTTGTAATTTGATTTTTCAATGTTTGATTCATCCGTTCTACCTGTCCGCTAGACTGAGGCCTCCAAGGGGTATGTAAATCCCAGGAAATTCCCAAAACTCTAGAAAGATCCTGAACAATCCCAGCCACAAAGTGGGGTCCCCTATCTGATGAAATTCCTAAAGGCACTCCAAACCTCGGAATAATCTCCTTTAACAACGTTTTAACCACCTCCTTTGCCTGATTAGTCCTGCAGGGAAAAGCCTCTGGCCATCCTGAAAAGGTACAAACATAAACCAACAAATGTTTAAAATGTTGGGCTTTAGGAAACTCAGAAAAATCCACCTGCCAATAATCCCCAGGCTGTGGCCCCACTCTAATTATCCCCATTTTTACTTGTTTCCTTACCACTGGATTGTTTTTAATACATGCCACACACATGGCATTGATCCTCTTTGCTAATGTTAACATCTGGTTTGAGAATATTTCTTTCCTTAAAAATTTTACTAACGCCTCTGCACCCCAATGGCACTTATTGTGTTCCACTTCAAGCACCTGCTTCATGATTTTTACCGGCAGTATCACTTGACCAACAGGGGTTACATACCATCCTTTGATATTCTTCCGTGCACACATCATTTGTGCAACTTTCTCGTCCTCTGGAGAATAATGAGGCACTGTCTCCATGTAAGATGCAGCAGGGCTTTCCCGGGTTGGTAATAATGCCATCTGAGCCCATACTTCCCGGGCAACCTGGCGTGCCACCTGGTCTGCTTGTTGATTACCTTGAAATTCTTTCCCCGAATCCTTTTGATGCCGTTTAACATGCATGACTGCTACTGCAGTAGGCTTATAAATTGCTTCCAACAACTGGAGGATTTCTTCTCGATGTTTTATCGAAGACCCCTGTGAATTAAGCAGTCCACGCTCTTTCCACAGGGCTCCATGCACATGCACTACTCCAAAGGCATACTTAGAATCCGTCCAAATGTTCACCCTTTTTCCTTGGCTTAAAATTAGAGCTCGCACCAAAGCCCAAACTTCAGCTTTTTGCGCTGAGGTACCCGGTGGTAGTGCTTTTGCTTCCACTGTCTGTCGCAGGGTGACCACTGCATATCCAGCATACCTGGTGCCGTTTTCCACAAAGCTGGATCCGTCTGTGAATAGTTCCCAATCAGGGTCCGGTAATGGTTCATCTTTTAAGTCCTTGCGACTGGCGTAAACCTGTTCAATCACTTCGACACAGTCGTGCTCCAATTTCCCTTCCTCCTGAGTAGACATCAAAAATTCTGCCGGGTTAAGGTGGTTGGTTAGCTTTAATTCGATATCGTCCTGCTCCCTTAGCAGGGCCTGATATTGGAGCATACGACTTGAGGAGAGCCAATGTCCCCCCTTTTGTTCCAACACAGTAATCACCATGTGGGGCACATAGACTGTCATATGTTTTCCCAAAGTCAATTTGCGAGCCTCTTGTATCAGTATCACGGTAGCCACCACTGCCCTCAAGCACCCCGGCCAACCACTACTTACTGCGTCCAGCTGTTTAGAGAAATACCCCACCGGCCTCTTCCACGACCCCAGTTTCTGGGTGAGGACTCCCAACGCCAGCTGCTGTTTCTCATGCACATATAATTGAAAATCCTTGGTCAGGTCGGGCAGTCCCAAGGCCGGCGCTTCCTTAAGGGCTTGTTTCAATTCTTGAAACACTTTTTCTTCTGCTGGCTCCCATGTAAACACCTGCTTCTTTACAGCCTCATACAATGGTTTAGCCATTAGTCCATAGTTAGGGATCCACAGCTGGCACCATACAGTCATTCCTAGGAAAGATCTTAACTCATGGTGATTACGAGGCACTGGAATGTCACAGATTGCTTTTATGCGGTTCGTTCCCAATCGATGTACCCCTTGGGAAATTTCACAACCCAGGTAGATAACTTTCTGTTTTACCAACTGTGCCTTTTCCCTAGAAACTCGGTATTCCGCTTGCCCCAACATGTTCAATAGATCAATAGTCAGTTTACAACAGAGTTCTCCTTCTGTAGCTCCCAGGAATATATCGTCTGTGTATTGTAGAATTACATATGAAAAAGGTGAATCTTTTACCTGGGTAGTTCACCATTCTTCCAATTCTTTGGCTAGCTGATTACCAAATATAGTAGGTGACATTTGAATCCTTGAGGCAGTCCAGTCTAAGTAAGTTGGCACTTCTGTCCGGTGTGTGGATTTTCCCATTCGAATGCAAAGATGTGCTGACTCTCAAGTGCCAGGGGTATGCAGAAAAAGGCGTCTTTCAAGTCAATTACTGTAAACCACTGAAATTTCTCAGAGACAGATGTTAACAGCGTATACGGATTAGCTACCACAGGATATATATCTTTAGTGATTGCGTTAACTACCCTTAAATCCTGCACCAGTCTGTATTTTCCATTCGGCTTCACTATTGGAAAAATAGGGGTATTATATTCTGATTCACATTCCCTTAATATTCCCAACTTCACAAACTGATCAATCATTGGAGCTATTCCCTTTCTTGCTTCAAGCCTTATTGGGTATTGTTTCACCCTTACCGGTTGCGCTCCTTCCTTCAGTTTTGCTACTACCGGCTCAGCCACTTTTGATTTACCAGGGATCCCCGTCTCCCAAACCCACGGAGCCACAGCCTGCTCTATCACCTCTGGTATCGTCTCTGGTTCTACTTCCTTAATCATAAACATTTTTGCTAAGTTTTCTTCTGGTATTTCCAATTTTACCCTATCCTTATCAAATATTATTCTTGCTTGTAAAACCTAAAGCAAATCTCTTCCAAGTAGTGACTCTGAGCTGTTCGGCATATATAAAAAATTGATGATCAAATTCTTTCCCCCCAAATTTAATATCAAGCGGCCGCAGGAATGTCCTTTCTTCCACCTCCCCAGACACCCCAACAACCAGTACTTTCGATTCACTCAAAACTCCCCGTAATTCGTTTACTGCCGAATAACTAGCCCCAGTATCCACCCTAAATTCTACCGGCTCCCCCTCTATTTCCATGACCACCTTAAGATCCTGGTCTAGTCAGCTTTGAGTTTGAGTATTTCCCATCATCAGTGCCTGAGCGACACCTTGTGGATTATTCGCAAATGGATTCATTCCGTTCCCCGCAGCACTGACCAAGTTAACCCCGGGCAAAGAACTGCCACCCATTTGCATTCCTTGGCTGAGCGGGCATTCGTTCTTCCAATGTCCAAATCCCTTACAAAAGGCACATTGATTAGGTCCCAACATCCCGCGCATATTCATCCCTTGATTCCCGAAGCCACCCCTTCCAAGTCCACCTCGCCCTCGGCTCCGGCCCCGACCCCTAAAATTTCCTGTATTTCCCCCTGTCGCTTGCTTCAATACCGCCAACATACCTGCCTGCTGCTTCTTTGTCGTCTCCTTTTCCCTATTATTATATACTTTCCATGCCACCTCTAACAGCTTTTCTAAGTTCCGCATTTCTTCTCCTTCTAATTTTTGCAGCTTTTTCCTAATATCCTCCTGAGACTGTCCCATAAATATTAAAGCCAACTGAAGTTTACCAGGTTCTGATTCTACATCCAAGTTAGTATATTTTCGAGCCGTATCCTTCAACCTCTCCAAAAATGCCGACGGAGATTCTCCCTTCTCCTGCCGAACCGAATACAATTTCGACCAATTCATTGTTTTAGGAATGCCATCTCGAATTCCTTCAACCAACAACTCCTGATATTCCTTAAGCGCCTCATATCCCCTGGCTGTATTAGGATTCCATCCTGGGTCATCTCTCGGCACTAACTCATTAACCGTACTATGGGTTACCTGAGCCCTTATCATGTCCCTAGCCCGGTCAGTCATAACTTTCATCACCATCTCCTTTTCAGTAGAATCCATAAGAGTATCTAACAAAACTTGCAGGTCATTCCAGTCTGGTGTTTGCGCCTTAATAACCATTTTTACCACCCGTGCAACCGTCTCCGGATTCTCCCGATAAGCTCCGGCTGACTGTTTCCAAATCATCAAATCGCTAGGTGAAAACGGGACCTTAACTATAACCCTTCCACCATCTGTCCCCACCGCCTCCCGTAGAGGTGCCATCAATTTAGGCCGCACGTACCCCTCCTTCCCCTTTTGCCTTCCCCGGCGTGTGCGTCCAGCTAATGGGGTTCTTTGTACATCACCCCTATTATCTAGCTCCAACTCTTCGTCTGAAGAGAAGGGAGCAGAGGTCTTTTCTTTTCCTATTTTAAGGCTTTCAAGAGAGGGACACGGAGGTGCACTAGGGGAGACCAACAACGACACATCTTCCTCCGGGGGCTCAATAAAGCGCAACTTTCGCTATTTACAACCCACACATTCATTATTAATAGTTTCCAAAACCAGCATACCACATTCTTTTAACCATTCAGTTTTTCCTTTTAAATGATAAAACAAATCTAAGTAAGGTATCTCATCCCATTTATCATTTCCCCTTAAGAAACCCATCAAAGGAGCGATAATCTCCGTAGTCATTGTACCATTCCGCGGCCATTGCATTCCCCCCGTTTCATATTCTGGCCAAACATGATTACAGTAATCAATCAAGTTCTTTTTCTTCATAGTTTGTTCAAAATTCCCCGTTTTCCAGTGCTTCAACAAACACCCGAGGGGGGAATCCTCGGGAATATCCTTATCATTAGAAGACATTATCCCACAGCTCCCGAATGACAACATATATAACAGAAACACGTACAACGCTGCGACTAACCACCAACCTATGTCCCCAACTTGCCAATTCTAGTCGCTATCGAATGGCAAGTACCGGACCTGCACGATTCCTATGTACGTGTCTTACGGCCGGTGCCTAGGCTTCCAATACCAACCAACCAATCTTACCACCCCCTTTCAGAATAAAGCCACCCCCCTTTCAAAATAAAGCACCTTCGGGCTCACCTCTATGTAGTTGTCCGACGGGCGCGGGGCCGGGCACGAACTGATGACTCCCCGAGGAAAATTCTCGGTGCCGGCTTGGAGTGGATCAGGACGCGAACCGCCCCAGCAGCCCTCGGAGCCCCACGTTTGGGCGCCAGAAAACTGTTGCCCGTTCACAGAAACACAAACCGACAGAGTATCAGTTTATGCGGTGCTTTATTTGCTAGGCCCGGGAAACCTGGGGACTATTGTCCTAAGCCAGGATTCCAATGAGCCATTCTTGAAGACAGCTTTTATACTTTTTCTACAGCGTTATACGTGCACAAAGACACACAGTCTCGTTCATAAATCAGTTACATAGGTTATATGTATACAATTGATGTCCGTCTCCAAGGGTTAAAAATCTACCACGCTCGTCTAACACAGGATTCTGGTTAATTAGGCCCCCATCACCAAACCTTTTACATATGTTGATTCTAATCTTATCTTTAAGCAACAGTTTGTTTTCTTCCTCAGGTTCTATTTACTTCACTAATCGCTTTAATTATTGTCCTGCTGTTCCAAGCAAGTTCCCAATAGTTTCTGGGCCCCCACTACTGTTTCAAGTTACCCCACCACAGGCCCAGTTAAACCCCGTAAACCTTAGCATAACTACTTCCACAGTTAGATTTACAAATATATTTGTAACATCCTGGGTCAGAGATCCCTGAGGGCTGGTCTTGTTGGTGCAGACTGATGCAAAGAAGGTGTTCAGTAACTAATGGGCAAAGGGAGTTTCCCCTCATCAGGGCTCTGTCTGCCAAGGAGATGTCACTGACCCCATGGCCTTAGAAGTAAAGGCTCTGCTGAGTGGTGGAGATCAGGGGTTTGTTCTGGGAAGAAATCAGCAGTTCAGGGCATGGCCCAGAGCTGCCCTAACCCCTCTGCCATGGCATTGCAGCAGCAGCTCCCTCTCACTCCCTGCTCAGGGCTGTGCTGCCTGGAGCTCCCTGCCAGCAGCTGCTTCTCTGTGCCCAGGGCTGACCCCTGACAGTGCTCCCTGACCCCATCCCAGCCTTGGGTGTTCAGCTCTTCCCTGCAGAGCCCTCCTAGCACAGGGCACTGCCCAAGGGCAGCTCTTATACACCACTGGGGGGAGGGGAAAATGGTTCCCGCCTGCCTCCAGAGCCTGGGGAGCGCTGAGAAAGAGGTTTGCAGTCCAGAGGACAGGAGGCAAAAGACGTTTATTGCAAAATACAGGAGGCTTCTCTAAGTTCTCGGAGGGGAAGGTGCTAGAGCTGGGACTGGATTGGGTAAGAACTCTGGATGGGGAAGTGGCTTACATGCTCAGCTAGCAAATATTGAAATGGAGGGAGTAACATCCAATAGAAATCCATGTTTTGGGGACAGACAGGGCTGGTAGGCAATAGGATTAGTACAGGGGCAGAAGCAGGCAGCAGCCATAGCCTTGTTGCCTTTGGTGTCACAGGCTCCACGAGGCAGAGGAATTCTGTCATGGAGTCCCCCCTGCTCAGACCCACGGGAGCTGCCCTGGTTGGTCCTGAAGCGGCAGGGGCGGCTCTGTGCAAGGTTTGGTTGCTGCTACTGCTCCGGCAGTGTGGGGGTTGGCCGGGGGCCTCCCTAGGTGGGGCTTGCCCGGACGGGGAAGAAACAATGCTGTGTTTAACGAGCTCCTGGTGGTAAGTCACTCAGAGAACAAAAAGCTTCTGTGAAACACAGGGCAGAACAGGGCACAGGTGGACACAGTACAGGGAGGGGGCTGGCAAGCCAGCAGGGAAGTGATAATGAGCAGGGAGAGGTGATAACTAAAAACCTGGTACAGGTAAAAACGCATAATTTTAAAACTCCAACAAGTCTCTCATATGTATGCACCTTCTCAGGTTCAGCGTGCTTTTGCAGTGCTGTCCTCCTCGAGGTTCACAATCAAAGGCTGTTCTTTTCACATGTTATAATCTGGTGTGTTTCCCACAAGGTCTGGTTGTCCAGGCACAGGAGGCAAATCAGAGCAACCTGGAACCTGGAAAAGCAACAGTGATGATGTGTGTATCTGGAGGATTTCTAATCCTCTCAGATTTATTCATCTGTAGGTGTAACAGACTTGCAATGGAAGTGACTCCTCCTAAAATGAGAAATTAATTTCTACTTTTTATGGGCCTATGAGACATAAATAAATGGTTCTTTTTTCAAGCAAATGAATTAAAAATTACTAACAACAAGGGGAAATGTATGCATTTTAAAGGGGTTCTTTTCTTTTTACTAACCTATAGGGGCATCATGGAAATGTATGGATGGGAAACAGGGATGGCAAAATTAATGCAAATAAAGCAAAACCCCCCACCACATGGCCACTACAGAAGTGATCATTTTAAACCAAACCCTGCCTTTTGACATAACATAACCAGTCAGAGGCGAGGGACAACCCTTTCGGTGATGTGGACAGGGTGGGATTTGGTAGCCTTTAAGAGGGGAAAAATGGAATTTTTGGATGTGCTTTGGGGATTGGATTTTAGCCAGGGCACCACAACACGTGTTGTAAGTAAATCTTTCTGATTGTCTATTTCTTTGTTCCACGAACTCTGTTATCATTGTAAAAATTTAATAAATAGAGAACTTTTCTTACAATTCTGGGGGCTCGTCTCAGGATAACTGTCCACTGACCACGTGAGGGGGCTCCTCAGCCCCTGGATGGCACGCTCCGCCTCTGTTTTGGCGGCCCAGAGGGATCATTCTCCCTCGGGGTCAGTGCGACAAGGAATTTGGGAACAGTGTGAGGAATAAAAAAATAGCTAAAAGAAAGAGCCGGCAGAAAGAAAGGAACCATGGCAAAAACCAGCACTGTGCACAAAATCGGTAAGAAAAAGGGGCTATTTTTAAAGGGTTTTACCGGGGGGAAGGGAGCACGTGGCCGCCGGCAGCACAGCACAGGGGGGAGGACGCAGACGAGGCCGTGCTCAGCAAGTGGAGAGCGTAGTGTGCCTGGACTTGAGTCTTCCCATGGCAGCAGCGGGTGGTGTGGCGTATGGTTGGAGACACACACGCGGCCGTGCTCGGCGGCGTGGTGGCAGCACAGCAGCGGTGCTGGTTTAATTAGCATGGCATACATGGCCGAGCTCAGTAGAGGCGGCGCGGCGGTGGTTCCAGTTTAGATTGGTGCAGCACACGCGGCTGCGCTCGGCAGCGGCAGCGGCACCCAAGCGGGGGGACGGGGGGGGGGGCAGGGGGTGTGACTTCATGGCGGCTCCCGGTTTAAATTTGCAATTGTGCACGTAGCCAAACACGTGGCAAGAAGTGACAGCCAACAGCGGCTGGCCCGGCGGTTTGGCATCTGGGGAAGCAGCAGAACGGGGTTTCAGAGGATGTGGCGCAAGTTAGGTTTGAGTTTTCCACAGCAGGTCAGACCGGCTGCATGCCCGGAGAGGCAGGGCGTGTGATCTGACTGTTGTGCAACACAGAATTAGGCATTCCTCCCCCTTCCAAATTCCTCCCCACCTTCCTCTAACCACTGCCTTTCTTCTGCCTCCTTCCAAACTCTTTGCCCTTCCTCTAACCCCCGCCTTTCTTCCACCTTCTTTCAAACTTCTCCACTCTTTCCTACAAACCCCATGACCCCTTTGTAGGGACAGATACTTTTCCTCCCCATTTCTCCCCCACCCAATGGTTTGCTTTTGTTGTTGTTGTTGTTGTTTTCCTTCTCCCTTTTCTTTTTTCCTTTTTTCTTTTTTCTCTTCTCTTTCTTTTCCTTCTTTCTCCCCTTCTCCCCCAAACAGCGGCAACAGGGACGGTAACAAAGGACATCTTTGGTCCCCAGGCAGGAGGGCGGTAACAAAGGACGCCTTTGGTCCCCAGGCAGGAGGCTGTAACGAGATGAGACCTGCTGTTTCTTGCATTAATACCGCTTATAAAAAGTATAATTGACCATTGCCATATTTGGGTGGGAGAACAAGTAAAGACTAAAGAAAAGAAAGGGAAAAGAGAAGCAAAGAAAACCCCAAATACCCCTCTTGACAGCCCTTTGGGAGAAATGTTGCATAACTGGGAAACATCAATATGGACTCAAAATAAAAACAAACCCAAAATGATACAGTATTGTGTTTATGAGTGGGTAGAAGAACCAATGAAGTTAGATTATAATGTTTGGCCTAAATTCGGAACATTCGAGCATTGGATGTGTCAAGCATTACAAGACTATGTGTATAAAAAGGAACCATTTAACCCAGAAGAGAACGAGTATGCTGCTTGCTGGATAGGAGCTGTAAACTTATTTCAAGTATCCCAAACGAACAGTGAAGAAAAAAATAAAGAAAAAAAGAAAGTTCCAAGATGGAATCCATTAGAAGCCCTCTCAGAGAACCCTCCTTCCTATAACCCGGAGGAGAATGAAGAAGCAGGGGCACAGGCTCTGGCTGCAACCCCCCCCACCAAGTCCTCCTCAAACAAGGGGAAGAACAAGGAGAAGCACAACAAGGAACGCCTGATGGGATCTACCCTCTCAGAAAAGTTCCAATGCAAGGGGCGCAAGGAGGTGTAGGGTACGTAAATGCTCCTCTGACTAGCACTGAAGTATGTGAATTTAGAAAAGAAATGAAAAACCTGCTAGAAGACCCATTAGGGTTAGCAGAACAATTTGATCAATTTCTAGGGTCTGAAATATTTACATGGGATGAAATGCAATCCATAATAAAACCCTTATTCTCAACAGAAGAACAGGAAATGATTAGAACTGCTGGGATTTGTGTCTGGGACTGAGAACATCCACAAGGGGTAAATGGGCAGCATGGTGAACAAAAAATGCCAGTAACCTGCCCAGATTGGAATCAAAATACAGATGTAGGGAGGCAAAATATGACAGATTACCGTAGCTACATTATTAAAGGAATTAGAAATGCAGTGCCTCGGGGACAAAATGCTACTAAAGCTTGTAAAGGGAGGCAAACAAAAGAGGAATCCCCAACTGAATGGTTAGCAAGATTGAAAAAGAACATGCAACAGTACTCCAGACTTCAGTTAGATGATCCCGCAGAGCGGCAATTAATAAAAGTCTGCTTTGTAACACATTCTTGGCCCAATATTAAAAGGAAATTAGAGAAAATAGAAGAATGGTACGAAAAAGAACTTAATGTATTGTAAAAGAAGCTCAAAATGTATGTACGGAGGGATGAAGAGAAGCAAAAACAAAAAGTGAAAATACTGTGGACTGCAATAAAAGAGGCAGGCAAGCAAGAACAAGAGCCACCCACAGAACAAGAAATAGAAACCCAAGAAGAAGAGTACAGACAAAGTCCCAATAATAATAAAAGACAAAAAGCCACTCAGGTCAAAAGGCCTCCTCAAGTAATGCAAAAACAAGAGATGGAGAAAACTCCACAACAGGTGCAAAAGAAAAAGATAGTGTGTTACTACTATGGAAAATAAGGACACTTTAAAAGAGAGTGTCTGCAGCACCAGAAAGATACTCAAATTTTCAAATTACAAGAGAGCCTAGAATAGGAGAGTCAGGGGCTCTACCACCTGGGGTCAGAAACAGGAAGAGAGCCCTTGATAAACTTGCAGTTGGGACCCCAGGGAGAAGATGTCACCTTTTTAGTGGACTCAGGAGCACAGTGAACCTGTATAATCAAGCCACCATTGGGTATGAAAGTATCCAAGCAAAATATTACAGTAGTTGGAGCAAAAGGGGAGAAATTTGAAGTACCAGTGATTTCATCCGTATTAGTAAAAGGGAATTAAAAAGAAATTAAAGGTGATCTATTGATTGGTCCCCAAGCTGGGGTAAATCTACTAGGCAGAGATTTAATGGGAATATTAGAAGTAAGAGTAATACCCCAAGAAGGAAGAGTGGATGTTAAACTTTTCACTGTAAAAGAGGGATTAGGCATAAATCTTCAGGTATGAGCCAAAGATGGAAATAGAGGAAAATTGGAGATAAAACCCTCGATAAAAAATCCCAGTCAAAATCCGTCAGTATCCCATCCCCCTAAAGGGAAGAAAAGGCCTTGCACCACTAATAGAAAAACTAACACGAGATGGACTATTAGAACTCTGCATGTCATCATATAATACCCATATTTTGCCAGTAAAAAAAAGGAGATGGGACATGCAGATTAGTCCAAGACTTACGAGAAGTCAACAAAATAGTCTGGGCAAGACACCCCGTTGTTCCAAATCCATATACCATCATGAGTAAAATACCCCCGGAGTGTGAATTGTTTTCAGTAATAGATTAAAGGATGCATTTTGGATTTGCCCACTGGATGAGAACTCTCAAGAAATTTTTGCCTTTGAATGGGAAAAATCTAACACCAGAAGGCAGCAGCAGCTAAGGTGGACCGTGCTTCCACAAGGGTTCTCAGAAGCACCCAATCTATTTGGGCAAGTGCTAGAAACAGTAATTAATAAATTTAGCTCAAAAGAAGAAATTATTGTCTTACAATATGCAGATGATCTGTTAATAGCAGGAAAAATCCAGGCAGAAGTAGAAAAAGAAACAGTAAAGCTGCTCAGCTTTCTAGGAGAACAGGGGCTGAGAGTATCAAAAAGCAAACTCCAATTTGTAGAAAAAGAAGTAAAATACTTGGGACACATAAGTGTGCTGGTTGACAGTTGAGCCCTGAAAGAATAAAAGGAATCTTAGAACTATCTCTCCCACAAACTAAGAAAGAAGGTAATTTCTAGGATTCGTGGGCTTCTGCAGGTTGTGGATCCTAGATTATAGTAGTAAAACAAAATTCCTGTATGAAAAATTAATGGATGATACAGTCCTTGAGAAGATTTCCAGAGCAGATTATTCTCAAGATGAAATCAAAAAGTTTGATGAATTAAAAGAAGCTCTAACACAAGCACCAGTACTATCATTACCAGATCTAAAAAAATCTTTTGATCTTTATGTAAGTGTTACAGAAGGGATTGTAAAAGGAGTTGTGACTCAAGACTGGGGAGGGACCAGGAAATCAGTAGGGTTTCTGTCTAAAATGATGGACCCAGTAATCAGAGGATGGCCAGTGTGTGAGCAAGCAGTGGCAGCCACAGCTGTCCTTGTACAAGAAACAAGAAAGCTGACATTCGGAGCAAAACTTAATCATAGAATCATAGAATTGATTGGGTTGCAAAAGACCTCTGAGATCATCAAGTCCAACTCTTAGTCCAACTCCAGTCCATTTATTAGATCATGGCACTCAGTGTCACATCCAATCTCAGCTTAAAAACCTCCAGGATGGTGAATCCACCACCTCTCTGGGCAGCCCATTCCAATGCCTGATTACTCTCTCTAGAAAGAATTTATTTCTGATATCCAACTTAAATTTCCCTTGGCAGAGCTTGAGCCCATCGTGCCCCCTTGTCCTATTGCTGAGTGCCTGGGAGAAGAGACCAACCCCCACCTGGCCAGAACTTCCCTTCAGGTAGTTCTAGACAGTGCTGAGGTCACCTCTGAGCCTCCTCTTCTCCAGGCTGAACACCCCCAGCTCCCTCAGCCTCTCCCCACAGCACTTGTGCTCCAGTCCCTTCTCCAGCCTTGTTGCTCTTCTCTGGACCTGCTCCAGCACCTCAATATCTTTCCTGAACTGAGGGGCCCAGAACTGAACACAACACTCAAGGTGTGGCCTCACCAATGCAGAGTCCAGGGGAAGGGTCACTGCCCTGGGCCTGCTGGCCACACTATTTTTGATCCAGGCCAGGATCCCATTGGCCTTCTTGGCCACCTGGGCACACTGTTGGCTCATGTTGAGCTTCCTGTCAATCAGTCCCCCCAGGTCCCTCTGCCTGGCTGCTCTCCAGCCACTCTGTGCCCAGCCTGGAGTGCTGCAGGGGGTTGTTGTGGCCAAAGTGCAGGACCCGGCACTTGGCCTTGTTGAACTTCATCCCATTGGAATCAGCCCATCTCTCAAGTCTATCCAGATCCCTCAGGACTAGAATCTACAGCACCCAAGATTCCCAGGAGGTCTCCCATCCAAGTACTACCTGTGGCTGACCCTGCGTAACTTCCAAGATCTGACGGGATCGGGCATCAGGGTGGCATTTAACTGCCTGTGTGTAAAGGTACCCATCCAAAATTCTCCTTGTTGCCAGTGAAACACTCCCGTCCACTCCCTTTGTATTTCCCAAGAGATAAGGGTGGCATCTGGAGGAGTGTATTTGTTGAGGAGGGATCAGAATTGTCCTCAGCATCAGCAATACTCTTTGAGGTTTTGCAAACTTGAGGGTTCCTGAGCTCTAAGAGGTGTTCCACTGAGAGGAAAGCGCTGGGGAGCTCCAGGGGCCTTACTCAGGACTCCGGTTTGTAGGGTCACAAGGTGACTGGCTTCAGTTTTCTGCTGAATTTCCATTCTCATGTCAGTACTTACCGAAGTTTCCAAAATATTTGGGAACTGTATCAAAACTGTTCTGTTTGGACATCGATTTAGGTATGAAACCCATCTTCGTACCAAAAGTACCAGCTACTGAGGCCTAGAAGAACTGCCTGCAGCTCCAAAAAGTCTTCCTAACTCAAAAAACCTTTATAATCCTCACACTCTGGGGCTCTGGGGAGGGTAATGGGCAGTGCTCCTGGTGTGCTATAGCCAGTGTGAAGCTGGGGTAGGGGCTCCAGAGGGTTTGAGAATGGGCTGCGCTGTGGGGCAGTGCTATGGGGAACTTTTCCCAGACTGCTTTTGCCTGGGAGCTACTCCAAAATAGGCCAGAGGGTGTGGGGTATGGAACAGGGCATCATCTCATCTTCATGAAATTTGACCTTCCCCTCCCACACACACTTGAGTTGTTCTGAGCCAATAATTAATATAATAATCCAGTGTCTCACCAGTTCCTTTGATTCCATAAGACCCTGAAGTGTCTAAATGGCTCCTTGATTCCATGTGGGTCCGCAGCGTCACATTTCGCTCCATAAGGCCACGCAGTGTCACATCTGCCCCTTTATGATATGATGTTTCTCAGTATTTCAATGACCACTTTATTCCATTAGTTTCCACAGTGTCCCAGGTTTCCTTTGATTCCATGAAGCCCTGCAGTGTCACAGTGGCTCTCCAATTCCATGGGGTTCCACAGTGCCACAATTGCCTGTTGATTTCATAAGTTCCACATTGTCACAGGATTCCTTTAATCCCATGAAGCCCTGAAGTGTCAAAATGGCACCTTGATTCCATGAGTTTCCAGAATGTCAGAAAGGCCGCTTGCATCCAGAAGATTCTACCACATCTCAGGGTGCCTTTCATTCCATTATGCCATGCAGTGTCACAAAGGTGCATTCATTCCATGAGATCCTGCCTTGTCGTAATGGTGTCTTTATTTCCAAGAGGCCCTGCAATGTTGCAGTGGCTCCTTGATTCCATGGAGTTCTACAGTGTCTTACAGGCCCCTGGATCCCATGACATTCCACAGCATCCTAGATTTCCTTTTTTTCCTTGAGGTCATGAAGCATTAAATTGGCCTCTTGATTCCAAGAGGTTCAATAGTATTGGAAAAGGCCCCTTGATTCAATGAGATCCTGCAGTGTCTCAGGGATCCTTGGCTTCAATGAGCCCCATGCACTGTCATAGTGGTCCCTTTGATTCCATGATGTGAAAGGGGGGTTTGCCTGACCCTTTGAGAGGGGAGATTTTCTTGCCCCTCAGTGTTTTGTCTGTCAATGCCCTGGGGAAGCCGAAACCATTCTTTCTGACCAGTCTGTCAGCTTCCCATGAGGGGACCCTTCACTGAACAGAATCCCAAGATCAGAGGGTGATTTGACTGCCCTTTTGAGGGGCTCAGCCAACAGCATGGAGTCCTCTCAGTGGGCCTTCCCAAGCTGTTATCTGCTGATGGCAACTGCAGCACCTGGAAAGGACTCACTCAGATAGTTCATGGAATAACTCTCTTTATTAATACAAAATGTGACACATTAATAAGGTCTGAAGGTTGTCAGTGATAGTGTCTGACTGCAAGAACATATTTGAAGCAATCTTCTGTACTGCAGAGCAAGCACAAGCACCAGCTCTGATCCTAAAAGCAGCATTTAGCACTCATAGAATATGTTTCTTACCCAACAGGGGTCCCTATAAGGGGTAAAACAGGTTCAGCCCATTGACTGTCCCACTGTTTCGGTGGAGTCTTCCATAAATTTCCCCTACTTGCAACTTACTTTTATACTTTTTCTATAAGTTTAAGTGGAGCTTGAGTGACTTTAGTGGTAATTATCTTACCTCTGATTGTTGTAAAATTCTCTCACTTGGTTTCTCATACTTAGTGGGGTGGTCATATCTTGGCGCCTGAGAAGGAGGATTTTTGGCAAAGTTCTTGGCTCACCTGCAGAACATTTTCATTTCTGTCCCTGGGTTATCAGGTACTATATGATTTTATGAACTACAAACTACCCCTATATTCCCCTTCTTGCAGGGATTTCTATGGAGCAAGGCCACGAAGTCTCCACTCCACCCTCCTCCATTCCAAACCCTGTAGCAGGTGCTTATTGTTGAACAGGGAGGCTCTGTGGGGCAGGTGGACCACGTTCCATCCAGGGGACAGCAGCTGCATTTGACTTTGTCTTCTGGTTTTTAACCCTGTCCATTGTCCCACAACCAGAGATAAACAAGAAAGTAACAAAGACAATTCAGCAATTGTACTGAAACTATCATGCAAAAAGATAATAAAAAGACTAAAAATGTGGACTAATTAGCATGAGAAGTGAGAAATTAATGACCACTAGAAGAAAAAACACTAATTCATGAAAGAGTTATATATTCTCCAGTAAATAAACACGAGTTTTATTATTTTCTAAAATGGGTAAATAGCAAAACATTTTGCAAATGTGTCCATGTTTGGGGAGTGACCTCACACACCCCCAGCACTCTGAATAAAGTAATGCCTGCTTTCTCATTCTAAAAATTCCATTAGAGAGTGATTATCCAAACATTTTCAGTGACAAAGCTTGGCAAAGCCCATCAGGGGCTTTAACAGCCACATTCCACAGTCCATTTCTCACCTGTAACCAGTGACTCTGAGTTCCTGCTTCCCCAACCCCCAGGGAGGGTCTCCTTGTCTGCTCATTCCCTCTACAGTCTCTTTTCAGTGATGGCCTCAGTGGGGCTTGCTGACATCCTCAGGAACCTGGAGGTTTGCTGATTAAGTTTCCTTTTCTAAAGGCTGGTTCAGTCTTCAGATTTTCAGTTCAGGAATTCAGTTCCAGAGGCCTCATTAACATTCAAAACATTCTAACAAGACAAACCTCTGGGAATAATTTACTATTAAGTCTTCCATTATTTTGTGGTTAATTAGACATATTTCAGAAGTGTATTCAAAGCGAGTGTATTGCACTGACAAAAAGATGAGGAAAGATTATTTTTTGTCCTGTTTACTTTTTTCCTATTTATACACTGATAGCAGCAATCTCTAATTGATATCATTCCCAAGCACCAGGGATGGTCTCCTTGTAGGCTCATTCCCTCCATGGTCTCTTTTCAGTGTTGGTATCTTAACCAGACAAGCCCCTGGGAATAATTTACTTTTAAATTTTCAAATTTGAATTTCACAGACAAAAGAAGCATATTCAAAGTGAATATCTTATACTATATATAAGAAAAGCACACACAAGATAAAATATGTCTTTTATGTGGCCTATTTTCCTGTTTACACATCAGCAATCCCCCAGTAATATTGATCCAGAGCACCTCTTAATGCAGTGTGAATAGATATGAAAATCAAGACCCTCACAACCAATCAGACCTTATCCCTAACCCCAATCCCACCATTCCCTCCTCAAACCCTTGGGACTCAAAGCAGAGTTGTGGCATCTGAGCTTCCTCCACTAAAGGCTGCCCCTGCAGGTTTCAGCTCCTTGGCACCAACTCCCACCTACTTTACTGGGAGAAAGGGCTGCAGGAGACACCCAGGGATGTTCATGTATTGTCAGCAAACAAGACCAAAGAAAGGAACAGCTCAATAAAAAGTCCTTCCTCTGCTGTATATTAAGGCTACATTGTGTCTCCTAAGTCCACTTTCCACAAAAGGTAGCCTTAGACCAATGGCAAACACCTTGTGTGTCAAGCACAGATCCCAAGGTCCCCCAAACACTCCCTGCCCCCAGTTCTGACCACATTTCCTATTCACACACAGTGAGTCATGCTCTGAGGTTGCCACATCCTTTGGTCCATAGAGGGAGGAAAAGAGAGAAAGTGAATGAAATTATCTATTGCACAAAGGCAAATATGCACTTATCCCAATATTCTGGGGTTACAAGAACTTGATCAAACATTTTCTGTAACATCTGTTCACTGGGGAAGAATCTGTCTGGATGGCCAAGCCCAAGGAGTGCTGGGGAATGGAGTTACATCCAGGGGTGTTCCCAGGGCTCAGTATTGGGGTCAGTTCCGTTAAACATCTCTATCAGTGATCTGGATGAGGGGATTGAGTACACCCTCAGTCAGTTCACAAATGACACTGGGCTGGGTGGGAGAGCTGATCTGGAGGGCAGGAAGGCTCTGTGGAGGGGTCTGGACAGGCTGGATCGATGGGCCCAGGCCAACTGGATGAGGTTCAACAAGGCTGAGTGCCAGGTCCTGCACTGCAGTCATGACCACCCCAAATCCCTGGCCATTCCTTGCAACTGATCCCCATGGTCTGTCCTGTGTCTTTAATCCCTCCATTTCCAAGGACTTTGTGGGACAAGGGAGCTTTGTGCTCTGGGAATGGAGGGAGATCCTAGTGCCCCTGGAGTGGGAACCACAACTCATCAGGTTTGTGTTTTGGAGGGAAAGGAACTGGTGGGACTTAGAGCCACAGAAAGGTTTCTCTTCATTGCCACCATAGAAAGTAGTAACAATGATACAACTTAATAAATGCCAAAACTCTTCCCTCAACTCTGTGCAACATCCCAGCAACATCTGACATGATCCACCATCCACAAGGGAGCAGTTCTTAACAAAGTCATAAGAAAAAATGATTCAAAAAGAAAGAAACACAATTAAGATGTTTCCTAATGTGCTATTGAAACTCCTCTCTGCAGGGCTGGGCAGGTCCCTGCCAGGCCCCTGCTCCATGCTGGTGAAAGTGCATCAGGGCTGCATTATGAGACCAGATTACTCTTGAAACCTGTTATGGGTTTAGCTAGACTTGAACTTAGTGGGTGATTTTTTTTTCAGAGTAGGCTCCAGATTATCAGCTGACTTGAGCTGAGTCAGGCCAGCTGACAGCTGACTTCTGCTGGCCAATGGTATTCCATACCATGTTCTGATGTCACCTCAAGTATAAATATAGTAGTGTAGGAGGAGTTCTCTCTGTTCCTTCATGGGTTCTCATCTGGGAAGGACGTATTGTGCTCTTTTCCTGGACCAGGCTCCACCGCCGCTTGCTACTATAGTATCTTAGGAGAGTAGAATGTTTAGTTTTAGTTTTCTCTGCTTGAGTCTGTCCCTTGGGAGAGATTGAGTTCTCTTGGGTGGTTTTGTAGCAAGAATGGTGGGACTTGTGTTTGGAAGAGTTCAGTTTTCGGGGGGGAGGGAGGGAGGGTGTGAAGGAATTATTTGTTCTATCTAACGTGTGTAGGTGTGTTGTAGTTTCCTTTTAATTTTCTCTTTTCTGTATAAATATATAAACCTGTTTTAAGGGTTTTTACTCCCTTTTCTTAGTGGGGGGAGGAAGGCTCTGACTGTATTGGGCAGTTGGCATTTTGCCAGCTCAAACCAACACAAAACTGCATCATGAATTTGTCCATGAAGGTGATGAAACCACACACCCACCACGAGATGGACATGCCCACCATTACAGGGGCCCCCACTGCACCGGAGAGTTTAGCGAGATTGAAAAAAAAAAACAAAAAACACTCCAAAGGCCTAAAAAAGGGAAAATGCCGTGATTATGAACTGGTACTCCCTTCTGTGAAGGGCAATAAAATAGATTAACCAGGTGTGTTAGGTTGAGCTGGCAAAACGCCAACTGCCCAACAGAGTTAGTGTCCCCCCTCAAGGGAAAAAGAGGGAAAAAAAACAAAGAGGAGAGAAAAACAAAATGGCAAGCTTCTTATATTTATATGAAAAAGAGACAAAAACAGAATATGATATAACACATATATATATATATATACAAATGTGGAAAAAACCCCAACAGGCACTTTACCAAGTCACCCACCCAAATGATACGTATTCCAACCACCCAGACCCACAAAAACACTCCCAAAAGACTCTTTCAGAGAAAACTCCCAGCAAGAGAGGAGAAAAATTAGCAAGAAAATGTTCACCTCCCTTGAAAACACAGCAGGGGGATGGGACAAAGGCCTAATCTCAGCAAAGCAGGGCAGCATGTCCTCCCAGGTCTGGGGCAAAGACTTAAAAGAGGCAGAAGCTCCACCTCCCTCTCTTTTTATACTGGTTTTGATGTCATATTGTGGGAAATACTTCTTTGGTGTCTCAAGGCAGGTAACACTTGTCCCCTTCAATCCACGTCACACTATCTGGGCCTGCCAAACTGAGGCCTACTAAAATTAAGGCCTGAACTACCACACCAGGTTATGGCCCTGACCGAGGAACTAGAGGTGCAAAAGAACAAGTTAGGTGAGGGTTCAGGAGGAAAGAACGGTCCTGAGGCTGCTCGTGATAAACCTCATTAACACCGAGTTGCTGATTTCTCATGAGGAGTACGATCAGTGAATAACCCAACACTTCTTGGTCAGTACAGTGAGAAAGATTAATGGAAGACATTGCCCTTTTTTGGTAGTTTTGGCTTTAGTTTTAGCTAGGCCTCAGTTTAGCAGTCCCAGATAATGTGACATAGATTAGAGAGGACAAGCATCACCTGATTTAAGAAACCAAAGAGATATTTCATATCATCTGACATCACAAGAAATAAAAAAAGAGAGGGAGGGGGAGCTTCTCTCTCTTTTTGGTCTTCACCTCGGACCTGGGAGAACATGCTGCCCTTCCTCTGCTGAGATTAGGCCTTCCTGCTGTGCTATCTAGGGAGGTGAATATTTTCTTGTTAATTTTTCTCCTCTCTTGCTGGAAGTTTTCTGTAGTAGAGTCTTTCGAGGGTGTTTTGAGGGTTTGGGTGGTTAGAATCTGTATTATTTGTTTGTGTGACTCGGTAGAGTTGTTATTTCTTTTCACATTTGTATATATACATATTTTATTGTATTCTAGTTTTTTTTAAATTTTCTTTCTTCTGTGAAAATATAAAACCCTTGCCATTTTAAGTTTCATTTCTAGGTTTTTTCTCTCCTCCCTTCCTTTCCCTGGGGGGGAGGGCACTCTGACAGACTACTGAGCAGGTGACATTTTGCCAAGCAAAACCAAGACACCTGTAATCATTAGTAGAGGGTGGTGGGGCCCTCTCTTACTCTGGAGATCTTTCGGTAGTATAAGCTAACAAGGTTAGGTTTTAGTCAGATCTAGTGAATTTTCTCCTATACCATAACAAGGTCTGTCCTTGTGTTGGTGGTGTAAAAAGGTCAGGGTCACAGCCTCCTTTGGCACCCCCCTGCTCCATGCAGGCTCCTCCCTCCCCTGCAGGTGACTCTGTGCCCTGCCCTGCTCCTCCCTGCCCTGCAGGTGACTCTGTGCCCTGCCCTGCTCCCCCCTGCCCTGCAGGTGACTCTGTGCCCTGCCCTGCTCCTCCCTGCCCTGCAGGTGACTCTGTGCCCTGCCCTGCCCTGCTCCTCCCTGCCCTGCAGGTGACTCTGTGCCCTGCCCTGCTCCTCCCTGCCCTGCAGGTGACTCTGTGCCCTGCCCTGCTCCCCCCTGCCCTGCAGGTGACTCTGTGCCCTGTCCTGCTCCTCCCTCCCCTGCAGGTGACTCTGTGCCCTGCCCTGCTCCCCCCTGCCCTGCAGGTGACTCTGTGCCCTGCCCTGCCTGCTCCTCCCTGCCCTGCAGGTGACTCTGTGCCCTGCTCTGCCCTGCTCCTCCCTGCCCTGCAGGTGACTCTGTGCCCTGCCCTGCTCCTCCCTGGCCTGCAGGTGACTCTGTGCCCTGCCCTGCTTCCCCCTGCCCTGCAGGTGACTCTGTGCCCTGCCCTGCTCCTCCCTGCCCTGCAGGTGACTCTGTGCCCTGCCCTGCTCCTCCCTGCCCTGCAGGTAACTCTGTGCCCTGCCCTGCTCCCCCCTGCCCTGCAGGTGACTCTGTGCCCTGCCCTGCTCCTCCCTGCCCTGCAGGTGACTCTGTGCCCTGCCCTGCTCCTCCCTGCCCTGCAGGTGACTCTGTGCCCTGCCCTGCCCTGCTCCTCCCTGCCCTGCAGGTGACTCTGTGCCCTGCCCTGCTCCTCCCTCCCCTGCAGGTGACTCTGTGCCCTGCCCTGTTCCTCCCTGCCCTGCAGGTAACTCTGTGCCCTGCCCTGCTCCCCCCTGCCCTGCAGGTGACTCTGTGCCCTGCCCTGCCCTGCTCCTCCCTGCCCTGCAGGTGACTCTGTGCCCTGCCCTGCTCCTCCCTGCCCTGCAGGTGACTCTGTGCCCTGCCCTGCCCTGCTCCCCCCTGCCCTGCAGGTGACTCTGTGCCCTGCCCTGCTCCTCCCTGCCCTGCAGGTGACTCTGTGCCCTGCCCTGCCCTGCTCCTCCCTGCCCTACAGGTGACTCTGTGCCCTGCCCTGCTCTTCCCTGCCCTGCAGGTGACTCTGTGCCCTGCCCTGCTCCCCCGTGGGCTGCAGGGGCACAGCTGCTTCCCCAGGCCCTTCCCCACAGGCTGCAGGGGACCCTCAGCTGTGGCACCTGCAGCAGCTTCTGCTCTTCTTTCTGCACTGCCCGTGGGGTCTGCAGAGCTGTTCCCACATTCTCCCTCCGCTCTCCTCTGCCTGCAACGTTCCCCTACCCAGGAACTTTCTCTCCCTTCTGAAATACATTCTCCTGAAAGCCACCCCTGGAGCCCCCCCACTACCAAAACCTGCCCATGGAAAACCACTACAGCCCCCCCCCAGATCCAGACTGGGAAAATTGGGAATGCTCTATCTTCTCTATTTTGAGAAAATTAGGAGAATCCTGCGCCCCTAAACCCAAAATTGGGAGGTGGAAATGCTCTGTGTCCTATTCCTTAACTTTAGCAAACTGGGACAATCTTTTGCTCCCAGACCCAAACTGGGAAAATTGAGAATGCACCATGTCCTCTTTTTTAGGAAAACTGGGAGCATCCTCTGCCCCAGACCCAAATTGCAGGATGGGAATTCTCTGTGTCCCATTCCTTAATTGCGAAAACTGGGAGAATCGTCTGCCTCCAAAGCCAAACTGGGAAAATTTGGAATGCTCTTTTCCCCATTTGTTAATTTTGGGAATATTGGGAGAACCCTGTGTCCCAGACCTAAAGTGGGAAAACTGGTAATGCTCCATGTCCTTAATTTTGGGAAAATTGGGACAATCCTGCACCCTCAGACCCAAATTGGGAAACCTGGGGAAGTTTTATGCCCCATTTCTTAATTTTGGGAAAACTGGGAGAATCCTGTGCCCCCAGACCCAAAATTGGGACGAGGAAATGCTCTGTGTCCCATTCCTTAGTTTTAGGAAAACTGGGACAATCCTGTGCTTCCAGACCTAAAGTGGAGAAATTGGGAATACCCCGTGTCCCGTTTCTTAGTTTTGGGAAAAGTGGGAGAATTCTGTGCCCCCAGATGCAAAATGAGAAAACTGGGAAAACTGCATGTGCTTAATTTTGGGAAAACTGGGGGAATCCTGTGCCCTCCAGACCCAAAGTGGGAATACCCTATGTCCCATTCCTTAAATTTTGGAAAAGTGGGATAATCCTGTGCCCCCAGACCCAAACTGGGGGGTGATTGGAATGCTCCTTGTCCCAGTTCTTTGGATCCAGCCCAGGATCCCGCGGCATTTCTGCCCTGCCAACATGCCTCGGGTGAATTTTCCATCCACCATAATTTCCAAGTCCTTTTCCCAGGGGTTTCCAATTCCGTGGCTGTGTCTGGGATTGCCCCAAAAGCGCTGTTTTCTATGTGCCTTAAGATTTCCCAGGAGAATCTGCTCTGTGACCTTGGGATGGAATTCCTGATATCTTCCCACTTTCCCCTGTTTTAAAATTGGAGGTCTTTTTGAACAGCAGCTCCTCCAGGATCTCCATATCCCATGGATTTGTGCACATTCCCATTTTTTAGGTCTCCAACCTCATCTTCTCCTGGAGCGTGCTCAAGGTCCTCAGTCTCCCAGTGCTGGAGCCTTTCCCGATGGAGCAATTCCTCTTGGAGCCTGAGGCATAAAAGTCCAAAAAAACCTTAGCCTCTCCATCTCCAGGGTATGCAGGTTTCCTTATTCCTTCCCGTATCTTTGTTTTCCCACGGGATCAACCAAGTAGGTCTTTGAAGAGGCCAGAGTTCACTCTCCTGGAGTACAGGGCAGTGGGAATTCATTCACAGGGAATGGGAGCAGCTGAGAGTCCCATCCTGAGCTGCCCCAGCTCTGTCCCTGCTCCTCCCGTGGGGGACGGCAGGCAGGGGGGCCCGAGGGTAAGCGCTGGGGCTGGGGGGAGGAGGAGGAGGGCTGGAAGGGGGTGGATCCTGGAGAGGGAGAGGCGGGAGAAAGGGAAGGGACAAAAAAGGGGGAGGAGCCAGAGTAGGAGGTCAGAGAAGAGTAAAAAGGACTTTATGCATCATTTGGTTGGTACAGGCAAGGGGAGTGATACTAGTTTTGGGGCCCCTCGGGTGGGACAGGATGGAACCCCGGGACCCACGGAGTGGGGAGAGTGGAGAGGGGCAATACCAGAGCTGGGAAGGCCCTGGAATCTGGAATGAGGGGGCAGGAGCACAAGAGGGAGCCCTAGGCCCCTTAATCAGGGATCCTGGAGAGGGAGGATCCCTGGCAGTCTGGAGAGGAGGCGAGAGCACCAGTGCTAGCGGGAGGTGGGACCCCCAAGAGCCTGGAGAAGGCGAGACCTGACAGAGGAGGAACCCCTGGGGCTCTGGGCACATGGCAGCAGAGAGGGCAGAAGGAACTCCTGGGATGCCCAAATCCCTGGCATCCCTAAGCAGGACCCAAGAGAGGAGAACCCCCAGGATCCCCAGCAGCGCAGAGAAGGGGGGACCCAGAACAAAGCAGGAGCTCACAGAGGGGGGAACCCTGGGATTCCAGGGATCCCCAGCAGCATGGAGAGGACTGGAACCCTGTAGAGGCAGGATCCCCAATACACATGGGACTCCAGTAACCATGAAATGGAGAGTTCAGAGAGGAAAAACTCCTGGGAGGGTTGTTTTGAGCTGAATTTTTGTGTTTTGGAGGTTTTTAGGAACACAAGATGCCCAGTATGTTCTAGAGATGGACTTAGGCAGGAGGAACCCCCAAGCCAACGCGCTCACACCTTGTTTTTTCCCCCAAACCAGGATTTCTCCTTCCCAAAGCTTGGCCAGATGGAGGAGGAGGCTGTGAGGAAGAGGAAGATGCCCCAGGACTCCCAGGCAGGTGAGGAGGAAGTCAGTACCCGTTTACCCCTTTCTTGTGCTACATCTTCAGCCCAGCATGGCCTCGGCTGCAGGACAACCCTGCTGCTGATGCCGTCCTGCCGGGGATGGGTTTGGGGGGATCTCCTTGGCCTTCCCTGTGGGCAGGAGGCAAATCCCCTCCCTGTCCTTCTTCCTTCCTGCCCCAGGCCCTGAGCTGAGCACGGGGAGCACAGAGGACAGATCCGTCCGGCAGAATCTCGTGGTAGAGGTTCTTTTGAATGGCTCCACAGCACAGGAGGTCAGTGGGGAGGAAAAGCCACAGAGATCCCCTATGAGGGAGGGCTCCAAACTCAGCCCCAGATGCTCCAAGGAGGAAAAACCCACCCTGTCCTGTGAAGGCAGCCAGAGATCTGACCTGGAGGTCCATGAGCAGCTTCAGATAGGAGAAAAGCCCTATAAGTGCTTGGAACATGGGAAGAGCTTTAGCAAGAGCACCTTGATGCGCCACCAGCACATCCACACTGGGAAACGGCCCTACCTGTGTGGGGACTGTGGGAAGAGCTTTAGGGACGACTACGACCTCCTCACCCACCATCGCATCCACACTGGGGAACGGCCCTACACCTGTGGGGAATGTGGGAAGAGCTTCACAGACAGATCCGCCCTCCGCAGACACCGGCGCATCCACACTGGGGAACGACCTTACACGTGTTGGGAATGTGGGAAGAGCTTCACAGAGAGTTCCAGCCTCATCACCCACCAGCGCATCCACACCGGGGAGAGGCCCTACAAGTGTGGGGAGTGTGGGATGAGGTTTAAGACGAGTTCACAGGTCCTTGTGCATCAGCGGACACACACAGAGGAGAGGCCCTTCCGTTGCACCGACTGCGGGAAAAGCTTCAAGATCAATTCCCACCTCGTCATTCACCGGCGCATCCACACGGGGGAGAGGCCAATAAGTGTGAGGAGTGTGGGAAGAGCTTCACCAACAGCGCTGCCTTGACCAAACATCAACGGACCCACCAGTGAGGGAAGCTCCACAAGTTCCCCAGCTGCAGAAGAGCTTCATCCACTGCTCCAACTCCATCACCCATCAAAGGACCCACGTTGGGCAGAAACATGATGAGCCATATTGGGTAAGGACTTGATGACCAACATTCCTGATGAGACCTGTTTAGCAGAGACCTGGTGTATCCGGGATTAATGAGATGTGGATATTTTTGGTCTGTATTTTTGCCCAGCCATCTGTATAAAGTTTATTCTTTTTCTGCCAAGTTACAGGGAACAAGCGTTGATAAGGGGAAAAGTTTTGCCCTTGACGACATAGCTCTGTATAAACTAAAATTAATGGTGTCTCTCGTATTGGCTGACAGCCTTTAGAGGGCATTTGAAGGAGAAAATGATGGTGAGGAGGAGGAAGGAAGCCCCCAGATCCATTTAATAAAGACCCTCTGAATGATAACACGCATGCGTGAGGGGAATTCCAATGCCCACACACATGCACAGAAGAACCACTAAAATAACAAGAGGGTGGAGCCAGTGGCTTCTGCCTGGGCAGTCTTGGCCACACCTGCCCAGGTAGTTGTCACTGGCAGACTGGATAAAGGGCGACTGGCTCATGCTCTGGTACTGCACTGTGTTAGGTTGAGCTGGAAAAATACTAACTGCCCAACACAGAGAGTTAGACTACCCCCCACCCCCAATGGAAAAGGAAGGAAGTGAAGTAAAGAAAAGGGAAAAAACCCAAAACCAAACCAAAATTACATTTTTCTTATGTTTATACAAAAGAGACACAATTAAAAACAGAATATGATATAACACACATATATATATCCAAATGTGGAAAAAAACCAAGAACCACTCTACCGAGTCACCCACACAAATAATACAGTTTCCAACCACCAAGACTCACAAAAACACCCCCAAAAGACTCTTCCAGAGAAAACTCCCAGCAAGAGAGGAGGAAAATTAATAAGAAAATGTTCACCTGCCTGGATAACACAGCAGCAAGGCCTAACTCTCCCGGCGCGGTGATAATATGTTCCCTCAGCGTTGGCCATGAAGGCACTGAACGACACCTGTTTCTATACTTGCTGTGATGTCATATGATATGAAATATCTCTTTGGTTGCTTAAGTCAGCAGGTGATGCTTCTCCCCTCTAATCTACATAAAACTGTCTGGGCCTGCTGAACAGGACTACTAAAATTAAGGCCTAAACTACCACATGCACATGGAAGACAATGTCGCTTGGGAGCAGGGGCGCCCGCTGTTTGTGTGAGCAAGCTGACGCCCAGAGAATGCTGCCTCTGCCTCTGGGGAGTCTGAGTGTTCTCAGTGGGTAAGGCAATCTCATGAGTGACCCCTGGATGAATGGGGATATTTACACGTAGGGGTTCTGTCCCCTCCTCTTCTCTCTCTCTCGGGTTCCTGTTACTTGGCCATCTCTGGTAATAAAAATACTGTTTTACTAAACTCTTAACAGTATTCAGTTTCACTTCTGACATACTTCTGAATCTTCCCTGTTACACCTGGTACCTCATATTCTGGGTGATCCATGCTGGGCACAGACCTGGTGACCCACATTCCAAGTGAGATCCATGCTGGGCAGTGTATTGGGTTTGCATGGCCAGGGTTTGGTAGCGGGCACTCTCCAGGGATGAGTTCTGTGAGCAGCTGCCAGAAGGTTTCCCCATGTCCAGCAGAGCCAATTCCAGCAGCCTCCAGAATGGATCCTGCAGAGATGGCAGTGGCATCTCAGGGAGAACACATATATAGATGAAAAAGTCCTTGTGCATATCGAATTTGGTGCAGAGAAGAGCAGAGGGAGAATATGGGAGAGGAACAGCTCTGCAGAACCCCAGGCCAGTGCAGAAGGAGGGGCAGGAGGTGTTCCAGGTGCCAGAGCTGAGATTCCCCTGCAGCCCAAGGAGGAGCCAGGGAATGCCTGAAAAGAAGAATGTGAGCTCAGGGGAAGCCCATCCTGGAGCAGAGTCCGTGCAGCTGCTGCAGCCCCAGAGAGCTCAGAGGGTCTCATTCAGAACCACTGGTTATGGGGCACACACAGAGGGAGCTTTAGGCACAGGAATTCTCCATCCTGACCCCAATTCAGGTCAGTGACTTTCTCTGAAATTTTGAGAACAAAAGTAGGATTCCACTTGGGTTGTTCTTCAGGCTAGAAAAATAACAAGTTTCCAAAGCTGTTCATTAAAACTCAGGAGCTCTTTAGACAGCACCAGTTCCTTCAGCAGCCAGTATTCCTGTTGAGCTCAAGAGCAGCTCAGCCCAGGGGCTGTTCATCAAGGCTGACGCCTAACAAGTCTTTCTCACATCATAGTGGGGGGTGGGGAAGATGCATCACCACACCTGGAAAGGTGTTGTCTCAAGGACTTGCACAACTGAGAGGTGTTTTCTGTCCAGACCCCCCCGGTCACCCCATAAGGTGCTGGATGGTCCTTCAGGCCCACTTGAGCCCACTCCCTGTCTTCCCACCCTCTGCAGGGCAGCTTGTGGAGCCCCTGGGACAGGGGATGGTGCTTCTGGACCTGCCTCCCGAGGGGCTTCTGCCGCCCCTGGGAGGCACAGAGGGAACAGGGGTACCCTCAGCTTCTCCTGCCACGAGCTGATCTTGGACAACACCCCAAGCTCCCAGGGCCTGGACAGCTTTTGCTCTGTCCCAGGGCTTTGCCGGGATGTCCTGTCCTCCTAAAATAAAAACACAAAAAGCTGATAATACCCCCAGGCAGTCACAGTTCTTTTCAGAAGAGGTAAAACTGGTTCCATAGGAGCAATTTTTGGAATATTTATGAGGAAAAGAACCCAAAAAGCAGAAAAAGTATTGACTGACACAGACTAGAAATAACTGTAGATGCTGCTGTCGAGTCACTGGCAGCTGCAAGAGGTTTCTATACTTACTAGAACTATATAAAATGCCCATATCAATGCCCAGCCAAGTATTGTTCTTCACCACTGTAAATAAAATGATTACAAAAATAACTTATATAACATGATGCATCTGACACTTTCCTCACATATTTTCCAGGTGAGAACCCCTTGCCTGTGTTTGCAAAGGAAAGACCCAAAAGGGGTCTTTTCCTGCCCAAATGCTTGAATTTTTAATAAGGTTTAATTGATGCAACATTTTGTTCTTGTCCCCAACCCCCACATTCCTTCTCCTCCAGGCTCGACCTTGGGGCATTTTGGGGTGAAAACCAAGTGTAGGGGGGAAAGACATGGGAAAAGGGGATGGACAGAAATTTCTCTCCCTCAAATCTTTTCCCCTTCTTTCCTCTCTCCCAGATGTCTTGACTCCCAGCTGCTCACAGGCCTGTTTTGGATCAAAACTCCAGTAGATTCCTCTGGGTGGGGGCCAGGGCCCCTCCACCCCTTCACCCAGTGCCTGAGAGTGACACAGGTGGGTCAGGGGGATGGATCCCAAAAGCCTTCCCCTCACAGAACCATTTCTCAGCCCTGGGCAGGGCCTCTGCTCCAGGGAAAGGCTCCTTCTCTCTCCTAGAACAAGAGTTTGTATAAAAGTCATCCCAAAGCAGCCCCAGCTGTGGGTGTTGAGCAGCAGCTGCAGCTCCAAAACTGTTTCCAGGCTGGGAAGCAGGAGGGGGATGCAGATTTTTCCTGTCCCCTCTCCCCAGTGCGGAGGAGGGGACAGAGCTGGGGAGGGCAGAGATGGTCCTGGTCCCAGGGGTCTCTCAGGGCAGCCTTGCTCACCTGGGGCTGCATTGAGGCGTCTGAGAAGGAATGAGGCCTGATTTTCCAAAAGACCCCCTAAAAATCTTAAATCCTGTAACAACCTGGGTGCCCAACCCTTATTGCCAGCATGCCGTGTTCTTTTTACCTGGACCTGGGCTATTGACTGGGGTTGCTGTACCATGCACTAGAAGCCATAAATCAGGTAGAAGTAGACACAAATAGAGCAAAAGGGTAACAAGCCAAGATTTTTTGCACAGAATTTGGCTGGGTCACTGATGAAAAAGAATAAGCCAGGTCAGTCTGAGGAAGACTTACCAAGATCCCTGTAAGTGAGGATGAAGAACAGAACTCCCTACCCAAAACTGATGTCAAAAGAAGACACCGTCCCAACTCCACCCAGACTCCACCTGTCATCAATATGTAATGAGATGTTGTAATCACATGAATAACGTATGAGCAGATGTTGTAATCACCTGGATTCAGATGTACAAATTAACTTGCTTTTGCACTTGTGCTTTGAATTGAGTTTGTGCAGTGTTAGCTGCCTCGCTTCCCTATGCAGAAATAAATTCCTGCTGCCAACGGAATACAAACTTTCTCTGAGCAGTTCTTTTGCAGAGTTTCTCACTATCAGCATCTCAGGGCCCCTCTAATCCTGACTCCCCAGGAGCCCTAGAATCAGCTGTGAGAAAAACCTCACATGGTGGTGGGTGAAGAAACCTCAGGGCACCCCCTGCAAGGGCTGGAGTGGGATGGGGATGTGTGGGAGAGTGTCAGGGCTGCTGCTGCAAGTGGCCCCTCCCAGTGCTCCCAGTCCATGCATCCTCACACTCCCAGCGCAGAGCAGTTACAGGGGCAGTGCAGTGCCGTGGGGCAGCCCCGCTGTGCCTTGCAGCCGGAAAGACCTGATTTGGAGATTTTTGCTCCCTGTTCATCATGTTTTTGAGCACACCAGAGATGTGTTTGGAGATGAGAGTTGTTGGATGTCTCAGGACATCATTTGTGCAGGTGGTTGTTGCTCAGCAAGGGTGGCACTGGCTCCCACATCCCCCTCCATGGCTTTGATATCCCCCTCCCGTCAGGGCCCTGAGATGAGAGCGGGGACAGCAGGGAGGTCTCCGTTGAGGACCATTCAGGGTTCTGAAATGCCAGATCTTGATGTTGGAGAAGGACTACAGGAAAAAAAGGGAGGCTTAGGAGTACTTGTCACCTTCCCAGCCCTGCAGAGCCCATGGCAGGGTGTCCTGGAGAAAAGTACCCTGGAGAGACCCTCCTAAAACCCCTGAAGATACTCCTGCACAGGAGCAGGAGGAGCTTGGTGTCCCCAAAAACCCATCTGCTCCCTCTTTTGGGGGTTCCAGCGTAGGGGGTGAGGCAGCAGCCACTCACAGCCTCCAGAAAAGCCCCCCCAGCCCCTCCTCCCTCAATCTGTGCATCGGTTTGCCCACCCTGAGAAGCTCTTGGGGACTTGAGGGGTGACATCACCCAGCTGCCATCAACACCCCCTTGAGTTCCTCTCCCCCACCAATCTGCAGGGACCCAGCAGACATGACCCCCAGTCCCTGCACCCTGGGGACATGAGGGTCTCCCCACAGGGCCCACCTGCCCCGTTGGGCTCAGACCAAAGAGCCGTCCTGGTCCTCCGTGTCCTGGCACAGCCCGGGGGGTCACAGGGCTGGGGACACGGACCCAGGAGTGGGGGACATTGAGGAGGGCACAGGAAGCCAAAGCCCTGCTGACCCCCGAGCTGCCCCCAGGCTGGGGGGAACTGACAGCAGGGCTCGAGCTCCCTGCCCTGCCACAGCCACACAGCTGCAGGGGGGACACCGAGGGGCCAGGGCTGGGGTCTGCAGAGGGAGGAAAACCGGGGCAAGAGACAAGGAGCTGCAGCATGAGGTACTGAGACAGAAAAATTCCTGCTCAGTCCTCAAAAATGGTGAACATAAAAGACCAAGATGTTGATCCTGATCTCTAGGAGAATCAATAAAATATGATTGAAAGAGGCATAAAACATCGAGAATCATTTAATGAAATGCCAGATCTATTTAAAAATAGATACAAATACAGTGTTGTGGGGCTCATGCCGGGCTGGACAGCACAGGTTCAGTGCAAGTCCTGGGGCCTCCTTTCTCCTGCCCCCTAATTAGTAGCAATTTATTGGCTAATTAGCCACTCATTCATCAGTCCCTGACCTGCTTTGTTCCTCTGCCAGGCACAAGCTAGCACGGACTCCTCAGGCTGCAGAACTGGTGCATAGTACTGGAACTCAAGGCATTGGTTTTATTTGCCCCAAAAAACGGGGTTTCAGATTCCTCAAAAGGCTCATTAACCTCATCCATCACTGTCAACATACTGTCAAGTGTTTTATTACCCTCAAGGAATTCCTCATACCGCAGCAGGCCAGCAGCCTGCAAAAGGGTATCTGTCTTTTCCACAGTTTTTAAAGCAGTATACACAGCCTTCCAAGCTGTTACAATTTCAGTTGGGATATCTGAAGCTAAAGCAGCTTTTGTTTGTAATTCTTCTCCAACCTTAGCCCACAGTGCAGTCTCATAAGAACTGTGCTTAGGGAACAAGGGGCAGAAGTCTCTGGCCCATATGAGCAATTGAACCACAAAGGTTGTTTTAACAGCAGATTCCTCTTTTAAAATGTGGTGCAAAATCTCCGCATATAATTTATGTTCCTTTGACACTGTCTGACCCATGTTAAATGCTGCAGTTGCTCACCTCTGTCACGATGATGGGCGATGATCCTGAAGCTGGACGAAATGCACAAATGACCAACCCGGTTCTCCTGCAGTTCTGTCACGGAAAATGCATGCTTTCTCTCTTGCTTTTTTGCCCCCTGCCTTTTCTTATTTTATTTTTCTTATACCATATCTGGCACCATTTGTGCTGGAATGATGGACCTCTGACTGATGGACAGAAACCATTTTATTGTAAATGATCCAGGGGTTTTAAACTACTTTCAACAGGGAGTGGTTAAGCAAATCAAGGCAGAACAGAGCTACAGTGACACAAGACACCATACTCAGAGCTGGCCAATCACACAGACACACATACACACTCTTTGGGAGTTTCAAGCAACCCATTCACACCCCATGCATTGCAAGCTGAGAGCTTATCTCTATCTCTGGACAATAAATAAAGGCTTTAGATAAAGCAATACAAGGTTATCTTCACATTTCCCAGGCCTTCTTTCTGTTCTCATGGCGCCTCACTACAGTGGTCAGGGCTATCTTGGGCACAGTGACACTAAATGACAGCGGTTTCCATGGTGGATGAAGAAAGGAGGGGGCAGCAGAACTGATACCTGGGACTGGTGGCCGGCAAACTTTGGCCTGTTTGGGACAATGATTGATGGAGTGCCTTGGGAGTCAGTCCTGAAGGGCAAAGGACCCTAGAAAGGCTGGAGGTGCTTTAAGAAGGAAATCTCAACTCTTGAGGAGCTGTACCCACATGCCCTAAGACAAGCCAGAGGGCAAAAAGCATGACCTGGTTAAACAGAGAAATTAGGCTGGAACTCAGGGGAAAAAAAAATGTGTATCACCTCTGGGAAGAGGGGCAGAAACTTGAGGATCTACAGGGATATTGTGAGGTTATCTTGGGGGAAAATTTGAAGGGCCAAAAACAAACAGGAACTGAATTTGGCCTCTGTGGCTAAAGAGAAGAAGAAATGTGTCTATAAATCCATGTAAAGCAAAATGAGGGCTCAGGGGAGTCTCCATCCTGTGCTAGATGCAGAGGGCAGCACAGTGTCAGGGAAGGAGGAAAAGGCTTAGGGACCTCATGCCTTCTTTGCCTCAATCTTGAACACCAAACCCACTTGTCCTCAGGATAATCAGCTCCCAAGGCTGGAAGTTGGTGATGGGGAGCTGAGTGAAGCCCCCATAACCCAGAGGGAAATAGTGAGTGACCTGCTCTGACAGTGAGACCCCCACATGTCCCTGGGCTCAGATGGGATGCACCTGAGAGTACTGAGGGAGCTGGAGAAAGAGCTGGCCAAGCCACTTTCACTCGTTCCCCAGCAGTCCTGGTGAACTGGAGAAGTCCCAGCTGACTGGAAATCAGCAAATGTGATGACCACCCACAAGAAGGAGGATCTGGACAACTCTAGGCCTATCAGCCTGACCTTGCTGTCACAGAAGTTCATGGAGCAGATCATCCTGAGTGCCATCAGACAGCACATGCAGGACAACCAGGGGATCAGACCCAGTCAGTGTGGGTTTGAGAAAGTCAGATCCTGCCTGACCAACCTGATCTCCTTGTATGACAAAATGACCCACTCAGGAAATAAGGATGTACTCTCTTGAACTCAGTAAAGCCTTTCTAACTACCTCCCACAGCATCTCCTGGAGAAATTGGCTGCTCATGGCTGGGACAAGGGAACTGTTTGCTGGGTGAAAAACTGACTGATGGCCCAGAGACTGGTGGAGAATGGAACTAAATCTAGGTGGGGCTGGTCACTAGTGGGGTTCCCCAGAGGTCAGTGATAGGGCTGGTCCTGTTTACCATCATTATTGATAATCTAGACAAAGGGGAACGAGTGCACCCTCAGTAAATTCATGGACAACATCAGTTTTGTGTGATTGTGCATCTCCTGGAGGGCAGGAAGGTTCTGCAGAGGGATCTGGACAGGCTGGATCATGCAGACCAAGTGTCAGGTCCTGCCCTTGGGTCATAACAACCCCATGGAATGCCTCAGGCTGGGGTCAGAGTGTCTTGAGAGCTGTTCAGCAGGAAGAGACTTGGTGCTATTTGACAGCAGCTGGATGTGAGCCAGAGTGTGCCCAGGTGGGCAAGAAGGCCATTGGCATCCTGGCCTTTATTGATATTAGTGTTGTTACAAATATATTTGTAAATCTAATTGTGGAAGTAGTTATGCTAAGGTTTATGGGGTTTAACTGGGCCTGTGGTGAGGTAACTTGAAACAGTAGTGGGGGCCCAGAAACTATTGGGAACTTGCAAGGAACAGCAGGACAATAATTAAAGCGATTAGTGAAGTAAATAGAACCTGAGGAAGAAAACAAACTGTTGCTTAAAGATAAGATTAGAATCAACATATGTAAAAGGTTTGGTGATGGGGGCCTAATTAACCAGAATCCTGTGTTAGACGAGCGTGGTAGATTTTTAACCCTTGGAGACGGACATCAATTGTATACATATAACCTATGTAACTGATTTATGAACGAGACCGTGTGTCTTTGTGCACGTATAACGCTGTAGAAAAAGTATAAAAGCTGTCTTCAAGAATGGCTCGTTGGAATCCTGGCTTAGGACAATAGTCCCCAGGTTTCCCGCGCCCAGCAAATAAAGCACCGCATAAACTGATACTCTGTCGGTTTGTGTTTCTGTGAATGGGCAACAGTTTTCTGGCGCCCAACGTGGGGCTCCGAGGGCTGTTGGGGCAGTTCGTGTCCTGATCCACTCCAAGCCGGCACCGAGAATTTTACTCGGGGAGTCATCAGTTCGTGCCCGGCCCCGCGCCCGTCGGACAACTACATAGAGGTGAGCCCGAAGGTGCTTTATTTTGAAAGGGGGGTGGCTTTATTCTGAAAGGGGGTGGTAAGATTGGTTGGTTGGTATTGGAAGCCTAGGCACCGGCCGTAAGACACGTACATAGGAATCGTGCAGGTCCGGTACTTGCCATTCGATAGCGACTAGAATTGGCAAGTTGGGGACATAGGTTGGTGGTTAGTCGCAGCGTCGTACGTGTTTCTGTTATATATGTTGTCATTCGGGAGCTGTGGGATAATGTCTTCTAACGATAAGGATATTCCCAAGGATTCCCCCCTCGGGTGTTTGTTGAAGCACTGGAAAACGGGGAATTTTGAACAAACTATGAAGAAAAAGAACTTGATTGATTACTGTAATCATGTTTGGCCAGAATATGAAACGGGGGGAATGCAATGGCCGCGGAATGGTACAATGACTACGGAGATTATCGCTCCTTTGATGGGTTTCTTAAGGGGAAATGATAAATGGGATGAGATACCTTACTTAGATTTGTTTTATCATTTAAAAGGAAAAACTGAATGGTTAAAAGAATGTGGTATGCTGGTTTTGAAAACTATTAATAATGAATGTGTGGGTCGTAAAGAGCGAAAGTTGCGCTTTATTGAGCCCCCAGAGGACGATGTGTCATTGTTGATCTCCCCTAGTGCACCTCCGTGTCCCTCTCTTGAAAGCCTTAAAATAGGAAAAGACCTCTGCTCCCTCCTCTTCAGACGAAGAGTCGGAGCTAGATAATAGGGGTGATGTACAAAGAACCCCATTAGCTGGACGCACACGCCGGGGAAGGCAAAAGGGGAAGGAGGGGGACGTGCGGCCTAAATTGACGGCACCTCTACGGGAGGCGGTGGGGGCAGATAGTGTAAGGGTTATAGTTAAGGTCCCGTTTTCACCTAGCGATTTGATGATTTGATGATGTTGGTTGAAGGAATTTGTGATGGTATTCCTAAAACTTTGAATTGGTCAAAGCTATACTCGGTGAGACAGGAGAAGGGGGAATCTCCGTCGGCATTTTTTGGAAAGGTTGAAGGATACTGCTTGAAAATATACTAACTTGGATGTAGAGTCAGAATCTGGTAAACTTCAGCTGGCCTTGATATTTATGGGACAATCGCAGGAGGATATTAGGAAGAAGTTGCAAAAGTTGGAAGGGGAGGAAAAGACATTCCTGCGGCCGCTTGATATTAAATTTGGGGGGAAAGAATTTGATCATCAATTTTTTATATATGCCGAACAGCCCAGAGTCATTACTTGGAAGAGATTTGCTTTAGGTTTTACAAGCAAGAATAATATTTGATAAGGATAGGGTAAAATTGGAAATACCAGAAGAAAACTTAGCAAAAATGTTTATGATTAAGGAATTAGAACCAGAGACGATACCAGAGGTGATAGAGCAGGCTGTGGCTCCGTGGGTTTGGGAGACGGGGATCCCTGGTAAATCAAAAGCGGCTGAGCCGGTAGTAGTAAACCTGAAGGAAGGAGCGCAACCGGTAAGGGTGAAACAATACCCAATAAGGCTTGAAGCAAGAAAGGGAATAGCTCCAATGATTGATCAGTTTGTGAAGTTGGGAATATTAAGGGAATGTGAATCAGAATATAATACCCCTATTTTTCCAATAGTGAAGCCGAATGGAAAATACAGACTGGTGCAGGATTTAAGGGCAGTTAACGCAATCACTAAAGATATATATCCTATGGTAGCTAATCCGTATACGCTGTTAACATCTGTCTCTGAGAAATTTCAGTGGTTTACAGTAATTGACTTGAAAGACGCCTTTTTCTGCATACCCCTGGCACTTGAGAGTCAGCACATCTTTGCATTCGAATGGGAAAATCCACACACCGGACAGAAGTGCCAACTTACTTAGACTGGACTGCCTCAAGGATTCAAATGTCACCTACTATATTTGGTAATCAGCTAGCCAAAGAATTGGAAGAATGGTGAACTACCCAGGTAAAAGATTCACCTTTTTCATATGTAATTCTACAATACACAGACGATATATTCCTGGGAGCTACAGAAGGAGAACTCTGTTGTAAACTGACTATTGATCTATTGAACATGTTGGGGCAAGCGGGATACCGAGTTTCTAGGGAAAAGGCACAGTTGGTAAAACAGAAAGTTATCTACCTGGGTTGTGAAATTTCCCAAGGGGTACGTCGATTGGGAACGAACCGCATAAAAGCAATCTGTGACATTCCAGTGCCTCGTAATCACCATGAGTTAAGATCTTTCCTAGGAATGACTGGATGGTGCCGGCTGTGGATCCCTAACTATGACTAATGGCTAAACCATTGTATGAGGCTGTAAAGAAGCAGGTGTTTACATGGGAGCCAGCAGAAGAAAAAAAAAGCGTTTCAAGAATTGAAACAAGCCCTTAAGGAAGCGCCGGCCTTGGGACTGCCCGACCTGACCAAGGATTTTCAATTATATGTGCATGAGAAACAGCAGCTGGCGTTGGGAGTCCTCACCCAGAAACTGGGGTCGTGGAAGAGGCCGGTAGGGTATTTCTCTAAACAGCTGGACGCAGTGAGTAGTGGTTGGCCGGGGTGCTTGAGGGCAGTGGCGGCTACCGTGATACTGATACAAGAGGCTCGCAAATTGACTTTGGGAAAACATATGACAGTCTATGTGCCCCACATGGTGATTACTGTGTTGGAACAAAAGGGGGGACATTGGCTCTCCTCAAGTCGTATGCTCCAATATCAGGCCCTGCTAAGGGAGCAGGACGATATCGAATTAAAGCTAACCAACCACCTTAACCCGGCAGAATTTTTGATGTCTACTCAGGAGGAAGGGAAATTGGAGCACGACTGTGTCGAAGTGATTGAACAGGTTTACGCCAGTCGCAAGGACTTAAAAGATGAACCATTACCGGACCCTGATTGGGAACTGTTCACAGACGGATCCAGCTTTGTGGAAAACGGCACCAGGTATGCTGGATATGCAGTGGTCACCCTGCGACAGGTGGTGGAAGCAAAAGCACTACCACTGGGTACCTCAGCGCAAAAAGCTGAAGTTTGGGCTTTGGTGCGAGCTCTAATTTTAAGCCAAGGAAAAAGGGTGAACATTTGGACGGATTCTAAGTATGCCTTTGGAGTAGTACATGTGCATGGAGCCCTGTGGAAAGAGCGTGGACTGCTTAATTCACAGGGGTCTTCGATAAAACATCGAGAAGAAATCCTCCAGTTGTTGGAAGCAATTTATAAGCCTACTGCAGTAGCAGTCATGCATGTTAAACGGCATCAAAATGATTCGGGGAAAGAATTTCAAGGTAATCAACAAGCAGACCAGGTGGCACGCCAGGTTGCCCGGGAAGTATGGGCTCAGATGGCATTATTACCAACCCGGGAAAACCCTGCTGCATCTTACATGGAGACAGTGCCTCATTATTCTCCAGAGGACGAGAAACTTGCACAAATGATGTGTGCACGGAAGAATATCAAAGGATGGTATGTAACCCCTGTTGGTCAAGTGATACTGCCGGTAAAAATCATGAAGCAGGTGCTTGAAGTGGAACACAATAAGTGCCATTGGGGTGCAGAGGCGTTAGTAAAATTTTTAAGGAAAGAAATATTCTCAAACCAGATGTTAACATTAGCAAAGAGGATCAATGCCATGTGTGCGGTATGTATTAAAAACAATCCAGTGGTAAGGAAACAGGTAAAAATGGGGATAATTAGAATGGGACCACAGCCTGGGGATTATTGGCAGGTGGATTTTTCTGAGTTTCCTAAAGCCCAACATTTTAAACATTTGTTGGTTTTTGTTTGTACCTTATCAGGATGGCCAGAGGCTTTTCCCTGCAGGACTAATCAGGCAAAGGAGGTGGTTAAAACGTTGTTAAAGGAGATTATTCTGAGGTTTGGAGTGCCTTTAGGAATTTCATCAGATAGGGGACCCCACTTTGTGGCTGGGATTGTTCAGGATCTTTCCAGAGTTTTGGGAATTTCCTGAGATTTACATACCCCTTGGAGGCCTCAGTCTAGCGGACAGGTAGAACGGATGAATCAAACATTGAAAAATCAAATTACAAAAATTTGCCAAGAAGCAGAAATCCAATGGCCGCAGGCATTGCCTTTAGCTCTGCTAAGAATCAGAATTAAACCCAGGGAAAGGGTGGGAGTTAGCCCATATGAGATCTTGTATGGGAAACCCTATCATGCTGCTACATATCAGGGGGACCCTCATTTAACTGGGGATCAAATGTTGCTTAATTATGTTTTGGCTCTGAATAAAACTCTTACAGCAATCAGAGGGATGTTGCAGTGGAATCGACCTTTACCCCTGGAGAATCCAGCACACGATATTCTTCCGGGTGACCAGGTGTATGTGCGAAAGTGGTCTGAGGAGCCGTTGAAGGAGAGATGGGACGGACCTCACCAAGTGATCATGACTACATATACCGCCGTCAAGGTTCAAGGGATTGACAACTGGATCCATTACACCAGGGTGGAAAAGGTTCCTCTGAAATGGACAGTAGAACCACTGTCACCCACCCGATTAATATTGCGAAGTCAGCCCTAATATTATGGTGGTGGATTGTTCCAGTGGGAGGGGTGGTAACGGTTGAAGTTCCAAGATCTTATGTAACTGTACGTGAAGGGAACGCTGTCAATCTAACTTGTTTATTTATTTGCGATCAGAGAGTTGGTTTGCGAGAAATTAAAGCTAGATGGAAGGCTCGATGGGATGGGGCCGATGACGATCAAGAATTGACTTCAAAATTGACTTGGGATGAAAGGATGCGAAGGGGCACTTCTATCATGCATATACCGAAAGCTACAAAAATGTGGACGGGACACTATACATGTACAATAACAGTTCAAAGTAGTAGGGACCAGGGAAATGTAGAGTTACGGGTGATAGGATCCTCTGATCAGGAACCTGTCACTGACTCCCCGAATTCAGGGGTAGGTTGGGAAAAGGAATATGGACATCATGAAAACTTAGTGATAGGTCTAATTAGAGATTTTGGTTTGATACAAAATGTATCTCAGATTACCGCCTGTTTACCTATGCCCCAGACTGCAAGTGATCCTATTCCGTGGGGGGTAATCCCCGTAACCGTTATGCCATTATCAGGCAAGAATTTTTCATGGACATGTCATAAAGTATTTGGAAAGGTACCTCGACCAGAATCGAAAGGAGCTGATATATGTTTGACTAAACGAGTAATGACAGAAACAGAGTGCAAAAAGAAACCTACGTATTATGTATGGCTAAGGGACACAGGTAGATGTTATATCGAACCCCCTTTTGATGAACCCTGTGATCACGCCCGTACTGGGGCACCACGACAAAATATAAAATGGGGAAAACAACAATATGCTATAGAATGCCGGAATGTTACTCATGATGTTGATATCTGGAAAAAATGGAAAACTACTTGGGGTTCTAGTATCTTGGAGCATTATAGCTATATTGGCAAGGTGCAGTGGTGTATACAGTGGACGGGAACAGAAGATCAGTCACACCTAAAGGTTTTTACCACTGAAACCTCTTCCAGGTATTTTCATACGCAGCTAGAAGAATGGAATTGTACCCAAGTATTTACATGCGACACTCCGGAGGATCAGATAGGACTTGTTCCCGTAAAAATGGTATTGAAGTGGGGATGTGAGTGTAGAGGATATAAACATTATATTACTATAGAACAGGAAGAGAAGGCTGTTAATTGTAAATACTCAACTGTACATAGCCCGGGAAATTTAGTATGGGTACTAGGACACGGGCAGTGGACAACTCACTTGCCCTTAGATGGACTGATTACACAAATTACTTTAGGAATTCCTACATTATGCCCTTTTTGGAAGGAATCAAAATTAACTAAGGAAGAAAAACAACTACGAAGTAGACGAAGTGTGAATCAGGATTTACAGGATTTAGGATTAGATAAAGAAGGTTGGCATGAACCCTCAGGGGGAGTTAAATTTGGGTGGGCTCTAGAATCTTTGTTTGCACCAGTTGCCTCCTATCGGAATAGAGAGATGTTGTATAAATTAATGGGTCAAACTGAAAGATTGGCAGCGGTAACCAGGAAAGGATTCAAAGCTATAAACATCCAGTTGCAGGCTACTTCTAGGATGACTTTACAGAATAGAATGGCTTTGGACATGATACTTCTCAAAGAACACGGTGTTTGTGGGTATTTGCATGGTAGAAATGAGCACTGCTGTATACACATCCCAAATGTTACTCAAGATGTCGAGAATGAAATTCGTCAATTGGGACAAATCGAAAATAAGGTACGTGAGGTAAAAGAAGAAGCAGAACATAACTGGATTGGACAAATCTTTAGTTTCCTTGGAATCCAGGTCTCTGGTTGGCTCTCCTCGATTATACAGTATGGAATATTAATCGTAATAATTGTTGCGGCAGTTTTAATTGTTTATAAGTGTCTTTTAGGAATGATTCTAAAAAGAAGGTCAGCACACACGCCAAGTGATCAAGGCTGTCACTCGGAAAGAAATGATTATACCGGAAGCTTTGAAGCCTAATATGTCAGCTCCTCCGCCCTATTCGGAGGCAACTATTTGAATGATTGAGCATCCTTGCGAAAAAGAAGCTCGAAGGATGCTCAAAAGGAGGGAGTTGTTACAAATATATTTGTAAATCTAATTGTGGAAGTAGTTATGCTAAAGTTTACGGGGTTTAACTGGGCCTGTGGTGGGGTAACTTGAAACAGTAGTGGGGCCCAGAAACTATTGGGAATTTGCTAGGAACAGCAAGACAATAATTAAAGGGATTAGTGAAGTAAATAGAACCTGAGGAAGTAAACAAACTGTTGCTTAAAGATAAGATTAGAATCAACATATGTAAGAGGTTTGGCGGTGGGTGCCTAATTAACCAGAATCCTGTGTTAGACGAGCGTGGTAGATTTTTAACCCTTGGAGACGGACATCAATTGTATACATATAACCTATGTAACTGATTTATGAACGAGACCGTGTGTCTTTGTACACGTACAACGCTGTAGAAAAGGTAGAAAAGCTGTCTTCAAGAATGGCTCGTTGGAATCCTGGCTTAGGACAGTAGTCCCCAGGTTTCCCGGGCCCAGCAAATAAAGCACCGCATAAACTGACACTCTGTCGGTTTGTGTTTCTGTGAACGGGCAACAGAGGCAGCACTGCAGGTGGGGTCTCACCTGAGAGGAGCAGAGGAGCAGATTCCCCTCCTTCCCTGCTGATCAGGATAAGCACAGGACATGAGGAGTTTCCAGGATAGGTCATGTTTCATTTGTCACCCACCGGCACCCCCTGATCCCTGTTGCAGGGGACTCCCACCCCTTCATCCCCCAGCTTGGATTGATACCCTGGGTTGACCTGACCCAAGTACAGCTCCTGCACTTGGTCTTGTTAAACCTTAGGAGATTCCCATGGGACCATTTATCTTTCTTGTCCAGGTCCCACTGGCTGCCATTGTGTCCCTCAGGTGTGTCACCTGCACTGCTCAGCTCAGTGTCACTTGCTAAGTGTGCCCTCAATCCCTTTGTCTAGCTCATTAAGGAAGCTATAAAATACCACTGGTCCCAGTATGGACCATGAGGGACACTGGTCACAGGTGTCCATCAGGACTCGGAGCCATTGACCTTCAGTGCCTCTGGCCTGTGGCCTGCTCCCATTTTTGTTGGGCAACACGGAACACAGGCAGGTACCTCCAATGGTTGTCACCTCCAGCAGTCTGGGACCTCAACCCAAACAAGGGTTTGGGCTTCTGAGGGAGCATCAGGAGATCGGCAACGAGGGATCTCTGGCCCTGGGTCTGCCAGAGAGACATGCCTGCACCTGCTGAGCATTGTCCTGCAGCGTTCCACACAGGTGAGGAGAAGAGAGAGGCTCTAGAAGGATCTGGAAGGAAGCAGGAAGGATCTGTGGAAGTTGATAACAACTTAGGAGAGATGCAAAACTATTTCAGCCCCTCTTCAGGAAAGCAAATTTTCAGTGCATAACTTCGATGTCAAATACTGGATCCAAAACTCAGGAATTTGAAGGAATGGAGTCCAGCTGGGGATTCCTTGCTGGGGATACGGGCATGGACAGTAGGACTGGGAATGAGGCAGCAGTCCTCAGCCTCTGGAGGAAGTTCCTGCTAAGTAGGAGGGACAGAAATCACTTTAAGAAATTTCTTGCAAACTCACAGTAAAGGAGGTACCAGGATCCAAGGAAAATGACACATGAAGCAGAAACACATCAATGAGGCATGAAGCAGAAACAGACAAAAGGAAAAGCCCTCGGGGAAAATACAATACAAATAGTCAAGTCAATCACCTGAAATGTTTTTCCACCTGCCCCACAACTGCTGTCTTTTGTATCGTCAGTGTCCCATAAGGGTGGAACATCTCCCGGAAATGTCACTGAATGTCAGTGAAGAATTGAGGTTCTGGCACCTCCCAGGAGACACTGATCAGTGACTGTCATTGATCTCTGCCCACAGGGGTCCCACCTGGCAGGGGCCTCTGAGCTGCGATGAGAGCAAGGGATACTCGGGTGGGAAGGTCCCATCTTGCTCAAGGACAGCCCTGGGATGAGGGCAGGGAAGGGACATCCCTGAGGACAGAGGGGCTGTGAGAGCTGTGTCCCAGTCCCAGCCCAGTCTGCAGACAAGCTCTGCTGGGGTCAGGGTCGCTGGGACCCCGTATCAGGGACAGCTCATCAGAGTGAGTCCTGGGTGAGGTGGAGGACATTGTTCCCAGGTGGGACAGGGGGAGGGCTGGGACAGGGGTTCTTCTCCCCTGGGCTCTGCTTGGGGAGGCAGTGGCTGGGCCTGGCCTGGTTTGGGGCTGCAGTGGCAGGAAATGGGCTGAAGCCAGCACTGCAACCACCCCAGCACTTTCCTAAGCCAAGCCCTTGTCTCCCAGGGCCAACACTCCCCACTGCTCCCCAGTGCCTCCACAACTAACCAGAGCCTGGAGATGCCAGGCTGCTCCCATGGTCTGTGACCCCCTTTATCTGCCACCTCCCTTTTTTGCCTCATCCTGGGGTCCTGGTGCCCCGAGAAGAGGGGTCAGTGTCAGCCCCTCATTCAGCCAAGGGGCTGGAGTGGACACAGGGATAATTGTGCTCAAATGTGCCAAGTTTGGGGCTGGGGTCAGCTCTGGGGTGTCCTGCAGGGAAAGCTCTGGGAAGGGAGAGGCACCAGCAGATGGGGGGTTCAGGCTTTGGGGGCTGTGGGAGGATGGATTGTGTTGCAGAAGGGGTTGACCCACAGGGTGTGCAGCTGCTTTTGGATCCCTGTCTGCCTCCAGGCTCCTTCAGGGGCCTGGGCCCTTCCAGGGGCAGCTGCTCTGAGCAGGAAGCTGGACGGATGCCAGGGATGGTGGCTGGATCCATGCCAGAGGCAGGATGGACTCTGTGGCAGGGCTGGGCTTGTGGCCAGAGCTGGAGTCTGCCAAGCCAAGCTTTACACTGGGGGCTCTTGGGGAGGGTGTAGGGAGGAGTCCCAGGAGGGATAAGTGTGTTCCTCACCTTCTCCAGCCTCACCCAGCACTCCCCACTGTGAGAGGAAGATGAAGGTCACTGTGCTCAGCGTGGCCCTGCTCTTCACCATCCTGCTGAGCCCTCAGGCAGAAGCCATGGTAAGATTCCAATGCCACTGGGATAGGTTCAGGGATGAGCTTCTTCCCACACCAGGAAGTCCCTCGGGACTCCCCTGCACCTCCAGGCAATGCCTCTTTCTTCCTGCCACAATTCCTTCTGTTCTTCCCCATCCTGTAATTGTACTTCTGGAGCCAGAGCTCTGGTTTCTCATGGAATGTTTGAACTAGGCTCTTTCCTGGCAGAGTCACACTGGTTTCTGGTTTTCTTACCCCAAATCCTACGTTTTGCACCTTCCCATCCCATCCCCTTAGTTCCCTCAGGCATCTCCCCAGGATCTTCTCTGTTTCCCATCCAAGGATAAAGGCTGAACCTAAACTGGGGTGAACTGAACCAAGCTCAAATTGCGTCAAATTAGGACAAACAGGACCAAGGGCCAAAGTGCGCCGAATTGGGGCAAAGCCAAGCCAGGCTGAACAGGGACATGTCCCCCCATGGATGTTTCCCAGGATCTTTCCTCCAGTCTTTCCCCTCAACCCATTGCCTTTCCTCCTCTCCCCAGCTTCCGTAAGAGCCTTAATCCCAAGCACTCCTGCTCAGACTGGCATGTAGCCATGGGCTGGGGGGGTGAGGACACCTGTGTCCCCACTACAGACTCACAAGGGCCAATCTCAACCAAGTCTTTGCTCTCCTTCTGTAGGACCCCATTGAAAAAAGTGGTGGAGGCTGTGCTGGGGTAAGTCCTGGAGTTGGGGGCACTCACTGTGGGAAATGGGGGGCAGTTTGGTCCCCCTATACCTTACTGGAACTGGGGATACCCCAGTGACCAGTGGCATCTCATGATCTCTCTACAGAATGGCATCATCCGTGGACTGGACGGCCGGGTGAGTACCAGGAGTTTTACTGGGCCCAGATCCTCCTCTGTCATGGTCACAACCCTCCAGGGCATCTCAGTGCTCCCCAGTCCACCCCAGTTTTTCCTGGGGAGTCCCCTTCTTCATGAGCCCCATTGTATTATCACACACCCCAGTCCACCCCAGTATACACACACAGGGCATCATTCCCAACCCATTTCCTTTCCTCTTTCCACCCTAATCCTTTCACTTTCCCATTGCACTTCACAGTGATGCTGCTAAATCCTGTTCCTTGACTCCCTAGTCCCAAACCACCTCCCAATTCCTTTAATTTTGCCCCTTTCCCTGTTTTCCTGACCTCATCCATCCCCTGCTTCATTCCCCATTACCTCTCCACTGGAATTCCTTCCACCTCACCTGCCTTTCTTACAGTTCTATCCTTTCTAGACCCTGATTCCCATAATGTGTGGTCCCCAGTTTCCCCCAGTTCACCATCTTTGGGTCCCCTCCCTCTCACCCTCATTCTCCTTGTATGCCCTGATTTGCCCTCACTCTCCTTGTCTCCATCCCCACCCTGATCCCTGCTGGATCAGGGATCCCAGGGGAAACTGGACAGAGTGGGACTGGGAGGAGCAGAAGGGATTTTCCCTCTACGTCAGAGGGCAGCCATTGGGGGTCTGGGGACACCTGTGTCACCCACAGCCCCAGAGGGGCCAATCCTGATTAAACCTGTGCTCTCCTTGCTCAGCCGCTCACAGGAGCAGGTATAAGTGGATGTATTGGGGTAAGTACTGGAGTTGGGGGGCATCCAGTGTGGGAACTGCGGGCCAATTTAGTCCCCCATCCCTTATGGGGACTGTGGATACCCCAGTGACCAGTGACACTTCACGGTCTCTCTACAGGAAGGTATCAAGATCAGTCGACTGAAGAGGTCTGAGGTGGGTACTCTGAGTTCTCCTAGGCCCAGACTCTCCTCTCTTATGGCCACGACCCTGCAGGGCATCCCAGTGTTTCCCAGTACATCCCAGTGAGCCCCAGAACATCCCACTGTCTCTAACCCTGCCTTTCTCCACAGCCCCCTGTGGCTGACCAGGTGGAACTTCTGCGCGAGTGACGCTGAGTTTCCTCTCTGGTTGCCTCTCCAGGTGAGAAATATCAGAGGGTCCTCAGGCCCCCAAAGGGTCCTGGGAGGGTCCTGGGTGATCGCTGAACCCTCAGGGTTAGGCAGAACTTGGGCACAGCAAACGGACACAGTGGTGGCTGTCCCTCATCTGTGTCCCAGGTGAGCTAGACAGCTTCCCCCACGTCTTTTCTGGCACTCAGGTGGCTCTGCAGACCCCCAGCATCACCAAGAAAGCAGGGAGGGGCTCTGGGAGATCTCAGAGTACCGGGCTGATTTAGTCTGGAGGCCACATGGATCTCAGGATTCATTTCCCCTCTCCTGATCCAGGTCCTTTCAGACAGATGGGGTAGGAACAAGTCCCCTCTCATGCCCCAGTGGACCCCGGGGCTGATGTTTTGGGCTCTGCCTTTCAGGACTGGAACTGGTGGTGACATCCCTGTCCTGTCCCTTTCCAGCTGTATGAGGAGGTCATCCTCCCTGGAGGACACCCCTGATCCCTTGGGAGCCCTTGGAAATTTCCCTGGAATCATCAATAAACCCCTTCAGCAAAGCCATGGTCTGAGTCTGTCTGTGTCTGTGTTCATGTGTGTTCCTGTGTCCGTGTGTGTGTCCCCATGTCCTTGTGTGTGTCCCCATGTCCATGTGTGTGTCCCCATGTCCACACATGTGTTCCCATGTCTATGTGTGCTCCCATGTCCTTGTACCCTCCCTTCTCCAGCCCCTGCACACTCGGTGCCTCTCTGCCCACACTCTGATAATCAGCAGAGTACTCAGGGGGCACCTGAGGATCTCTGCACAGGAGATCCCCTTCACCCCCTCCATGTATCCCCCAGGCAGGACAGGTTGGGGGACTCTGGTGTATCCCCCCAGGGGCTAGGAAAGGTGAGGGGCACAAGGGCAACCACTGGGGCACCTGGGTTTGGGAACACAGCAGGAAACAGGTGCTGGCTGGGGCTTCATGAGCACCATCTCAAAGGAGCACAGGTTGGATTTGGGAATGGAGAGGAACAGGCACAAGAAGCCTGGAACCTCTGGGTCCTCTGTCCACCTCTAAGAGGGACAGGAAAGGGCTTAAAGGGAGCCAGAGGATGTAAAATACTCCCAGATACCAATACAGGCTGGGGGATGAAGGGGCCAAGAGCAGCCCTGCACACAAGGACATGGGGATACTTGTGGATGAAAAGCAGGATGTGACCCAGCAATGTGGGCTCACAGCCAGGAACCTGCTGTGTCCTGGCCTCATCCTACAGCATGGGCAGTAGATGAGGGTGAGTTCTGCCCGTCTGCTCTGCTCAGGTGAGATCTCAACTGCAGTGCTGCTTCCAGTTCTGGGGACCTCTCAGTGTTTGTAATGCACCTGCCCTGAATGGTAATCACTTTTGGTTACCCTGCCAGCCCCTGCATCTCATGCAGCTCGATGGGGTCCTTAACGCAAGAAAGACAGGGACCTCTTGGAGCAGTTCCAGAAGAAGCCACCAAGATGATCAGAGGGCTGGAGCACCTCTCTGATGGAGACAGGCTGAGAGAGTTGGGGGTTTTTCATCCTGGAGAACAAAATGGCTGTGGGGAGACTTCCCTGGGGTCTCGCAGTACTTAAAGGTGGTTTATTAGAAACATGTGGGCAAAGGTTTCAGTAGGGCCTGTGGCAAAAGGACAAGGGGTGAGCAATTTAAACTAAAAGAGGGTCAGTTCAGACTACAGATAAAGAAGACATATTTTATGATGAGAATGGTGAAACACTGGAACACTTTTTCAGGGAGGCAGTGGTGAAACATTCAAGACCAAGCTGGATGGGGCTTTGAGCAACCTCATGTTGTAAAAGAAGTCTCTGCTCCCCCCTCCAGGGGAGAACCCATCCTGGGGTGTTGGCCAGTAGAGTGTTGGACATCTCTGAAAGGATGCCAGTGCCCCAGAGAGCAGAGGGAACACACAGTCCCTCTGTTAATCAGGGGCGCATTCTGGTGAAGATGGTAGTATTTTGAATCAACACTCTCAGGCTACAGTGCTTTGCCTCTCTCTACATACACAGAACTATCAGAAGACACAGACAGCCATGCAACCCCACAGTGTCACAGTGTCCCCTTGGTCACATGAGAGCATGAAGCGTCAGAGGGGCCCCAGGCCACCATGAGGTCCCATATTGTGAAAGGGAAATCTTGGTAATATCCACTCAGCCATCCAGGGACTTGTTTCATTGGAGGAGCCAATCAGATTGATCAAACCTGGTTTCCCTTTAGTGAATCTATGCTGACCACTCCTGATCATTTTCTTGTCCTCCACGTGGGTAGAGATGGGCTTCAGAAGGAGACATTTCATTACCCTTCCAGGCACGGACTTGTAGATGTGGACTTTGTTTAGGTGTTCTCAGACCCAATCCTTGTTCTCTGACCCAATCCTCATTGACCAAGGGAGGATCTTCCTTCCAACATTCCTATACCCCAGTCTCCTGGGTCAGAGATCCCTGAGGGCTGGTCTTGTTGGTGCAGACTGATGCAAAGAAGGTGTTCAGTAACTAATGGGCAAAGGGAGTTTCCCCTCATCAGGGCTCTGTCTGCCAAGGAGATGTCACTGACCCCATGGCCTTAGAAGTAAAGGCTCTGCTGAGTGGTGGAGATCAGGGGTTTGTTCTGGGAAGAAATCAGCAGTTCAGGGCATGGCCCAGAGCTGCCCTAACCCCTCTGCCATGGCATTGCAGCAGCAGCTCCCTCTCACTCCCTGCTCAGGGCTGTGCTGCCTGGAGCTGCCCTGCCAACAGCTGCTTCCCTGTGCCCAGGGCTGACCCCTGACAGTGCTCCCTGACCCCATCCCAGCCTTGGGTGTTCAGCTCTTCCCTGCAGAGCCCTCCTAGCACAGGGCACTGCCCAAGGGCAGCTCTTATACACCACTGGGGGGAGGGGAAAATGGTTCCCGCCTGCCTCCAGAGCCTGGGGAGCGCTGAGAAAGAGGTTTGCAGTCCAGAGGACAGGAGGCAAAAGACGTTTATTGCAAAATACAGGAGGCTTCTCTAAGTTCTCGGAGGGGAAGGTGCTAGAGCTGGGACTGGATTGGGTAAGAACTCTGGATGGGGAAGTGGCTTACATGCTCAGCTAGCAAATATTGAAATGGAGGGAGTAACATCCAATAGAAATCCATGTTTTGGGGACAGACAGGGCTGGTAGGCAATAGGATTAGTACAGGGGCAGAAGCAGGCAGCAGCCATAGCCTTGTTGCCTTTGGTGTCACAGGCTCCACGAGGCAGAGGAATTCTGTCATGGAGTCCCCCCTGCTCAGACCCACGGGAGCTGCCCTGGTTGGTCCTGAAGCGGCAGGGGCGGCTCTGTGCAAGTTTTGGTTGCTGCTGCTGCTCCGGCAGTGTGGGGGTTGGCCGGGGGCCTCCCTAGGTGGGGCTTGCCCGGACCGGGAAGAAACAATGCTGTGTTTAACGAGCTCCTGGTGGTAAGTCACTCAGAGAACAAAAAGCTTCTGTGAAACACAGGGCAGAACAGGGCACAGGTGGACACAGTACAGGGAGGGGGCTGGCAAGCCAGCAGGGAAGTGATAATGAGCAGGGAGAGGTGATAACTAAAAACCTGGTACAGGTAAAAACGCATAATTTTAAAACTCCAACAAGTCTCTCATATGTATGCACCTTCTCAGGTTCAGCGTGCTTTTGCAGTGCTGTCCTCCTCGAGGTTCACAATCAAAGGCTGTTCTTTTCACATGTTATAATCTGGTGTGTTTCCCACAAGGTCTGGTTGTCCAGGCACAGGAGGCAAATCAGAGCAACCTGGAACCTGGAAAAGCAACAGTGATGATGTGTGTATCTGGAGGATTTCTAATCCTCTCAGATTTATTCATCTGTAGGTGTAACAGACTTGCAATGGAAGTGACTCCTCCTAAAATGAGAAATTAATTTCTACTTTTTATGGGCCTATGAGACATAAATAAATGGTTCTTTTTTCAAGCAAATGAATTAAAAATTACTAACAACAAGGGGAAATGTATGCATTTTAAAGGGGTTCTTTTCTTTTTACTAACCTATAGGGGCATCATGGAAATGTATGGATGGGAAACAGGGATGGCAAAATTAATGCAAATAAAGCAAAACCCCCCACCACATGGCCACTACAGAAGTGATCATTTTAAACCAAACCCTGCCTTTTGACATAACATAACCAGTCAGAGGCGAGGGAACACCCTTTCGGTGATGTGGACAGGGTGGGATTTGGTAGCCTTTAAGAGGGGAAAAATGGAATTTTTGGATGTGCTTTGGGGATTGGATTTTAGCCAGGGCACCACAACACGTGTTGTAAGTAAATCTTTCTGATTGTCTATTTCTTTGTTCCACGAGCTCTGTTATCATTGTAAAAATTTAATAAATAGAGAACTTTTCTTACAATTCTGGGGGCTCGTCTCAGGATAACTGTCCACTGACCACGTGAGGGGGCTCCTCAGCCCCTGGACGGCACGCTCCGCCTCTGTTTTGGCGGCCCAGAGGGATCATTCTCCCTCGGGGTCAGTGCGACAAGGAATTTGGGAACAGTGTGAGGAATAAAAAAATAACTAAAAGAAAGAGCCGGCAGAAAGAAAGGAACCATGGCAAAAACCAGCACTGTGCACAAAATCGGTAAGAAAAAGGGGCTATTTTTAAAGGGTTTTACCGGGGGGAAGGGAGCACGTGGCCGCCGGCAGCACAGCACAGGGGGGAGGACGCAGACGAGGCCGTGCTCAGCAAGTGGAGAGCGTAGTGTGCCTGGACTTGAGTCTTCCCATGGCAGCAGCGGGTGGCGTGGCGTATGGTTGGAGACACACACGCGGCCGTGCTCGGCGGCGTGGTGGCAGCGCAGCAGCGGTGCTGGTTTAATTAGCACGGCATGCATGGCCGAGCTCAGCAGAGGCGGCGCGGCGGTGGTTCCAGTTTAGATTGGTGCAGCACACGCGGCTGCGCTCGGCAGCGGCAGCGGCACCCAAGCGGGGGGACGGGGGGGGGCAGGGGGTGTGACTTCATGGCGGCTCCCGGTTTAAATTTGCAATTGTGCACGTAGCCAAACACGTGGCAAGAAGTGACAGCCAACAGCGGCTGGCCCGGCGGTTTGGCGTCTGGGGAAGCAGCAGAACGGGGTTTCAGAGGATGTGGCGCAAGTTAGGTTTGAGTTTTCCACAGCAGGTCAGACCGGCTGCATGCCCGGAGAGGCAGGGCGTGTGATCTGACTGTCGTGCAACACAGAATTAGGCATTCCTCCCCCTTCCAAATTCCTCCCCACCTTCCTCTAACCACTGCCTTTCTTCTGCCTCCTTCCAAACTCTTTGCCCTTCCTCTAACCCCCGCCTTTCTTCCACCTTCTTTCAAACTTCTCCACTCTTTCCTACAAACCCCATGACCCCTTTGTAGGGACAGATACTTTTCCTCCCCATTTCTCCCCCACCCAGTGGTTTGCTTTTGTTGTTGTTGTTGTTGTTTTCCTTCTCCCTTTTCTTTTTTCCTTTTTTCTTTTTTCTCTTCTCTTTCTTTTCCTTCTTTCTCCCCTTCTCCCCCAAACAGCGGCAACAGGGACGGTAACAAAGGACATCTTTGGTCCCCAGGCAGGAGGGCGGTAACAAAGGACGCCTTTGGTCCCCAGGCAGGAGGCTGTAACGAGATGAGACCTGCTGTTTCTTGCATTAATACCGCTTATAAAAAGTATAATTGACCATTGCCATATTTGGGTGGGAGAACAAGTAAAGACTAAAGAAAAGAAAGGGAAAAGAGAAGCAAAGAAAACCCCAAATACCCCTCTTGACAGCCCTTTGGGAGAAATGTTGCATAACTGGGAAACATCAATATGGACTCAAAATAAAAACAAACCCAAAATGATACAGTATTGTGTTTATGAGTGGGTAGAAGAACCAATGAAGTTAGATTATAATGTTTGGCCTAAATTCGGAACATTCGAGCATTGGATGTGTCAAGCATTACAAGACTATGTGTATAAAAAGGAACCATTTAACCCAGAAGAGAACGAGTATGCTGCTTGCTGGATAGGAGCTGTAAACTTATTTCAAGTATCCCAAACGAACAGTGAAGAAAAAAATAAAGAAAAAAAGAAAGTTCCAAGATGGAATCCATTAGAAGCCCTCTCAGAGAACCCTCCTTCCTATAACCCGGAGGAGAATGAAGAAGCAGGGGCACAGGCTCTGGCTGCAACCCCCCCCACCAAGTCCTCCTCAAACAAGGGGAAGAACAAGGAGAAGCACAACAAGGAACGCCTGATGGGATCTACCCTCTCAGAAAAGTTCCAATGCAAGGGGCGCAAGGAGGTGTAGGGTACGTAAATGCTCCTCTGACTAGCACTGAAGTATGTGAATTTAGAAAAGAAATGAAAAACCTGCTAGAAGACCCATTAGGGTTAGCAGAACAATTTGATCAATTTCTAGGGTCTGAAATATTTACATGGGATGAAATGCAATCCATAATAAAACCCTTATTCTCAACAGAAGAACAGGAAATGATTAGAACTGCTGGGATTTGTGTCTGGGACCGAGAACATCCACAAAGGGTAAATGGGCAGCATGGTGAACAAAAAATGCCAGTAGCCTGCCCAGATTGGACTCAATTAATAAAAGTCTGCTTTGTAACACATTCTTGGCCCGATATTAAAAGGAAATTAGAGAAAATAGAAGAATGGTACGAAAAAGAACTTAATGTATTGTAAAAGAAGCTCAAAAAGTGTATGTACGGAGGGATGAAGAGAAGCAAAAACAAAAAGTGAAAATACTGTGGACTGCAATAAAAGAGGCAGGCAAGCAAGAACAAGAGCCACCCACAGAACAAGAAATAGAAACCCAAGAAGAAGAGTACAGACAAAGTCCCAATAATAATAAAAGACAAAAAGCCACTCAGGTCAAAAGGCCTCCTCAAGTAATGCAAAAACAAGAGATGGAGAAAACTCCACAACAGGTGCAAAAGAAAAAGATAGTGTGTTACTACTATGGAAAATAAGGACACTTTAAAAGAGAGTGTCTGCAGCACCAGAAAGATACTCAAATTTTCAAATTACAAGAGAGCCTAGAATAGGAGAGTCAGGGGCTCTACCACCTGGGGTCAGAAACAGGAAGAGAGCCCTTGATAAACTTGCAGTTGGGACCCCAGGGAGAAGATGTCACCTTTTTAGTGGACTCAGGAGCACAGTGAACCTGTATAATCAAGCCACCATTGGGTATGAAAGTATCCAAGCAAAATATTACAGTAGTTGGAGCAAAAGGGGAGAAATTTGAAGTACCAGTGATTTCATCCGTATTAGTAAAAGGGAATTAAAAAGAAATTAAAGGTGATCTATTGATTGGTCCCCAAGCTGGGGTAAATCTACTAGGCAGAGATTTAATGGGAATATTAGAAGTAAGAGTAATACCCCAAGAAGGAAGAGTGGATGTTAAACTTTTCACTGTAAAAGAGGGATTAGGCATAAATCTTCAGGTATGAGCCAAAGATGGAAATAGAGGAAAATTGGAGATAAAACCCTTTGAAGTGGAACTATATACAAAAATCCCAGTCAAAATCCGTCAGTATCCCATCCCCCTAAAGGGAAGAAAAGGCCTTGCACCACTAATAGAAAAACTAACACGAGATGGACTATTAGAACTCTGCATGTCATCATATAATACCCATATTTTGCCAGTAAAAAAAAGGAGATGGGACATGCAGATTAGTCCAAGACTTACGAGAAGTCAACAAAATAGTCTGGGCAAGACACCCCGTTGTTCCAAATCCATATACCATCATGAGTAAAATACCCCCGGAGTGTGAATTGTTTTCAGTAATAGATTAAAGGATGCATTTTGGATTTGCCCACTGGATGAGAACTCTCAAGAAATTTTTGCCTTTGAATGGGAAAAATCTAACACCAGAAGGCAGCAGCAGCTAAGGTGGACCGTGCTTCCACAAGGGTTCTCAGAAGCACCCAATCTATTTGGGCAAGTGCTAGAAACAGTAATTAATAAATTTAGCTCAAAAGAAGAAATTATTGTCTTACAATATGCAGATGATCTGTTAATAGCAGGAAAAATCCAGGCAGAAGTAGAAAAAGAAACAATAAAGCTGCTCAGCTTTCTAGGAGAACAGGGGCTGAGAGTATCAAAAAGCAAACTCCAATTTGTAGAAAAAGAAGTAAAATACTTGGGACACATAAGTGTGCTGGTTGACAGTTGAGCCCTGAAAGAATAAAAGGAATCTTAGAACTATCTCTCCCACAAACTAAGAAAGAAGGTAATTTCTAGGATTCGTGGGCTTCTGCAGGTTGTGGATCCTAGATTATAGTAGTAAAACAAAATTCCTGTATGAAAAATTAATGGATGATACAGTCCTTGAGAAGATTTCCAGAGCAGATTATTCTCAAGATGAAATCAAAAAGTTTGATGAATTAAAAGAAGCTCTAACACAAGCACCAGTACTATCATTACCAGATCTAAAAAAATCTTTTGATCTTTATGTAAGTGTTACAGAAGGGATTGTAAAAGGAGTTGTGACTCAAGACTGGGGAGGGACCAGGAAATCAGTAGGGTTTCTGTCTAAAATGATGGACCCAGTAATCAGAGGATGGCCAGTGTGTGAGCAAGCAGTGGCAGCCACAGCTGTCCTTGTACAAGAAACAAGAAAGCTGACATTCGGAGCAAAACTTAATCATAGAATCATAGAATTGATTGGGTTGCAAAAGACCTCTGAGATCATCAAGTCCAACTCTTAGTCCAACTCCAGTCCATTTATTAGATCATGGCACTCAGTGTCACATCCAATCTCAGCTTAAAAACCTCCAGGATGGTGAATCCACCACCTCTCTGGGCAGCCCATTCCAATGCCTGATTACTCTCTCTAGAAAGAATTTATTTCTGATATCCAACTTAAATTTCCCTTGGCAGAGCTTGAGCCCATCGTGCCCCCTTGTCCTATTGCTGAGTGCCTGGGAGAAGAGACCAACCCCCACCTGGCCAGAACTTCCCTTCAGGTAGTTCTAGACAGTGCTGAGGTCACCTCTGAGCCTCCTCTTCTCCAGGCTGAACACCCCCAGCTCCCTCAGCCTCTCCCCACAGCACTTGTGCTCCAGTCCCTTCACCAGCCTTGTTGCTCTTCTCTGGACCTGCTCCAGCCCCTCAATATCTTTCCTGAACTGAGGGGCCCAGAACTGAACACAACACTCAAGGTGTGGCCTCACCAATGCAGAGTCCAGGGGAAGGGTCACTGCCCTGGTCCTGCTGGCCACACTATTTTTGATCCAGGCCAGGATCCCATTGGCCTTCTTGGCCACCTGGGCACACTGTTGGCTCATGTTGAGCTTCCTGTCAATCAGTCCCCCCAGGTCCCTCTGCCTGGCTGCTCTCCAGCCACTCTGTGCCCAGCCTGGAGCGCTGCAGGGGGTTGTTGTGGCCAAAGTGCAGGACCCGGCACTTGGCCTTGTTGAACTTCATCCCATTGGAATCAGCCCATCTCTCAAGTCTATCCAGATCCCTCAGGACTAGAACCTACAGCACCCAAGATTCCCAGGAGGTCTCCCATCCAAGTACTACCTGTGGCTGACCCTGCGTAGCTTCCAAGATCTGACGGGATCGGGCATCAGGGTGGCATTTAACTGCCTGTGTGTAAAGGTACCCATCCAAAATTCTCCTTGTTGCCAGTGAAACACTCCCATCCACTCCCTTTGTATTTCCCAAGAGATAAGGGTGGCATCTGGAGGAGTGTATTTGTTGAGGAGGGATCAGAATTGTCCTCAGCATCAGCAATACTCTTTGAGGTTTTGCAAACTTGAGGGTTCCTGAGCTCTAAGAGGTGTTCCACTGAGAGGAAAGCGCTGGGGAGCTCCAGGGGCCTTACTCAGGACTCCGGTTTGTAGGGTCACAAGGTGACTGGCTTCAGTTTTCTGCTGAATTTCCATTCTCATGTCAGTACTTACCGAAGTTTCCAAAATATTTGGGAACTGTATCAAAACTGTTCTGTCTGGACATCGATTTAGGTATGAAACCCATCTTCGTACCAAAAGTACCAGCTACTGAGGCCTAGAAGAACTGCCTGCAGCTCCAAAAAGTCTTCCTAACTCAAAAAACCTTTATAATCCTCACACTCTGGGGCTCTGGGGAGGGTAATGGGCAGTGCTCCTGGTGTGCTATAGCCAGTGTGAAGCTGGGGTAGGGGCTCCAGAGGGTTTGAGAATGGGCTGCGCTGTGGGGCAGTGCTATGGGGAACTTTTCCCAGACTGCTTTTGCCTGGGAGCTACTCCAAAATAGGCCAGAGGGTGTGGGGTATGGAACAGGGCATCATCTCATCTTCATGAAATTTGACCTTCCCCTCCCACACACACTTGAGTTGTTCTGAGCCAATAATTAATATAATAATCCAGTGTCTCACCAGTTCCTTTGATTCCATAAGACCCTGAAGTGTCTAAATGGCTCCTTGATTCCATGTGGGTCCGCAGCGTCACATTTCGCTCCATAAGGCCACGCAGTGTCACATCTGCCCCTTTATGATATGATGTTTCTCAGTATTTCAATGACCACTTTATTCCATTAGTTTCCACAGTGTCCCAGGTTTCCTTTGATTCCATGAAGCCCTGCAGTGTCACAGTGGCTCTCCAATTCCATGGGGTTCCACAGTGCCACAATTGCCTGTTGATTTCATAAGTTCCACATTGTCACAGGATTCCTTTAATCCCATGAAGCCCTGAAGTGTCAAAATGGCACCTTGATTCCGTGAGTTTCCAGAATGTCAGAAAGGCCGCTTGCATCCAGAAGATTCTACCACATCTCAGGGTGCCTTTCATTCCATTATGCCATGCAGTGTCACAAAGGTGCATTCATTCCATGAGATCCTGCCTTGTCGTAATGGTGTCTTTATTTCCAAGAGGCCCTGCAATGTTGCAGTGGCTCCTTGATTCCATGGAGTTCTACAGTGTCTTACAGGCCCCTGGATCCCATGACATTCCACAGCATCCTAGATTTCCTTTTTTTCCTTGAGGTCATGAAGCATTAAATTGGCCTCTTGATTCCAAGAGGTTCAATAGTATTGGAAAAGGCCCCTTGATTCAATGAGATCCTGCAGTGTCTCAGGGATCCTTGGCTTCAATGAGCCCCATGCACTGTCATAGTGGTCCCTTTGATTCCATGATGTGAAAGGGGGGTTTGCCTGACCCTTTGAGAGGGGAGATTTTCTTGCCCCTCAGTGTTTTGTCTGTCAATGCCCTGGGGAAGCCGAAACCCTTCTTTCTGACCAGTCTGTCAGCTTCCCATGAGGGGACCCTTCACTGAACAGAATCCCAAGATCAGAGGGTGATTTGACTGCCCTTTTGAGGGGCTCAGCCAACAGCATGGAGTCCTCTCAGTGGGCCTTCCCAAGCTGTTATCTGCTGATGGCAACTGCAGCACCTGGAAAGGACTCACTCAGATAGTTCATGGAATAACTCTCTTTATTAATACAAAATGTGACACATTAATAAGGTCTGAAGGTTGTCAGTGATAGTGTCTGACTGCAAGAACATATTTGAAGCAATCTTCTGTACTGCAGAGCAAGCACAAGCACCAGCTCTGATCCTAAAAGCAGCATTTAGCACTCATAGAATATGTTTCTTACCCAACAGGGGTCCCTATAAGGGGTAAAACAGGTTCAGCCCATTGACTGTCCCACTGTTTCGGTGGAGTCTTCCATAAATTTCCCCTACTTGCAACTTACTTTTATACTTTTTCTATAAGTTTAAGCGGAGCTTGAGTGACTTTAGTGGTAATTATCTTACCTCTGATTGTTGTAAAATTCTCTCACTTGGTTTCTCATACTTAGTGGGGTGGTCATATCTTGGCGCCTGAGAAGGAGGATTTTTGGCAAAGTTCTTGGCTCACCTGCAGAACATTTTCATTTCTGTCCCTGGGTTATCAGGTACTATATGATTTTATGAACTACAAACTACCCCTATATTCCCCTTCTTGCAGGGATTTCTATGGAGCAAGGCCACGAAGTCTCCACTCCACCCTCCTCCATTCCAAACCCTGTAGCAGGTGCTTATTGTTGAACAGGGAGGCTCTGTGGGGCAGGTGGACCACGTTCCATCCAGGGGACAGCAGCTGCATTTGATTTTGTCTTCTGGTTTTTAACCCTGTCCATTGTCCCACAACCAGAGATAAACAAGAAAGTAACAAAGACAATTCAGCAATTGTACTGAAACTATCATGCAAAAAGATAATAAAAAGACTAAAAATGTGGACTAATTAGCATGAGAAGTGAGAAATTAATGACCACTAGAAGAAAAAACACTAATTCCTGAAAGAGTTATATATTCTCTAGTAAATAAACACGAGTTTTATTATTTTCTAAAATGGGTAAATAGCAAAACATTTTGCAAATGTGTCCATGTTTGGGGAGTGACCTCACACACCCCCAGCACTCTGAATAAAGTAATGCCTGCTTTCTCATTCTAAAAATTCCATTAGAGAGTGATTATCCAAACATTTTCAGTGACAAAGCTTGGCAAAGCCCATCAGGGGCTTTAACAGCCACATTCCACAGTCCATTTCTCACCTGTAACCAGTGACTCTGAGTTCCTGCTTCCCCAACCCCCAGGGAGGGTCTCCTTGTCTGCTCATTCCCTCTACAGTCTCTTTTCAGTGATGGCCTCAGTGGGGCTTGCTGACATCCTCAGGAACCTGGAGGTTTGCTGATTAAGTTTCCTTTTCTAAAGGCTGGTTCAGTCTTCAGATTTTCAGTTCAGGAATTCAGTTCCAGAGGCCTCATTAACATTCAAAACATTCTAACAAGACAAACCTCTGGGAATAATTTACTATTAAGTCTTCCATTATTTTGTGGTTAATTAGACATATTTCAGAAGTGTATTCAAAGCGAGTGTATTGCACTGACAAAAAGATGAGGAAAGATTATTTTTTGTCCTGTTTACTTTTTTCCTATTTATACACTGATAGCAGCAATCTCTAATTGATATCATTCCCAAGCACCAGGGATGGTCTCCTTGTAGGCTCATTCCCTCCATGGTCTCTTTTCAGTGTTGGTATCTTAACCAGACAAGCCCCTGGGAATAATTTACTTTTAAATTTTCAAATTTGAATTTCACAGACAAAAGAAGCATATTCAAAGTGAATATCTTATACTATATATAAGAAAAGCACACACAAGATAAAATATGTCTTTTATGTGGCCTATTTTCCTGTTTACACATCAGCAATCCCCCAGTAATATTGATCCAGAGCACCTCTTAATGCAGTGTGAATAGATATGAAAATCAAGACCCTCACAACCAATCAGACCTTATCCCTAACCCCAATCCCACCATTCCCTCCTCAAACCCTTGGGACTCAAAGCAGAGTTGTGGCATCTGAGCTTCCTCCACTAAAGGCTGCCCCTGCAGGTTTCAGCTCCTTGGCACCAACTCCCACCTACTTTACTGGGAGAAAGGGCTGCAGGAGACACCCAGGGATGTTCATGTATTGTCAGCAAACAAGACCAAAGAAAGGAACAGCTCAATAAAAAGTCCTTCCTCTGCTGTATATTAAGGCTACATTGTGTCTCCTAAGTCCACTTTCCACAAAAGGTAGCCTTAGACCAATGGCAAACACCTTGTGTGTCAAGCACAGATCCCAAGGTCCCCCAAACACTCCCTGCCCCCAGTTCTGACCACATTTCCTATTCACACACAGTGAGTCATGCTCTGAGGTTGCCACATCCTTTGGTCCATAGAGGGAGGAAAAGAGAGAAAGTGAATGAAATTATCTATTGCACAAAGGCAAATATGCACTTATCCCAATATTCTGGGGTTACAAGAACTTGATCAAACATTTTCTGTAACATCTGTTCACTGGGGAAGAATCTGTCTGGATGGCCAAGCCCAAGGAGTGCTGGGGAATGGAGTTACATCCAGGGGTGTTCCCAGGGCTCAGTATTGGGGTCAGTTCCGTTAAACATCTCTATCAGTGATCTGGATGAGGGGATTGAGTACACCCTCAGTCAGTTCACAAATGACACTGGGCTGGGTGGGAGAGCTGATCTGGAGGGCAGGAAGGCTCTGTGGAGGGGTCTGGACAGGCTGGATCGATGGGCCCAGGCCAACTGGATGAGGTTCAACAAGGCTGAGTGCCAGGTCCTGCACTGCAGTCATGACCACCCCAAATCCCTGGCCATTCCTTGCAACTGATCCCCATGGTCTGTCCTGTGTCTTTAATCCCTCCATTTCCAAGGACTTTGTGGGACAAGGGAGCTTTGTGCTCTGGGAATGGAGGGAGATCCTAGTGCCCCTGGAGTGGGAACCACAACTCATCAGGTTTGTGTTTTGGAGGGAAAGGAACTGGTGGGACTTAGAGCCACAGAAAGGTTTCTCTTCATTGCCACCATAGAAAGTAGTAACAATGATACAACTTAATAAATGCCAAAACTCTTCCCTCAACTCTGTGCAACATCCCAGCAACATCTGACATGATCCACCATCCACAAGGGAGCAGTTCTTAACAAAGTCATAAGAAAAAATGATTCAAAAAGAAAGAAACACAATTAAGATGTTTCCTAATGTGCTATTGAAACTCCTCTCTGCAGGGCTGGGCAGGTCCCTGCCAGGCCCCTGCTCCATGCTGGTGAAAGTGCATCAGGGCTGCATTATGAGACCAGATTACTCTTGAAACCTGTTATGGGTTTAGCTAGACTTGAACTTAGTGGGTGATTTTTTTTTCAGAGTAGGCTCCAGATTATCAGCTGACTTGAGCTGAGTCAGGCCAGCTGACAGCTGACTTCTGCTGGCCAATGGTATTCCATACCATGTTCTGATGTCACCTCAAGTATAAATATAGTAGTGTAGGAGGAGTTCTCTCTGTTCCTTCATGGGTTCTCATCTGGGAAGGACGTATTGTGCTCTTTTCCTGGACCAGGCTCCACCGCCGCTTGCTACTATAGTATCTTAAGAGAGTAGAATGTTTAGTTTTAGTTTTCTCTGCTTGAGTCTGTCCCTTGGGAGAGATTGAGTTCTCTTGGGTGGTTTTGTAGCAAGAATGGTGGGACTTGTGTTTGGAAGAGTTCAGTTTTCGGGGAGGAGGGAGGGAGGGTGTGAAGGAATTATTTGTTCTATCTAACATGTGTAGGTGTGTTGTAGTTTCCTTTTAATTTTCTCTTTTCTGTATAAATATATAAACCTGTTTTAAGGGTTTTTACTCCCTTTTCTTAGTGGGGGGAGGAAGGCTCTGACTGTATTGGGCAGTTGGCATTTTGCCAGCTCAAACCAACACAAAACTGCATCATGAATTTGTCCATGAAGGTGATGAAACCACACACCCACCACGAGATGGACATGCCCACCATTACAGGGGCCCCCACTGCACCGGAGAGTTTAGCGAGATTGAAAAAAACAAAACAAAAAACACTCCAAAGGCCTAAAAAAGGGAAAATGCCGTGATTATGAACTGGTACTCCCTTCTGTGAAGGGCAATAAAATAGATTAACCAGGTGTGTTAGGTTGAGCTGGCAAAACGCCAACTGCCCAACAGAGTTAGTGTCCCCCCTCAAGGGAAAAAGAGGGAAAAAAACCAAAGAGGAGAGAAAAACAAAATGGCAAGCTTCTTATATTTATATGAAAAAGAGACAAAAACAGAATATGATATAACACATATATATATATATATACAAATGTGGAAAAAACCCCAACAGGCACTTTACCAAGTCACCCACCCAAATGATACGTATTCCAACCACCCAGACCCACAAAAACACTCCCAAAAGACTCTTTCAGAGAAAACTCCCAGCAAGAGAGGAGAAAAATTAGCAAGAAAATGTTCACCTCCCTTGAAAACACAGCAGGGGGATGGGACAAAGGCCTAATCTCAGCAAAGCAGGGCAGCATGTCCTCCCAGGTCTGGGGCAAAGACTTAAAAGAGGCAGAAGCTCCACCTCCCTCTCTTTTTATACTGGTTTTGATGTCATATTGTGGGAAATACTTCTTTGGTGTCTCAAGGCAGGTAACACTTGTCCCCTTCAATCCACGTCACACTATCTGGGCCTGCCAAACTGAGGCCTACTAAAATTAAGGCCTGAACTACCACACCAGGTTATGGCCCTGACCGAGGAACTAGAGGTGCAAAAGAACAAGTTAGGTGAGGGTTCAGGAGGAAAGAACGGTCCTGAGGCTGCTCGTGATAAACCTCATTAACACCGAGTTGCTGATTTCTCATGAGGAGTACGATCAGTGAATAACCCAACACTTCTTGGTCAGTACAGTGAGAAAGATTAATGGAAGACATTGCCCTTTTTTGGTAGTTTTGGCTTTAGTTTTAGCTAGGCCTCAGTTTAGCAGTCCCAGATAATGTGACATAGATTAGAGAGGACAAGCATCACCTGATTTAAGAAACCAAAGAGATATTTCATATCATCTGACATCACAAGAAATAAAAAAAGAGAGGGAGGGGGAGCTTCTCTCTCTTTTTGGTCTTCACCTCGGACCTGGGAGAACATGCTGCCCTTCCTCTGCTGAGATTAGGCCTTCCTGCTGTGCTATCTAGGGAGGTGAATATTTTCTTGTTAATTTTTCTCCTCTCTTGCTGGGAGTTTTCTGTAGTAGAGTCTTTCGAGGGTGTTTTGAGGGTTTGGGTGGTTAGAATCTGTATTATTTGTTTGTGTGACTCGGTAGAGTTGTTATTTCTTTTCACATTTGTATATATACATATTTTATTGTATTCTAGTTTTTTTTAAATTTTCTTTCTTCTGTGTAAATATAAAACCCTTGCCATTTTAAGTTTCATTTCTAGGTTTTTTCTCTCCTCCCTTCCTTTCCCTTGGGGGGGAGGGCACTCTGACAGACTACTGAGCAGGTGACATTTTGCCAAGCGAAACCAAGACACCTGTAATCATTAGTAGAGGGTGGTGGGGCCCTCTCTTACTCTGGAGATCTTTCGGTAGTATAAGCTAACAAGGTTAGGTTTTAGTCAGATCTAGTGAATTTTCTCCTATACCATAACAAGGTCTGTCCTTGTGTTGGTGGTGTAAAAAGGTCAGGGTCACAGCCTCCTTTGGCACCCCCCTGCTCCATGCAGGCTCCTCCCTCCCCTGCAGGTGACTCTGTGCCCTGCCCTGCTCCTCCCTGCCCTGCAGGTGACTCTGTGCCCTACCCTGCCCTGCTCCTCCCTGCCCTGCAGGTGACTCTGTGCCCTGCCCTGCCCTGCTCCTCCCTGCCCTGCAGGTGACTCTGTGCCCTGCCCTGCCCTGCTCCTCCCTGCCCTGCAGGTGACTCTGTGCCCTGCCCTGCTCCTCCCTGTCCTGCAGGTGACTCTGTGCCCTGCCCTGCTCCCCCCTGCCCTGCAGGTGACTCTGTGCCCTGCCCTGCTCCTCCCTGCCCTGCAGGTGACTCTGTGCCCTGCCCTGCTCCTCCCTGCCCTGCAGGTAACTCTGTGCCCTGCCCTGCTCCCCCCTGCCCTGCAGGTGACTCTGTGCCCTGCCCTGCTCCTCCCTGCCCTGCAGGTGACTCTGTGCCCTGCCCTCCCTTGCTCCTCCCTGCCCTGCAGGTGACTCTGTGCCCTGCCCTGCTCCTCCCTGCCCTGCAGGTGACTCTGTGCCCTGCCCTGCCTTGCTCCTCCCTGCCCTGCAGGTGACTCTGTGCCCTGCCCTGCTCCTCCCTGCCCTGCAGGTGACTCTGTGCCCTGCCCTGCCCTGCTCCTCCCTGCCCTGCAGGTGACTCTGTGCCCTGCCCTGCTCCTCCCTGCCCTGCAGGTGACTCTGTGCCCTGCCCTGCTCCCCCCTGCCCTGCAGGTGACTCTGTGCCCTGCCCTGCATTGCTCCTCCCTGCCCTGCAGGTGACTCTGTGCCCTGCATTGCTCCTCCCTGCCCTGCAGGTGACTCTGTGCCCTGCCCTGCTCCTCCCTGCCCTGCAGGTGACTCTGTGCCCTGCCCTGCTCCTCCCTGCCCTGCAGGTGACTCTGTGCCCTGCCCTGCCTTGCTCCTCTCTGCCCTGCAGGTGACTCTGTGCCCTGCCCCGCTCCTCCCTGCTCTGCAGGTGACTCTGTGCGTTGCCCTGCCCTGCTCCTCCCTGCCCTACAGGTGACTCTGTGCCCTGCCCTGCTCTTCCCTGCCCTGCAGGTGACTCTGTGCCCTGCCCTGCTCCCCCGTGGGCTGCAGGGGCACAGCTGCTTCCCCAGGCCCTTCCCCACAGGCTGCAGGGGACCCTCAGCTGTGGCACCTGCAGCACCTTCTGCTCTTCTTTCTGCACTGCCCGTGGGGTCTGCAGAGCTGTTCCCACATTCTCCCTCCGCTCTCCTCTGCCTGCAACGTTCCCCTACCCAGGAACTTTCTCTCCCTTCTGAAATACATTCTCCTGAAAGCCACCCCTGGAGCCCCCCCACTACCAAAACCTGCCCATGGAAAACCACTACAGCCCCCCCCCAGATCCAGACTGGGAAAATTGGGAATGCTCTATCTTCTCTATTTTGAGAAAACTAGGAGAATCCTGTGCCCCTAAACCCAAAATTGGGAGGTGGAAATGCTCTGTGTCCTATTCCTTAACTTTAGCAAACTGGGACAATCTTTTGCTCCCAGACCCAAACTGGGAAAATTGAGAATGCACCATGTCCTCTTTTTTAGGAAAACTGGGAGCATCCTCTGCCCCAGACCCAAATTGCAGGATGGGAATTCTCTGTGTCCCATTCCTTAATTGCGAAAACTGGGAGAATCGTCTGCCTCCAAAGCCAAACTGGGAAAATTTGGAATGCTCTTTTCCCCATTTGTTAATTTTGGGAATATTGGGAGAACCCTGTGTCCCAGACCTAAAGTGGGAAAACTGGTAATGCTCCATGTCCTTAATTTTGGGAAAATTGGGACAATCCTGCACCCTCAGACCCAAATTGGGAAACCTGGGGAAGTTTTATGCCCCATTTCTTAATTTTGGGAAAACTGGGAGAATCCTGTGCCCCCAGACCCAAAATTGGGACGAGGAAATGCTCTGTGTCCCATTCCTTAGTTTTAGGAAAACTGGGACAATCCTGTGCTTCCAGACCTAAAGTGGAGAAATTGGGAATACCCCGTGTCCCGTTTCTTAGTTTTGGGAAAAGTGGGAGAATTCTGTGCCCCCAGATGCAAAATGAGAAAACTGGGAAAACTGCATGTGCTTAATTTTGGGAAAACTGGGGGAATCCTGTGCCCTCCAGACCCAAAGTGGGAATACCCTATGTCCCATTCCTTAAATTTTGGAAAAGTGGGATAATCCTGTGCCCCCAGACCCAAACTGGGGGGTGATTGGAATGCTCCTTGTCCCAGTTCTTTGGATCCAGCCCAGGATCCCGCGGCATTTCTGCCCTGCCAACATGCCTCGGGTGAATTTTCCATCCACCATAATTTCCAAGTCCTTTTCCCAGGGGTTTCCAATTCCGTGGCTGTGTCTGGGATTGCCCCAAAAGCGCTGTTTTCTATGTGCCTTAAGATTTCCCAGGAGAATCTGCTCTGTGACCTTGGGATGGAATTCCTGATATCTTCCCACTTTCCCCTGTTTTAAAATTGGAGGTCTTTTTGAACAGCAGCTCCTCCAGGATCTCCATATCCCATGGATTTGTGCACATTCCCATTTTTTAGGTCTCCAACCTCATCTTCTCCTGGAGCGTGCTCAAGGTCCTCAGTCTCCCAGTGCTGGAGCCTTTCCCGATGGAGCAATTCCTCTTGGAGCCTGAGGCATAAAAGTCCAAAAAAACCTTAGCCTCTCCATCTCCAGGGTATGCAGGTTTCCTTATTCCTTCCCGTATCTTTGTTTTCCCACGGGATCAACCAAGTAGGTCTTTGAAGAGGCCAGAGTTCACTCTCCTGGAGTACAGGGCAGTGGGAATTCATTCACAGGGAATGGGAGCAGCTGAGAGTCCCATCCTGAGCTGCCCCAGCTCTGTCCCTGCTCCTCCCGTGGGGGACGGCAGGCAGGGGGGCCCGAGGGTAAGCGCTGGGGCTGGGGGGAGGAGGAGGAGGGCTGGAAGGGGGTGGATCCTGGAGAGGGAGAGGCGGGAGAAAGGGAAGGGACAAAAAAGGGGGAGGAGCCAGAGTAGGAGGTCAGAGAAGAGTAAAAAGGACTTTATGCATCATTTGGTTGGTACAGGCAAGGGGAGTGATACTAGTTTTGGGGCCCCTCGGGTGGGACAGGATGGAACCCCGGGACCCACGGAGTGGGGAGAGTGGAGAGGGGCAATACCAGAGCTGGGAAGGCCCTGGAATCTGGAATGAGGGGGCAGGAGCACAAGAGGGAGCCCTAGGCCCCTTAATCAGGGATCCTGGAGAGGGAGGATCCCTGGCAGTCTGGAGAGGAGGCGAGAGCACCAGTGCTAGCGGGAGGTGGGACCCCCAAGAGCCTGGAGAAGGCGAGACCTGACAGAGGAGGAACCCCTGGGGCTCTGGGCACATGGCAGCAGAGAGGGCAGAAGGAACTCCTGGGATGCCCAAATCCCTGGCATCCCTAAGCAGGACCCAAGAGAGGAGAACCCCCAGGATCCCCAGCAGCGCAGAGAAGGGGGGACCCAGAACAAAGCAGGAGCTCACAGAGGGGGGAACCCTGGGATTCCAGGGATCCCCAGCAGCATGGAGAGGACTGGAACCCTGTAGAGGCAGGATCCCCAATACACATGGGACTCCAGTAACCATGAAATGGAGAGTTCAGAGAGGAAAAACTCCTGGGAGGGTTGTTTTGAGCTGAATTTTTGTGTTTTGGAGGTTTTTAGGAACACAAGATGCCCAGTATGTTCTAGAGATGGACTTAGGCAGGAGGAACCCCCAAGCCAACGCGCTCACACCTTGTTTTTTCCCCCAAACCAGGATTTCTCCTTCCCAAAGCTTGGCCAGATGGAGGAGGAGGCTGTGAGGAAGAGGAAGATGCCCCAGGACTCCCAGGCAGGTGAGGAGGAAGTCAGTACCCGTTTACCCCTTTCTTGTGCTACATCTTCAGCCCAGCATGGCCTCGGCTGCAGGACAACCCTGCTGCTGATGCCGTCCTGCCGGGGATGGGTTTGGGGGGATCTCCTTGGCCTTCCCTGTGGGCAGGAGGCAAATCCCCTCCCTGTCCTTCTTCCTTCCTGCCCCAGGCCCTGAGCTGAGCACGGGGAGCACAGAGGACAGATCCGTCCGGCAGAATCTCGTGGTAGAGGTTCTTTTGAATGGCTCCACAGCACAGGAGGTCAGTGGGGAGGAAAAGCCACAGAGATCCCCTATGAGGGAGGGCTCCAAACTCAGCCCCAGATGCTCCAAGGAGGAAAAACCCACCCTGTCCTGTGAAGGCAGCCAGAGATCTGACCTGGAGGTCCATGAGCAGCTTCAGATAGGAGAAAAGCCCTATAAGTGCTTGGAACATGGGAAGAGCTTTAGCAAGAGCACCTTGATGCGCCACCAGCACATCCACACTGGGAAACGGCCCTACCTGTGTGGGGACTGTGGGAAGAGCTTTAGGGACGACTACGACCTCCTCACCCACCATCGCATCCACACTGGGGAACGGCCCTACACCTGTGGGGAATGTGGGAAGAGCTTCACAGACAGATCCGCCCTCCGCAGACACCGGCGCATCCACACTGGGGAACGACCTTACACGTGTTGGGAATGTGGGAAGAGCTTCACAGAGAGTTCCAGCCTCATCACCCACCAGCGCATCCACACCGGGGAGAGGCCCTACAAGTGTGGGGAGTGTGGGATGAGGTTTAAGACGAGTTCACAGGTCCTTGTGCATCAGCGGACACACACAGAGGAGAGGCCCTTCCGTTGCACCGACTGCGGGAAAAGCTTCAAGATCAATTCCCACCTCGTCATTCACCGGCGCATCCACACGGGGGAGAGGCCATATAAGTGTGAGGAGTGTGGGAAGAGCTTCACCAACAGCTCTGCCTTGACCAAACATCAACGGACCCACCAGTGAGGGAAGCTCCACAAGTTCCCCAGCTGCAGAAGAGCTTCATCCACTGCTCCAACTCCATCACCCATCAAAGGACCCACGTTGGGCAGAAACATGATGAGCCATATTGGGTAAGGACTTGATGACCAACATTCCTGATGAGACCTGTTTAGCAGAGACCTGGTGTATCCGGGATTAATGAGATGTGGATATTTTTGGTCTGTATTTTTGCCCAGCCATCTGTATAAAGTTTATTCTTTTTCTGCCAAGTTACAGGGAACAAGCGTTGATAAGGGGAAAAGTTTTGCCCTTGACGACATAGCTCTGTATAAACTAAAATTAATGGTGTCTCTCGTATTGGCTGACAGCCTTTAGAGGGCATTTGAAGGAGAAAATGATGGTGAGGAGGAGGAAG